>NC_087528.1:9627356-10246106 GCF_963921805.1 Phalacrocorax carbo
GGCCTTTGCTGCAAAAACAGATCTCCCTGCATCTTTAAATGCAATGCCCTGGAATACCTGGCAAATCAGAGTCAAGCTGAAAGTGCTGTGCAAGTATGCAAACATCAGATGCTGGGTGAAAATCTCTGTACTTAGACCTCATATTACAACCTCTTCATCAGAGAAACAATGACAAAGCATACTGCAAAGGGAACACAGAAGTCTAATTAATACAAAATATCAATACCACCCTCAGCCCTCGCCCAGGCACAAGTGATCATACGGATAACCCATCCAAATGAGCAGCATATATGACTTTACAAAGACATATGTATGGTTCTCTGGTCAGCCCTTATAAATAGCATTTTACGTATTAAAATAAATATGTCCACGTTGCCAAAGTAGCAAGAGGTTTCTTCGTTATTTAAAAAAAATATGTTACAAAACAATATCATTTCTATTTCTTGCTTAGTTTAAAAAAAGTAATAAAAAAAGTCATTTTATAAAATAATATGAAAGTAAATTGAGTACAAGAGTGTCCATCCCTAGCACATGTCCTGGGTTTGTACGTTATGACTCATCGTGAGATGCTGACCTCCAGGAAGTCATGTTATCATTCCTTCACTTCTATTTGGACAAAAGAAATCCAGTGCTTGCTTTTTTCACCACTTGTATCAAGTCTATGATGTAAAATCCATGGCAAGGGAAGAAGTCCTAGATCTGGGGAAGGTTCTCATTGCTGCTATTTATGGCTTTGCTACTCCCTGTATCAGATTGCCTTGTGTAACACAGGAAGAGGATGTGAATGGCCAAATCTGAGCCCTGGAGTTTGGAGGTAACAAGTTCCAGTCAAATAGTGTGAGCAAGAAATTGCCCTTTTTTTTTTTTTTCTTGACACATCTTAAGTGTGCAAGAGCATGGGAGCACATGGGTATATACAGGTTTGAGCATGCATGGGTGTGAGCGTGCATCTGCCTGCATGAACATAAGGAAGAAGATTAGAAAGTATGGAAGAAGGGCTTAGAGTCTCCTCCTGATCTAATCTCTCTGCCCCCCTGAAGGCCCCTTCCTAGTTACCACTGCTGAGCATCCCCAGAAGTTTACTGGGCTCCAGGCCCTGTTGCTGTGCCATCTTCTGAACATCAAAACCCATGTGCATGAGGAACTGGATCACATTCATCTCCTGCCCTGTGAACTGGTCCCTGATAGTGGGGCACGAGGGGTTGCAGTGAGGCCATGGACAGCTGTCAATCAGATGAATTGGGCAGCCTTTCAGAGGGGCCTTCCCATTTTTGTTGCTCTCATGTAGGCTCCGATCCCAACAGTGCAGGGCGCGGGGTAACGATGTCCCCTTCACCTGGATGTCTGTCCAGTGACTGAAAAGACAAACCGTACAGATTGTATCAGAGGGGCCAGGCTGTGAGAACTGGTTAATTCCCCTGCCAATTCCCTGTTGACCTTCCATAGAATCTGCAAAAGCACTCACTTGCGTGTAATGATCTCATGAGACAAACAGGCAGGAGCAAAGCTAGCACTAAAGGAAAAAAGGAAACATGGATTAGCTCTTGGAAGGACAAAGTACCTCCTGCTAAACAGAACCTTCCGGACTAGGTAGAGGGTGAAATTTTTGCTGCCCCTGGCAAGATTTTTAGACACAGCAGTGACTATCATGATATGAAACCTGACTGGACTGGAAAGTATCCAGAAGAAAAGGGGTTCCGTCCTGCCTAACAGTGCCCATTTGCAGCAACGGAATCCTGAATACCTGCTTTTGTATGAAGCAAGTAAGGCACATCAACAGTTCCTCCTCTGTTGTCTTATCAACTCTCTGGATGTTTTATGATCAGTACTTTTGTAAACATCCCTATGAAGTTAATGGCTGTGCAATGGCAAGGAGTCTCAGACCTCACGTTGGAGGCAGGAAGGAAAAAACCCAGGTTCCTATTGATAACAAAGGGTAGCTGATCATTGTGAAGCTGGAAATTACTTTGCACTTACTCAGAAATGAAAAAGGCAAGATTCTTGATGTAGGTGAACTAAAAGTTAACCAAATTTACAACACTCATTTCTGCAGAGATCTGAGAAATGCTGCTAGGATACTGGGTAAGAATGTCCCTTAGAAATAAATGTGCCAGGTTTTCCTCAATGAAATACTTACGTCACATCCTTCAAGGTGTTTCTCAGCTCCCTACCCAGATTCTGGATGTAGAGCCACTGCCCTTCCTGAACAGGCTGACCAGTGAGGTGTACATTGTCTACAGTAAGCTGGGCCTCATCAAAGAGCCATTGGACAACAAAGACTGGACCTAGGAAGACAAAAATTTTGGAAAAGGGATTGCTCTAAGTTAGCTGCGGATACAGAGGAAACCCTAGAATCCATTTGATATCTCTTCTCTGATACTTACATCGAAGAGTGGGGTAAATCTTATATCCAAAAAAACAATTCCATTCCTCTCCCTCTTTGAACTGCAGCTTACATCGTTCAGGAACAATACCATTCCAATACCTAGAAGACAAAGCAATAACAGAATGAAAGGCATAGTGCAATCTTAACAATGGCCTTTCCATATCCCAGTCTATTCCTGTTCTGATTACCGTTCCAACTTCTTGACACCAGAGTTCTTTCTTGGCTACTTTGTCTCGTCAACACCTTTTAGAGCATCTACAATTGCACGCATTCTTTTGCATGTCTAGATTTTAAATTATTGTCTTTTCCAATAAAATAATTGAAAAACCACTGATGTAGATGATAAATACTCCCTAAGTATCAAAATGAAGGAAGACAGAGAAGGAGGATACCTTGTCCACACTCTAACCTCTTATAAAAGTGTACTGTAGAGCTTCTGATTGTACCTTATTCCTCTTCTGATGGCTTCTGTTGGAGCACACGTTATGGTATCGATACAGTCAGTTCTGCGATACTGTTTATTATCCAGGAACCATCCAGAATCTGCCAAGCCTCGAACCTGAATCCCTTGATAACCCATCTCCTCCAGCTGCTCTGCCACTCGATCCACATTCAGGAGCACTCCTGTCCCTCCAGCACTGCAACAGCAATGTTAATACTGCAGTCATGAAACACACCACAGCTGGCTGACACACACATCCTCTCACAGCAGCAAAGCTCTGTAATCAACTTCGTCTATCCACAGGACAACCCACTACTAACTTGGTAGTCACCAAGTTACTCCCTTGCTTTGCAAAACACTCCAAAATAAAGCCAGTGCTGAGTAACAATCTGATACCTCAGAAACCAAATGATGTTCTTATCCTTTCTCCTGGGAGATATATATGCTTTATATTATTTGTGAGGGGGTTTGGCGGCTCAAAAACTGAAAGAATCCGAAAGAGACAAATTCACGCTTTGCAACTCCTGTATTACACCCCTGTGTAACATACGCTGAGTGTATCGCAGCTTTGCGCAACATAGCACGATTCAGAGCACCTCTGTCAGGCAAGTATGGTTTTTTAATTCAGATGTCCCGAATCTATTCACAAGAGGCACATGTCTCATGGTGTGGGCCAACAGGAGCCAGCATTCTCGATGCAGGGAAGAATGAACACATTCCTTCCCTCTTGCAAAGCTTTCACCTTCTTATTTTCTCATAAGTGTGTCTGGACCAAAAGCTGAGGAAATAACATTATATCATCCCCTGTTGTACCATTTAAAGGAGAAAACTGAGAAGAAGATAACAGGGTTTGCTGTGTTAGTGTTACTGTACTCCCAGAAGAAATTTTTCAGGCACTGCTGAGACCTCCTCCCTAGAGCATTCTACTGCAGAGATCTCCTGTCTTCACCAGAGGAAACCTTGCAGATACCTACCTGCTCCCTGCTAGCAGCAACACTTTTGCAGTGCTAAGACCTTTTCCCACCAGCTCCTTTATAACCTCCTGAATGATCAGTGCTCCCATGAAGGCATATTCATCTGGAAGAGAGAGCTCAGTGTCAACAAAACTGTTTCCCATCCAGGCTAAGACTTCTGCTTCCTCTCCACAAATGCTTAAGAACCTTATGAACGGATTACAAACCTAAAACCGGGGTTCATTTCCTCCACCTGTATCAAGTACAGCTAAGAAGAAATACTTCCCCCCTCCCCATAAAAAACTTGCTTCCCTGAAAGTGAATAGAGTGAACAGAATACACAATAACACAAGCACATCTTCCTACAACAGTGCTTAGGAATTGGTAAACTTAGAGGTCACCAAGAAGGAAGGCGCTGGGACCCTTTTGCTATACCTGAGGAGTACTCACACCTTCCTACCACCTGGAATCTCAGTTCCAACTTAACTGCATCCCTTTTTTCCCATTCATAAGGCCAATTCAGATAAGCAAAGTTTCACAAAACGTTACACCTACATAGACCGCTACTTCCTCGGCAGCCATGTTTGCTCAAGTGTAACTGCTGCATATAACAATCGTAAGAAGTTACAGTGATGTGAAGAAGTCCCTTACTGTGACAGAAAGTGTATCTGTGGTATCCATGAGTGGTCAGTTTCTCAACAGAAGAGTTAGTGAAGAGGGATATTGAGTGACACAATGCCTGGTTTAAGGCCAGAACTCACAGACCAACTCAAAGTAAAGCATTAACCTTCTGCCTTTTCAGTGCCATATCACAGAGTGTCTTAGGCCAAATTCTTTTGTTCACAGCAGCATATATCAACAGGAATTTCATTGGGGTCAAAGAAAACTCTTTGTGAACAAACGAGAGAAGAACTAAGCCCCTGGTGTTTCTCTAGACTTCACTGCACCCAGACACCAATGCTGCTTATGTTGGGAAACCCAGAGAAGTACATGAGGCAGAACAACTCATTTGCATGAAATCCCGCTTTATCTGGAAGAGGACTCCTTTAAGACTCCACAAGTTCTGTCATCGTCAAAATGGCAGCTGATGGCAATGCATGTATTAAGATGAACTACTCTTCGTTTCCCAAAGAAACCTGCTGATAGCTTTAGCCTGACACATGATGGCTCCTTTCAAAGGCCAAACAACCTCCTGCTAGAAGTCTGAAACTAAATTCACCACACTTGCCTCTCAGGTCAGCAAAACCAAAGTTGCATGCAACAAACTATGGTTCCTCAGCCACAGCCTTTAATCTGCTGTGAGCTGGAACCTGGAGATTCATTTGAAAGGAATTTTTCTTCCTTTAATCCTTGTATACTGCATTGGTGTAATATCTCTGCAAGCAGTGGCTCTGAACTATGTCAAAACAGCCTGAGCTAAAGAGATCAGGATGTTTTATCTGGAAGTAGCTTGATATTCTTTCCTGCCCTTCAGCAAGAAAAAGCCTGTTCTTCATTCATGTAATTTCACAGAAGTCTGGCCATATCCTTTCATGTGTGATGTCTAGGGCAGCAACAGCCCATCAGCAACACTCACTTTTCTCAGACTTGGAAGAGGCACCACTCCAAACATCACTTGAGCAATACGGGATGAATCTGTAAGAGAGAATTGTGTGAGTACTGATGTTCCTTTGACATGCAAGGAGGGGTGAGCATAGGGTCAAGTAACTGGGAGAAAATTAAACCCTGGGAAGGGGAAAAGGGAAGACCTTCTTGCCCAGTTAGACAACTTACCTTCCTGCACATCAAGTGACAATCATAACTGTCTTCAATTTTCTCCTGAACACTGGTAGTTTTACAGAGTTAAATCAATAAATAATGTGTCCTTTATCAGCCTAATTGAAGCACTGAGCTCAGCAGACAGAATGATGGGCCAAGTTTTTGCTTTTAGCTGTCCCACTGATACGGTAGATGGCCTGCCACAGGGAAACTCTGTGCTTCTGTTTTTCACATGAAAAATGAGAAGACCCTGTCAATGCAGTGTAAATGCTGACTGCAACCACTGGAGGTTTTTGCAGGAATGAACTTATCTTCCTGTTTTTGTCTCCAGCTTGCAGAATACAAATTAACATCCCTCTCTTCTGCTTTCCCCTCCTATATAGATGTATATATTAACGGGTGTCTTATTTATCTTCTTTGAGCTAGAAGAGCTGCTCCACGTTCCTCTCAAATCAGTGAGTGTGTAGCATACTAGCAGCCCACCAGTCACAACGGTATTTGCCACTTCAACTATTTGAGAAGGCTCTCTAAGCCATCCCGAGTTTTTCTTCATTAGATCACCCCAGAACTCCAAGGACACCGGACTGAAAGCTCTCCAGACCTTGCTGGTTCTACTTGTTAGAGCTGAACTAAAGCACATGAGGAAACATACAATTTCCTCTTGCAAGAATTTCTCTGAATCTGTCTTTGTACCATTCTTGCTAGTCTACAAGGCAGGAGATGTTGTTTAAGTATAAACCTATTTCCCTTTGTTGTCCCTCCTTACACCATGTTTGCGTTCCACCAGTGGGGATTTTCTTCTGGTTGCGATGACAGGATCCCAGTTCCTGCACAAAGAAACAAGAAATGTTCAGATGAGTCTATGACTTCAGAGAAACCGTACGAGCCTCATGCAGGATCCCTGACCACGCAGAAAACAAACATCCACGATGAAAAACATTGGTAAGGAACATTTCTAAATTTGCCCTTAGGCAGATGTGACTTTCAGAATCGGATTCGTGCTAGAGATGAAGCCTGTCTAGAAGCTTCTTGTAGTACAGAAGAGAACCTGTGCCACTTAGGACTTCCCCAAAAAACAAATCCTGGCAGGTGAATTCCAATATACGCAATTGTAAGATCTGTGTGAGTGACAGATGATTAGGTATTCAGAAAGCTGGTGCATAAGCAGCGAGAATGAAAAGAAAAGCTCAACATTTCTGTGCTGACTCAGGAGCCTGGTCATCCAGAGGGTGGGTGTCCAAGGCTCTAATTCCACCTTAGGCATGACACTGAAAGGCATTACAGATAATTTACGTGTGCACCAAATGCATGCTTTCACACAGAGAGAACCATTGCAGTTGGTTAAGTGATGTTACACAGCTGTAAACGGGGAAAAGGTGGAACCACACAGCTCCAGGTGAAAGCCCAGACGGTTAATCTGATTTCTCCCTACGTGCACAGGCCAGTCCTACTGCAGGCAAACACACACCTCCAGTGCAGTGTGCAAGAAAGTGCAGCCATCCTCTCAGACAGATTAAGAGGCCTGAGAAGAGTTCTTCTGACAGGATTAAGAGAAACGCAAAGCCTCTTCAGAAAACAAAAGCCTAAAACACAACTCTGAAGATCCCAGCAAGTTTGTGAGTACATGCATGCATTTAAAATAAAGCAGGCGCATTAGCCAGAGTTCAAAAGCACCAGTGCCGTCTGCCAGTGACGACCGTACACCCAAAGGCACGTGCACATCCATGCTGCCGTAACTTTTTCAGAGAGCAGAGAGGCACGCTTGATCGGGTGTCCTCTCGCAGGAGCCCGAGCCCGTCCGTGCCCACCATGCTGCACCAGCACCGGGTCGGGACCGCTCACACGACAGCGACCACATGCACCGCGAGGATGCCGGGACGCCGACGTCGTGGGCGGCTGCCCCGGCCTGGCCTCGCTTCCTCGCGGGCTGATCCCACGGGGCAGGGGGACGACTCACCCACTCGGGTCGCGGGCCACTCTCTGGAGCTCATGAGCCTCCGCATGGTGTCGTAGCGGGTGTCGCAGTTCTCCCTGTTGAAGCAGTACCACCCTCCTGGTGAGGGGAAGAGAGGGGTCAGCCGCCCCGCCGCCCTGCCCGGCGGCCGGGCCCGGGGCGAAGCCCCTGAGGGGGCGCCGGGGTGGGTGGGGGGCGCGCAGGGGGCCGGGGGCGGAGCGGTTGAGAGCCGAGGACAGCCGCCGGCTGCCTCCCCTCTCCCGGCCCCCGGGGCGTGGAGAGGAGGGAACGGGGCCGAGGCGCCGGCGCTCACCTTCCAGGAACAGCAGCCACCGCCGGCTGCCCTTGGACTCCTTGAGGTAGTAGCTGAGGACAAACAAACAGGAGGCGGCGCGGCCTCAGCGGGAGCCGGGCCCGACCGCAGCGCTTTGATGCCCGCCGGGCCGGGGCGCCGGGGCCGCGCCGGGTGTTTGGGCAGAGCGCAGGGGCGGCGGCGGCGGCACCAGGCGCTTGTCTTGGCGGGCGCCCGTTCCCCCGCCGCCGCCGCCCGGGAGGCGCTCGCTGCACCTGTCGCCGCCTCGCCCCGTGCCGCCGCGCGGTGGCGCCACAAGCCTCGGGGCCGGCAGCGGGGCCGGCAGCGGGCGCGGGAGCGGGGCGGGGGGAGCGCGCGGCCGGGAGCGGGGCTGGGACTGCGGGAGCGCGCGGCCGTGGGGCGGCGGGGAGCGGCGGGGGCCGGTCCGGGCCGCCGTGCGGGACGCGGCGGGGCGCGGCGCGGGGACTCACCCGGCCGGAGTGCCGTCGTTGCAGGTGACCGAGGCGTTGTGCAGGAGGTGCAGGCGCAGGTCGTGCGGCAGCGCCTGGGCCGAGCAGGGGTACAGCGATTGCGCCAGGCTCTTGACCTGCGCCATGAAGCTGTCCATGTTGCCCTCCACGGCGGTGAAGTCCAGCGGGAAGCTCTCCGCCGCCGCCTCCCCGCCGCGCTCCCGGGCCGCCGGCCCGCGCCGCCGCCAGCCCTTCCTGCCCTCGCCGCCGGGCCCGGCGTGCAGCAGCCCCAGCAGCAGCAGGAGGTGCACGGCCGCCGTGCCCATCGCCGCCCGCCGCCACCCGCCGCTCGCCGCGGCGGCAGCAGCAGCAGCCAGCCCCCGGCGGCGGGCAGCGCCGCCCGCGCTCCGCCGCGCCCCGCCGCACCGCCCGCGGGGACGGGGGTCGGCGGCGGGCGGCGAGGACAGCGCCGGAGGCGCGGGCTCGGCGGGGCGGCTGCCGGCGCTGGAGCCCGCCGCCCGTTCCCAGGCGGCGAGCATGACAGAGGGGCACGGAGTGCGCGGGGAGCGCGGCGGGGGCGCCGCCAGCCCGGGCGCCGCGTGGGGCAGCAGCCGGCCAGCCCCCGCCCTGCCCTGCCCTCCGCCCCCTCGGAGCGAGGCGGAGGGAGCGGGGGGTCTGCGCCGCGCCGAGCCGCGCCGCACCGGCACGACGGGACGCTCCGTCGGGGCGCGCCCCGCAGCCCCCCGCCGGCGCCGCCGCCGCCATCGCCGCCCCTGTTGGCGCCGGGACCGCGGCCGCGACCGGCGGCGCCCGCGACCGGCGGCGCCCGCCAGCCTCGCCCGCAGGGCGGCGGGTGCACCGGGCGGCCTCTCGCCGGGACCGGGGCGGGGGGTGGGGGGGGGGGGGCGGGAGCTGGCCTGCGAGAACTCGCACATGGCAGCCCCCCGCGGCGGCGCCCCCGGCCCCCGCCACCCCACCCCCCCCGCACCCCCCACAGCCCCCCCGCCGCCGCCGCCCCGACGGCGGCTCCTCCCCGGCTCCACGTGGGCGGTGCCGCCCGCCCCACCCGCGGGACGTGCCACCCCCGCTCCCCCGAGCAGCGCCCAGCGGCCGCCGTCGGTGCGGGGCCACCCACCCCCACCCCGGGCTGGCCCGGGAGCGGCCGCAGAGTCCACGAGGCGGGGATGGGGGGTGCTGCCCCGCGGTACCGGGCTTCAGCCTGGCCCCGGCCCGCGAGGAGCAGCGGAAAGCCGGGGGAGGGTCGTTTGACCCCAAGCATCGGCGGCCGGTCCGCGTAGGCGCCCGCGGGTGACCGGGGCGGGCAGAGGCCCGCTCCCGGCCGGGGGCTGCTGCTGCTGCTGCTGCGGCCGTAGAAGGAGCGGGGACGACGCGGTGGCCCCGGCTGCGTTTAGAGGGACACCGGGAGAGGGCTGTCCCGCAGCGGGGTAGTTTGCAGCGGGTCCCGGGCTCCGGCCCCTCGCCCCGCCTGCATCCCGCGGGCCCTGAGCCCTCGCCCCACGGGGGGACTTTGCCTCGCTGCTCCTCGCAGCTTCGGAGGTTACCCCCCAGCAGCTCTCCCTGGTTACTCCCTGGGGCTAGGGCATTCCCAGCGATCCCAAGAAGAATCCTGGAGGAAGAGCAAATGTCCAGTCCCAGTTATCAGAGTGCCTGTCCTCTGTGAGACCGAGGTGAGACCGAGGAGAGTCACAGAAACGCTGTCCTTATTGCAGAGCTCGGTATTAAAAACCGAGGAAAAACAGTGGAAAAGCTACACTTCGAATAATTCCATATTAGTTGAGACACCAAACCGGACAGCGCATGCCCCTCGGCAGCCCTCCAGAGAGGAGCACGGAAACTGTCTTTACCAGGAAATGTAATCTATCTGGAATCAGAAAAGGGGAAAATACCATAATCTTAAAATAGTAAGTGGACGTGGGTTTTTTTGTAGAGCAAGGGTTAAGGCTGTCCAGCTGCTGCCACTACATTTTTTACCTTAGTATGTTTGGACCTTCTAAGTGTATCCTCAGCTCTGAATTTCCTTCAGACATAGGACATGGTTTTGCAATTTGCTTGCCAGGTTGGGTTTTGGTTGGTTGGTTGGTTTGGTTTGGTTTGGTTTTGTTTGTGTTTTGTTTTGTTTTTTTTTTTTTAATCTTTCAGTTGCTTCTATGTAGTCTTGGTCTTAGCTCTGTCCTGTCAGATTTTTACCTCCAAATGTTTACTTTTATGTAAGTGCTGATAGTACCAGCAGTATCTTTAAGCCAGAAAAAGCCATTAAATTGAATGTACCCCTCCACACACCCACTACATTCACCCCCGATACATCTTTGGTCCCAGCACAATTCTGCATCATCGTATCTTTTCCTACACTGTCCTTAACATCCCTTCCTCACTGGCCGCAATGGGTGTGAGCAATTGATCACTAGGACTAGTGAGAGCAAGTTAGAGAGCTCGTCCGGCTGCCTGAGCAGAGGTGCAGCTGGAAAACAGTTAGTTTGTGCAAACTCTGACCAAATGAATGAGAAAGTCATCAAGAGTGCTTCAAGATGACTGGAACACTTGGCATAAAGAACTCTGGGACATCATATTCCTCTAGCTGGCTCCAGCAATGAAACAGGGATGGATAAGATTGCTGAACTCTGTCCTATTTCTTTAGAGAAAAGGCTATTGTTCATCTCACTGATAGGCTCGTGTTCTTCCTGGTTTCCATGCTCCTTCTCTTTGGGCAGGTCTGCAGTTGCTGGACTCTGTAACACGTTGTGCCAGTTGGTGCATTAAGGGGTGACTGAATGGGATATACCAAAGAGGAACCTTCGGGTGATGAGGAATTAAAGTTGCAGATCTTTGGGCCTTTGTCCAAGCAAATAAATGTAAATTTTGCCTGTCTCAGCTCTACTGAGCCCCCCTCAGCTTTCTTACTTCTGGTTCAGATCACTCCGGAGGGTTTGTTTCAGAGCACTCTTACTTGTTGTCCTTCCAAAGCCCAGTACAATGTTCGTATCACCTCTGTCACGAAGGAGCAAGGGGGCTGTTAAGAAGAGTGTAAGGCTGTGTGAGGCTATGGCGTGACAGGCTACTTTCTTACTTCTAGACATTTAAATCTGGTACAGTTTGACTCATTGACATACTGAACTTGAGAGAACATCAAAGTGCACACAGATTTTGGAGAACTTTATAATACTGCCCTTCAGCATGAGAGGTTCACTGAACCTTTTGATAAGAGCCTCCTTACATTGGATAGATTGGGTCTCTACAGAAGGAGGCTCGGAGAAAGCTGTGAAAGGATTGGGCTCCTGCACCAGGCACTGAAGACTGGGCATTTTTATTTGTAGGAGTAAGGCGTGTAGGAGGCCAGCAAGATATTTTTAGAGATTGGGAATAATGTTAAGGGAGATACTGTTTTAATTTAATACCTTTCAAAATGAAATATCCTGTTCCAGTGTGTCCTAATGTAGTTCTATATGTTGAAGTACATCGGACGATGCAATACAACAGCAGATCAGGTAGCTCTGAAATTCCCTATTACTCTGCCGGGACCAAGGCAGCTCCAGGACTAGCCCTTTCGATGTTTCCCTGTCGGAAGCTGAGAGGATTACACCTGGAGTCCTGCGCAAGGACTTGTGCCACAGCTATGTTTCCCCTTTGTAGCCAGCACTCATGCCTGATTTAAGCAGCTCTGCAGCCCTGGCTCTGCTGAAGTTCCCTGCCTTGTTTCTTGGGTCTTGTGCTGATCAAAAGAGTGCGTGGGGTGTAAGAAGACCACCCAGAGAAGACCACTTGCCTACAGATAAAATCCTGTTTTCGCGTAGTCACGCTGCCACCATCTCGTCTAACCCTGGGTGGGGGTAAAGGAACTCTGGTGGGGCAACAGAGCTCGTTTGTATCCTTGGTGCAAAGGTAACGTGCTGAGTGATGCTCTGGGAGGAACCACCCTCCTGAATGTCCCCGGGACTCAGCGCGATCAGTAGCAGGTACCCTTGGTACAGACAGGAGGAAATGCTTTCCTGAATCATTGTTACTGCGATAAGTAACTAGTGCTCTGTATCATGTTTTGGAACTAGTTACAACGTATTTCTAGATGTTCACAGTTAATTTCCTACCCATTCGAAATTAAAAAATAAAGGGGGGGTGTTGCCTGCGTTATTGAGAATCAAATTTATGCATTATTCTCTGCATGGGTGCACAACAGAATGCAAACGTGCGTAATGCCAGGGATATGTATGCAATGCAAAGCACTGGCTGCCTTGAGGTGATTTTCGGGAGAGATTCTACAGTTTGTTCACTGACATCACTAATGAAATGCGATTTCTGAAAAGGTTTTAGCACGGTGGATGTTGTTTTGCTGAGACTCACCTGGAAGATTTGCAGGCATCCTCTTGGTCTTGACAGTGGCTGAAATCTGAATTGTTAAGGGTATTTTCAGCTATTCCCTAATGAGTTCCTCTTTCTTTGTAGCACTTTAATGAACTCCAGGTTGTACTTACCTCCCCCTTCTTTCTCTCCTGATGCTTCTAATTTCAGATAAATTTTTGAGATTAGAAGTGGCTCTGGGTATGAAATGTGACCCTTAACCTCCATGCAACTTTCTGATTATGACATGCCATTAAAAATTGGAGTCATCTCTCTAATCCTGCAACTTGGAAATGTTCAGCTTGAATTACATCGGTGGCTTTTTAATGGGAGCAACATTTCTTTAAGGGATGCGTCACTTTTCCAAATGCCAAATATGAAAGAGCTGCCTGCTTCAGACATCAAATAGGAGCCACCCCCCATCCAGAAATTAGACCAATTTTGGGGGCTCCATGAAACCCAAAGTGTATCTTTTAAAATGGAATGGGTGCTCCACCTCAGCAGCTGAATAAGCACTGGTGTTAACATAGCCATTTTAATTGTTTCTTCTTCATACCTTCTGTGAAGGCATTAATTGGTGGAAGGACAGGATGTCTTCATTCTGCATTATGTACTTGCAGAGTTTTGGATCTCTACCCTATTTTAAAGACTAAGAAGAACTTGCACACCATAGATATTTGTTACACCATTTGCAGGCAAAAGTGTGAAAACTTTCAGAACAGTCTTGCCCTTATGTCCTCAAGCTTCTTCACATATTTTACAGCAAAAGGCAACTAAAAAGGTAGGGAATTGTAAGAAATATGTCTCTAAACCTGTGGATGTTACAGAGATGGTAATAAAGAACAATGAGCGATTGTTTCTTAACAAGACCTGGGGAGGGGGGGACACCAAGGAAAAAGTTCTAAAACAAAAAACATTAAGTTCTTCTGTCACACAACACAATTTAACTGTGGCATTCATTGCCCCATGATCCGCTGGCTGCCAAAAGCCCAGATGGGCTCAAAAGATGGATGGGCAAATTAATGTAATAAAAGTCCATCAGGTGTGATTAGATATAAAGACACAACCGCTGACTCGGGAAGTCTAGAAGATGCAGATTGCTGAAAACTGGAAGTTGATAGTGGGGAAAATACAACTGCTGTCTCCCACTCTGCAGCTCTTCCCAGCTGCTGTCAGAGGTGGTGTTCTGACTGCCTTGGTGGGAGCCAGTGTAGCCATTCTTTCGAAGAAGCTCTTCTAAGATGTGGGCCTCTCTCCTAGAGAAGAGCACTCCTGAGAGGGTGGTAATTCGTAAGCTCCTTATGCAATACCGAATTTCAGAGTATGAGCAAAGTTCTTCACTACGTAAGCTGAGAACTGTCAAGCAAAAGGAGGATGGTGGTGATATGTCCATGTAGAGCTATCATGATTCTAGTCAGAAAGTTCCATAGCTGCTTAGCTAAAACAGTGAAAAAAAAAAAAAGGTGCACACAGACAACTTACAGGGTATTGACATATGATGGAAATCATTCAGCTGATGTGGACAGACAAATTACTCATCCGCTGTTCTGGGGTAACTGGCCATACACCAACATAATCCAACACTGGTATACACCTCTGTCCATCCCAGCTCTGAAAGTAAAATGCATTGACTTCAAGCATTTTAATGTATTTAGGAATTACAGACATAGTCTGAGACACCAATACCCTGAACGCTGTAGCTGTATACATGATAAGACAATGATACTTCCCAATGGAATTGAAAGAACAAATGTAAAGATATTTTTAAGCATTATTTTTGAACAACACATTATACACCAGGGCACACTTCATTACTATTACTACATCTTGTCGAGCAGCTATGGTGTTGGATAGACTTAGGAATCCATATGCATAAGCAAGAGGATGTTTCTCCATCATTACAGTTCCCGTCCTCTCTTTTTCTCGCTTCTCTCACACTGTTGATATGGTAAAAACGAGCAAGTGTTATCTTTTCCAAAAGTGTCTTTCCTTAAAAGGATCTTTTCCCATCATAAGCCAAGTGAAGCAGACATTTTTGTGGGCGCTGGGGGTGGCGGTGCGGACTTAAGCTTAACATATATGATAAATATAGAGGAAGTAGAGAAAGTATTTGGCATGTGGTAACAACTTAGGCTAAATAAATTCCAGTGGTTACCCAAACTAAAAGTTTTTTTACGATAGCAAACAAAACAGACTGTAGTTGACTCTCTGAGAGCGCCTTTGACACTGAAAAGGCAGCGCTGAGAGTGAAGGGGAAGCTCATAAATGAAATAAAGTCTCTGAGAAATTTTGTGTCATAAAATATAAGATAATCTTGGTTCCCTGGGTGCAGTCACCTCATCTGAATGGCTGAGCTTGCAACGCTAATCACAAGATGCCCAATCAACATTGAAGGAATGGCTTTTGAAGGCAGCGGGATGCCGTAATTTGTCTTACCACCGGTGTCCTGGCTGTGACACTGTCCGGGCACTCATCTGACAATGGGAAGGTAGTAAGATGCTCCCCTCTTCTCTCTGAAATGTGGTGGTTGTGATAGCTTTTATATTTTGCCAAGGAGTACCTTTCTTGTACACGTGTATGTTTTTGGAGCTACTAGTCACTGCCATCACTGCTTGGCAGAGGCAAGAGCTAAAACCTGCAGAAGAGATTTCTTGCCACTAGTGCGGGGTGTGAGCACCCAGCTCCCCAGGCAGATCCCGCTGGCCCGGGGAGCCGCACGGCCGGGGCGCGCCGGCGTTTGCCGGGCCCGTTACGCTGGGCCTTGGGGGATTCCTACGGACGCCACCGGAGAAGGTCCAGGTACCAGGAAGAAATCTTGTTTTATTTTCTCAGGGGCCGGGTGATGGATCACAACACTGGAAACCCGAGGGAAAACACAAGAGCTGCTGGAAGGGCTGCCGCTGCTCCCCTCCAGCTCTGCGCGGAGCTGCGGGACGGCCCCGGGACTGCGCCCGGCTCCCCGCACGGGCCCCGGTACCGCCTCCCCCCCCCCTCGGTCCAGCGGGGCGGGCCGGGGATCCCCTCCGCCTCCCGCCCTCGCTCCAAGCCCCGGTGGTGCTGCAAGCCCCGCTCGCACCCGGGGAAACGCAAACGCCGCCCCGCCGCGGGCTGACAGCTCCCGCCCCAGCCCCAGCCCCAGCCCCAGCCCCGCACGGCCGCCTGCCCCGCACGGCCGGGGCTCTCCCAGGGCTCTCCCGCGCCGATTCCGCCCGGCTCGGCGGCGGGGCGGGCCGGGGCGCGGCCTGCGGGCAGGGGTGGCCCTGGGCCCGGCTCCGCCCCGGCCGTGCGGAGGCCGGCGGCGCGGCGGGAGGGAAGATGGCGGCGGCGGCAGGAGGGGGGGGCGCTGCCGTGGTGTCGGTGCTGGCCCCCAGCGGGCGCCGGGTCACGGTGCGGGTGGGGCCCGGCACGGTGCTGCTCCAGGTGGGTCCGGGGCGGGGGCGGCCGAGCGGCGCGGAGCGGAGCGGCGAGGCGGGGCGGAACGAGGCGCGGCAGGGCCGGCCCGGCCCGGCCCGGGCCGTCCCGTAACGCCTCTGTTTTCTCCGCAGGTCCTTGAGGAGGTCTGCAGGAAGCAGGGCGGCAGCCCCGGCGAGTACGGCCTGAAGTGAGTCTCACCGCGAGGCCGCCTCCGCCCCGCAAGGACGGCGGGCGGCCCACACGGGACCGGGCCCACGGGCCCGCGGGCCGCGCCGCCGCGGGGAGAGGCCCCGCCCGGCCCGGTGTCCGCGGCGCTGCCCCGGGCCGGGCCCGGCGGGTTGCGGGCGAGGCGCAGGGCCCGGTGCCCGCGGCCTGCTCGTGGGCCCGGCGCGCTGCCGCCGGCTGTCCCGGGCGCGCGTGTGGCTGCGGGCGGGTGTCGGAGGGGCCCGGGGGTCCGGGAGCCGTTCACCCGGGTCAGCCCGCGTTTTGGTCTTTGCCACGGGGACATTATTCATGGCCATCTCTGGGGAGAGAGGGGTCCACGGGCTCAGGTGGTTCCTCAGCAAAGTTATTTTGTTCAAATTGATCTTTCCTGATTTCCCCCTGCCAAGTTCCCTTTGCTTTTTGGGTAGATACTGAGATCCTGTGTAACCTCCACGAAGGTGTCCCTCCCCACACAAGCACTTCTGCTAGCTCACGCGCTGGTAGGACTCTTCTCTCTTACCCGGTGGTTTGACCGAATATTTTTATGGTATCATAGTCAAGAGGTTATTTGTCTGAGTGGCAGTAAAAAATACCAGACAACCCTTTTAATTTAGCAACAAACACTGGGCTTGAATACCTGTTCAGTTGCTATTTACCTCTTAAAGCCTGAGGAGGAGCATATATTTGAGTATTTATCTGTGACCACTACAAACTGCATCTTTTTTGGTATGTAGAATAATTTTTGTTCATGAATGTTTTATGAATTGTGCATTGTTGAATAGTTGTGCATTGTTGAATAGTGCTCTGTGGCTTTTGGTCAGCTCACAGGGAATTCTCTTGCTCAATACCTGGACTTTGCATTGTTGCCAGTCCCTGAAGCGATCTGAAGGTGGCATAGGATGGTTCCTGGTGTCTTCATGGGCTGTGTTCTTCTTTAGGTTTCAGAGGAGTGTGTTGGATCTCTCTTTACAGTGGAGATTTGCCAGACTGCCCAACAATGCCAAGCTGGAGATGGTGCCAGTCTCTAATAGAGTGGAAGTTGGAAACACGGTACGTTCATTTCACAGTGTGACCCCATTTGTTCAGTAATCAGTCATGCTGGATATGATCTCGTCAGATCTAACGAGCAAGGGTATGGTTAGGCTTGGACAATGCTCGAGTGGAAGACCACCCAAAGACGGGCTGAGGTGTGGTGGGGAATGGTGATTTAGTAGCTGGAAGTCTTTGCTTGCAGTCTGGGATGGTGGAGTGCCAGCTGCATGCTGGAGGATAGGGAGATCCTTTGGGGAGCTGAAAAATTAGTAGTCAGGAATGTGTAAGAAGTTAAACATCACAGATGACTTTGCTCAGCAGTTGAACTACTAACTCAGTTCCCTTTCCTAATTTCTGTTTCAGTTGCTGTTGTCTGCCTCTGGATTTTGACTAAAATCTCAAATTCTTACAGGATTCTCTTTCGCTTCCTTCCCAGCACTGCTGCTCACGGTGTGTTCACATTCACACAGCTTTAGAATTTTTTGTGATGTGTGCTGTGTTTAGCAGTTACCGAATGTCCCTATTTGGTACAATTTGCAAAGGGCTTATGGATGCCGTGTTCTGTAGAAATTATTGTCACGTTTAGGAGACGTAAAAATCTTTTATGCATGTCGTTATAACAGCTGGAGGCATGACTTTTAAAACGATGCATGGATGTTAATGAGCATAAACATTTTATGTGGTAAAAATGATGTATGGTCTTATTTAAGTAGCCTGGGAATGAACATTTGTCTATCACTAACAGCCATCTCTCTTCTTACTGACTTCCTCATTTGGAGTTTCTCAATTTTTGTTAAAGTTTCAGGTCTATTAGTGCTAATCTCCTAATGTCTGTCTGCCAAAATACATTAGTGGTGTTTTGTTATAGGCAGTTGCCTCAGCTGTCACAAAGATAAACTGATACATACATTGAAAAGTGAGCTTTGCAGTGTGAGAAGGCTTTGGAATCTCTGCTCTAGTTCACTGTGGGTGTGCAGGGTAGTTTTTTGGGGTCACTGATGCCTGTGTTTTCCTCTGTAAAACCTCCATGTGCTTTGTTTTGGCACTAATGTTTTCTTTCTGACTTTGTGGTAGAAAGAAGTTTGTGCTCCAAGTGACTTATTTAGTTAAAAAAATACCACAAGCTGGTAGCATCTGCTTAAAATTTTCAGTTAAAAAAAGTTGTGATGGCATGGAGTTCATCTTCCAGAGGAAAATGTTTCTATTAAAATGGTACAGCGGTGACTTTATCTGACATTTGCATCCAGTTTGGGAGGTATTGTACCGAAGGAAAACAGTGATTTTATTTATTTTTGTTTCCAAGAAGATTGCGCAGCATATCAGGGTGAGAAGGACTGTGTACTGTAGGAGAGGGGTTATAACGTGGCATCACTACTTTAGATCACAAACGAGAAGAGCTAGTGAAAGTTTAAGTTGTTACTGTTTAGTTGTATTTCTACAGAATCCACAGAAGTGAGGCTTCACTTGGAGTGCTCGTTGCTATTTCATGAGGTTGAGAAGCTAGAGCGAATGTATTTGTGAAGGGTGCAGTCTAAACAGAGGTGATGTCCCATAACCTAAGAACAGAGATTTCACTTGGAAGATTTTTACAGAGAGTACAAGAAAATACTTTGTACAAAACACGATTGACTAAAAGAATTCCCTGCCACAGGGAACTGGTGTCCAATACACCAGTTCAACACAGCTGGATAACTCTGTGACTGGAACTGACACTAGCATTATGCTCTAACGTAGTGGCAGTTGACACGAGGACTCAACCCTGCAGGCCAGCCGTAGTAGTGTGGGGGTGAATTTACTTCTATGCCTTTTGTTATTGTCTCTTTTACTGAGATAATGTGCATGGAAGTAGGTGTGCTTGCTTTCCTGTGGTGCGCTGGCAACAGTTACCCCTAGAGAGAGAATACAGGTTTCGATAAATAACGAGTTTGTTGAGCAAACCTGCTATTTTTAAAACAGAATGCTTTTGGATTTGCCTTTGCATATAAAAATAATTGAATCCTGTAAGACAGTTCTTTAGTGAAAAGTTGAACAAACTCCCCAGGTGTGATGGTAGGTGATCTAGGGGTACCGTCAGTACAGTTCTAGTGTTAAAGTTGTTAGCCTTTTGGTTATATGTTTGTGAACTTAGAAGGTGATTGGCCCTGGTGTCTTTATTATTTTATATAGATCCTGGGATTTTTAAAAAGTCTTTTCTAGTTGACTGAATATGACTTTCGTGACATGTTTAGCTTTGAACTGTTGCCCAAAACCTGATGCAACTGGTAGTCTGAATTTCTGGGCTGGATTCTTATAGAACGGTGATGTCAACTGTCATCACTCTGCTGTAGCTGAGAAAAAAAGCTTGTCTCCAGCGTAGGAGAAACGAGGAGGTTGTGTTAGTGGTGGGATGAAACGACTCAGTTCTGTTGGCTAGTTGTTGATGATGCCACTGTTTCCCTTATGTAGAAAAATTCCTGGCTCTGGCAGATCACAGTTTGCAGTCCCGCAAGAACTGGTAGGAGCCTAGGCAGATGACAAACACATTCCTCCAGGGAAATCACAATAGATTGCCGGAGTGTGTGGTGTCTGGTTTTTTTTCTCCTCCCACTCATGCTCGCACACACATGCGCTCACAGAGGGAGAGAGGATGTGCTGAGATTGTTGGTAGGGACACGTGAAAACACAGAATGAAAGAAAGCTTCTGTTGATGTCCTAGGCTTACATCCTTCTCAAGAGTTTTGAATAAGGCCAATTTCTGTGGACTTCAGAAAACCATAGCTGACTAGAGACGTTAGGTGCTGTAAGTTGCAAGTTATACACACGGTCTCTTTGGACTGATAACAGTTGGTTGGGTCTTCAGTAACTCAAGGATAGATTTGGACTGTGTTTGTTGTTTCTCTGTGTGGATGTCCAAGTACGCTGTTCTGCCTCAGGGCAGTTGTTCTGCAAATCAATGCTTAAGTTGACAGAGGTCTAGGTTGGTGTTTTAGTTCATGCAGCTGCATCAATCCTGTCAGGGTTATTGGAATTCATTTTATATAGCTGCAAAGACCTCTGCTGTAAAGTTTCAGCTAGCATAAAACAACATCTCAGTTGCTCATGATGACACATTATTTGGGACACTTGTTTTGGCCTTTGTCTGAATATGTTTCAATCCAGGATATGTCAGGGAAGAGGGGCCCAAGAAAGCTGGCTAGTATTTGTGGATCGCCTCCTCCGTGCTCAAGAGCAGTCCATTCCAACGAATAGGAAGTAAAGCAAAAATGTCAGGAAGCCTGCATGGATGAACAAGAGGCTCCTGGCCAAACTCAAACACAAAAAGGAAGTATACAGAGAGTGGAAGCAAGGATGGGTAACCTGGGAGGAATAGAGAGACCTTGTCTGAGCATCCAGGGATGAAGTTAGGAAAGCTTAAGCCCGAATGGAATTGAATCTGGCCAGAGATGTCAAAGACAACAAGAAGAGATTCTTTAAGTACATACGTGACAAAAGGAAGGCTGGGGAAAATGTGGGCCCATTGCTCAATAAAGCAGGGACTTGGTTACACAGGACATGGAAAAGGCTGAATGCCGTCTTTACCTCAGTCTTTACTAGCAAAACTGGCCTTCAGGAATCCCAGGTCCCAGAGACCGGGGGAAAGGCTGGAGCAAGGAAGATGTACCCTTGGTGGAAGAGGATCAGGTCAGGGAATACTTGAGCAAACCGAACATACCTAAGTCCATGGGCCCTGATGGGATGCACCCATGCATGATGAGGGACCTGGCAGATGTCATTGCAAGGCTCTACTATTGACAGCCTTTGATTGATCATGGCTATTGAGAGAAGTGCCTGAAGACTGAAGGAAAGCAAATGTCACTCCTGTTTTCAAGAAGGAGGACACAGGTGGGTCAGCCTCACCTCAGTCCCTGGGAAGGTAATGAAGCAGTTAATCCTGGAAACCATTTCCATGCACATGAACAACAGGAAGATCATCAGGAGTAGCCAGCATGGATTCAGCAAGGGGAAGTCATGCATGACCAACTGGATAGGCTTCTGTGATAAAAATGGCTGGCCTGGTAGGTGTGGGGAGAGCAGTGGATATTTTCTACGTGGACTTCAGTAAGGCTTTTGACACTGTCTGTCATAAGATCCTCATATATAACACTCATATTCATAGCAGAATAGAACTATTCTTAATATTAACTTCTAAAATAATCGTTTGACTATTCCTCTGCATTTTTAACCAATGTAATCCTTTGCAGCAAGTGTTTAGAAGGAAGTAGTGTTTTTTGGATAGCAGGTTCTAGGGATCACTGATATACTGAAAAAAGTTGTTGTCAAGAAAAAAAGTTTTCATAAATTTTTCAGATTAATTCAGTGTATTTTTTCCTATAGGTTCGGATCGCATTACAGTTAGATGATGGCTCCCGTTTACAAGACACCTTCCTCTGTCAACAAACTTTGTGGGAACTTCTCAACCATTTTGCAAAGATCAGGTGAGCAATGCAGTGAGAAACTTCTTGTTTGGATGGATCTCTGCATGACAATAGTTGTTGCTGTGGTGATCCAGCTAAATCCTGCAGATCTGCAGAATTCGCATTTATTTGACTGTGATTTTTCCTTTACAACACAGACGTTTGCCTGTTCCTTGCTCTTTCAGATTTGACACTCCATAGTTTCAGCATTATTTTCTAACTGTCGAGTAGCATAAACTGGTAACAGATGGCTAAGGCTAGGAAGGAACTATAACTGGATGTATATTGCTGTACCTGTCTTTTACATAAACTTGTTTTAAGTCAAGCCACTGCCAGAGTTGAGATGGTAGCCTAGATTATCTTGATCACCAGCATTGCTGTGCTGTGGTTCCGTGTGGTGGAGGGGGTTCTTTGTTAAGTGAGGTGCTATTGCTTTTTGAGGCTTGCCATTGTGCAAGTTCTTCAAGGGGATCTGGAGCTCTCAGCAGGCTAATGTGGAATCTTCAAAAGACTGTTTAGATCCTGTTTAAATAGAAGAATTTATGGTCCTACATTTATTGAATATATACATGGGTTAGAAATCTTATTAGAGTCCAGTCTACATTAAGTGCATTCTTTTGTCTTTAGTTTTGACTTAAAAATACTGTATTGTTTTGAAGTGTCAAGCTAATAACTGTTCTCCAAAGACAGTTCTTTTATTTTTGTCTTGGCTCAGAAGATGAAGCCTTGAAGCTGTGACAGCCATCCTATTCTGAACAGAATTTACAAATTTCATTTTTTCTGTTGTAGTTGGCTTTACATTTCTCTTGATAAAATGATTTTTTTCAGACCCTGTATTTCTAGCTTGTTCTTTCTCTTACATTTCTCTTCTGCTAGTTGTTCTGTTGCATTTGAATCTCTTGCTCATCTGTACAGATTCTGTGCTATGGTATTGTGCAAATTGGAGCTATCTTTGTTAATTTCTCAAACCAATTAAATACTCATCTAAAGAGACAGTAGCTTTCTGTGTCAAAACGTTTGAAGTCTCCAAGGCTGCGGTGCTAGAAAAGCTATGAAATGAGCAGTGAGCAGTGAGGGTGGTGGTGCAGTAGCAATCAGATAAGCTCAGCCTTTTAGGGTACAGTTACAGGATGCAAAACAATAGATTGTCACCTCTTAGCTGAGCTGTAGTAATTGACTGGTTACGGGCATGTGCTAGTACTACACTAACATGTACTAGTGTAAATTACTTTAAATGAAGTTTTAAAGTTGTGTGTTCTACCCTGCAATTGAAACAGACTAAGAAACATGGTTCTTGGGTTGAATTGGCTGACGTTATCTCATTAAGTCAAGGTTACACAGTTGAATCGTGTGACTGGAGTTGCTCTGGAGCTGTTTCCACGGTAAGGAAGTAATTCTTCCAGCCTCCCAGTGATGTGCTGTTAGTTTTCTGCTAGCTTATCTCCCTGACTGGCCCGTAACAAGATCAGAGGAGTGACTAGTGCTGGCCCAAGGGAGGGAGTTTGGATCGGGAGCACCTTCTGTGCAGCAGTAGGGGATTGAACAGTTACTGCTCACCCCTGCCCTCCTTGCTAACTCCCCTAATACTGTTTGTGCAGCTTTATGGGGAATTAGCATAAGTAGCTGATTCAGGTGTAAAATAGTATTTTCTCTATGTCATCTTTCAAGTCGCTAAGTTTCCTAGCCCAGTTAAGGATTGTCTTTCATAGGCAGTCATGACAAGAAGTGTAGCCTGTCTGGAAACAAGGATCTAAAAGGAGGAAGCGGCAGATGGGTAGGAATGGCATATGTCAGTCTTTCTACTCAATATTTTGTATCATCAAACCATAAGTTGAGGAAATGCTTCAGGTAATCTGGTGACTCTGAAGGGATACAAATGAGCCTTACTTGTCATTCTCTTTTTGTCTTTAGTTGTCAGGGACCAGATCTACGTTGTGGCATTTACTCTTAAGTCAAAAGGGTCAGTCGTCTTGTAAATGCTAGAGAGAAAAGAATTCTTTTTCTTTGGATTGAGGAAGGAAGTAGGCAAGAAAAGCCAGGTATAATTTTCCTGGGTGTTTTGAGGCCCCTCTTGTACCTTACTGCATACTTTGTGCCCTCTGGGAGGAGAGGAGTGCCTGTTGCAGTTTGGGAACTGGTAGACTGGTGGGGGTGGTACATATGGAGAGTGACAAATAGCCTTTGCGTGGCTTTCTCACACATTAGTTGGTTATTTGGTTTAAATGTTGAGCTTTTTATATAATTTTGCTCCTTTGGAGTGGTTTCATTTGTTAGAGGTTATTGTAATAATAATAGCTAATGTGCATGCTGCTCTTTTTAAGATTCCAACTGCTACAGTGTGCTAAGCATTATTAACTTCAGTTCATAAGATGCAGCTGTTCTCTTCTGCCCTCTGGAAGCTGAGCTCAGATGTTTGGATGGACTTTGCAAACTTTTGATTAAGTTCAACAAGAAGCAAAGACGCTGTGTGTGTCTTAATCACAAAACAAGATGGATCTATAGCCATCCATATAGATTTCATGGGCTGTGCTGCTTTTCAGCGTGTATTGACTCAGTTGACTAACTAGTCAGCTAGTGGTTGACTTTTGCTGAATCCTTCCTTTGACTTTCCAACTGGAGACGTTTTCCTGGAATGCTTGGCCGCTCTAAGTGCGTGAGGGGAAGTATTCTAAATCCACTGGAATTTCCCCCGGGTTTCCAGCGTCCATCTTGGCTAATTGGGTCTGAAGAAGGTCTGGAAGCTATTGTAAGGCTGCTTCTCCTCTCAGCGTGCGGCAGTCCTTGCACAAGATGTTTACAGGCCCTGTCAGATCACTACATGAAGGAATCTAATCTGCTTGCCGTTCCCCTTCTGAAGAACAGCACATCAAAGAAATGACAGTGTGTTTGATGTGTGTGCTTGCCTCAGTGAATGCATGTAATGGATTAACAGCAGCTGGAGGAGGAGCCTGCTCGCTTCCAAGAGTTATACAAAAATAAGTCTCAGGGGGATCTTTCCTTGGAGTCTGTTCTGCAGAGACTGGCTGAGGGCACAAGCATTGTATACCCTTTTAGCATTAGGCCTGGGAGAACCATTGCTTTTCTGTCTCCCACTCTTGCTTGGCTGGCAGCTTCAGCAGCTGTGTAGACTGTTACGTAGAAGTGATTGCAGTCTGGACACTTGAAGGCAGTTTTGGCAATTACTGTGACTCTTTGCTACTCTTGTGGTATCACTCATTAAGTTCAGATATTTTCCATACGTTTGTAGAAGGCTCTTCAATCCAAAGAGTTGCTTGGATTGAAATGGAAAGCAGTTTTGGAAAGGTGAATGAAACTAGGTTGTGTTAGTCACATTGGTTTGCTCTCTTAGGGGTCTGTGTGGTGAGGAGGTGTGTTCTATTGTGCCTCGGGTTCTTTCCTCCTAAATGATGGTCATCCACCTTTCCTGACAAACAACTTGAGGTTCAAGCTTTCATTCTTCTGGGTGGTTTTGGCTCCCTTTTCTGTAATTCTGTACTGTTTCCTCCATGTCTCGTCAGTCCTTTATCTTTTGTGCACTTCTGTTGAGGATTTCTGTAGGGATACAGCTGATCCTGTTTGGAAGCAAAATCCATCAAAAATAAGGCAGGGATGACTAGCTCTCCTGGATTATCTGGAAAAGTCTGAGCACCCATAGCCTGCTGTGGTGTGCTAAAAGTAGTCTCTTAAGTGCTATTTTGTTCCAATCTTCCAGTCAGGAGACAAGATTTTTTTTCTGCCTTTCCTCATCAAGCGTTGCCTTTTGGAACTCAACTGCTGCAAAAGGAGTGAGGGTGGTCGGGGCCTGGGTCTTAAATCACAAGATTGTGCTAATTCTGATTAGGAACTTAATCTCTTGATTCCTGCAGAGCATTGTGTACGACTTTCTGTCCTTGAGGGAGAATAACGACTTGCAGAACCTCAAACGGTGGCAGACCTATTCTAGTGTTGTTTTGGTTGTTCACCTTGAGTTAGAAAGTTAACTGTGTTTCACCATCTGAAGCTTGAATATAATAGTTTGGATGCTCTGGGTGTGTCCGTCTCTTTCTGCACGATGGGATTAGGTGCGGTGGCTGGGAGAAGTGTTCTGAAAGAATGGTACCTCAGGACTATAAAACCCTTATGATCTCTTGCAGCTGGTCTGGAAGTAGTTCTCAGCCCCTGACTTCCCTAAACCAGACCCAACACTCAGGACTGGTTTTACAGGTTACTCTGTTTGAATTTGCTAACTCTAGCAAGTGGAGCTTTTCGGTTTCATTGTGACTCACCTTGTCCCATATCATCATGCTTTATTTAGAAAGGCTTAAGTTTTAACCTTTAGATCAAGACGGGAGGTAGACTGCTACAATTAAACCAAACAGAAGTCTCAATTTAGGTCTGTGCTTAACAGGTTTGCTCCCCCACATCCTCCATCTGGAACTCTTTGATGTGCTCTTGAGGATTACTCAAGGATTGAGTATCATAATTCTTCAGGTGGCTCTCTCAATCCTGAGTGACTTCTGGTCCCAGCTGTTTCACTTACATTTCATTGAAGCTGAGTTTTGAGTATAAATGTAAATGTCCTTGATGAATTTTCCCAGACCTTAA
The DNA here is from genome assembly GCF_963921805.1 of Phalacrocorax carbo. NCBI lineage: Eukaryota > Metazoa > Chordata > Aves > Suliformes > Phalacrocoracidae > Phalacrocorax > Phalacrocorax carbo. The sequence goes on from NC_087528.1 coordinate 9,653,629, forward strand.
CGGCTATTTCCCTTGATTTTCTATTCTCCTTCCCTGTACGGATTGTTTTGTCACTTTGTGCTGGGCTAAATAGTTTCATGTTAAAATATTATGTAAGACATTGATTGTATATATATTCTTCTAGGCTGCTCATCTGTGATGTATTTTGGACATAATAGAAAGGCTACATAGGATAATATTGGCAAAGCTATTGTTAAGTAACTTTGAAGATTATGATGATACTAAAGATTATTGGAACTGCTGCATCAAAAGTAGTAAGGTGCATTTGGGTGTGCAGAGTCTGCCTTCTGCTGTGCAAGCAGATTGCTAAAGTGCTAAGGGTTATTTTCCTTCCTTCTTACCCGAACAGAAAATGTTATCCCCGTCTTAAGGTGGTCTTTCCATAATGGTTGGGTTTACTGCATGCCTATTTGTGGACCTACCAGCTATGAAGTAGAAGCCTTTCCAACAGCAGTAGTCAGTGTGGTCACAGTGCAGGCGTACTATGTGACATGCGTAGTCACTTGAGAATTAGACGCTCAGTTGACTGAATGGATTTTGACTATCATTTAAGGGGTCCTTTTCCTACATAAACCCTGGAGATAACTTTGTGTATAGTAATACTGCATCCCAAAATACATATGTTTAAATTAAACAATGCTGAAGGCAGAACATTTTAAGTAGAACTCCTTTCCAGGAAAAGTCAGAATGATCTAGCCTTGATCACTGACATCCTTTTCTTACAGTCATTCCCTGTTCCATCCCCCAGGTATGACGCTTACAAATTAAAGCACAAGATAGAGTCCCTGAAGGTACGAGTCATAGGTGTAAGTGATGCACTAGATACAAGCCATCTGAGTTCCTGCTTAATTTTTGTGACGCTTGGACACCAGGTTGATGAATGTTTTGCAAATATATTTAGGAGAATGTGTGGCTATGAATGCTACTGCAGAATTACAAACAACGCAGAGAAATGGCTGAAGCAGAAGTATATCTTTCCAAAACTTCTAATTTCCAGTGAAAAATACTGGGTTTTTTTCAGGCTGCCAGAGTCCTGCAGGTTTTGTTTTTCTCTTGTGAAGTTCACTGCAGAGACTAGAATCTGGTGACTGAAGAGACAGTTAAGTGTGTGCATTCCCATAACCCTGTAAGTCAGTCATTTGCAAAACTCCTCATGAGTTCAGTAGTCAACACCAGCGTAATAGGGCGTAAAATGACAAGTTGACTCCAGGGACTAGCTTCAGCCTCTCTTGTCAGAGGCCTCGGGAAATGAGCAAGGATGTGTCACTTTACTGGGCTGTCAGGTGGGTTTCATTAGCTGAGTTGCAGAGAGGTGGTTTGTCTTCAAGTCATCCAAGATGATATGATGGGTGATTGTTTCCTGGTGGGGTGAGGCACAGAGGAAAGCCATTCCCTCTCCATCCCCCAGAGACTGGACTTCAGAGAGCATTAAGATCAAGGGAGTTTACCATGAGGAAGAATTTCAGCTGTTTTGCTTTTGACGATAAAACAGCTGTTGCGATGCAGATGGTATATACCAGCTCCTTACCAAGGGATGTCCTGGCGCAACTGAAATGACAGAGAGCTCAGGACAGAATGTGCTAACAAGAGCTACTGGAGCGTTATCAAGAAGGATAAATCTCATCAGTTCTTATTGTGTTGATTGGGAATATCCTGGGGCAATTTTCCCACCTTTTGTAGTTTCCCCAGTGAAGTTAGGCTGAAACTTTTGAAGATAAAACTTTTGTTTTCAAAGCAACAAAAAACTTTTTTTGGGGAAAAAAAAAAGCTTGTGAGAATTCAGCCAGCTATCTTTCTGAGCACCACTGTCTCTCAGCATGGCCAGTGTTCTCCTGGTCACCTTTTGGCGCTGGTGTGCTGGAGGGGAGAAGCAAACTCTTCTTCTCCTTAATTTCATGTTTTACCACATTCTCATCTGATTTCAGTTTGAGTTTCACTTCGACTGCTGAAGGGGAGACCAATGTGAAAGAGTGTTTCTACTATTGAATCTAAATCACTGATTTCAGTGCATCAGTGTAATGTACTGGTTAATTCTTTATGGCTTTGTACTTTTCTGCAGGCATCTGAGGTTTCCTTACTAAAAGTGTTAGTCCCTGTTGTAGGATTTTCCAACATGTGCTCTGTTTTGAAATTCATGGTCTTGAGTGGATGATGATCTTGGGTGGATGAGAACTGAGGCTTGCTATGACAGACAGTGATTGTCTTTTCCCTGTCCATCTCCTGTGTTTGATCAAGTGAATATGTAATCCAGCTTCTCTTCTACTTGAATGCCTTAGAATTGCTTATCTAGAGGAAAATGGGAAGAGTAGCACCTTGTCAAGAGTAGCATCTTACTATTTTTCCCCTTCTCTATGCCGAGAGTCCTTCACTTATGTCTTCCTCAGCAGATGGCCTGCCAGCAGTTTGCATCATTGCTAATATGTGTCCTGCTGAAATGCTTAAATGTGGGTTATCTTCACTTTGCCTACTGTGGCAGCCTTTCCTTTGGCTTTGTTTTGTCCCTGGTCTCCAGAATCTGAAAGCTTCTGCTGTTTCTTTTTCTTTTTTTTTTTTTTTTTAAATCTTTTATTCTGTCTGATACTAAGACAGTCGAATTCTTTGTTCTCAGATTATTTGCTTTAGAGCAGTATCTCATTCTGTTTGTTGCTGTGCATACATGGAAAGAAACTGACCTGTCCCCAAGGAAAGTACAGTCTAAACTGTAACAAACTCTTTAACTTAGATTAGGGATTAAAAAGAGCATATTATTATGCTGTGTTATTGACGTTAAAACATTAAGTCGTGTTCCAGATCGGGTACCGAGGCACGTGAAGAACAGTGTGCTCAAATTTATCTAATTTCAGAAATAACTTGAATTATTTGTCCTTTGTTTTTAAACTTTCAGGGCTGTGTTTAAGGAACAGTGAATGCATTGGAGTAAATTTTTTACCTACTGTTTAGTACTGACTCTGTGAACTGTGTAGTGGATGTTGCTGGAGGAATGTGGAGGAGAGTGTTGCTAGATAATTTCACTTCTTACTATTGCTCTACATTGGTTTTGGAGGGGGTAGACTCTTCTATAGATGCTGCAGGATTTTGCTCTATATTGCAGGGAGTTTATGGAACAGCATGGTGAATTCTCTCCGGTCTGTATTTACATGCGAGATGAGGTAAGTCAGCACAGCCTTCTTAACTGTCTCTTGTCTGTCGGTCCCTACAAAATAAGAAAAACTCAGCTCTGCTTTCCAACCTGGAAAGTGTTTCTTTTGAACTTTCTTGAGAGGGGAAGTAGAAAAATGTTGGTCTTTTCAAAGCATGACGTGTCTGTATGGAAAAAAGCTCTCTTGGAATGTAACCCTGGGCCGTTTAGACCTCTGAGCCCATAAAATGAGCTCAATGACCTGTTTGTGTTTTTCTTTCCAACTTCTTTTAAAGCTTGAGTCAAAACAGTGGTTTCATTTTAATAAATATTTGCTTTTCTCTGTGTTTTGATCTTTTGCTATTAATGTTTTGTTTAATATTTTGTATGTGCATATTATGGAATTTGCTCTCCCTAGCTGTCCACTTCACTTCCCACTGACCTCTGTGGATAGATCATCTTTATTCTGGAACAGGTCATTACATGCACCTCCCATCTGCTTGTAATGAAATTGGCTGTCTTTCAGCTCTGAGACATCGCCTGTGATTTAACTTCTGACATAAAATAATGCTTTGCTGATGTCAGATGCGATTTGGATGTATGCATGGGATGGAAATACATGTAGGTTATCTTCCCTTGACGTCATTTTAATAAGCAGTGAATTTGGTAAAGCAGTACAGGTGAATACAGGTGGATTCAGGTCTCATTTCCAACTGCAGAAAGAGTATGTTTTGAGCTGCTTCTGGTGCTGTGTGGTGTTTGATTTGATACAGGCTTCTTTCTAGAAAGAGCACTTCAAATGCTCTCCCAGATAGGCAGTTGCCATAATTACTTTCCTCTGTTTTTGTTGCAGATATCAGGAAAAGATGCCCTGGAGAAGACAACACTGAAGTCTCTTGGCCTGACTGGAGGCAGTGCCATCATCAGGTTGGGAGGAACAAAGTTTGGATTCTTTATTTTTCCCTTCCACTCTGGGGGTGATTTGTTTTGTTTCAAATACAAAAAAAAAAAGGCACAAAAGAAGTTCAAAAAGACAAACATCGCGCCACTCAGTAATTACTGTATTTGCCTGTTTATCTGAAACTGCTGCCCAGATGTGCTTCCCACAGCTGCAGATGCTGGCACTGACCAGTCATGTGCAGATTAAAGGGGCTTGTTTGCTTCTTATGTGTTTTTTTTCTTTTTTTTTTTTTTTTCCCCCTCCTGTGAGTGAAACAGACAATTCAAAGTTAAAAGCCTCTCTGAGAGGACGATCATCTACCACTTCATTCTTCCCTGCCTTGAATCTCAGGCATTGAACTCCCAGGCCCTGCAGTGCCTCCTGCTGACTGTTTGGGAGGGTGAGGTGGGGGACAATGTCAGCCTTTCTGTGATCTTCTAGCCAGTTCTTTGCAGTATATACAGAAGGCAGGAGTGATTAGAAGCTGTGCGTTACAACTGACTATTGTTTTTTCCTGCAAGGCAGTTTTCTTCCAGTGGAGCAGGTAGTCCCTGTTCTGTTTTGGTTTTTTTTTTTTTTTTTTTTTTTTTTGGCACAAACCCCTGACCCCCCACCCCTAACTTCAGAGCAACTGGAGCTTGTTCTTTGTGAGTGTCTGGAAGAAGGTGGTCATTAAATTAGGGGTATATTTGAGTCTAACTATCTTCTTTGTGTCATGGTCACGCTGAGAATGGGGAGGGCAGTATTGATAGGATAAATTATTTTAGTTTTATTCCTTTTGGTGTCTTCTTTAAGAGTCGTCATGAAGAAATGCAGTTTATCTGGCCGGGATGAAGCTGTGGGCGCCACGGTGCGGTGTAATGAGTTAGTGAGGCCAAGCCCTATTGAAGGAGCAGTGGATGTGCCCCTACCTCAAGCAAACACATTCCTAGAGGACTTGGACCACAGGGATGTGGCCATGTCTTCAAACAGCTGCACAGACAAGCAAGACTTGATTAGAGAATCTCAGGCCAGCTTGGAGGAGCAGTGGCCTTCCTCAGAGCCCAAGTCTACCCCATTTGTCCCTTTTTCTGGAGATGGACAGCGTCTGGGGGACACTTCTGTGGCTGTACCGTCTCCTGCGTTAGATATGCCGTCTTCAAAGCTGCCAACAACTTTTTCTAGCCCTGGAGGCCCTTCTAAGCCAAAGAAGTCTAAGAACAGCCAAGAACTGCAAAAGGAACAAGAACAGGTAAGGGAAAATTCGTTTGCAATGAGGGCTTTTTTTAATCCTGCCTTGCCCGAGGCTGAGGAAGGCCTGAACAAGGAAAAAGATGTTTCCATATTTAAGACTTTTGCCCCACAATATTGGGTTAGGTGCCTTGGTGACGTACAGTTCTGCCAAGAGTTCAGTGAGGAAGTATTGCATTTTGGACATTTACTATAGGAAATATGAAGGATGGGAATTTAAGAATTTGCTGTCTAGAGGCAAGCAGAGCTTTGAACCTTGAGGTGTCCTTGATGAATGGTTCTGATGGAGGCAACACAACCACATTAAAAGCATAGTCCAGAAGAGCCTCAATCTCTGCGCCTCAAATTCCATGCAAATTTAATTAACAAATGCCCACTTTTATCACCTGACCCCTGGGTATTTGTCCTTCTTTTAAAAATTGCTGTCTGCTGTGTAGTTTTGCTAAAGATAAGCAGGGTTTAGTCAGACTTGTGTTTTATAATAGCCTGAAGTCGCTTACTGCTTGTTGTGACAGATTTATCTCCCGGATCGTGTAAAAGGTATAAGCTTGGTAGAGTTTTACATATGGAAAGGGATAACTTTTCTAGCTTGTTGTAGGATTGTCCTAGGAGCAGAAGTGGTCTTAATAGGTTCGTTGCAACTTGATCCCATGACTTCCAAGGTCTGAGAAGATGGTCAGAGTTTCTAACTCTTAGGTTGTAAGGCGTGCTCAGATTTCTCATCTGAGCCTTTCAGTGGAACATGGAACTCCATAGTAAAGCTATTGTAAAAGCAGTATCCCATGCTGGTAGTTGTTAACATCTGCCTCCTCAGAGTTCCTTCTGCCTGTGGTCACTCTGACTTAGAGTTTAACCCTTTTGGTGATGCGTGTGGTAGAATGTAGGGGGTATAGCTCTAGGAAAGGAATTTTTTCAGCTCCAGTTGCATCTTACTTGCCAAGAGTTTGATATTTGAAAAAAAACAGGTATGGACCTCTTTCTTTCAGTCCCTATCCCTTCTGTGAGTCTTAATTTTCTTAGTATTGCAGATGAAGCAGAAACCTTCCATCTTTTTCCTTCTCTATTTCTGCTTGCATACAAAAGCTTCTTCTGTCTTGCTCTAAAATATTCTGCTTCTTAAATAAAGTCTAACTGTCTCTCATCCTTTTCCCCAGAAGGACAAACTGCACATCTGTCGTCATTGTTGGTGTCTCTAAAGTAAAACTGTATTGGTTAAAATTAAAAATGCTTTAGCCCTTGTAGAGGTATCAGAACTGTGATGGCTCAAGAGTGGTGTGATGCCATCAGAGGATGGCCTTTGAATGACGTTAAGTAACCTTTCTGTAGAGCAGCTGTATGGAATTGAATGCCTTCAGCAAGGTTGGGTATGTCTGGCAAGTAGTATAAAAGTAGTACAGGAGGCATTAGTTAATATTTTACTCCACATTATTGCGCATTGGGAGTTTCACATCCTGGATTCTCTGAGTGGCTCTTTCTCTTGCCCCTTCACTGCACACATCATCACTAGGTAGGGCTGGCTTTAGCGTTCAGAGATCCCCTTCGTTGTTTCCCACTCTTTAGTACCTCCCAGAGTTGGTGGTTTGTGTTTATCTCTGGTTCTGATCCAGCCATGGGATTAAAGAGTAGAAAGAAAGGGTGCCTGATGAGGTTCAAAGGGAGCTCAATCCAGAAGGAATTTAGGAAGACTGTGTACACTCTCATGTGTTGTGGAGATACTACCTTGGTTGACTTCTTTGTGGTTGCAGTCCATTCTTGATGAGTTTCTGAATTGTTTAGGAGCAGAAGCCAGACCCTGGAAGGACTCTGGAGCAGTTACAAATGTGGCAGAAAGAGGCCGTGCCAACCCAGTGGTGAATATTTCAGTATATTAGAAACATGTTTGGGTCCGTCTAATCAGTGTTTTTAACCTTTTGGAAGAGACGCTGAGCATGGAGAACTAAGCAGTAGGCTGGGTGCTTTGTCCAGTCTAATGTGTTCCTTGCTTCAATCACACTTTCACCTACGAGGGATTTGGAAAGAAGTAGTTTCAGTTGTGTCTGAAAAGGAAGGAAGGAAGGAAGAAGTACGAGGGTTTGTGGTCATATTCTTCATCAGTCCTATTGTCCGCACTTCTCCATATGCTGTCTGCAGAGGCAGAACTCATTTTATCATTTTACTGGCTACAGCTTAATGTGAAGTTGTGTTGTTAGGCGCAGAGCTGAACAGCGGTGGCCTGTGGACTCTCCGGCATCTTTCTCAGAACTGCAGTCCAGTTCAAACTACTCAGAGGCAGTTCTGGAGGCGGCCTCTCTTCCAGTTTGAGAGCAGCTTTGGAAGCAGCTGCAGATTCTGTTGGGGGGGTTCTGCCCTTGTGTTAAACAGCATGTGATTTTGACTGCTGCTTTCAAGCCCTTTGATCTCTGGTGCTTTTGCTGCTGATTGATTACATTTTGTTCCCTCCTCCATTCCTGCCATCCTCTGCTCTCCTTGCTCTCAGCTGCAACAGCAGAGCAGGGCTAGCCACATGGCATCTGCTTTTTGTCCCTTTTCAGTCCTGAGGAAAAAACCCAAAACAAAACAAATTATTTTTAAACATCAAAGGTCCATTTTTGTAAAAGAATCTTCCCATTAATGCTTTGCCTGTGTGTGGTTTTTGAAGCTGAAGAGAGAGGCTGGATAAAATCTGTGCCGGCGTCCCTTCGTTTCTTGGGCTAAAGATGGTTTACAGACAGCTGCATGCTGACTTTGATGTCAGAACATTAATTATCAGAAGGTAACTTTACACCAGATTCCCCATGAGATTAGAGCTTCCTGAGGAGGTGGGTCTCCAGGGAGGGGTTGCTGCTGTGAAAGCACAATAGCCACTAGTTTGCCAAAAGGAGTAAGTTTTCCTCAGTTTACCTGCTTACTTGGGTCTGAGGTGGTGACCACAGAGTGAACTGCATTATTCCTGACACCTGGCTTTATTGCATAGACTGCCTAGTAGGAACTGCTGTGAACAGGTGGCTTCAGCCTGCTGGTGAAAAGTGCCTAACATCTCACCTTTGGTAGCAGAATTAGAGACTTTTAAGAATGAACGTGGCAAACCAAAACGCAACGTCTCTGGCTTTTAAAAGGTATCGCTGACAGAAACATGACAGCAAAATGCACAGCTTGCTTTCCTCCAGAGTTACATAATGGAAGGTAGAACCTGCCATACGGTGGCCTTTTATTATTACAGGAGGTGGTTGCATTTTGTCACGGTTGCAGAAAACACTAGATGGGTAGTGAACCGGGAAGCAAGCTGGTGTACCTGGTAGCCTCCTTTTTGTAAATCGCCATGGGAAGGTAGTTTTCTAGGATTCTGTCTGTGCTTTAGGCTGTATTGAGAGTACTCAGATTGAGAGATGCCAAAATGGAATACTGAAGTGAGCAAGTGGTAATGGATGAAAGGAATAGGATGGTAGCTGGATCCTGGGGAAAGAGAACTGGTAAAGCAACAGGAGTGGATACCTCTTTCTCTCTGAAGAGTTTTTCTTATGTCTGTAAGGAGGCGAGATGTATGGTTGATCCCACAGGGTGCTAAATACGTGGCAGAAGAGATACTATGATATTAATATGATGTGGCAGTCTTTACATCCTCAGTGGCAAAATGATGATGTCTTTTGGTTGCTAAGCAGTGCTTAGTAGACACCTTGTGCTGCCCTTCTCTGATCAGACCCTGTTGTGCAATTCTGGAATTGAGTTGCAAAAACTGAGTCAAACCACCTGAATTTTGTTTCACATAAACTAACTCATTACAGCTCTCTCCAGAGTTCTCTGTTATTGGGGGTTAGCTGAAAATATAATATTAGGGAATTCTTACTCTAATTGTGTATTTTTGTAATCTTGTTAGACATGCACAGATCTGCTCCTTCTTCTGTACAGAAGAGTATGTTTCTTCATGTTAGGTAGTAGCTACTTAATGTGTCTTGGTTTGGAAGTTAAGATATTTGGCATTCAGTGTTGGCTAGGGAAACAGATAAAATTATAGATTTAGGAGCTGAAAGGTAGCTGTGTGTCTGTGTGGGGCCAGTACAAGCATCCTGCAGATAATTAAATGGGGATGTCTTGGTTGGATGCAAGATGGAGGTCAATAATAGATCGTTTGTCTCTGGGAAGTAGTGGATTTTGTATCACAGCATGTAGGTAGTAGCTCTGCTAGGCTGGGGAATGGCTCTAGAGGGGATGTTCCTGGCTGCCCATTTGCAGCACCTTGTTGGAAATGGAGACCCATTTGTTTGAACGAAGATGTCTGGAAAGTGATGCTTGAATGGCAGTTCTAACATACAGTGGTCTGGAGCAGGGAACACACAGTGAGTAAGAGGGGTGAACACTTAGGACTGGGATATATGTCTGCCTTCTGCTATCTCATGATTTTTGATGTCTTGGCTGAAGTCCTTAGCTACTGCCATGGTTTGGGCAGTGACTGATGCATTCCCCGTGGAATCCTGCGGCTGTAAGGATTAGCTAAAGTGCTTGCTAGAGCCAGTACTAAATGGGAAGTTTAGGATTTGCTAATGCTGACATTGGAATTCTCTCGATCATATCCCAGCACCCTTCACAGCATGCCATAGGATATGCCTGCTTGGTCTTTTTTTTTTTCAAGAAGTCTATTTTCAGTATGTGTGTATGTGTGTCTTTACAATTAAATGAAACTTAAGCCTGTCTGAGGAGATTGAAGTATACCTGAGTATTGGGGAGGCCTGATTAATTCTCTAGCCTTTGACATCAATTTGACCTTACCAGACCAGCTGCTGGTAGCAGTTAGGACCGTTGTGCGACAGGCCCTTTCCCAGAGGGTGGCTCTGCACGCTCAGGATCACTCCTGCAGTGCTGGGCATTCCTCCCCCTGAGCCCCAGGAAAGCTGCAATCAGGCTCCTTCACCCGCTAGTTAGAGCTGACCCTGCTCAACTTTCTAAAAGTAGTCAAGGGTCCCACCCACAGAACCTCGCTCTTTTAATTTCTCAAATTACCCTTTAGTGCCCACAAGCAGAGTGAACATTGCCTTGTAATTTGTGTTGTTGCTTTTGACAATTGAGGGAGAGTCCTTCTGTTCCCAAGGGGCCTGTGCCTGGGGGAAGGGAGAACGGGTGGAAGAGATGGAGGGAGGATATTCAGGCATTAATTAGGATTGGGAAGAGTATATGAGGGAGTAAGGGGAGAAGAAATGGACGTCAGGTTTGTTCATAGAGCCTAGAGCTGTGTTAGGCTGGCAGCTGACTGTAGAGAAATTCTGTATTAACTGTCTGAGCTTTGTTCTTGTGGGACTCTTCAGTCATGGACTGCTTCCCCCCTTGCATCTCCTGCAGCACACTATTCTGTTTGCTTTCAAGCTTTGTGCATTTAAACATTTATCTGATTTTAAAAGTTTGACTTGTTCAGGAGCCAATAGGTGTAACTGCCTCTTGTGTATTTGACTCCTATAGCGGTTTATATTCGCATACTGACACAGCTGCTCCTTTTGATGTAAGGGATAGTAGCCAGTATCTAACCTTTTCTAAACTGGGAGGGATACATAATATTCTCCCTTCAGAGGCAGCAAATGCTGTTTGTCTAATAGGCTGGGGGGGGAGGACAGGTTGGGGTTTGGATTTTTTAGGGGTTGTGGGTTTTGGTGTTGTTTTTTTTTTTCTTAATAACTGCAACCGCAGTTATAGGCCAGGACACAATTGTGCTGAAAGGTTTGCCTTCATGATATCCAACCCCCAGTTCTGGGCTCTGGAGGCAGGGGGGAGCAGAGCAGAGTTGTGCAGGTGAGAGGGGTATCTTGGCTGTTTGAGGTCTGTGTGCTGCTTGAATGGCCTATCCTCAGCAGCTGGGGTATAGGGAAGGTTGCCAATAAATATATTAAGTACCTTTATTGCAGCTAATGCATATAGTGAATGGCTCCCCTCATACCTGTCTGCTTTGCCTGCAACAAAGGCTGATTTCAGTGCTAAGTACTTTAAGTGCAAACCAAAAGGGTTTTCTCTGTCTAAGGGAGCTTTCTCCACACCAGAAGCCAGGTTAAAAATTTGAAATGCATACAATGAAACGGTGGCTCAGTTCAGAGAACTCAACAGCTCAAAAACTACCCTACCCCAAACCAAAGGGTTGCTCTCTAGAGTAAGAAGAAATACTGAGCCCTGTTTGGGAACAATGCCAAACATTGGTTCTGTGGCAAGAGAATGGGAAGCGAAGAGAACAGAAGGTACGATGTGAGCCAGGAGTGCATGGCAGATGAAAAACTTAAAAGGGCAGTTTATAGTCTGTAGTACGAAGTACCTGTGTAAGCTGTACGCTGCCTGTAGAATGGCAAGGAAGTGATTGCATACTCAGAAAGGTTTGAAGTAGAGCAGGGGGAGGTAGGTTAGGGTTTTGGGATAGGAGTAATTTCTGAGTACTGGTAACAAGCTTCTATCTAGCTGGAAGTATGGTTTAGCTGCAAAATATCATTGCATTGTAAGTGAAGAGATTCCTCAGGCACTCCCTGGAAGGGAGTCATCTCTCCTTATTTTAGATGACCCTGGGCTTCCTATACTGACAGTGGAGAGCAGCTAACTGCTAGGGTGTGATTCATCTGACAATATAGATTCCTACTGCTGTTGGGAGGAATTGTGCCCCAAGCTTTATCAGCTATAAAAAATGACAGCACTGACAACCTCTCTATCGTTAGTCTGATCTTAAGTGACATGAATTCCACTCTAGTGATTGTATGTCAGTTTGCAAATACTATCCTTTTACTCTTTTCTGGAACCTTGTAGCATAAGCAAAGCAATGCATTTAAGACTAATTGAAGCTCATTTTTATTCTGTAGCTTGTAGAACGAGAGCCACTTGTATGTCACCTAGACCTACTCGAACCACTTCCTGCTGTCCCAGAAGAGCTTCCTGATGAGTTTTTTGAAGTCACAGTGGATGATGTACGGAAACGTTTGGCACAGCTGCAGAGTGAGAGGCAAGTTCCCTTTCTGCGGGCAACTCAGATGGCTCCGTATCCTTGTGTTGAGCAGAGTGACCCTACACACCTATAGCTGCCGGGATCTCTGGGTAAAGGGTTGTAGATAAGTTACTGGGTGTTGAATTAATGAGTTAATGATCAGCGCTAGAAGCCTCTACCCTTTATGTTACTTGAGTTCAAGGGCTGTGTCACATTTCTGTGACAGAACCTATGTTTTTTGTGTGAATTGGTTGGGCATTTGTGCATGGGATAATGGTTTCACGTGGATGTTGAAAGTTTTATCATCACATAGGCATCACAGACACTTCATGATAAGTTTATCTGAGAACCTCAAGCTAATCAGGGATGGGCCCTTGCTGAGAAAGGATTAAGAGAAAGATTCCTTCCTGTATTCTGCATTTCAGGGAGTTATTCAAAGCCACTTAACACCACACCTCTTTTTCTTTCTTTCCTTCTCCCCTGTTCTGAAAGAGGAGCCACTGCCTTTGTAATTAGATCTGCTCTTATTTGCTAGGGGCCCAAAGCAGTGGTGATCTCCTATCTGTTTTGATCTGACTTCACATTAACTATTAATAATTAAATGGGTGGAATTTGTAACTTGTGGTGGACAAATATATGAACACGATGATCTAGCTTCGTAAGAATAACTCCCACTGCCTTCAGCAGTAGCCAGTGGCATTCTCAGCTGGTACGAAACACCTTGTATTTTAAGTAACAGAATTAACCTTTTATTAGACCTCATTAGAAAAGACCAACTTTGAGAAAGAAAAAATAATTTTCCACCCAAATGGAAATAAATCAAACTTAGCCACCAATCACAACATGAGAATATTTGGAACATGCTCAAAGAGGGATAAGAAGTATAGGAAGCTGGATGAACTATGCATCTCACTGTTCAAGTAGCTTTCTGTCAGATATTCACGATTTTATTGTACTTTTATTCCAGTTCTAAACTAAAAACTCCAATTAAGATAAACTGGCCTCCCTATCACAACAGCATTTTGTTGCCTATATGCTCCTTAAAGAAATTAATTTCAGGAATGTTTAGTTTCAAGTGGATCATAATGTTCCTTTAAACATTGCAAGCATTCTCTGAGACAGTGGGACAGCCTACTTTACACTGTAACCAAGTCTGAGTGGCACTTTTTAGTTAGAGCTGATTTTTTTTCCCCCACAGGCCACTGAAATCCACATCAGTACACAGATTGGCCTGAAAATTGCTCTGCCACTTGTGGGTCTGGAGTATTTAGTGGTACAAATGTAGGATCATTTGGTTGGGGGTTACTGGAATACAGCCCCCTCAAAAAAAGACCTAATTTCCACATTTGCTGATGCTTGTAATCCCTTTCACCCTCACAGCCAGGGATAAAAATAAAGGCAAGTTACATGTGAAACTGATACCAGTTGGCTTCTAATCTCAGCTGGTGAATCTTAACAAGAACTAGCTGCATACAATGCAGTATTTTAAATTAGAATTTAATTCTGATTTCATGAGGAGCTGAGAATTGGTATGACTCAGCAGTTGGTATACAAAGAAGGAATGGAGCAGGTTAGTTTCATGTTTGCATTTCAGATTGTGAGTTGGCACTTCCAGAGCATCTGGGAACCTGGTGAACCAGCTGACAGTTCTGGGTGTAGTTGGTGAAGTAGCCCTGTAGCTGTTTTGTTCAACAGCTGTTCCTGAGACACCTTGATGATTCTTAAAAATTAAGAGGTCCTTCAAACTGTATAGGTGTAAGAGATTAACTTGCAAATAGTTGTACAGAATTATAGGATCACATGTTTCACCAAAATCTAGGCTAGTAAGTTGGTTATTCAGAATTAGGTGCAAAGAAGGAAAAGAAACTAAAGTTGAAAATGGGATTTGTTGAATCCAAGCTTATTTCTTTATTACAGGAAAATATATAATAATTTTCTTGAATTTATTGTTTCATCTTAAATACAGGTAGATTTTTTTGCACCTACTACTTCTTCTAAAACTCCAGTCTACAGATCCTTGAATGATCTGAAACTTCTCATTTTTGTTTTGTTTCCCTGTTGCTAATTAATACCCATTAATTTCTTGTGCCAGCATTTTTTTTGTCAGCTTCAGTAGCTCTTCCTCCCTCCCTGGAGTAATCACATCCAACTTTAGTCTCTGTTTTATTAGATTAACAGGTCTATCTCTTCTTGAGTAGTCCAAGCAAACATTCCCCTGCTCTTCTTAGTATCTTTTCTGGCATCTGCTGTAGTGAACTTATTTTTAAACTTGTACAAGAAAAGTAATTTTATGTGGTATTGTGGCTGATGCTCAGTAGTTCCATATATGAGACTCTGGGGTAGGAACCACAGGAGGTGGGGAAAATGCTGTGAGGCATACATGGAACAGTTGAGCAATTCCCATCAGCCCTGCTTGGACCTTTCACTTTCTTAATAAAATAAAAATATATCTTAAAATTATAAAAGTGACAGCTTGTGTTCTTCCCATGTATCTAGGAAACGCCTGGAAGAAGCTCCACTGATGACAAAATCTTTGAGGGAAGCTCAGCTGAAGGAAAAGCTGGAGCGTTACCCAAAGGTAGCCTTTGTTCTTTTCCAGGCCCTCTGGCTAGTCCAGATGTGGGGGTCGAGTAACTTTGGGAATCAATTCTCATCAACAGGAACTTGAGCTACTTATAGGAAGACTTTTCAAATTCCTGTCCCTGTTAATATTTTGTGGGACTTGCATAACAGTTGTACCACATAAAATCAGTGGGCCTGTAATGATATGTTTGAGTGGCAGGCAATATAGCTCCTCTTATTTTGTTCCAGATGTTCCAAAACCCTGATGATGTGCCCACATCAGTCTGTATGACTGAACTTTCCTATCTGCCTCTGCTCTGTAGACTCTTACATTTGGATAGTATCTCATTATAAGTTAAATGATAAGATGTTACAGATTGGAGATGTTTTACTCTGTAAATATGATCCTAATGCAGTTTTTGTCTTTGGTGATTTATTGCGAAAAAATAAGAAATTTAAGTTCCCAAGTTAACTGCTTTCTGACCAATGCTGGAAATAGAATGGTACGAGTTACTTCAGATGTATGGTGGGAGGATTCCTGTTGCTATGGACGCTTCAGGATACTTACACACTGTCTGTACCTGTCCATGGGTGACTTTCTACTTTGTGCATCATTTAGCACAGGTAGCTCCTACTCTCTGAATGTGCTGTACATAATTCTGTTTCTATAGATCAGCTGTCTTACAGCCTTTGATAGCCAGACAGCCCATGTTCTCTGAGAAGCAGCACAGTAATTGGTAGCCAGTACGTTATTCTATTCCTGTAGAGTAAATATCTCAACTCTCCCCATTAAAAAAGAAGAAAAACTTGCTCAGAAATTCTAAGCCAAGGACAGGTGTTACAGAACAGCCATAAACAATTGACCTAATGTGCTTTGCCTCTGACTTAGGTGGTGTTGAGAATCCATTTTCCAGACCGTCATGTTCTACAGGGGTTCTTCCGTCCTAGTGAAACTGGTAAGAGCAATCTCCACTTCAGACTGTGTAGCTGCAGCTAACCTGTCTCATCATTGTTTAGTTGCATGACAAAAGAGAGTGGCTCTGGACAGATCTTTCTGCGGTCCAGGGAAGCAGCAGTGGCTAGTTACACTGTCGTTACAGGGCCCCTGAACTGGATGAGAAAAGGGTCTGGGGTAATTAACTAAGGGGAATTTATTTCCAGGCTTACTTGATGGAGACTGTCAGGCTGCTTGATGGCAAAATATTTGTGCTCAGGAAACCGTCCCTCTCAATACCATATTGTTCGTGCCCAAGCGCTATGTTACTGAGATGAGTTTGGACACTTCCTCTATGTTAAAGCTTAAAAAATCTTAGGGAAAAAACAACACACACCCACACACCCACACACACACCCCAATCCAAAACAAAACAAAAACAGGAAGAAGAAAAAGAAGCTGTAATAAGAATAATAGGGGATGAACCTTTCTGCCTCTGTCAGTTCACAAAAGGTGGTCAGACCATACACCAAGTAGCTCTTACTGTTGTTAGCTGAGAATAAGAGGATCTCAATTGGCAGTGATGGTTGCCCACACAAATTTTTGATACTTTTGGATGGAACAAGAACTAAGAACTAAGAACTAGTTACCAGAGTCTCACCTGGCTGGTCTCTGCAGATCTTGCAGCTGCCATTGGATTTCCTAGGAAGAACTTCACTGGCATCCTTAGATTTTGCTAAGGGACCAGCAAAATCTGGTCTAAGTAGTTTGTTTGTGTTTTTTTTTTCCTCCATGATATTTGTAATAGTAACAGTGTTCTTCTGAGGGAAAAGGCAATCTACAGACGTCTTAGAGGGCAGGTCTGCTGGTACAGGTTTGTCTTTTTGCCCAGCATCTGAAGAAGCAAATGTAATTCAGCAAACCTTTCTCTCCTTTTTTCACAGTTGGCATTTTGAGAGACTTCGTAAGAAGCCACCTCGCAGATGCAGACTTGCCATTTTACTTGTGTGAGTTTGCTGTTGATAATATTTGGCCTTACTTTACAAAGCCTGTTCCTAGCTGCGGTGCATATGGGATCTTGTGATGCCATGAGGTATGACCTGGGGAGGATTTCCTTCCCTAAATACAGCCTCAGAGTGCAAAGAAGGTGTAACCTGCTCACTTAGCCACATCATGCTTCTGCCTAATAAGCTTATGTGGGCAGCGTGAATGTGTCACTCCTTTAAAGAGCAGTAATCCCTCCCATACCTGCTGTATGTATTGTTTTGGTTGCTGGGTGGTCCTGTTTTGTAACTTGTTTTTTAACTTCAGTTATTGCACCTCCCAGAATCATCTTGAACGATGAAAGTTTGACGCTCTTTGAGGTAAGGACTCTCAAGTGTGCTCTGTGATTCTCTCTGACTTGCTGCTCCCCTTCACCCCGCCATATGCCTCAGTTACTTTTAAAACAAGCTGTATAATGTTGTGATCCCTGTAGGCTTCTGCTTAGCCAAGACTAATGGAACCAGGTGTTATGGAGCACAAGCTCTTCACCAGAAGAGGTCCACCTTGTGCAACAATATGTGCTGGCATATTGTGGCAGGGTTGGGGGGTTGCATTGTTTCATACATACACTCAGTGCCTTATGGAGTCTGAACGGTATTTAACCTCGGAACATTATTGCCAGAGTGGAGCTAATGTGAGTTTGCTGTATCTGTAGTTGGACTACTATAGTAAGAGATGTCACACTGGATTTGGATAGGTAACTGTGTTCAATTTCTACAGCAGAGGCCATAGTAGTCAAAATCTCACCTTTTTGATAATCACTATGTGGAAATTTATTTTAAGCCAGCTTGTACATCGAGGAATATGTACTCTCTATGTGTAACTTTTCTCAACGGCTGAAATTTAGTTTTTCAAATCCAGATTCCTGGAGGTTTATTGCAAATGTTGAATAAGGTGGTCTTGAAGTCTCTGGCCAGAGGCTCTTGGCTGTCTAAATCACACATGTGTTACAAGACTGATCGATTGATTCTGCCAGTGACTTTGCCCCAGACTCACCATGTTTAAAATGCGCTGTCATTCAGGGAGAGGGATAGAGAAAGGGACCTTTCAGGCAGCATGGTGAATTAGGTAGGGATTAGCATGCCTCTGAAGTTGTTTGTAATGGAGCTTTCCAAATTCCACAACTTCCTGACCAGGCCATGTGGAAGAGATACACGTGCAGCTGCTTTTAAATTATCAGGGGAGCAAAGTGTGGATCTCTGTGTTCACAGTGGGAAGTCTCTCCCCTTCCTAATACCTTGTTAAGAATTTTTTGCAGAAATTTGAAGTTTTGGGAGTGGTTTTGTTGGTTGGAGTTCCTTGTTATTGTCACCATGCCTGTGACAGGTTTAGCTTCCTAGGGAGTCCTGAGCCTCTCGGGGATCACAGCCCTGTTTGGTTCTGTGGTTCAGGAATTGCTTTGCAGTAGCTCTTGGCCCCCTCCCAGCTTCACAGCCTGAGGGGTTGCTCTGTTTCTATCAGCCTTCCTGCTGTCAGCTTGACCATGGCCTCCCTTCGAGTGCAGGGTGTGCATGGCTGTGCTTCTCCCATCGACAGGAGTGGGACAGTGTATGTGTTGGTAAGACATAATGCCATCGTGGGTGGGGAGAACAATGATTTTTCTTTTCAAAGTCATTTTATGTATTTTAATTAATAATGAAAATACCAGTGGAAAGCACTTTGTGTCTTTGGGCCAGGAGGTTTTGCCGTTTGGGCATGAAGGCAGTTCTCCCAGCTTCCTCTGACTTGTGCCATCTCACCCACATCTGCCACGCAAAACACTGTCTGAAGGCACACATGGTAACCATGATGGGAAATGCAAAGGACAAATCTTGTCTTCAGATTTCTGAGAAATCCCACGAAGGGGAAACTGGCTATGGTTGCTTTGCTAATGAGATATTTGGAAAACATTCAGAGGAACAGCAGATAATAAAAAAATGTTCTGCACTTGTTAGCAGTTCTGAGGCAGGGGAAGCAGCAGCAGAGCTGTGACTAGTACAGACTGGTCTGACCTGGCACATGCACGCTACCCTCAGCCTTTCTCTGTCTGGGTTTTTTCTTTTTTATTTTTTCTTCTTTCTTTATTTTGGTTCTAAGCTGTCATGTCTGAGCACGTCCCTCACCTAGAGTTCCTTTACACACATTTTCTAACATCGTCTTTGGAAATCTTTTTTCCTCATTCCAAAGAATGGTCTCTCTGCAGCTTTTACCAACAGAGGTCTCCTGCATAAAATGGGTTTTTTTTATCCTTTTCTAAGATTTGGCTGGGATGTGTTCCCAGATTTCCTGTCTCAGCCTTCAGACTTGTGTCCCTACAAAATATACTGCTTTCTTTTCAGCGTATCTGTAGGAAGTGATATTCTCCCCCACCCCGTATGCCACGTTTTCCTCTAGAATCTCATGGACTTCAAGTTTTGGCACTATTTATTTTTAAGATGGGCTTTTTTTTGTTTTAAGTACATCCTAGATGCTGAAGACTCAAAATCTGCCTCTGTAATGAACCTTTTTCCTATTCTCAGTTCATTTTCTATTGGATGTTTTGTTGCTTCTTCGATTTGAAGGTACTTACCTTTCTGATGCTTTCTTCCATCATTTTCTGTCACTGTTGGAAAATACCCTGTCTGCTCATGTGCCTCTCCTTACCACCTTGAAGCCTCCTATGACCATTCTCTTCCTCTTTTTGAGTTAGCTTCTAAATCCTTTGCATTCCATACTCATTCCACAAAGAAAAGGAGGTTTCTCTGGCTTTTCAGTAAACTTGAATGCAGCACCCTTTTGGCTGGCCTGTATCTGCCTCCTGTTCACCCATCCTCTGATGCTGTCTCTGGACTCTGTTGTTAGCTTTGGTCTATCTTCTAAATAAAGTTCAAAATCCTCTGCTTACCTGTATTTACCCCTTGCCCAGCCCTCCCCACAACACGTTCTTGTATTTTCTCTTTTCCAACATACATCCGATGTTTCTCTGGATGTCTTCTGAAACATAACTTGTTCAGTGAAACACCACAGAAATAATTACGTCTCCCTGTCTTTGAATCAGAAACTTTATGGCAGGAATTTTATTCAATTTGCTGTGTTAAAGCCTTTGTTCTGTACCTGGCACCATTACTTGTGCTTGTTACATGTGTGGCAATTTCCCGGTTTCCTAGTTGTGACATTTACTGTGGAATTCATTCCTCGCGGCAGTTCCCTGAAACATATAAAAATGTGTTAAATTAGCGCTCTGCAAAGACTTTGAGCTGCCTTACAGCCCAGTCTTTTACACTCCTTGAGAAACCACAGCTTGATGAAGAACCTGGTCAATTTTAGTGTCAAACATCTTCCATTTGTAGTGGCTTTCCTGAGATTGAGGTGCTCGCTGTGTCAAATGGCAAAGGGGCAAAGCCTTGACGCGAGTACAAAACTGTGACTGTTCAAGATATGGTGCTCAAAAGCTGAAAATTATTCTGCAAATTGACTGTTTTAAGGGATGATTTTTCTAATTTCTCAATTCTTTGTCAACACAAAAGAATAACATCCCATTAAGATAAAGGGTAGCAAATCCAAATTTGGGTTAAGAATTTATTTTTTCATACAACGCGTTATCACAGTGTAGTCTCATTAAACTGTAATTAGAAAGTGGTTGTGTTGACACTTTGGGCATAATTAAAGAAAAATGGATTATTTTTTAAAGCATAATCTAAGTATATAGAATAATTACCATTATTTGCAAAATGTGGAAAGCAAATAAAATCTCATGCTTAAACTATTTTTAGGGATTGTAACGTGACATTACGAAGAGATTATTAGCACATTATTACCTAACAGTTGCACGACTTGGCATTTTCTTCTTAACCAGCTGGCTCAGTGTGGGTAAATGTAGTGATGCATATGCGGGGAAAAATAATTTGAACTCAGTGAGCTCTTGGGTTGATTGTTACTGCTCTTGGGCAAAGTCTTAAGGTGACGAAATCATCAGCTCATTACTGAATAGTAGTTAAAATTGAAACAACCTCCTTCCCAAAATCCAAACTATTCAGAATGAAATAGATAACAAAATAAAGAACATCACTGTGTCATAGTATGAAACCAGGAATTGCTCGCATCTTGAATGGTGTGTGCAGGCCTGGTCTCTCATCTTAAAAAGGAACTGGTAAAGGCACAGAGAAGGGGAATGAGGATCATCAGGGGTCTGGAATGGCTCCTGCGTAAAGAAAGACTAAGTAGGCTAGGACTCATCCGTCTGCAAAAAAGAAATAACATATCGAGGAGAAGCTGGAAGGGGTTGATTTCTTACTCTCCCTAGTACAGGAGTGAGTGGCATCAAGTGGGGCAAGCAGGAGCTAGAGTACATGGGAGAAGGTAGTTGTTCATGCAACGGAAGTGTGGAATTCTTTGTCACAGGGTGCTATATACTGAAAGTGTATACTGGTTCAAGAGAAGTTTGGACAAGCTCAAGGAAGATACCTACTGAGAGTATCTCTTAATATATAGAAACCATTTCAGGAAGCTTCCGAACTGAAAATCATTGCTAGCTAATAGTATTAGGGGAAAGTATCACATATAAGCAAAGAGCAAGGGTACTCCTCTCTGTGCACCTGGATTTTGCCCGCTGCTCGGGACAGGATACTGGCTGGGCTGAATGGACTTTGGGTCTGCATACAGTTGTTCCTATGTCCTTGTGTATTGCTGGAGGCGGACCGACCAGTCTGCCTCGGCAACTTACCTGACTCAACAGCAATTCCTATATTGACTCAACTACCCTAAAGGCTGAATAATAATGGACTAATACACATGAAATGGGAAACAATTTCATGTATAGCAGAGGATTTAAACTGGTACGTATGACTTGTTTCTTTGAATATCCTGGAATAATTAAGCCTTCGTAACTTTACTGTCTGTTAGGTGTTTAAGTGGGTTGTTTTTTTTCAGCTTTGTTATTTCATTAATAGAACTATTTTGTGTACAATTCTCCAATTTTAAGGAAGAAAAAAAAAACCCAACCCTGACTGTATGAGCCTTAGAATTCTGGAGAAAACAGCTGATAATATCAGGAGAATTTGTTAGATTTTCCTTTGCTATATGACATCCTGTGTAGCATCTTGAGAGATGCAAAGTATAAGCAACTTGTTCATGAGACAGTGTGTTCTTCTGTACAGTGCACGTGATGGTGTGACACATACAGGTAGAGAAAAATGAGTATGTGAAACAATAAGGGCACTGCAAACTCCTTCTAACCAGGTGTCCTGTAGAAGCTTTTTTTTTTTTGCATAGTAATTTTTATTATTTCTCAAGACTTTTCTGCTGAAGACCCTAAGGTGGATGTTTGTCATTTTAAAGGAACTTTATCTGAGTAATTTAGACTGGATGCGAGGCTGCTGGTTACAGATGAGTCAGCTGAAGAGACTGCTGCCCCAGTTATTCTCATGTCTGTCACCTGGGCTGCTATTTATTTCATTCTGCATGAAATGGATAAATACAAACAGTTTAAATAACAAGCATTTGCAGGCTCAGGTCTCTTGACTGAAGTGGATTAGAGTCTCATAACACACAAATCCAAGTGGTGGTTGTTATCTTGCAATGTGTGGTAGTGGGCTGAAGAAAGTGACCTTCTCAGGGCTATGGTTTTAGCTGGAAGGGTATGTGTGTCTGTAACGTCGTGAAAGTGAGTGTTTTGCTTGCATATGTCACTCACACTGTACAAGAGTTTGCTGATGCAGTTATGCCAATGGTCTCAAGGAAGCTTTTTCTGCAGGAGACCTTGCTAAAGTTCATGGTGAGTTTAAAGAACTCACTCTTGTATTTTTTTCTCCTTCTGCAGTTGAGTATATAAACTTTGTGAAGTTTATACTTGTAATGGAGCTTGTCTCCATAGACCATGTGGTGCAGAAACCGCAGGTGGTTGGAAATGTGTATGCAGCTATAGGTATTTAACTTTCTAGATTTTCTTTCACCAGGTACATTCATTGTGATGTTTTAAAATGCTATTGTTTCAAAAAGTTTATTCCCAGAATTAAGAAAGGCCATCCAGTTCATCACAGCTGACTTGCAAAAATGAGTTGATGGTGAAAGGAGCAGGCCAGAACATTTTTCTAATAAAGTTTTTCTTCTTTAAAAAAAAGGGGGTTTTTAAAAATCAAAATATATTCAGGGAAACTTTATGTTCGAGGCTAGCAACACTACTCGAATTAGGTTTAGCAATAAGGGAAGATGTGTCACTGGATAGACAAGAAACAGAAGGGGAATTGATTTGATTGAGGAGCAAAGAAATTCATGTATGTTTAGGGTGAGGTGTGAGAAGGGAGAAGGCTGCAAGGAGCTGAGGTGACATGGAAAGATAAAACAGGGTGAAGAGAAGGAGGAGAAAGAAATGTGTGCCTAGATGGGGTTGGGTTCCACTGTCTATTTAGAGTTTCAGATTTTGGAGCAATGGGTTCTGTGCTGCCAGGAACGTGTGCTGGGGGAAGGGCACACAAGCATGTGCATTACAGCCTGGAAGTTGTTTGATGCAGCTGGGTGTAAAATGACCGCAATGTAAAATGGGTTTGTAGATTGGAAGAGCTGTGTTTAGTACCAGTGGCCATGTAGCCTGTGTCCCTTGCCTGGGGCCCTTCAGCCCTTTCAGGTCATGGTCTGTTATGGCAGGAGTGATTCTGTGTATTTATAAACATTTTATTTGGATGAAGCATCAAACAGGAAAAAACAGTTCCTGCCGAGAACTTGTCATACCATTCTGGTTACCCGTACTGCTTGTCAGAGACCACAGTGCTCTAACTTACTAGGATGGTGCCTTATCTCAGTTTAGGTCAGCCGATTCTGGGTGAAGCTTTGCTCCCCGTTACCAGTGTAAATCCTTTTTCATCTTTAACTTCTGCCTTGAGTCAGTGAAGGCCCCATGCCATAACGTCTTCTGCTTGGATAGGCTTTCCCTTCTGCTGCAGATCCGAGTGCTTGGCAGGGACTGAAGGGGGCTTTCTTCTCTGGGAAGAAATGGGTGCGGAAGTTGCTCTGGCTTTCGTGTCCCTGGCAACTGTGTTATTGTTGGATGCCCTTTTTATAGGCGGCTGTTACTAATCGGGCTGCTTTGCCTGAGCCTCAGTGCTCTCAGTAAAAATGACACTGGCCCAGACCAAGAGAAGTGACAGTTCTGGTGCTGGGCCAGGTGGGGAAGCGCTGGGCACAGGACTTGCTCACCGCTTCTCGCTTGCTCTCCAGTATTGCCTTCCCAACTATGAAGTCTTCAATCTGGGAAGAAGTTTGTGCGGGTCAGTATCCACGCTCACTGCAGGGCTGAGAGCTGCAGAGCAGGCTGCGGTGCCTGGTCCTGCACTGGATGGGGTTAGGCACTGTATGGGTGGGTTAGGTAAAGACTTTGCTCCTTTCAGGCATCGTGTGGTCTGTGGAAGGGAAACTTTTTGTAGTTTAGTCAGAGCTCCCCTTCCATTCACATTATCTGGAAGGAAAGAGATGAAAACACGGAGCTGCTCTGTAAAGATAGAAGGCATACGGTTAAGGTATTTTGTAAAATGTGTAGCTTTCGGGCTGGGGGGGTTTATGCTAAGGTGACCTTGCAGTACTCAGCATCTCCATAGTGTGAGAGCCTGTTCTGGAATAATGCTGTGTTTTGGTATATAGGATGCAAACGTGAATGAACTGCTGTGGAGCGTTTGGTTCTTCTGGATGTCGTAGGGAAAAGGGAGCACGAGTGAAAGAACAGAACGGCTAATCTCTCAAGGGTTTTTTGTGGTATCTTTTGTTTTGGAGGATGTGTGAAAGGTTGAGGAGGGAGGTTGTCTTTATCAGTAGTACATCTCTTTAAGGTTGTCAGGTTGTATCACGTAACTGCCAAAATTCACAGCTTTCACTCCAGGTGTTCTGTGTCAGTAGTGTTGGCAATAGCCTGCTGGAATGCTTTGCCCTGCTGTGGTTCCCTTGCAAAGATACCTACACATAACCTGAGACTTTATTTTAATGGAATATTTCTTAGATGACTAGAAACCTGTGTTTCAGTTCAAAAGAGGTCTTCCAAAAGAGGTACTACCATCTTGTATCTAGCCATTCTGGATTTTTTAAGTATTTAACTTTCATATTATCAGGCTGTTCACTCTTTCATACACATCTTGCCTGAGCAGAATATAACATGCCAAATAGAGGTAGACCATAGGTGCTTCATAGAACACCTCTGGAGTGTATATTTACTTCAGGAATAAAGTGACTTTCAGAGGAAGCAAAGGCAATCATAAGGAAGATTGCACTGAAATCTAATTACCTCAGTGATAACTGTGAGTTATAGTTGAAATTGTATGAGCCTTAGAATTCCAAACTTTGAAATGTGAGATTTTGTCTAATTACCCTGTTCCATATATGTTTTTCCATTTTTTTAAAATGTGGTTTATTCTCCTTTTGCTCTCAGAGACTTCTTAGATTCTTGTTCGCCAAATATAATGCTTAAACTCTTGAGAAACAGAAAATGAGAAATAGTTAAGAAAACAAAAGAGTAAAGGAATAGGGGTTGGCTTATGGCTTCTGCACAGTCCATTCTTGGTTTTCCAGGTTGCCTCATGTCTTCTCAATATACATGACACAATGTCTAAACATAAGTACACTGTTATTACTTTTAAGTAGGGCTGGAAGAGAAGCATACAATTGTTTATTCACTTCAGTATATTCTTAGGCTACTTAATTGCCTTCTGTTTTCTTCTTTTCCTTTGGGAAATGTCTTGGTACATATGGAATTCTAGCAGCATCCTTCAAGGATATGGGACTTCTCTTGATGAACTTCAAAAGGATTTTCTAGAAACGTACGGTCTTTGAGGCTGTCAGAGGCAGAGCCTGCTTGAGCCCAAGCACAGTGTGTTCTGGACGTTGGCCACTGCCAGCCTGGATGTTTTAGGAACTTACTGTCATGGAGACTGTATGATTCCTGATGGTATCACATCCCCACCCGCTGCTAGGGTAGAGGGTATAGTTTCTTCTGTGATATGACTGGAAGTTGGTTGGTTGGGATTGCTGCTTGTCCAATATCAGACCTGAATCACAGAGTGGCACCTAGCTTTCCCAGGTCTGAAGTTAACAGTAGGTTATCCTCCGCTCTATAGATGACCTTGGTGCTGTCTATATGGAAAAGTGGATGGTGTCTGAGGCAGTAATGTGAGCACATTTGAGCATTCAAATATTTATAAATGACTGAAATTTGTACTGAGGCCAATAAAAGGAATCACTGCAGATGGTGGAGTACCACATTATCAACACTTCTGCTCTCCCTCCACCCTCTCACTCCATTCAAACTGATAAGCTTGGAACCACATTCATTAAATCCAATTGCGTACAATGAAGGGAGAACCTTTACACTGCAAGCAAAACCGGGAAAAAAGACAAATATTGTCAATTTGTTTGCCAAGATACTTGGGCTGAAGGAGCTGTCTGAAGTGAATTCTCCAAAAATATGTGTGTATTTACAGTATAGTGAGCACACAGATTGGCAGCAACATGGAGTTTTTGGAACCCATAAAGACTTCAAGGCATTGCTTTGATTTTCTGTTATTGCTGTTTTTGCTGGCTGCCTTATCCTCATGTCCCTTGAAGTGTTTTATAATGTTCTGCTCTCCAGAACTGATCAACTGCAGGCTTCCCTGTTGTAGCACTTGGCTTTGGGTTCCTTATAGCTCTGGTTGCTTGTTTGTGTTTTTCTAGGCTAGCCGAGCTTTTCAGAGTTGCTTCTTCCCTTCTTTCTCTTCCCAGAAACAGGCACTTGTGCAGTGCATACCTGGGGTGCGTTAGTGGAAAAAAATCATTGATTGCTGAGTTAATACTAGGAAAGAGTTAGCAGAAATAAGAATACCAGCCACTGGAAAAGTCAAGGCAGCAAAGAGGGCAGGAGGCCATCATCTGTCTTCAGAGGAGCTAAAGGAATTCACAGGCTTCCACATAAATATTTAGACCTTCTAATCAGATCTTAAGAGTGTACCGAGTGTTTCCTCTGGCATGTACCATGGAGCAGAAATCCAGAGGAGCTGTTTGTTCCTCTCTTTGCCTTTGGTTCTCTTTCCATATCCTATTTGTTAATGCCAGTTTGGGCAATGCATCTGGCATGCTTGTTCAGTGAAGCCGACTACGAATTAAGCAGTGTGAAGCCTTCTCTGCTTTTTGGCAAGAGTCTGAATGCAATTTCAGAAAAAAATTATTTCATCAGAGTCAGTCCATCGGAGGTATTTCCAGTGGCAGGCCTTGCGGTTATTCCACTTACTAGTAAAGAAAATGGCAATTAATAGTGAAATTCATCCAGCCCAGAGGATGGCATTCACCTTCCAGTAAGAAGCCTTAGCCCTTTACTTACCCATTCAGGATTTTCTCATCTGACTAGATTTTGGTAGCGATCTTACCTCCTGTTTGTTTTGCGAGGTCTGTTAACTGTGCTTGCAAAGGCTGTCCATACTTGCTTCTTATGCTGACCTCGAGTAAGGCTAGGCCCTTCGGTCAGGATGAGGACCTTCCTTGTATGACTGAGTTTAGAGTGGAAGTTCTGCCAGAAAAAGTTCCTTCTTCTACTGTCAGTTTCGGAGGCCGGATCTTTCTGATCTTGGCTCAAGGGCTCAATGAATGCTTCTTAAGTAGCCTTCTCAAAATAGTGCTTTCAAATCTTATTTTTGCTTTATGAATTTTAAAGGTCCCCTGCTCTGGCTGGATCAGACCTCCTCCGTATTGGCTGCAGAATATCCATCTTCTTTGGCAGTTGCAGTCCACATTGAGCAGCTTTGTTCTCAGGTTATAAACACGAACCACTTAGTCAGTTTGCCCCTTTCACCATGACCATAGTGTTTATTTCTGTTTCAGCAATGCTTTGCAGTCTTGCTGGAGAAGCTTTTGATCCACCGGCTTTCCGGTTGAATTTTCCAAGAGCTAGTTTATGTGTTTGGGGTGTGTGTACTATGCAGTATTTCATGTTGGTAGCTTGGGTTTCTCCTTCCATGCGTGTGTTCCTTTGAAGTGCTTATTTTCTTATTCATCTTTTAACATTAAACTAACAGCAGACCTGTGGCACTCTAATCTTTTCAGATCATGTAACGGAAAGAATGCTTCTCATTCTGGCAGCTGCAAGTTCCCCTTAGACAGCAGTCTCTGCCTGGTCTGAAAGCATCACACTGTCAGTGAACAGAATAACTGCATGGTAACAACATACGTATTTTGCAATACTCTGTTCTAGGAGTTTTTCTGAATGCATATGTCTGGACATACCTCGTGAAGGAGGAAGTATTGAGACCTTATTTGGGGGGGGTGTTCTGCCTGAAGTCTTTCCTGTGCTCTAGAGAGCAAGTTACTAAATCATGCAGTAAAACAAAGCAGAAATGTTTCTTTTGTGTATCGCAGCTGGATTCACAGAGGAATGTTGTTCTAGTGTAGATATTTTTATCACGGAATGCAAGATGCAGTAGCCCCAGTATACCACTCTACAGCCAGGATGCCCTGCTGTCATAAACCACGCTCACCACTATGGTGTCTGAGTAACTGCACTCGGCGTGTCTGAAATAAAACTTTGAGTTACTTAGCTACACGGTTTCAGACTAAATGTGGCTTTATGAGTAACAGGCTGGTCTTCAGATTTCAGAAATGGAAAGTGTTCATTTGAACTTCTGCAGCTGTAACTAAGTAAATTGATGAAGCTGTGTTATTTAGGTCTTTTTAAAATCTGAGGAGTTGGCCATTTGGAATGATACCCCTTAAATGGGGAGGACAGTAAGTAGGACATTGGCTTCCTCCGCTTCTTGCCTCATCAGTGACTCTCTGATCCGTTCAGACGAAGACTGTCCTGTGATTAAGGCCTTGGATGGGACTCTGGAGACTTACATACTTAGTTCTCATTTCTGCTATTGCTCTCCTGTGTGACCTTGAGTAAGTTATTTGATCTCTTGAGGTCTGAGTTTTTCATCTATACCAAATGCCACCCCCCAGACATCATACTTCCTTACATTTTTCTTTATATTGAATGTTGCTGCTCATTACGTACATATATATAATTGTGCAATGGGGCACTATTTTCAATTGGATTTCTAAGTGCTGTTGCAATAGAAATAATCTTACTGTATCTTGTAAATATGCCTTGCACAGTCTGATTTGAACATTATAATTCAATAGATAAATAGCATCTATTTTCCCAGTCAGAATGGCATTGTATCTTTGGCTAGAAATCAAAGCAGCAAGGGAGAGAAATGCTGGATATCTGAGTATAGTAACTAGCTGTTGACTCATTCCTGTTGTAATAATTCATCACATGTAGCTGAATGGAGTTTTTTGAATATTTGATTCAAACAGCTATGATTCTTTTGGTCAATCTGACAGGCTCAGTGTGACTCCAAGAGGTTTCTAAATCTGTTTGATTCACAGATATAAGAATCCTATGCAGTGAGTTAAGCACTGCAGAGTTGTTGTTCTAGAAACATTGATATATGCATTAGAACAACTGCAAATGAGGAAATACCAGCTGACTTGAGAATATAGTTTTCAGGTAATGGTCTGCCCAGTATTTGATCCTTGCATTCATAGCAGTGTTAGAGAATACTAAAGGCTCCAACTTTGCGTTTGTATGTTTTCCTGGACTGCAGCTACTAAAGCCCTCTCATCTTTATGCCAAGACATTCCTTGGCCAGTGGGATCATTCCACTGGCTTTTTTTTTTTTTTTAATGTGAAATTGGTACTGATTTAAATACTTTTGTGTTATAAAAAAAATCTCAGACAGCGTTATGTCCTGCCAGTGACTGGCTGGAGAATTCCTGGGGTGATCAGTGAGATGTAGCTAGCTTCCTTCTGTACCGAACTGGCAGTGAGTGCTGAAATTGGGATGGTACCTGAGAACTCTGCACAAAGGAAGCTAGACAGAGGGTTGTATGAATGAGCCAGTAGCCTGTCTGAATTGAAGAAAAAGAACTTACTGGATGTAAATTTGGCAAGAGGGGACTCTGTGTTGGCTGACCCCTAGGAAGGGATAGGGATGCAGGGAAATGAGCCATGGGAAGGAGGTTGCATTCTGTGTTCTTGTGAGCTGCTGTCTAGTTCCTTTAAGCTTCTTTCAATTAAAAGGTTTTGAACTGAAACATTTGGACTGATGTTTTGCCAGCAGTGGGAAATGGTTGTGGAGGTGGATCCTGAAACTTCGAACTATGGTTATTTGTCAACCTGTGAGTAAATAGGGTAGAGGTTTATATTGGGGCACATTCCGTGTGTTTGTGTGGCTGAGTGTGTCTGTCTAGCTCTTGGTCTGTGTTTCTCACTCTCTTTTTCTCTTTGTGCCTCATGCAGGCCCTGCCATGAATTTTCTCTGACCCCTTGGGGCCATTCCCACATGAAGCTTTGATGTGTGTGCCCAGAGCTTGATTGACAAGGAAGTTTCGGTGGCGGCAGCAGGGAAACGAAGAGAAAAGGGCAGGGCTTTGAACTAAAGGGCTTTGAGCTCTGAGATGCTGTGCTTACTTATCTCCTTCAGAATGTTAATTATTTACCAAGATAATTGGTCGGGAGGGGAAAAAAAGAGAGGGAAGGTTATTAAAAAATTCCAACACTAACATGCTACAAAAACCTCATTTTCCAACTTGCAGCTGGCATGAAAAGGATGTTGTGTGTAAAAGGGCTTGAGTGTATGTGTGTTGGGGGGGGTACGACGCTTTTTAAGGCACCCATTTCCTAAATAGAGGGATCCCTTCAGACGAATGCAGCGGAAACATCAAAGCTCTTGCAAGAGTTTTCTCTGGGGTTTCTAAACCGTGTCTGGTACTTTTTAATTAAAAAAGTTTATGGAGAGCCGTCTTTGTGACTGGAGCAGGCAACCTTAGGCCCTGTTGATTGAGGAATGAAATGTTAAAAGACCTAATAAATAATGATTTCTGCTAAAATGTCAGTTCAAGGATGTGAGAATGCCTGGCCGCTTTAGCAGGAGCTGAGACTTGGAGTAGACGGAAGAATGTCTCCTGCTTCAGTCTAACATGATGTAGGCCAATACTGTATGTGAGTGTCTCCTACAGCCTTTGGATAAAAAAAAATTGTAATACCACATACTCATTTGAAGTTTGTAGTCAGGAAGATAGGTGAAGCTGTTTCATTTTGCCTCCAGTTAATACAGTTTTATTAGTCTCTGTATTAGGTAGCAATCCACAGACTCCCCCGTGAAGATCAGGGTTCCTTTGAATTCTTGTAATTGCTGTGCTGGATCAGGTCCAGGGACCATCATTCCAGTATCCTGACTGTGCTGATGGTGGCAACAGAGGTTCAAGAAAACTCAAGAGCAGGCAGCCTGCCCTGCACAATTCCTAAGTATGCATTAATGATATGAAGAGGGACAGTTGCTTTTATTTATTTATGGGATCAAGGTGAGAAATTTAGTGTTACTGTTTTGCCAGGGTAAATGCAGACCATTAACCAACATTTTCTGCACAGTTCATGGCTATGACAGTACCTCTTTTACACTATGGTGATTTGGTTTCTTTACGTGTCTCATAGTATAATGCCTTCTGGAAGCTTAAAATAATTGTTTCAGCTAGTTTTTCTTTAGTATTATAGTAATGTGTTAATTCCAGTTATAAGTATGATATTTTTCTTTCAGAATCCTTACTGGTACAGCTGGTTACACCGTATCATATATGATATACACAATACCATATCATATTAATCTTCTGCATATCACCTTCAAACCCTTTTAAAAATGCAAGCCTGTGCTTGCAGCAGTGTCTGGTTTTAGCACAAAGCTTAGTAATTTTAAATCTCTTCCTCCG
The DNA here is from genome assembly GCF_963921805.1 of Phalacrocorax carbo. Taxonomy (NCBI): domain Eukaryota; kingdom Metazoa; phylum Chordata; class Aves; order Suliformes; family Phalacrocoracidae; genus Phalacrocorax; species Phalacrocorax carbo. The sequence continues at coordinate 9,685,091 of NC_087528.1, forward strand.
CAGTCCCTTGAGAACATTTGGATGTATCATGTGGACGTGGTGGTGTAGTGCTTTTTAATGTATCACTTCCAGCACCAGTTTTTGTGCTGCTTCAGTTTCTTTGAGGGTGTGGTGTCATACTAGAATCACTGTAAGTGGCAGAGCAAGCTTCATAGGTAGGCACCCTCCTCACTTACCTGCAGTTTCTTTTTTGATTCCTTGGTTGAACCAGTGGGATGCAAGTCCAGTTCAGCAGTTTCTCTGGTGCCCAGTGAAGGACTAAAAGGTAATTAAAGGGACTGATGCATCTGACATGGGGAAAGGCAGAGAGGTTTGGGGTTGTTAAGCCTGGAAAAGAGAAGGCTCTGGGGGCAGGTCTTGTCAATGTGTATAATAAATGTGATGAGAAAGAGCAAGGAAGATGGGCTAGACTTTTGTCAGTAGTGCCCAATAAAAGGACAAGAGGAAATGGACTTGAATTACAGGAACTTCCACTGAAATAAAAAGGGGGGAAAAAACCCCAAAACCCTCTGAAAGGGTGGTCTAACACTGGAACGGGTTGCCTGAACAGGTTGTGGAGTCTCCATCCTTGTTGATATTCAGAACCCAGCTGGACATATTACGGTCCTAAGAAACCTGCTCTAGCTGACCCTGCTCAGAGAAGGGGGATTTGGAGTGCATAATCTTCAGAAGCTCTTTCCAGGCTCAACTGTTCAGTGATTCTGGAGTGGCAATGATGATGTAGGATATTTCTGCCCCCTGTACCTGCTCAGTCTTACCCACATTGTAGTTAGTTACAGATCGAGAACAAAGTTACTCTTCTCCAAGTCTCCCTGATGATGAAACTGATCCAAAGAAGTAATTGAAATTCTCTTCTTTAACTGGATTCCTTAATAATCGGTGGCCTAGCCAATTATTTTTGGGTCTCCCGTTTATCTGAACTTCTTATTGTAACTTCTTGTGTTTTAATTCTTGAATTGTATTTTAGCTCTCTGAATTTCCTTCCCTACACCCATTCTGCTGCTTCATTCCTTATTATTCACCTCAGAAGTATTAGCTACCAAAGTTGCCTTTTTTTTTTTTTTAGTTAGGGCTGCACAGCATTTCTAAGACTCCATTTTTCCTAGTAATGTTTACTCAATAGCCAAGGATTTTACTTCCATTTCCTCTGACTTCCAGGTCTTTAATCAGCATGCTTAGTTTTGTTAACTCACTCTTTCTAAAATACGGTATTTGTGTTAATTGTTCATATGTTTTCATTTTTTATGGCGTTGAATTTTATTACACTGTAATCACTGTTTCTTCTTGGCTTGAATCTGATCCTCTATATTACTTAGGGCTAGTTGAAAGTTATTTTTCTTTTACGTCTAATATTATTTGTCCAGTAGGTCCTCATTTGAGCTACTGACAAATGATTTCTCAACAGTGTGTCATTTAATGTGTTACTATGTTGAACATAATTAATATTTTGTATTGCATTTTATTCAGTGTTTGTTTATGCAGAGGTAGTTGCATAAAGCTATTTAGCCATGACATAAGAGACTTAGTGTAAAGCAATGAAAGGAGATGATGGTGAGAATGGTCATTGTCAGCATAAGTTGTCAGAAGCTTCATTTTGATTTGTTGCTATTTAAAACTGGGGGGGGACGAACTGCGACGAGATGGATACTATCTGGTGCATTACATCTGAGTAACTTGAGAGACCTGAGTTGCCATTTTATTCTCCCTGTGTGATGGGTATACACCTTAAAATGGGGGAAACTGAAGTATAAAGCAGTGTGGTAAATCAACGAACAGATTAATTTAGGAACCAGGCATGTGGACTGGAATTGTAGCCATTTCCACTTCTTTCCCCCCCCATTTTTTTGCCTGCAGAGAGTGTCTCCTCTGCGGAGTGGTAGTTAATGACAGAGTGGCAAAAGCTGATTCCAGCTTTATTGCACTCCTAGGTTGCAGAAGGAAGAGTTTGTTCTCTTAGGTTATGAGCTAATGGGAGCTCCATTTAATGTGGTTTTTTGTGTATGTGTTTTAACCAGAAACTGCTTGTTGTTGTGGAGGACTGAAAAGATAGGTGAAAAGATAAGATTCAAGGTAATGTGGTGCATACCTTTCTGGGGCCATTCCCAGTGAGACAGGCAGTGTCGCCCAGCTTTCCACTGATGTGGTCAGCCACGGCACTGTGCCACTATCCTTTTATCACCAGTCTCTCTAGATGGAGACAGTACTTAAGAGATCACAGACTCAATACATTTACATACTTAACTTACTTTCACTTGATTCAGTGCTTCATGACCTATATGTGGGGGTTTTTAAAGGTGTGACACACAGTGTAATTAAAGCACACATTAAATGAATTGTGATTTGGCTGACTGCCATCTCAAATAATAGAGAGGAATTGTTGAAAAACATAGATTGCTTATGCTGGTGTTTTGCTGGAATTCTGGCCACACTTTGTTCATTATTTTTATCTGGTTTGGAGGTAGATATATAATCACAGCATAATCATTAATAACATTTGCAGATGAAACAAAGATCATCAGACTGATAAATGCAGACATGAAAAAGGAAGTGCTACAGTTCTCTAGGTCGCATAATGAGCTAAATGGATGAAAAAATGTTTGAATATGGCAGTTATTCTGAGAAATCGGAAGTAGGAATTGAGGCTGAATTTATAAAGGATAGACTGCATCCTGGAAAGCTGTTGAAACTAGAGAGATTCCAACTAGAGACAGGGTATAAATGTAACAGAATAATCTAGAATAGATTTCTGAGGGCATAGCTGGATTTTCCTTCTCCTGCTATGAGGCACTCTGGTCTTGGCAGATTCTTGATCATACTCACATTATCTGCTCAGCAGTGGAGAATGTGGGTGATATATAATGGCCTGAGATATGGGGGCAGAGGAAAACAGACGGCAGGTCACCAGTGCGGTGAGCACTTGCTGTACAGGTCTTGTTATCTGTGTGTAGTAGAATAGATCATAGATTTTTACTTTAAGTGCCCTGTGCTCTACACAGGTTTTGCCTTTTCTGAATTATGGATGGTTCAGTGACCTCAGCTTAACCTCTGTGAATTTGTCCGTAGCTGTCTAACCTGTCTCTAATGTTCACAGTGAACTCTGAAAGTATCTACGATTGGTGATCTTTTCTTTTCCCCTTTTGCTGCAGGCTAAACTCTTTCCAACTGCTGTAATTCATTTTGGATCTGAGGAGCGCAGGGGTAAGTAAATTTCCTCTCTTCTTCAGCTGACTGTGTAGCTCCTATAGTAGACCCAGAAGAATTACATCCTTGTGTTCAGAGTTCTTCCAACAAAAGATAATGTAGTCCTTGAGACTGGTGGTAAATGTTCCCATTCTGAATGGCTGAAGCTCTTTGGAGCTAGCTTGGTCAGTTAGCTTGAGCACAAATGTAGACATGGTACCTTTCTTATGAGATTTGTTAGGCTCTGGAGTAGGCATTGTCTACTCTGGGGAGAAGAATGATAGAAGAACAACTCTGTAGAAGGAGATTCCATTGTTCAAAACGTTAACTAGACAGATGACTATGAAACACTTTTATAGACCTCCTCTTGTAGTGGACTGGCTGGAGATGGGAGAACAGATCTGAATCTTTGATTTTTTTTTTTTGATACCTCTGGTTTATGCTTAGGATCTCTGTTTCTCCCAGAGATTAAAGCATGCTCTGGCTTCGCAGAAGTTTCTGAGATGCAGTGAGCACTGAAAGAAAATGTCAAGATCTTGAAGTGTGAATGACGAGATAGGGCACCTTGAGTTGTGAAAGAAACTGTCATAGTTTGAGTGTCCTGTGTCATTTGGAGAAAGGTGATGGAGGTTCACTATAATATAGGGTAGGTATTTGCTGAGCTGAGGGCTACATGATTCTGTGGTGATTGATGTCTCTGTGTTATGAAACAACTGTTTGCTTTCATTTTTAAACAGATTGTTACCTGAAATCAGACCTGCTGAGCTCTGCAGTTTCCCCTTCTGCAGCTGATTTATTAGTAGCCAGGTACGTTGGGACTGAATAGAGTTGCAAATGGGTGAGTATTTCAGGGATGGGAAGTATGAAATGAGCCCATCTTATTACAAAGAAATGTACTCTGAAGATACAAGGACTTAATTTTCTCCTGGAACAGTCATACTGTCATATTTCATAGCTTTGAGTCCTGCTTTGCAAAGTAGGATTTCAGTGACTAAATCAAGTAAATCCTAGGGCTTTTATATTGAAAAAGAAGAGCCTTTTAAATCTGACTTCAAAAGTTTAAAGGTGGTGGTGATACAAGAGGCTATTATGAAAAAATTAAGCTTAATTCTACTTGCTTATTTTCTTCCTCAGAAGTTTGTCCAAATCGTTAGTTCCTTCTGCATCGTCATCTTCAGAATCAACAGTTCCACCCCTGTCTGAACCAGAAGTGGGAAGTGACAAAAAGACAGATGAGCAGCCAGAACCAGCAAGCATACAGGAAGCTCCACAGGTGTTGAGAAGGGCTCCTGGGAAAATACCCAAATGGCTGAAGCTGCCAGGTATCATGAAATCAGAGGAGAGCTCTTGTCATTCTGAACTCCCCAGAAAGGCAGGCTCTGTGCCAAATGTGTTGGAAGTTGACAATATTCTTGAAGATGTCAGCGTAAGCCTTGCAGGACATTTGGTTCAATGCTTGTCAGATCAGTTTGTGACTTCTCCGGTGAAGGCTCAGGTTTATCTGAATGCAGGCTCTGGGCAGTGTTGAGTCTCATGTCTACTCCATATGTTTGCAGCACTCTTAACTGTGCTCTGGGCTTAATGTGTCGAGGTCTTAACTATGCTAGTGTAGTTCAAATACTAATGGGCATGATATTCTACATACCAAGGGCCCATGTCATCTGTTAAACCTCTGTTGTTATTTTTCCTTTGCTGGTGTAGTCTGTTTTAGCACTTTACTTTCTCCTGATTTTTTTTTTTTTTTTAGTTGGTCTTTCTGTTTTTAATCTTCACTGAAGAACAGTAGTGGTTTTCCATAGTTAAGATTGCAACCAAGTCTCCATTATGAATTTTTTTCTTGGTTTATCCTGATCAGAAAACTGCAACTTTTTTTTTTAGTCTCAGAACCAATAGCGTATGTGTGGTTTTATATGAGAATTGTTACAAAATATGAAGTAACTAGAAGAAGGATTCCTGAATTAAACAATTGGCAATATTCACTTTTTGATGCAGTGGTAAGGGATGGGGGGAAGTCTTTCAATCAACCCCCTTAATGGCAATAAAACTAGGAAGAATTATGTGGAACTTCCTGGCTAATAATGCCAAATATTAACTCCTGGATGAAAATTTTAGTATTTGATTCTGGAAGACACTGTGAGGCCATCAGCCCCATCAAGTGTAGCGTAAGGTGTGAAATGATTGCTGGAAGGCTGCAAACAGTGGGTCGGTGTTTCCCTGATGTGGCTGCTTTGTTTTAGACTGGTACTGGGATACTGATGCAGATCATGTGGGAAACAGTATCTTTACTGTTTCCTGTTCCCAAGTATGCTTGAAGCATTCCTCTTAAGAGTGGAATTTTCTTTCCCAAGTAAAGATTATTTGGATAAAGTACGAAATGGCATCTCACCTACCTGTGCAGGTTACCCATTAACAGCTGGTATAAAAGGTTAATAACATGCTCTAACATGCATGTTAACAACACGTAGGATGAAGTTCCCTGCTTTGAAAGTTATGATGTATTCACCATTCCATCTCCCTAAGAAATGCTCCTGCATGCCACCCAACTGTTGCCTGAGCACAGCAGCGTGTAGAACCCTCAGCAACCAGATCATGCTATTGAGAAACGATACAGTGCAGATCGCGTGGTTAATTGTATTCATGCTCTTATGTTTATTTTGTAGGTGGGAAGAGATGAAACATTCTGGGCTGCTGGATCAGTGAGCAGTCAGCTGTGCCTCTTTCCTGATGAACTTTTGCAGAATGTGTACGAAATCGTTGCTGGCTCTGGAGAGATCTAATCTGTATGAACATTAGTTATAAATAGAAAATTGCAATTTCAGATGCCAGTTTCACCTTTTGGAGGAGTGGAAGGCCTGTTTGTGGTCCTTGTGACTACAGAAGCAAGGTTAGAGTTAAATTTAAGGTTTCTTGCATGCAAATAATATGAATAGAGAATTAACGGGAAATAATTCCTATGTTCTTTCTGTGAAGGACTTTGTTTCTATCCCTATTTTTAAACTCAAATCTTCCCAGATCTACCTGCAGAGGTAACTTGAGTCTAGCTGCCTGAATTCTAGCAGCAAGATATGACCCGATTCATTCTTACCTATAGTTAAATGCTGCCTAGAATAAGACTTCTCTCTGCTTCTTGCTGGCTGGGGTTAGCGCTGCTGATACTTCTGGGCATAGATGGCTGGAAAGTGAGTGAAGAGGAACCACTTCAGTCACTCAAAATAGTTCACATAGGCTTTTCCTGTGAACCTCTTGGTCTGCTGCACTTGTATTGTTTTCCGTTGCCAGAATCTTGTTAAGAAGGAACACAGGTATCTGGTAATGGAATGCAGTTTGTTTCTGCCCCAAGCTCTGTGTTTTATTTTCGCCACAAATAATTAACATCAGTCATTTACAGTTACAGTGAGGAAAAAACCATCCAGTAAAAGGGTCTCTTCACATAGCCTTTGATCTATGGACTTCCATGGTCTGAATGTTTCCACAGCAGAGTAGCTGTTCTCTGCAATGCAGTTAGTGTACAGAGGGAAGCACTAGTCTAGATCTTTGCCTCCTACAGGTGTTGTACTGGGATGAATATTGTTGGTTGGAATTGTGATTATACTGGAGATCAACTCTATAATGCCACAGTAGCCATGGTGCTATTTTATTTGAAGTCTTCTCCATGGATCAGTGATTCCTATTGGACAGCTGGGGTTCCATGTTACGGTAATAACATGTTTTCCATTTTCCCTGTATAGACAATTGTTCCCTGAACTACGTGTGCATCTGCACAATTTGTAGATGTAATAAAGCAGCCTGGCTATAGGAGGCCTTTTTGTCGGTCTCTTTGATAATATGTTTCTTCCCCCAGTACTCAGTTTCTCTGTCAGTTCACAGGAACCTGCTCTCTTTTCAATGGGCCTGTCATGCCTCATTCCCTTCCTCCCATCTTTTTTCAACAAAGCAAAACGGAGCTTTGTACCATCTGAATGAACTTCAAAGTGGCTAGAAAGGGCACCCAGGGTTCCTGGCACTTGTCATTGTCTCCCAGCCTGGCCAACATTTCCCTTCAGGTCTAATTACTTCCAAATGCTCCCAGATGCTTTGAAGAAACTCAGAGGGAGGGGGAGGCATGAAAGAAAGGTGGAAGAGTAAAAAGGATACTCGAAGTGGAGGGAGAAGAATGCTTTAGCAAAAATGTTGATTGATTTCTTACATGACACCCAAACACAAACAGGGAATGTGTGCGGCCGCTGGCAGCAGGGAATGCAAGAGTGCTATGTACAGCTGCTGCCCTAAATCCTTACTGTGGAAAGCAAGGCCTTCTTGAGCTTGACAGGCTGTAAAAGACTTACTACAGCAAACCAAAAAATACTAAAATAATGTTTAAAGTTTATTACTTGAGCGGATGAAGCGTGGGCTGAGCTTACACTCCATAGGACTATCTGCATCTTGGTTCGGGTGCGAAGTCGGATGTACTCGTTTCACAGAAGTCAGAGGTATACTGCAGCCAGAGCTGCTTTGCTGAATTTATGCACGATATACCAGGGGCCAGCTAATAGCCATAGGTAATGGTAGGTGATGATATACTTGTGCTGGTGTGTTTGATTCACAGGGTTAGACTAAACAGAAGCGGTCTGGTTGTAATGCAGTGGGAAGTTGTAATGCACTTTCAGATGCGCTAGTCATGTTTTTTGAAGAGCACAGGCAACATCAAATAGCACTGATTTGCTTACCTATTTTGATTCCATCAGTTTTGACAAAGAGCTAGTACCTTAACTATCCCCTGCAAGTACCTGATATGGGAAAACAGAAGGAAAAGTTCAGGGACACAAGCAACAGTATCATTATTACTGGGGCAGTTTCATGGGTTAAGTACAGGGGTGAGGATCAGGGGACTTCACGTCGCTAACTGTGTGCATTACCTCGGTCAGTTCTGCTGATGCTTCTCCAGTCTTTAAGAGGGACAAGGTGCCCTGGTATTTAAAACTGCAGGCTCTTCAGGGAGGTAGTTGCCAAAAGGAATCCTACCTTCCCACATCAAAATACACGCAGATACCTGATGAGCTGGATTTGTTTCAACATCACTTCTGCTATAGTAGCTGAACTCATCCCTGGGGTTTTGGGGCATTCAAAGGTAGTATTGCTTGCATTTTTTTGCTATTGCCTTTTATTACCATATGGTTGTGGGGCTGAAGGCTGAACTAGGTCAGTTCCTTCATCGGTTTCGTTGTACAGCTGCACAAACAGTTGTCTTGGCAAAGAGGCTGCAGTGCAGAGGGATGGGGTGCTGCTTAAGCTGGTACTGTCATCAGAAAGAATGTGTATTAAATTGTGGTTTTAGTTGAAGTTTCCAGGAGGCTGGTGTCCTGAGTGATGACCGTGATAGCTTGTGGCTGAAAGAGTACGGTGACCTACTGAGCCTTCTCCTGCTACAGCTGTCAATGGGGGGGAAAAAAAATTGCTCGCTATTACTAATCATAAAGACTACAGATAGCCAACAACAGAGTGTGCAATCCTTAAGACACGCTAGTGTCAGCTGCTTTTCGTGCAGCCGGCTATCTATTTCCCAACAAAGCCAGTTCAGTTGTGCGGGTCCTGCCTACATGTGTAAGGTTTCTTATTTCACAGCTTCCCCCCCGGCTCCCCTGCTGGCTGAGGGGCCAGGCTGTCCCATGATGTGGGATTCTCACACATGCTGTTTGTTATTCTGTCCTTTTTCCTTTCGTCCTACAAAGATTTAGAGAAGAGGGTGGGTGAGGGGGAAACTTTGCAAGTCTTTGAAGCAACTTGACTTTCGATGATTAATTGCAGCAAAGAGCCTACACCAGGGAGGGTGACTCGGTTTTAATTTATTGATGTTTCTTTGTGAGAACAAATTTATAGCAGAGGGGAAGCAGCTTCTGAGGAGAATATCAAATGGTTAAAAGGTTCCAAGCATTCTTTGATGTCACAGCCCTGGAGAAATACTGGAAGGTAGTGAGGGACAGACACTGTTTATTTATAAAATAAAGATCAGTTACCTGCTTTTGGCAAGAGTCTGTGACTGAGCTCCTGTTAACAACCTATTCATTAGACAGGCTTGGAGCTGGACCTAAAGTTTCTGCCATAGCTGCCTGCTGAGGTGATGAGAGCCTGAAGTCTGGACGACATTTCCAGCCATTAAATCTTTCCATGCATCTCTGTGAAGCAGCACCTGTTTCTCACATTAGCTGAGAAAGCAACAGCATCTTACCGTGCTGTGAAGCACAGGCTACTGTTAAAGGAGTAAGGCTGCAAGATGGAAATGAGTTACACACTTAGCCAACCAACACAAGCGTGTGGCAGCCGCTTCTCAAAACCAGCATCTGACAGCATAGTTGCTGAGGGCTTTGTCATGCTTGGTAAAGGAGAGGGGAAACAGAGGCAAAATAGCAGAAGTTGTTGAGACTGTTCTTCCTAGAGCTGGACTCTGAGGATGAGCCAGATGTTCACTGTCAGGTCAGGATCTTCTGCTGGCAGGCCACATGTGCTTCATGAGGCCTCTAGAAATCTAGAAGCTGTAAGGAGAGAGCAGCAAGCCAGTCAACACATCTGCTGGGTCCCTGAATGTCTCCCCCAAGGAAGAGGATTAAGCTGCTTCAGCCCACATCCTTATCCTGTTCAAGTGCAGTTCAGTTTCTACAGCTACATACCAGCTGTGGCAGCACTTTCTCCACATGTTCAATATCCACTTTCTCCAGATCCTCCACCTGAGCCTGCCGCACTGCTCGTGCCGCCGCTTCTGCAGTAGAAGTGTAAGGAAGGAGGTGTTAGAGGGGTCGTAGAGAAGTTACCCCGAGGGGGCGGGGGCTGCTTCTCCGGGAGGAAGACGCAGTCCCGGGGGACGAGGCCCAGCTCTCGGGAGGAGAAGCCCGGCCGTCGCTCCTGGTGCAGCGGCGGAGCAGGACAGGAGCACGCCGGGGTGAGCCGAAAGCTGGCTCGGTGCTCGGGAAGGAGACGGGGGTGCCCTTCTGCGGGGAGGCCGGGGTGGGGTCCCTCGGGCCGGTAACGGCGCCCCGTCAGCGTTGGGGCTGACCGTGGGCCCGGCACCGGGCGCTCACCTCGGACGAAGACATTCAGCATCTCCGCCATCAGCAGCTGCGCCTCGCCGTTAACTGCAAGGACAAAGCGCTTACGAAAGGCGGGGAGCCGCCCCGCCCGGGCCCGCCCGTCACCGCCGCCATCCCGGTACCTCGGGTCCGTTCGTCCCGAAAGTGGAGGCGGAGCAGCCGGTTCACCGTCTCCTGCGCGGAGAGGAGAGCGGATGAGCGGGGCGGGGCGGGTGGGCAGCCCGGGGCCGATCTCCCCCCCCCCCCCCCCCCCCCGACCGGTCCCGCCGCACCTTCCTGAAGCCGCCGGCTCGGCCGTCCCGCTCCGCCATGGCGCCGCCGGTTCCCGCCTCCCGGAAGCGCGGGCGGGGCAGCAGCGCCGCGGCCCCGCGGCCATGGAGGAGTTCCGGCGGGCCTACGGGCGGCTGTGCGCGGCGGGCGGCGCGGCGCCGCAGGAGGCCGTGCTGCGGCGGCTGCGGGAGCTCGGCGGGGCGCCGGGCCGCGGCCGCCTCGACCTGGCGGCCCAGAGCCTCTCGCTGGAGACGTGCGGGGCGCTGGGCCGGCTGCTGCCCGGCGCCGCGCCCTTCGCTGAGGTGGCGCTCAGCGACTGCGGCCTTAGCGAGGAAGGTGGGCGCGGGGCCCCCGGCCGAGGGGATGACCGAGGGGGGCTCGGCGGGGCGGTGGGAGCGGAGCCGTTCGGCCGCGGGCCGGACGGCGGGGGCCGCTCGGGGAGGCGGCAGAGCCGCTGGAAGCCGGTCACCAACCCCTTTGTTGCCATGAGGGGGTTTCGCGGCGTGTTCGAGAGTACAAACCGCTGTGTTGGCCTGCAACAGGCGGGGCGGCTGGCGGCTGCCGGGGCAGGAGGATTCAGGTGACAGATAGCTGGATGTAATCGCCAGACCATTAAATCTAGCAAGCACCGAGCGGGGGGTTCCGTAGGGGGCAGGATGAGCCTCCACCCGGTCCCCGCTGCGCGAGCGGAGGTTCAGCAAGCCAGCAAGCCCCTTGTCTGCGAGGCCTGCCAGGGCACGGGCTATTTTCATAGCTCTGTTAGGAAGGTGTGTAGGGCAACAAGCAGTTCTCTACCCAGGTACCTCTTTCTCTGAGAATATATAAGAAAACCTTCTGCCCTGAAAGTTAGGCTCATGCTTTTGCAGGAGCTGTGGCCCCTCCCTAAGTCATATATTTTATCGTAGCCATGTCTTCCGAGTGGCCTGTTTGGAAGGATGCTCAGGCAGAGGGTTGCACACATACAGTAAAACACTGTCTGGTTTTTTTCTACTCAGGTGTAAAACTCCTGTTGCATGGTCTTTGCTCCAACACCACAGTCAAATCTTTAGATTTGAAGGTGAGTCTGGTCAAATGACATTAAGACAAAGAGGTGGGGAAAGAAATAGGAGCACAAGCTTAATCAGGGTTAGAAACAGACAGTCCTGGTGCAGGATTGTTGTAGAAGGTATGTTCTGTAAAGTTCTTGTTTTCAAGTGACCCAGCCCTTGCCCCCCCCCCCGCCCCCGACACCATATCACCACCTTCCAAAGTTACTTTGCAGCTCGTTGTCTGTTTTTATTCAGTTACTCTGTTTGATAGGAAGTTATTGCTGTACATATCTTGTCAGTTGCTGCTTGGTCACATGGGGCATATGTAGGCTTTTCTTTGGGTTTCTGTATTAATCAGTGAGTGGTTTGACTTGTGCTTCTGTAGAGTTTCTCCAACTTCAGCTAGCCTGGGACTCGGAACTAAGCATGCACTTTCAGATGTGATGATCGCTCTACCACAACAGTGACTTTCTGTCTGTGTTCCTTTGGCCCATAGCTATTCCCTTGAATCTACAGTCCTAAACTGCATCACACCTTTTTTCTCATATGTGCTAGAGCTAGCCAAGCTTTTTTTAATGAGGTGTGTTGAAAAGGTCCTGCTTATCTAGAATCAGCATTTCCCATTCCATTATGGGCCATGCTGATCCTGTGATTTTTGCAAGCTCTCAGTCATGATGCCTCACAAGACTAATGGTGTATATATCCACTGTTCCTCCCCGGGGTCTTTTATTTTCTGAAAAGCTGAAAATGTTACTCAGACCATCAGGTGCTGGGGTGTACCTGCTGGTGTTTGATGGGATAGCTGGATTGGGACAGGGTGTAGCCTACTGATCACCTGGGACTTTTGTTTCAGGGAAATAACCTGCGAACTGTGGGAGCTGAGGCCTTGGGAAAACTTCTTAGGCAGAACAAATCCATCAGGAGGTAAAAAATTCTATCTAGCTCTCTTTCTGTTATTTCCGCTGGATGGAAGACATCATTAGAAAAGGGTTGAGGGTGGTTTTTTTGGGGGTAGGAGGAATGTCAAGTGGTGCAATTTCTTGTCAGGGATGGGACAGGTGAAGGAATGAGAACTGGAGGTGCCCTTTCTGAGGATGCATGGCCCTAGTGGCATCCTGCTCTCTGAAAATGAGTCTCTATTAGAGGGACTTGGGTGTTTGAATGGGCACCGTGATCCAGGTGTCATTCAAGCTCTGTAGGCTCCGATCCTGTCTGATTTTCCCTAGCCTAATCTTGGAATGGAACAGCCTCGGCGTGTGGGAGGAGGGCTTTTCCTTTTTCTGCCAAGGACTGGGAGCAAACAAGTTTCTCCAGCGGCTAGATCTGCGCAACAACCAGATCAACCATCAAGGGGCCGGAGAGCTGGCCATGGCACTGAAACAAAACACCAGCCTTCAGGAGCTGGGTAAGAGCAACTAGTTCTTTGGCCACACTTATGTCTCCAGATTCATTGCAGCCTGCCCTGATCTCTTGCAACTGACCCAGTGTCATTCCCAATTCCTATCAGTCTAGGGTGAAAATGTGGCTCTTGGTGCCCAGTTCTTTCTCATCCACAGGTTGTGGTTGTGGAAGGAAGGTTCATGAGATGGAAGTGTGAGGGACAGACTTGTGTACCTTTTGAACTGTAATGGCTTCTTGTACTTTACTGCACTTAAGATTCATCCTTGCCTTTCCTGCTTTGTCTGTCATTTTCCCTCCCTCTCATTCATCTTGAAAACGGAGACAGTATTCACCTCTGCTTGTGCTGAGGCCATCTGGGGTTAGCTAGACATGCCTGTAGTTGTATAAAGGGCATGGTTTCCCTTGAACCCTGTGTTTTTCAAATGTGCAACTACCAAGGTAAAAGTTTGCTTTCTTTATAGATTTGCGATGGAATAATATTGGGCTTCTGGGTGGCCGAGCTTTGCTGAACTGTCTGCAGAGCAACAGGACCCTGAAGAGGCTGGAGCTGGCTGGGAATAATGTTCCTAGTGACATCCTGAAAGCTGTGGGTAAGTATTACTCGTTGCACAGGGAAGAATCAGTAACTCCTTTCCCATTTCAGCATATTAGGGATATAGGGTGCTTGCTGCTCCAGAAGAGAGCTATCCCTCCTCCTCTCCCTTTCTCAACAGCATGTACACAGTGCCCTGCATCACTTCCTCTTGTCCTTTAATGAGGGCTGGTCAGGTTGGAGGTGTCACTTTTATCAGCAAGAAGAAAAAAAATTTTGATTGAATTAGAGATTACTATGCAATGTGAATGCAGGAGAACCTGGGGCTCTAGTTTGCCTCTGAGTAACCAAGTTTGGATACGGCTAATAGAGTCTGTCCTTTGCTGTTGTCCTACCCACAGTGGAGTTGAATGGCTCTCCTGTGGCTGGGGTGTTGATTACCCCATATATAATACTCTCTTCAATTCCACCCCACTTTATGTCTGTGAGGTCAGAGCGGTCGCTCTGTGTGGGCCAGCCTGAGAAGGGCTACTGTCCTGGTGCTTCTGATAGCCAGGTGTCATCCTGAGTGCTATCTCTTCCTGTGGTGCTTGCTATTCTGTTGCTTTAGAAACGTGTGTGCTCTCCTGCTCTCTCTGCATCAGAACAAGCCATGGATCACAACCAAGACCGTCAGACTATTCTGAGAGAGACCCAGAACCGAGCGTACATACTCAGCAAGGAGGTTTTGAGTCTGAAGGATGAGAAGACCAAGCAGGTCAGCAGTCTCACACATTGGCAGTTCAGATGGGGCAGCTGGCATCCTATGCTTTCCCTTGGTGTCCCCATGAAACACTCAGTGACAGGATTATCGTGCACCTGAAGTTGCGCGTGCATCGTTATGGGCGGGCACACAGCGTGATATAGTAAATTGGGTCCTTCCTCTGAGCTACGTTGCCCAGGAATCAAACCCATGACAGTATGGGTATGGACACATGCCCTGTTGAACATACTCACTCCGGATTCTGGAGGAGTTTTGATGATTTTTTTTTTCACCCACACTCGTGCTTTTGAACTGGTTTGATATTTCCCAAGTGGTGAAAACCCAGAAAGATGAGTCTGTTTTCTGACACCTAATGGGGCAGAGTCCCTATAGTTGATGACCTCAGCCAGATGTGCTAATGAACTCGTCAAACCTCCAGTTTGCTTACTTTCAGTAGAATGGCTTGGCCTGTCTTCACCTGTCACTAGGAAGAGAAAGATGGGAAATGTAAATGCTTCAAGTGATGCAACTCATTTTCTCACTGATGTTTGCCTTGTTCACAGTTCTTGGATTTGATGGACACTATAGACAAGCAGAAAGAAGAAATAGCCAGGAGTGGCAGGTGGGTTGAATTTCTGAGTGCTTTCTGCTCTCTCATAGCAGAATTGGGCCTTCAATGGAGGCCCTTTCCATTTCCTGGAAGAAATTATTATTATAATTCTATGATTCTATGAAATTACCCACCCTTTTTTTTTCCCCTTTCTTTTTTTCCACCCAAATGCAGGACGTCTGCAGCACGAGTCAGCCAGCTGCAGGAAGCATTGGATGAGCAACACTCTATTATGAATTCACTAAAAGCCAAGTATGGAGGAGGAAAACCTTAGCCTTCTCACTGTTCTGTGCTGTATAGGCAGTGCCGAGCAGAGCTGTAAAGAAGGGGGATAATCTTGTAGAGTGGCTGGCTTACTGTTTCGCCTAGTTCTGCAGCAATATCTAGAAATTACAGTCAGATCAGGCTTTTGGGTTTGCCATGCTAGATATTTAGCCTGCTTTTAAGTAAAATTACAGTGTATTGGTGTAAGAGCAAGTGAATTACAGACAGAACCACTGCAGATATGGAGGAACCTGACCATCAAGATTGTATGTTGAGAAACAATGAGCTGGCTAAAAGCAGTGTTAGATTGTGTAGAGCCATATGCACGTGACAGTGGTTAGACTTCAAACACTGATGAGCCTGGCTTGTTCAATTCTGTCAGGTAAAGGTAGTTTCATTATGCCATGCCTCAATATGGACATGTCCCTCACGTACAGAGTAAGAAAATTGCTTCTGCTACCTGTGTTTAAAATTCTGTCCCGAATTTTAAGTGACCTTGCAGTGATATAAAATAGCCAGCTTTGTTCTTCTGTGAGAGGGGCAAATCCTGGAGGGGTCCAGGCAGGGAAAACAGCTCATGGAAGATAACACAGGGAAAACACAATGGGATACCAGGCTCTGAGAAGTCCTGGTTCACTCACTGTTTGCAGAGACTGCTGAGTGAAGAGATAAGTGGTGTCCTTTCCCCAGGGACAAAAAAAAAAAAGCCTCATTTAGCTAGCCTGATTTCATCCACTGCCAAGTATGTGTTAATGTCTTGTACGGCGTGGCGGGGAGAGCCCACTGGAAGTGTTCCCCCTAGAAGGGACTCTGGAAAGTGTCTCTCTGTATAGGCTGCAGATGACTGAAGCTGCCCTGGCTCTGTCTGAGCAGAAGGTGCACAATTTGGGGGAGCTACTGAATGCCACAAAGCAGGAACAAACCAGCATGGCTGAGCGCCACTTTATGGAGCTCCAGCAGCAAAAGCAGGTGAGCTTGATAAGTCCTAGTTAAGTTTGAGAGCAGGGTTCCAGGTCAGACCTGGTTTGTATAGATTTGGGGGGTGCTGGATGGGATAGGCAAGCATGATTTTCAGTGGGTTAAATACAGCTGCTGTACAGAAATTCTTGTGTAAATTAGATAAGTGAGTGCTAGGGGAGGGGAGCTGTGGTGTTTTATGGGGTAGGTTGGATTTAGCTGGGTGTGGAGTTGGTTGAAGTAGGTTGGCAGTGCAAGAACTAAGGTGAGTACAGCTTCTTAATTTTGATTCTGTTTGCAGGAAGGTGCTGATCGGGAAGGCAAGCTTTTGCATGACTTGTCTGCTGCCAGTGAGAAAAATCTGCTTCTAAGAAACCAGGTAGGAAAGCAAGTCCAAGGCTGAGAAGCAGGACTTGGGCATTGTTCACTCCTGCTCTGGCTATACGTCCTCTACTTTGATCATTGTTTGTGTCTCTGCTGATTGTTCTGTACTGCCAACTTTCTCTGCTAATAGCAAAAGAAAATCCGTTGTAGTGGTAATTTCCTTTTAGGTGGATGAGTTGGAGAAGAAGTGCAAAATTCAGCAGGATCAGCTATTCCAGGTAAAACAAGACTTGACCAACACAACAGCAGAGCTGAAGCTGCGGGCCGTGCAGGCTGAGGGTGAGTGGAGGAGCAGAAACCGCTCGTGGACACCTATGGGTTGGGATTACTGTCCGTGAGTCAGTGGTGCAAGGCATCCAAGGAAAAAGGGTGGAAGAGTTTGTGACAGAGTATAAATATAGCCTACATAGTAGGAATACCATAACTGTGATATGCATGCTTTTAACCTGCAGAACGATTGGAAATGGAGAAGAGAAGATTTAAACAAAGCCTTGAAGACATGGAATCCCTTCGGTTAAAAGAGGTGGGAATTTGCGGCCTCAAGGTGAGGTGCGGCCCCACCTTGAGTACTGTGCGCAGTTTTGGGCACCACAGGACATTAAGGATATAAAGATACTAGAGAGTGTCCAGAGAAGGGCCATAGAGCTGGTGAAGGGTTCAGAGGGGAAGCTGTATGAGGAGCGGCTGGAGTCCCTGGGTTTGTTCAGCCTGGAGCAGAGGGGGTCGAGGGCAGCCCTCATGGCGCTCTGCAGCTCCCTCCCAAGGGGAGGAGGAGGGGCAGGGCTGATCTCTGCTCTCTGGTGACCAACGCCAGGCCCCGAGGGAATGGCAGGGAGATGTGCCAGGGGAGGGTTAGGCTGGGCGTTAGGGAAAGGTCCTTCCCCCAGAGGGTGGTGGAGCCCTGGAACAGGCTCCCCAGGGAGGCATCGCGGCACCAGCCTGGTGATATTCCAGAAGCACTTGGCCAAGGCCCTCAGAGACCTGGTGTGAATTTGGGGTGTGCTGTGCAGGGACAGGAGATGGACTCAATGATCCTTGTGGGCCCCTTCCAGCTCAGGGCATTCTATGATTCTATGAATGGAGTTTCTGCAGCATCCTGAGGCTAGCCTCTCTTTGGTCCTGACATACAGGCGCCACTGGAGGTCATTGTTTGCTGTCATCTGCTCTTAAACAACTTGAAAAATCAGCGGATTTAGACTTACTATGGAAATAATAGGCCATTTCTACAAACAAAGCCTAGCTGAAGAGATCACAAAACATTCTACCAGCTAGTAAGATTTTGTAGCTTGCAAGAGTATGGGCCGGAGCAGTATGTGGTTCTACAAAAGAGATTTGGAGGCTGGCACTTGTGTCAGTCTTGCTGTGCATAGAGGAAATTATGAATAAGCAGTCTTGTCATGCTCACTGCAATAAAGATGCATAATGGAGGAAATCGAGACATACATGCTATATACAACCAATCCTCTACTGGGGCTCAGCTTGCTAGTTCCTCCTCTGTTATGTTTCACAGGGATTCTGTCTGAGTATGGACAGGACAGGAGGCTATGATCAGCTCTCTTTGGAATGTTCATTGAGGTGTGAAATCTCCCAAAAATAAAATTATACCAATAGATTTCTCTAAAGATTTTTAAATCTTGTAAGAAAAGATATAGGCCAGGAAGATTTTAGCCACATTACAACTAGGAAATTAATCTCTGGTGTTTTCTGACACTTGAAGATGAGAGCTCAGACTCTATCTTTCATCTTGGCCTGGAAGGGATCTCTCTCTAAAGTTCCCAGTTTCTAGAGGGCAGATTCTGACTATATTACAGTTTCCTAGTGTAGCTCTGAGGGAGGTAAGAGTTTTTCTTTGGTGGTAGGTGGGTCAATGAGAGGATGCTCTTTCCCATGCAGAATGGCCACGCTGTTATGCCTGGAGATAGGAGTGGTTTTCTGGCACTCGCTTAAATGGTTTCCACTGCTTTACAGGTGGATCATATGACACAGCACATGGAGGCCAGTGAACGTTCCATGCAGGACAGGATCCAGAGGCTGGAGGCCATCAGGATAGCTCTGGAGGAGGTGAGAATGGATGCTCCACAGGTTTCCTGTGTGGTCCCAAGTAGTGTAGATTATTTCTCCTTATCTGTTCCCCGAGCTAGGTCCAGCACTACCATCTCCTATTCCCCTGTCTTTGGAAAACTTCATCCATTGCTTGCCCTCATATAACTGAAATTCTCATTGGATTTAGATGGCAATCTTGGGGCAAAAAAAGGTATTTAATCTGGGTTTGTTTTCCTTAACAGAGTGAGACAGACAGCTGTGTCACGTTGTAGCCTGTGACTGGAAGCTGCCAATGTGTTCTGGTCAGTGTTGCAGTGATGCAGCTTCTCTGTCTGGAATGATCTGTCATGTTTCTGTGGCAGGAGCTGAGCCAAGTCAAAGCAGCTGCACTCACTGAGCGAGGCCAAGCAGAGGAGGAGTTAATAAAAGTCCGGAATCAGGCACGGTTGGAGGAGGTAAGGACAAGAGCTGTCTGTGGACCCTGCCTCTGTGGGAAGGAGTGGATTTGGTTGCCTAGCCTGTTTTTGTCTGAGGGAACTGCAGAGTAACTTCCTGCTCTGGGTTTCACTGGCCTACAAATAGTGTGATTTCTGAGGAAGGAGTCCTGAAAAGTCTGCTTTGAATTGTCTCCAGAGTGTAACCACTCTCTCCACCTGCTCTCTGCCTTCCAGTAGTAACAGAATTGCTGTGGATATTGTCATAGCAGATTTCATTGAAGTTGCCAGCTTCTGAAACTAACAGTCAGACGTCGATCCTTCTGTTTAACAGCAGCTTTCGTGGGCTGCTCCTGTTTCCCTGGACTCAGAGGAATTTCCTCAGGTGGCTGCTGCTGCCAGATAAAAAAAGTAACTGTAGGACTGAACATTGTGAAAATGGCAATTAAGTCAATGCCCTGTGGAACAGAACAAGGGATGAGGAAAATACACCAAAATGTTAGAATGTAGCATCACAAAAGAAAATGCTTTACTGAGTTACAAAAGTATAAAAGCTGCCATGTGTGTCCGTGGTAGGACACAGCAGTTGCTTAGCTGCATAAAGCAGCATTTCAGAGCCATTTGGGGTATAGAGGAAGTGAAGATAGAACATTAACTGTAAACACCAGCAGTGGCACTGGTGCTTCTTACCAAGGACGTGCCTCTGTTCCTCAGTGAGTGAGCTGGGCTTTGCAGCATCTCCATCAGAATGTTCTCTCTGGCAACAGAAAGCAGCTTAGATTCACTCCTGAATGCAAGGGAGAAGTGCTGTATCTATTATGGCTAAGTCCTGTGCTTGTTCTTCAGTGCCAGTTGACTCAACCAAGGGTTCACTGTGTTGGGAACAAAAAGGGGATAATCCCTGTGCAGGAATGGAATAGGATGGACGTATTTTCATTTTCCTTCGTGCCTTACAGCAGCAACGACTAGAACACCTAGAAGAGAAGCTGCGGCTGATGACTGAGTCACGGGATGAAGCTCAAAATTGTTGCCTTAAGCAAAAACAAATGGTTGCCGAGGCCCAAGCGAAAGCCAATCAGTTGAGCCTGCATGCTGATGGACTCAGAAGGCGGATAGAGGAACTTCAGCAGGTGATTAAGGCTGGAGTAGAGATATAGTCACTGCAGGGGCAGAACAAGTCTCTGAAGTTGTTTGTTTATTCGTGGATTTGTCTTTGTGTGTCAGGACCTGAACAGTAAAGAAGAGGAGAAAGTGACAGAGGTGAATAAAGTGAAAGTGGAATTACAGGAGCAAATTGGACACCTGCAGGCTGAACGCACAGCACAGGAAGGGCTGAGAGAGAAGATTTCAGCCCTGGAGAGACAGCTGAAAGGTGATGGATCCTTTCATGCTTCCCAAATGGTAATGCTGGGTTACCCAACAGCGGGCCTGGAACTGAGCTACGCTTACAGGTAGTGACAGCGGTGCTTTCTGCCTGTGCGTACGACCATGAGTAGTACCCTCCATCCTGATGTATTTGCAGGGATTCTTGCCCTCATTTTATAGAGACCCAGACTCAGATAACTACCCAAAGCTGCACAGCAAGCAAAATGTTTGGATTTCCTGCACAGTGAGGTGTAACATCTTGTCTGTGCAAAACCTCTCACATTGTCTCATGCAGCTTCTCTTGTGTGGCTGTTGATCATCCTCCTTCCCTTGCTTTTGGCTGTGCCTATAATGTGTTGTTCCTGTCTATTCTAGGGATGCCATAATTTTCTTTATTAATGCTGCTCTTCTTTCACAGTCCTATCAAGTAATCACCGCGAGGCACTGCTGGACAAAGAAGGTGAGATCTCTCTGCTTCTAGAGAAGCTGAGAATGAAAGAGGCTGACATCTCCAGGATGAGGGAAGAAGAGGCCCAGCGAGCAAGTTTCTTGCAGAATGCCATCATGGCGTATGTGCAGGGCTCCCCCTTGGGAGCCCACAGTTCTAGGAAATGAAGGCTTGGCTTAAAGAATCCAGATACCTGCTGTCAGGAAGAGGGTGAGCAGCTCAGGTACAGCCCCTTCTTTCTAAGCAGGACAGTTTTGTCACGGTGGGGTGACACGAAGGCTTGCAAATGTGGGAAATCGCTCTTCAGAAATCTTGCTCCCAACTGCATAAAGGAGAGGAGGAAACAACCGTCCAGGGCTGGGATAGAGGCTCGTGGGTCTGAATTCATGATGTGGAGCCCTTCCCCTGCACTGCTACAGCATTTGAAGTAGTTTCTGTGTTCTTTTACACAGCACCAGCCTGTTGGCGCACCCCATTATTACCAGGGGTTGCATGTTCCCCGGGCAGCGGCCTTTCTGAAGCATTTGTTTGGATGCCAGGGCTGTTTGCAGTGAAATTGGGTAAATGATGGGCAGCAGTATTTACGGTTCCCTCTAGGTGGGAGCCATTTACTTTGCTCATGGGGTCCCAAAGCTGTTGGAAACACCAGATCTTACCCACCTGTGCTTTTATACCCAGTGCTTATGGGTGGAAGCAACGGCTGACAGGGCTCACTTTGGGTCTTTTACCCTGCCCTTCCGTGGCCCCAGCTGTGGTGATGGGCAGTAGATATGCATTCATTATATATAGAAACAGCTGTGCAGAGGGGGACTGCTGTACGGTGCTGTCCATGTCCTTGTTGGACAGCTGGGCTTTGGCCATGGTTGAAGCCTCTGTAACACCAACTGACATGGAAAGGGTAGGGTTAGGGTGTTGGGGGGTCAGTGTCTGCACTTCCCCACTGTGAACTGCAGCCCTTGGCTGGAGTTCTTGTGGCCAAAACACAACAGGATTTTATTCTGCTATGACAAATGGCAAAAATGTCCTGCTGGCTTCTCAGGATCCTGGAGCTGAGTGCTGTCTTGTGGGCCTTACCCTGGAGAGGAGCAATGCTTTGAAGTTACTTCTCTGAGCACAAAGGGGAGAAAGTGCTTCCTTTTCCTGGCAACAGAAGTCCTCATGTGGCATGAAGAAAGGGAAGGGATGTGAGGGTCTGAATTGGAGAAAACGGAGCCCTCTGTCAGGACAGCAGTTTCAGAGCCTCCTGTTAGTTTCTCCAGTGAGAGAAACGAACTTGTACATATTTTAAGAGGCAACTGGAAGACTAAACTTTGTGTGGACTGGTTGGTTTGTGTTTGTGATTTTTCATATTGGGTTTTGCTCTACTTTTTTAATAAAGAGCTTTTGCATTTTGCCGTAACACCAGGCAGTGACAAGCTGGATGTTTGGCTGATGTGGAGGGAGGGACTTGCTGCTGTGTTAATCTCATGAAGATCCTGCTAGCCTGTCCTGGAGCTAAAAGGCTGTTGTGGGTGGTTAAGCTAAAAATGCCCACAGGTTTTGGCTCTGAACTAACGTAAAAGCAAGAAGCTGGGGATCCTCTTGGAAGGAGAGAGCCTGTGTTGAAGCTGGATAGCCTGTGGATGCTGGGCCGCACTGTAGGCCAGCAGGTAAGGGAAAAAGCAAAGCCTGTTGTTTTAAGACAGTACCACTCCACGAGTCATCTCTGTTCTTGGCAGAGTAGTGGAGAGGTAGGGGAATCCAAGTCACCTCTATGCTCTAGGATTTTTGCTGCCCCATCTTTGTTCCTCAGCAGCTCGTGGCAGATGATGGTGAAGTTCGCAGCCAGGTTTTAAAGCTTTGCCCTGGAGCAGGCAGCCGCAGGCCGGGGGAACCGGCCTCTGCAAGGTGCTGTTTGCCCCTCGGGGATGGTGTGCGCCAGCAGCCGGGGGGCAGCGGGCGGCTGCCCGGAGAAAGGGGTGCCGGGGGTCTGGGGTCCTGGGGCGGTGCCGGGCGGTGCCACACCTGCGCCCCGCCCTTCGCGGGGAGCCCCGTCGTCCCCGGCCAGGCCCCACGGGAGAGGCCCGTGGCGGAGCTGAGCGGGCCGGCGGGAGGGCTCCCGCCCCGGTAGCGGCGGGGCGGGCCCGGTGCGACGCCCGCCCCGCTCCGCCCCGCCCCGCCCCCGCCGCAGGGCTCGGCTGGGCTCGGCCGCGCTCGGCTGGGCTCGGCTCGGCCCCGCCCGCCCGGGCTGTCACTGCGGCGGAGTCGCGGCAGCGCCGCCATCGCGGGCAGATGCAGGCGATCAAGTGTGTGGTGGTGGGCGACGGGTGAGTGCGCGGCGGCCGCGGGGCCGCCCCGGCCGCGCCCCGACCCCCCGCACAAAGCGGGCCCGGGCCCGCCGGCGCCGGGGGAAGGGTGGGGGGGGGGGGAGGGCCCGGCGCGGCCCCGCCCCGCCGCCCGGGAGAGCCGGCTCCGCCAGCGGGAGGCGCGGCGGCGGCGGGGCCCGGCCGGGGTGGGGCGGGCGCTCGGCGGGGCTGCGGGCGCCTGGCCGCGGTGTCCCGGCCTCGGCCCCTCACCTGCGGGCGCCGGCGGGAGGCGCGGTCCCTCCTCCGGTGGGCCGCCGGGGTGCCCGGGGGGCGGCCCTGCCGTGCGCGGCGGGGACGAGCCGAGGCCGAGCGGGCGCCGCTGCCTCCGGCGAGAGATCGGGCCTTGCTGCAGCGGCGGCGGCCCTTACGGTCCGGCCCGGCGCATCCCGCGCCTCCGCAGTTCCTAAACTTGG
Organism: Phalacrocorax carbo; assembly: GCF_963921805.1. Lineage (NCBI taxonomy): Eukaryota > Metazoa > Chordata > Aves > Suliformes > Phalacrocoracidae > Phalacrocorax > Phalacrocorax carbo. Next base: position 9,708,568 of record NC_087528.1, read on the forward strand.
GTCTTCGTCCCTTGACGCTGCTCGGTTTCACATCTAGGGCAGTGCTGCCTGGAAAGCAAATCCCTCCTTCTCTCGGGCTTTAAATCTGTTTCCTCGTTATTTTATTAGGTGCCTATATTTTGCAATTTTTCATCGTACCAGCGGGATCCATCACAAAGTCCTCCCTAAAAATCTTGATGTTCACAGATTCCTCTCGTATCTCAGGTTCTCCTCTTATCTCCTTTTGTTGGTGGTGTTCCAAGGTGAAATACGTTGCTGTTTCTGATTCCACCACGTGCCTCTTGCCATCCTTCTCGCTCTTTTCTTTAGGTTTTTCCTATATGCCTTTTTCTGAGAACACATCTGTATGCAAGATGCAGGAATGCAGTAGATTTATGGTGCTTTGTAACTTTTTGTAGCTTGTCCTGCATATCTTTCCCCGTAATTCCTGTTTGCTTTGCTGATAACCACAGCGAGCGCAGAGATGAGGTATGGGGAACTAAACGTGAACTGGTCGTAGGCAGGGACTGGTCTTCCCACCTTCCCATGCATGCAACCCCCGTCAAATACGCATTTGGAGTGAGGCTTTCCACAGGTTCTGGCCTGTGGGAGCTAAAGAGGGGAGCAGGAGGAAGGAAGAGCCACCCACCAAAAGAGCACAGCCTTCTTGTGGAGGGGAGAGCGACAACTGGGAGCACAGCATGTGGGAAATGGACTCAGCTGAAGGTTTGCAGTCCAGTGTTTTGCTTTAAGACTAAATTGATAGTGCAGAGACTAAATGAACTCCGATACCAAAACATTTTAATCACAGATATGTGTGGTTTTTTGTGAGTTACCTGACTTACCTGTTTGGCAGGAGAGAGGTCACAGTTCAGGAGGAATGTTGGGCCGGTCAGTATAGTGGTTCCTTACCCACTCTCCCTGTTCTCCAAGGGACGGGACCTGATCCAGGGCAAAAGCCAGGTGGATTACTTAGCAGTTCTCACTGTGTTTTGTGTCATCCTGGTGCAGGACTGTGTGCCCCCCCCTGGGGACTCTCGCTTACTCCTGATGTCTTTCCTTAACTCCAGTTATGGAATTGGGTAGAAAATACCCATCTCTGTTCAGCTTGCTCGGGCACCTAACAGACAGCCTTCCCTGACACTGGTGCTCATGATCTGTTTCTCTGGAATGTTCTCTGCAGTTCACAACTTGCAAGGTTGTTTACACCCCCAGTACTCCTCTGTTCTTACAACTAAGCTTTTCCCTGATCCTACAGGACTAGCTAAAGTTTACATGCTTAAACTGTTGCCAGGCCCAGCCCCTGCCAGCTGCCACCACTGGGTTGACCATTCCCACCAGTCTTCAGCAAAGCCCTGAGCTGATATTTTCAGTGGTCTCTGCTGATGCCAAAATCTCTTTCCAAATTGAAAGTGGTCAATTTTAAAGTTAACTTTTGTTTATGGATACTTCCCCCCCCCCCTTTTTTTATTTATTGACATTGAATTCCTCTATCTGAAGAACTTGAGTAATTCTGTGTTGCACATTTTTTCACCTCCCTGTTTACCCATTTTGCTAGATTATTATGGATGTGTTGAACCCAGCACAGAACCCTAATTCATTCCCTCTCTTTTGGTTCCTGGAGCAAATATATTTTTGCCTGATGTTTTGCTGAGGCTGAATGGGTGGGGAAGAGAAGTGTGAGACAGCAGCGTCAGGTAAGTGCTCAGGCAGGGTGCATTTTGTGAGTTCAGGCCTGGCCCCTGACAGCTAGAGAATTCCAGCCTGCTACAGGTTTGTTTTCTCACATGATAACTTTTTACCTAACCTTGGTTTTGGGTGGGGAAAGGGTGAGTTTTACAGAGCTTCCTGCCGTACCCTTCTTTATGCTTGTCACTCTTGTCCTCTGCAGAGCTGTAGGGAAGACCTGCTTGCTGATCAGTTACACCACGAATGCCTTTCCTGGAGAATACATCCCCACTGTGTGAGTAATGGCCTTGGGCTTCAGTTGCTTTTTGCTCTGTAGGCACGTGTCTGTAAACGTTGGTTTTGTAGGTGAGGAGAAGGCTGTCCCAAATGAGATTATGAACCTCACGCATGAGGATGCTGCTGCTGGTACGGCTGTGTATGTGGGGAGGGCAGACCATCCCCACTGGAACTGTGTTGCAGTGTCCTATCCTGATCCACTGCCCCCTCGGATTTTGTATAGAGAGATGTGTGGGTCACAACAAGATCGTCACTGATGGGGACTCTTCCTTGGCAGGTTTGATAACTATTCTGCCAATGTCATGGTAGATGGAAAGCCAGTGAACCTAGGCCTCTGGGATACAGCAGGGCAAGAGGATTATGACCGACTACGGCCTCTTTCCTATCCACAGACGGTGAGTGCTGGGGATGGAGTGGCTTGTGACTGCTCCTTCTTGGGGACAGGGAAGCTCCCAAGGACAGCCAGGCTTCTTTCCTTTGAGGAAAGTCTAAGTTCCTGCAGCTGTAACTATAATTCTGGTTGTTTAAGAAATATCACAGCTGAATTTCTCCTAAGAGGTTGTCCTGTTCCAGTCCCTGCTTCGCTATGGTGTTTGAACAGTTATGCGTGCCATAGGGAGGCTCAAGTGAAAGGAATGTTGTGGGGCTACTGTGCAGCCGAGCCACGTTCCATATTCCCATTCTCTCTTGGTGGCACAGCTCACCGTTGGGCTGCACTAGCAGTGTTTCCCTGGCTGTAGCAATTCCTACATGCCCCCCTACCAGGGCTGAAGCCCACGGCACTCTTAAGGTATTGTACCACAGGCTCTTAACCTGCAGAGCCTAGTGTTATAAAAGAGATGAAGTCATACACTTGAAGTCCATTCCTTCCCTATCTGAATTAGTTTAGCACCCTTAATGGGGAAGAATTTCTTACAGCCACAGTCCTTGCTGGTATTGGAGGAAGTTGTCCTCTAAGAGGCTCCTTCTCTACCCTCCCTCTATTATCTCTGGCTGTTCCTTTCTATGCCGCTGACCCTCTTGTTTCCATACAGGATGTTTTCTTGATCTGCTTCTCCCTTGTGAGCCCAGCCTCCTTTGAGAATGTCAGAGCCAAGGTAAAGTATTCTTCCTCTGGGTGAAACAGTGGAAGGGAGGAACCAGTGAGGTCCCCTGCCCCACCCAGCACCACACCTACGAGGCCAAAATTTCTAGCAGTCCTGTTTTGATAATGGAAGTTCGTAGGCTGCCGGTTTTTAGAGGGGCCTACTCCTGGCTTCTTTGACTAAGTTTTTGCCGTTTTGAATCTGCATCTTGAAGTAGATAAGGGATGTCCTAGAAGCTAAAATGCAGTTACGGGAAGCACCATGTGCAGAGTTGGCTGGCACCGTCTGTCATGATTCCACGTCTCCACGCCTTCATTGTAACATCTGCACCAATCTCTTTCTGCAGAGCATATTCACAACTATAGGCAGTATCCTGTTCAGGTGTTGCTACCATGTCAAATAGTAGTAAAAACCTTGTTCCTAACAGTAGATGCATCCTCATGGTTGTATCCACTGCCATAGCTACTTTTCTTATCATGTCTCTCTGTTGCAGTGGTACCCTGAGGTCCGACACCATTGCCCAAACACACCCATCATCCTGGTGGGCACCAAGCTGGACTTGAGGGATGATAAGGACACCATTGAAAGGTTACGTGATAAGAAACTGGCCCCCATCACCTACCCCCAAGGTTTGGCCATGGCTCGGGAGATTGGTGAGTCTCATGTGCTGGCAGATCTCCCTGGCACTGAGCTTTTTGTTTTGGAGTGGCTGAGGGACCGTGTGTCCTGGTAGGACTGGAGTGGTTGAGCTGGAGCTCTCTTTTTCCTAGGGTCGGTAAAGTACCTCGAGTGCTCTGCCCTGACGCAGCGGGGCTTGAAGACGGTGTTTGATGAAGCCATCCGGGCTGTGCTCTGCCCACCGCCTGTGAAGAAGCCTGGCAAAAAGTGTACCGTGTTCTGAGGGCTGTGGCCTAGGTGCTGGCTCAGCATGTTGTCGTCCTCTGACAGATTGCATATTAGCTGGGTGTTTCTGGAGGGGGCTGGGATGTGTAGGGCCCTTCATCATGTACGAAGTCAGTGTTTTTTAAATGTCTCTTTGATTTAACGTCAGTGTTGATGTGAAGGGGCAGCGGGGGCAGGAGACTAGCTGGGGGCTGTACAGCCCCAGGGGAGGTACAATGGGGAAGGCAAGGTAGCCCCTTGGGGCAACAGGCTGTTTTGGCTCTCCTGACTCCAAGCTGAAAGGGCTGAGACATCCATCCTGTCCTGGAAACACCTGGTTTTGACCTGCAGGTGAAACAGGGGGTGAATATCCTCGTGGGAGTGGGAAGGGAGCTGGTATGAATGGTGCTGAATGAGAAGAGCGGCTGGGAGAGTGGTCGGGTCTCCCTGCCCAGCCTACTGTGGCTAATAGTTAACAAACTGGTGCTCTAGCAGATACGTGCCTGAGACTGTTAAAAGAAATCATGACCAGCCCCAGAAGGGGTTGAAGTAAATCACATATGAAGCTGAAGAACTAATCATTAGGTGCTTTATTGGGTACTAGCCAAACTCAGCGAGTGAGACAGCTCTGTGCAATCAATGTATTTGCCTTTTTGTGTGTGCACGCCCTCGGACAGCGTGGTGCTGCTCCCTCCCATCAGTCTTTGGCAGGGCCTCCCCCCCCACCCCCCGATCCAGTCTCTGCAGAGCAGGGCTGTGGTTGTTGCCTCTGTTTTGTTTTTTTCTACTAAAGACAGCAAAGGAAGCAATGAGGAGTCTGCTAACTTCTTTCCCTTCCCACTGAAAGTGCAGGCAGGCTCTGTGGATTTGGATGGAAGAGGGAGAGCTTCTGAAGGGTTGTGGGGGGGGAATAGGGTTGGAAGAAAGACAGGTCCAATTTATAATCATCATGTAGAGTGACAAGATAAAACCTTATTTGGTGCAATAAACATTCTCCATGACGGCGTATGTGAGCTTTATTATATAGCAGCCTTCTAAAGGTAATTTTCTGCCTCACTTCTCACACAGGTTCCAGCCCTGCTGCCCCTCTTCTCCAGCAAGACTGGTCTGTGTCATTGTTTTCTATCCAGTTTACATCTATGCAGGACTAGTATGAAAATTAAGGCCAGGTGTGAAATGCAGGTGTCATCTTAGGAGACAAGAAATCCCCCATCAACCATCAGCGAGCTGCCAGTTGTCATAGCACTCTTATCACTCAGCAAGAAGAGAATGCTGTTCACCACATCATCCACCTCTGGAATCAAACAGAGGACATCCAATGCACCCCTCAAATTGAGCTAGAAAACAAGCATCCCAAAAGGTATGCCTCTGACCTCTACAGGTAACTGGAGCAGGGAACTATCTCCACACCCAAACTGTGCTTGACACAGTATCCAGGACAGTGTGGCTGAGAACTGGACATCACAAAGTCCTTGTTGTGATCAAACGATACTTGGTTCACAGCAAGCACCTACACTCCCCTCCCAGTCACATTTTGAACAACAGAGCAAGTGCATTTCACTTGTCCTAAGATGAGAAGGCTGTAGAAGAGGGGAGATACGGCTGATTCTTGCCCTGTCCTCACCAAATGCTTTAGGAATTCAACCACAGCCATCCAGCGGAGTTGTGACTTTGCCCACAAAAGGTACTATGGCTGTGATGCCAGACAGAGGGGAGGCTTGGAGGAAACAAAAGAGCCCAGCCTGGCAACCAATCTACACCACTGACCTGCAAACTTTCCCAGCGGAATCCGATTAATCATGTTAGCAGATTTCTTAGGGTCACTCCAGTTAATTCTCCCCATGTCGGTCATAACCACTGTGGGGTTCACAGTGTTCACCCTAATCTGGGACCAAGAGCAACAAACAACCTAACCACACTGCTCTGAGAAGAAATGCTCAGCTTTCACACTTCTCTTTCTCTCAGAAAGAATCCTACCTTGTGGGGTCCCAGTTCCATTGCCATTACCTTGCTCAGCATATCCAAAGCACTTTTTGTGGAACCTTCAAGAGACGGGAAAAACAGGAGGCATTTAAGTGCGTAGCTCTTGGTCTGGATCACACAGAAGTATTTCACTGCCCAGAATCGCAGCCAGCAGCTTGGTGGCTGTGGGTCTCTAGCTAGTCAAAAATGAGGGGGGCACTGCTAAAGCTATGCATACTTACAGTAAACAGCATGATCCTGCAGAGCACGCTGAGATGCCTGGCTAGAGACATTTACGATAGCACCTGGCACCCCCTGTGCAATCATCTGCCGAGCAACAATCTGGAGGGGGGAAGAGAAAAAAAGATGCCAGAATTGTAACAAGAGAAATCATTATTTCATTCAGTAGGAATCTTGCTGGGCTATTATGGTAGCCAAAGAGCAAAAACATCCAGAGGAAGTAAGTCCTCACTGCCTCCCACTTATGGGAGAGAGTGAAAGCAGGAGTGAAGGGGCTGTACGTGCAAAGTGTCAGGTTAACTTTGGATTACAGTCCCTTTAGCCCCCACAGTGGACCCTTATCTCCGCTGTGCAGCACAACTTAGTCACTACTGTTTGTGGAGACAACTGCAGTGACGATTCTTCCTCACCTGGGAAACATGAAGCACAGCCCCAAAATTCACATCAAGAGACCTACAAATAAATCAAATGTAAAAGTTACGGAGGGGGTTGCAGCCCAGGCCAGAGAGGAGTTGTTTTGGGAGGCAGCAGAGGACAAGGGTCGCTGGTCTCTTGGGACCGCTGGTGATACTCTAGAACACGACACGTGCCGGCTGACTGGCTAGTGAGAATGATTAGCTGTGCTTTCAGCAAGAAACCGCTCACTGGATGTCAGCGATTTAGTGTGCGTGAGGAGGTGCACGCGTGCATCGTCACACTTCTAGCAGGACTTGGCTTTTCTTCTGTCTGCCATGTAGTCCTTCCTTGGTCAGGTTTTTACCTTTTAGTTCTGCAGACTGGTCCTAGTAGAATCCATACACTTTATACTCCAGTCACAAAGGAATCTTTTAGTATAGGCTGACAACAGCCATTCTTCATGTAGGGACAAAGCATGACCCATCTTCCCAGAAGGAAGCAGACTCGCCGTATCCTGCATCCTAAAGCTTAGCCCCAACTGAAACTATGGATCTTTTGAGAAAAAGAGATGTCATGTTATTGCAGTCAACAAATTTAATTTTCCACTGTCAAAGGTTTACGCTCCCTTACCTGGCTTTGTCTTCTCTGTCTGAATTGTCTTATTGACAACTGCCTTTCAATTTAGCAGAGACCAAGTCAGAGCTAGACTGGAAGCTCTGACCTCAGTTAAGAGCAAAAGGCACTCTCCTGTGTAGGCTGGCTGGCACGTGCACGCCACCATCCAAGCGGTGAAACTGCAGGTTCTGGCTACTCAGTAACTCTGGAATTTTGCTGTGTTTCCTTTTGATGTTTACAGGGTGAAAGGTGATTATGTAAAGTATTAAAACACAGTAAAGAAAAGAAAGTGGGCATAAGCAACAACAATCAAACCACTGAGAGAGGGACCGCTGAGTATTTCTAGAAGTGTGTGTGTCTGTCTGCCTGGTGCCTTGCACCGGCTGCTTTCCTTCATAAGAGACATCAATCTGTGGGTAGCTTTGCCCTAGTTTTTGCCGTTGGCAGCTTTGCAGAGGCTCGGCGGGCGGCAGCTGCCCGCCACGGGCCCGAGGGCAGCGGGCACTCACCGCTGCAGGGCGGCCCGCGTCACATCCAGGAAGGGCTGCAGCACCGCCACGGCCGCGTTGTTCACCAGCAGCTCGAAGGGTCCCGCCGCGCCCACCGCCGCCTCCGTGGCGTCCCAGTCGGCCAGGTCCAGGCACAGGGGCTCGATGCCGGGGCACTGCGGAGATGGTGGGCTGGGGGTCCCGGCTCAGGCTTGTGCTGGGGCTGTCCCGAGGCACGGGAAGGCGCTCACGGGATGGGAGTCCCAAGGCTGGGGGGGGTGTCTGTCCCAAGGCCGGGGCGTCCCAAGGCTGCGGGGGTGGGGGTCCCACCCAAGGCGAGGGGCGTCCCTCTCACCCAAGGCCGGGAGGGGGGGAGGGTTCCAAGGCCAGGGGGTCCCACCCAAGGCCGGGGGGGGGGGGTGGGGGGTGTCCCTCCCTCCCTCGGCCGGGGGTCCCGGGGGCCGGCCTGTACCTCCCGGGCGAGGCTCTCCAGGTCGGCCGCGGTGCGGCTCAGGGCGGTGACGCGGGCCCCGGCCTTGCTCAGCGCCACGGCCACGGCGCGCCCGATCCCTGCGGGGGAGACGGCGTCAGTCCCGGCCCCCGGCCCGCCCCGGCCCCCCGCCCGGCCCCTGGCCCGCCGCCCGGCCACCTTTGCCGGCCCCAGTCACCAGGGCCCGGCGGCCGCAGAAGCTCGGGTGCGGATCCATGCTGCGGGCGGAGCGCGGCCTGGGCGGGCCGGGGCCGAGGCGGGGCCCGGCAGCGGGGCGGCCCGAGGGGGCCGGCGCTGGCGCCGCTGAGCCTTGCCGCTGCCCCGGCCCGGGGGGCGGAGGGCTGGCGCCGAGGGCCGGGGGCTCCAGGCGCTACCGGGGGCGCTGGGCCGCCGCTCGCCGGGGCACCGGCAGGGAGGGCAGCCCCCGGCTCCCCCGCGGGGGCGCGGCGAGGAGCCATTTCGGGGGTCGCCCGGCGAGAGGCAGGCAGGCAGGCAGGCAGGGGTGAGTTTTCTTGGCTCTGCTTCTCACCGAAGAATCGCAGTGAGACCCCACAGAAAACCAGGCTTTTTGCCAGGTGATGAAGAGACCTGCCTTCTCTGCCCACTTGCAGGTGGTGACGAGGCTTGGCGGCAGCCCTGGTCTAATAGTCATTGCCTAGAAAAATCGGCTGCACGTACGCGGGCTCTGCCGGCCTGAGGACCCCGGCACGTGTGATTTCTCACGCAGCACGCGTGTGACAGCAGCAACATGCTGGAAGGTGTAACAGAGGAACAGGCTAGAGATAGTTAAGAGGTTATAGATAAGCTGCTGCACCACAGCTAACTTCCAGTGACAGGCAGCATGGCAGGCCCAACTCCAGATTTGCAGAGCTGCCATTGTGTCATGGAGGAGCAGCACAATTATGCACCCTATTAACAGCTCTGTTTGTAAAACTACCCGATTCAGGTGTTGCTTTCTGAGGACTCTTAAATTTAAGCGCTACTGTGGCATATCGAGTAAGTGCAGACACAAAATACGAAGGCGCTGAGAAAAGTTTACAACACTCGGCTTATTCCTTACTTCAATTCTTTTACTTTACTCTGTTAATAATCCTCTACAAGGATTCTTCTCATCCATATTTGTTCCTCTGCACATTCAAGTCACAAGGTTTTTGGCCATTTGGCATCACAACAGCCTCACAGGAGGCTGCAGGTTTCTGGATTACAGGGTTTAGGCTCCCTTTTTGGTGTAGAGAACGTTTCAAGAAACATGACAAGGCACAGCTTCTGAAATATTTAAATATTTATTTTGTAGAATCGCTTTACATATGAGACAGTAGTTTGATTAAAAAGCTGCATCCTGATATATCCACACAGCCTACTGTATTGTCAACACAAGAATCCTTATAAGAAGCTTGAACCCATTCAACAGTTCAGTATCGCCACGCAGGAGAATGTGGTCCTTTTTCAGCCTAACAAACACCCTACCAGCTTAGAGTACGCTGCCTCTTTGGTGGCTTAGTAACCCTAGTTTAGGGTGACCAGCGACTACAGTGTGAAACTTCTACTACTCAGTTTTGCTGCCATCCGTATGAAGTGTCATTTTTGAACTGCAGTTTGCCACATAATCACTACCTGGTCCATGCTGCCTGTGATATCTTACAAGAGGCTGCTACCAGTGGAAGAGGAATAAAAGCTCCAACAGAAGAGTTCAGAATCAGTGTTTGAAGACAAAATCTCACCAAAAGGTCATGAAGTTTCACAGCTTTCTGCTACAGGAGGTTGAAAACAGAGCCTAACAAGTGTTTAAAAAAAACCCCAAACAATAGATACAAGGAATTTCCAGAGCTATTAATGACAAATCATTAAACCATAGGAAGCCTCAGTACTAGTAAGCAGAAGACCTAATAAAGAGGCAGAACATACCACAACCTACTGTTCCGCAAGTCCTCCTCTGTTTTCTGTAACAGGCTGCCAGCGTAACAGGTGTACCTGTTGTGGAACAGCCACGGTGCTAGCTGCGCTCTGATCTGATTCCCTGCAGCATTCTTATTCCCATACCTCATGGCCACCTTAGTAGACATGAAGGAAAGGAGAAATATAAGAATGAGCTGCAGGGCTGTAGCAAGTAGCAGTCAGCTTGTTTGCTCCTCAGTGGAATTAACTAAAATCATGCGGAGAGGACAATGTACCCAGGTAAATGCTGAAAGGTTTGTGTTAAAAATAGAGTGCAGCGAACAGTTTATTTCAGGAGGCTGACACCTCTGCTAAGTTTAATACTTGAATACACTGCAGGCATTTGCCTACATTATAGCACTTTACAAACGGCAGGAAGTTAAGCAACTAGCTGAAGTCCACAATACAGCTCAGCACAGCTGTTTGGAAATCTGAAACTTTTGCTAGGTCTGCATTTGAGCTGTTAGTCATAGTTCCAGGTTATACAATGTCATTCTATTATTCTCCCCTTAATTCAGCCTCAGACTCTAGCACTAAACAGGTAAGTATTTTTTTAAGAGTTTGTGAGAGTTAACAGTGGTTTTGCAAAGTCTTTTTTTTAATGCTGTTCTTTATGTCAGGTAGAGATGCACATGGCCAAAGTTTGGGCTAACAGAAAAGCAGTGGAATGGAACCCAACAAACATAAGACCTCATTTCTTCTACTTTCAAAACTAAGCTTACTTTATTTAAAAAGCAGCAGTAGGTGATACTGCACCAGCATTGAGCTTCTGCCTTTGTGCGAGTGTGCAGTCTCCTTTTAGTGATTGCATGAACCATTTACTGAAACATTAAGTAGTAGAGTAAAAATAAAAACACTGATCTAGACCTTAAGGTAATCCAACGATTATCTGAAGAAGCTGAAGTGGAGTAACCACAGTCATACAGTTAAGGGTCCTCAAATGATACCATCAAAAACTTCCTCGGGGCGCTACAGCTATCTAGCATTCCTCCTCCCTCACAGACAGCAAAAGATACAGCACAACTTCAGAAGCCAGGCATGTTTCATCAGCCAGTGAGCATGCTCTGGCTCATACAACCTGCTGTGGGCAAAGCAGGAGAAATGATTACCATCTAGTCTGGCAAATATTTCTTCAGTATCAAATATCAAGGGAATAGTTTTGGACCTGGCCGACCACCATCGTAACCAACCACCACTGCAGTTCAGCTGGTAAGAGAGCCAAGTCCGACAATCACCTCCATGGGAGGTACACATGGGCTACAGGGGAGAATGTGCACTGTAAGCAACTCTTATCCAGTCCTGAGTAAGCTTACCCTTGCACAGGGTTTTCCGATGACAAAGGATTTCTGCCTTGTTTTGCCTAGCGATTCCAGGATTTCTGGTGTTTATAAGTGGACCCTGTTCCGGCCCACAGGTAGAGTTTAGATATGGGATGCCACAGAAGCTCTTAAATAATTCTGATTCCCAAGCAAGACGAATGAGAACTTCCCCTCTCTTGTCACCATGGGGACTACAGTCTGCTATAGCACTCCAGCTTCAAGACGATGGCCTCTGAAATCCCCTAGCAGTAGTAAGAATGCTATCATTCCAAGTACAGCATTTGCCTAGGATGTGTCCAAGCACAGATTCATGTGACATCAGATAAAAGTGTAAAGTGACTTGTACACATATGACTGTAGTCATTATACGAAGAGCCACTGGACAAAAGAACAAGGATTCCTCTTGGAATGTCCCAGGCTGCAGCTGGACAAACCACACCTTATTCCTTTTGTAAGTAGAGTCCCTCTACCTCCTTTGTAGATACCTCTGGTTGTCTCCCAGAGGAAGAAGAAAATAAAAATAAACCCCCAAGAAGTCCACCACAGCTCCTGTCTTATGCAAACTAGGTAAGATACAGGTGTCAAGAATTATGACATCTTCTTAGCGGGGCACCAGATAGTGTCAGGATAGAGCAGACAATGGACAGATTTAAATCTATGAAGAAAAAAAAAAAATTAGATTGGAATTCTCCATACAAGGAACATACTAGCATTGATGTGCAGCAGTCTAATAGAGCAGAGAGGGTGGGTCTACCTGCCTTTGGCACAGAAACATGAGAAAAATAACCCAATTAGTGGGTTTGATCACCTTACAGTTGGTAAACATGAACAAGGCAGGGAGATCTTGCTTTGGAAGCGGACACTCACCGGGTTGGATCTTGCTGAAGGCCAAATACTCCTCCCACACTCACAACATTGTGTTTGTTCTCAGGGTCCCCGTAACTTAGGGTTACCTGTAAAAGCAAATAAATATTTGCAAAAATTGTAACACTAACACAGAAAACCAGAGTGGATTATTAATGAGGTATGACAACTCCAAGGATCCTGTCTGATCTGAACAGTGGATACGGCAATATTGGCACTGAATGGTAGCTGCCAAATGGACCACCGCTCATCTAAAGGCAATGGGGGAGAAGAAACAAAGGAGCTGAGCGTTGCATTGTCCCGAAGGATGAGTTACAACTGTAAGCTGTGTAAGGACATTAATCCTGCTAATGCCTAAATAACAAATGTTCATCCTCACCAGACACTGCCTGAAGTCTGCAATAGTAGTGTCCTAGCACAGAGGGATAATAGAAACATTTGGATGTTAAATGGCATGCAAAGGACTGCCATGTGACAAACCTGGCAAAAAAGTTTAGGTCTCTGGAACTCCGATTCAGTGCTATTCTTAATGCAGTGCTTGTGTGGAAGAAATTTTCAGATGCCAGGTACAAGATGACTTACATTTTCTTTCTAACTGTAGATTTCCTGGATTGTGGGTTGGCTGTTACAGTCTCAGGGAAACAATGATCACCAAAGAAAGGCTGTATTCAGTCTACAGTTAAATTCACTAGCATGAAGGAGATTACATCACGCTGGAATTTGGCCCCAAGTGCACATTTCTGCTGCCTAATGCAATTGCCAGGAAAATATAACCAAGCAGTTTGTAGGGGCAAAAAAACCACACTCTCATTTTTTCATGGTGCCAAACAGTACAAGGCAGACAGAACTTCTGGATAGCCTTATGGCTCCACCTACTGCCCGTGAGTAAAAAGGTATCCCAGCAATTAAAAACAATACTTGATTTTTCCTAAGAAACACTGATTAGGTTTCTTGACTTTCAGACAAGTTATCCTTACAAATGATCAAACATTTAACAATGTCTTAGTTATTGAAGCGGTACTTGCTATAGCTGCGACACTAGCCTTTTTGAACAGAATGAATGAAGACTGAAACTTTGTTGGGTAAAACCAGAAATACTTACATGGCAAGCAAACTAAATATTGCCTCCTTCTACACTTGCTGCTTCTGTGACTCATGGAAAGTCAGAGTTCAGATGGAGATAGGGAACACCATATCTGAGATGGGGAACACCATATTTAGGCTCAGTGTAGCAGAATGTGTCCCCAAAGGAGGGAACAGCTGCATGAACTGACTGGCTAGGGTGAAAGTATGCTTTGTACCTAAATGAAGGAACTGGACAGGACACAGCTCTAAGCGAGTCTGTAGGCATCCTTCTCTGCTGAAGAGTGCTAAGTCTACTCTAAGAAAGAATATTCTTTCTGATCAGATTGAGGTGTAATTGTAAGAACAGGACATGAGGCTTAGCCCTACCTGCTGCAGCACAGACTCGCCTTGTAGTCTCTGCAGATTTTCCAGATGGGAATGGAACAACGGGCTGTGCAGCAGCTTTACCTCCAGCAGCCCTTCAATGATGTAGCCAATAGTGCAGTCGTCGGGAAGACGCACTCTTTCTGCGGTACTGATGAAATTGCCTAGGCTGTGAGACAGAGGATAGGAGACAAGGTGAAATATGCTTTAAAGCCTACCAAACACATATTGACGGAGCTCAGCTAGGAACAGCATTTACCTGGCCCAGGGACTCATCTTGAGGGCAAGACCTCTGCTGATACAGAATCCTGCTCCACCTGTGGCAAACCAGAATTTCACGGTTGTCTTCTGAAGAGCAACAAGAAAAACACACAGTAGTTACTGATAATCAGCTTCTTCCAATTGGCTGGGCAGGGGAGGGAACTTGAGGTTCTACTGGACATCACATACTGCACTTGAGTCAGAACAAGTCTACAGATTAATTCCTATTTCTTTAGGCTGCCGAAAGCTCTGCTAGCTGTTCTCTCAAAGGAAACTCTATCCCAGAACTGACAGCAAGGGAACCATCAAGTTAGGACAACTGAGGTAGCATACATGAAATGGGAAACTATAGTCCCGCTCCTACCCAATTCCACCTGTCCCCTGGCCGTTCTAGCCAAGGGGCACAGCCAGCTCAGCGTTCCTGAGGAAATCGAAGGTGGTCCTTTAGCCACTTAGCTCCATGTCCAGGGAGACGTTTGTTGGGCAGAGTTTTCCCTAACAAGCTGCTTTGTAACGAACTTCCTGCCCAGTGGATTGATTTATCTTTAGGCCTGTCAGTACAGGCAACCGGGCGAGGACCTGTCCTTCAGCACATGTACCTTGTGACTGAGACATGTTTGCTTCCACTTCCTGGAAACATAGTAACCGCTCAGTATTGGAAGTGCCTTATATACCCAGAGAGCCTTTGTCACTCACCTGAGGTGAGTTCAAGATGATGACAATGTGATACTGCTCTCAAAATAAACAAAAAACCCCAAACCTCAACCCAAACCCCGAAAACAAGGAACACTCCCCCTAGAACCACTAAAGGAAAAGACAGAGACAAGGTGTGGAGAGGCCCTACTCACCTCAGCCTGAGGGACATCACCAACATACATGAGTAAAGGAAGAGAAACGGACATCCACCCAGGAGACAAACTCTATTTTACACATGCATTTGAGGTCAGATCAAAGGTTCATTTAACCCAGCACCCTGCCTCTGAAAATGACCAGTGCCAGGTTCATTGTGTGCAGATTACATCGCTTGGTTTTAAGGGGGAATCCTATGAACTCTGAAGGCTTTTAAAAGCTTAGAAGGTCAGGCTGTCTCTCAGACTAACTGCAAAGTTTGCTTACTGATCCATCACTTTGGACATGGTCAGCTGCTTCGATGGGATGGTCCAGACTCGGTCGCCCCACATAGACATCCTGGCTGTGTGAGAAGGCAGATAAGAGACGCAAGAGAGTCCGAGGGTTCACATAGTTGTCATCGTCCACATGGCAAAACCATCTTCAAACAAAACGAAGTAAGAAAGTTACTGCAAAGCAGTGACAAAGAAAGGAGTTATAGGTTTACAGCTAGGTCTTAGAGCAGAAAGCATTTTCCATTGTCCCAAATTACAGAATTTGGAAGCTGAAAGCATCCCAGATCCTAATTCTGGAAAGAGGCTGAGATCAGTAACCCCCTTTAGATTATCGTCCTTTCTGTCTTTTAGATGATGCTTGTTTACAAACATTGCTTCATGCTGTGCTCCCTTCCCTATGCTCATCACCACATTTTAGCTAATACCGCATTCCTTACTGGAGCAGAGGAGGTTACTCAGGTTTCCTGTGAACACAGAACTGGAAGAAACAAAGTCAATCAGAACAACGTGTTTCACCTACTTTTGCCCAGATTCCAGGAATTTATCATATTCCACAGACATCTTGCAGCAGAGAGCTTGCCGGGTATGGACAGCAGAACAGTTGGTGTTGATCATATGATCCCCTAGAAAAATAAAGATCAGCCCTTTCAGGTTTGAGAAACATGTGTAGTCCAAGAAAGACTGCAAAAGAAGTGCACATTTGGCAGTAGTGCTGTACGTCTGAAGTGCATATGGTGCACACATGGAGACTAAACTGCAGGACAGGCAGGGCTCTTGGGCTATGCGTATGGCATGCAAGCTGTAGAGTACATAAAAACGTGTGAGTGCAAGGTATATAAATAGTGCCATAAGACTGTGTGCAAAGGAAATACCTAATGTAACTCTGGTCCAGATAGACTTAAGCCTACTAACAGGAAGGAAGTGGGTGAACCCAGTATTCAGGAGGTTCCAGGCATCTTGTCCAGGTGGCAAGTAGCATATTCTCCTGTGAAAGGAGAAGTTTTCTCCATTTTCTCCACCCCAACTTTCCTAATTGGTCGTACAGCATGAAATAAGGACTTCTAGGGAAAGTATGACAGGAATAAAACTCAGTTGTACCAGACAGCGTGCACCTATGCGCCACAGCTCACCTGCTTTCAGGCGTAGCTCCCGATCCTCCCAGTCTGTGAATATGAAGGTCTGTGGGAGACAAAAATGGGTTGGGAGAAAGGTGTGTCCACATTTAAGAATTTGAGAAACTAAATTTCAACTTTGCTTAGTTGCAGTCAGAATTTTGAACATTCTGTCTTATTAGTTTATTTCATGGGAGCAGGGAGAACCCCAGCAGCTTCAGCCCTTGCCTTCTTTGATAAGTTTTTGCATTGCAAACCAGTAAACTCATTTCAGTAAAGCATCCAAGGTTTTACTCTCCTCATCTAAGGGTTCAGACAACCAATTACCAGATAGAAATGACTGTCTTTTTTGGTAGTACCTCCCCCTGGAGCCACTCTGTAGCTAGCAGTCACCCACAGCTGTTAAGCAAGCTAAAAGGGAAGAATGAAAGTCAGGGTAGTGGCAAGTGCCAGGCAGTAACACTGTCTTGTCCCAGCTGCTGGGCAAAATTGCATTAATATGCTTGAATATACTGAAATTCCCCAAGAAGTGAATAAATTCTATGTTGTTCTATGGAAAAAACCTAAGTTGCTGAACCACTTAGTCCAAAATATTGGCTTAGATACATCAGCACTAGGGATCTTTCACTCTCACGTAGTATTTTCCACAGTTGCACAAAAGCCAGCAAACTATTTCTGCTTGGTCTCGGGATCTGCTTCCGATCCTGGACTGCATGTAACCAGCTTAATCAACAGCGAGCTCTTTGGGAGGCAGGTTCAGGGGAGCTACTCGGATAAGATGACCTTCCTTGGCCTTGCAAGGAAAGATGTTTTTAACACATGCGAGGAGAAACTCTGCGAGAAGGCACGGCGGGAGAAGGCTCCCGGCCACATGTCCCTGCCCGCCGGCGAGGCCTCACCTGTCCTCTCGCCTGGGAGATCCAGGTTTGGAGGAGCAAGTCCAGCCGGCTCTTGTGGTACTTCCTCGTGGTCTTCACCGCGATGAAGATGTCCTTCAGCTCCAGGCTCTCCCTGCCCGAGCCCCCGGCCGGCCCCGGCCCGGGCCGGCCCTTCCGCGCAGGCTGGGGGCTGCCAGCGAGGCCTCGACCCCCAGCCCCCGGCCCACTCCCCCCGGAGCCCGCCCGCCGCGGCGGGGGGGTCCCGCCAGGCCCGGTGGCAGCGGCGGCGGGCGGCGGGCGGCGGCGGGGCGCGGCGGGGGGCTGCCCCCGCGGCAGGAGGAGGAGGAGGAGGGCGGCGGCGCTGAGGGACAGCAGGAAGCAGGCCTTGCGGAGCCCCAGGCAGGAACCGCTCATGCTGCAGCCCCGCGGGACCCCGCCGCGCTGCGCGGACGCCTCATGGCCCCCCGGGACCCCGGCCGGTCGCCGCCGCCCCCCTCCTCCGTCCCGCCGCGTTCCGGGCAGGCGGCGATAGCTCCCGACGGAGGGGAGCGCCCGGGCACCCGCGGAGGGGAGGGGGGTAGGCTGCCCCGGCCGGGCCCCGCGGGCGATGAGAGTCGCGCCCCGCCCCGCCCGCGCCGCCGCCCGGTGTACCGGCGGGAGAGGCGAGACGGGCCGCGGCCCCTTTAAGGGCTTCACCTGTCGGATGGGGTCTGGCAGCGCCGCTGCGACCCGGAAGTGGAAGGCGAGCCGGAGGGAGAGGCGGGGAGGTCAGCCGGAAGTGGCGGCTGTGAGGGGAAGGATGCCGCTGCCCGTCCAGGTCTTTAACTTGCAGGTACGGTGCAGCTGCCTCCCGCCGCCAGCGGGAGCACCGCCCCACCGGGGCCTGCTGCTCCTCCCGCCGCCTCCCTCCTTCCCTCCCTCCCTCCCTCCCTTCCGCGCGGTGCTGGGCAGCGCGGCCCAGTCCTGCCGCGGCCTCCGGGCGGTGCGGCCTAACCCCTCCGCTCCCGCGGCTTCCTGGCGGGAAGGGTAGCCGTCCTCGCCGGCCCCGAGTCCTCGTTCGTCCTGTCGCCGGGTCCGTCTGTGCGTTTTCCGCCGCCGCTGGCCAGGAGCGGGGCCCGGCCGAGCGCTCCCCGCCGCCGCAGCGGCCCTTCATGCGGTGCTCGCTCCGTACGTGCCGTAGGCAGGGTTTGGGGGGCAGAGGAGGGTGCAGTGAGGTGGTGGATGAGGAGGAACCGAGAGCCAACAGCGCAGGGGGCAAGCTGCGGGAGCCCCGAGCGGGTCGGTGTACCGAGCCTGGGCCGCCAGTAGCTGCGCAGGGCGTCCCTCTGCGAGTTAACCGTCTCTTGCCTTTAGCAGCCAGCAAGTTCTCTGTCGGGCACGGGGGTGCGGAAAGTCAGGACAGGATGAGGGATAGCTCAGCATCCAGCTCAGCTTCTTCGTCAGTGACAGACCTGTACTGCATCCCCTCCAGCAGTAGGTCACGCCTCTTCCTCCCGAGTACAGCAGGAGACTTCAGCTTGGGTGCCAGCTTGTCAGCTTGTTTGATGCAGTATGAGGTACCTTCCAACAGGGTGTCCTTCTGGGCTCAGAAAATCTCGGGGAGTGAGCCTTATTTTATTTACTTTGTGAGTTGTTCTTAAGTAAACCTTGCATCTTCCTTCCAAAATAAAGAGTTAGCTTGAAAATGCCCAAGTTTGCAAGTCCGAGTGGGACTTCCAGCCCACTTTTTGTGTTTTTCCTTGTCTGGGAGTTGAGAGAGAAGCCCAGAGTAAGGCCTACCGATATAGCAGGACACAAATCATTCTGTTCCACCAGCTGGAGTTACAGTTAGTTTCTGTAATGCTGATTTCAAAGGAGTTGTATCAGGTTTTTTTACTGTGGCAGGCAAAAACAGCCTAAAAAAAGCAACCCTGATACTTAGTATTTATGATATAAGAAAAGAGATAAAGTAGACAAAAATGGAAAAAGTAGCGGTCTCAACATATGGTGACTTAAATGGTTTTATGTTCGGTTTTCGTGAGTGGTGACCTGGACAAACAAACTCTCCTTCACATCCTGCCTCCCATTCCTTCGCGCAGAGAACAACAAACTAGGAAACAACCTTTTATATGTTTTACTTGCTTTTACTTCTGATTTTGGGAGGTTTCACATCAGCATTGAAATATGTGCAAGCTTGGTACATACCAGTCTGTGAAGGAATAAACAGGCTGTGGGTGAATACAAGATGCATAAATTTCCCAGAGTTAGGAAATCTGGATCTGCCTTATTCCTCCTCACAAAAAAAAAAAAAACCCACCAACTGAACCCAAACCCCCCTCTGTTTTTGGTTTCTGAACAGACAGCAAAATCAATAAAAACATGGAAATAATTTGGTGTTGGTGGAGCTTTGTATGGTCCACTCATGCAATTTACTCCAAATCAGGTAAATGGTAATATCTGCATATATTCAGCATTTTATAAGAACACATTCACCTTGGTTTCCTGAGTTGAAATGGGTAATTCCTGTGGGGGATGTTCAGCACACGTTTGACTAGGAGAAGGAAAAGAATTTCGTGATAGCATACCACTTTTGTTTGTGGGACTGCAGAGTAAATCGGTCTTAAATGGGAACACATGCAGGTATTGTATTGATGCTGTTGTACTGAGGTCACTGTACTGGTGTCGTTCCTCTTGTGGTTCAAAGCAGTGCCAGGTACACTGGGAGAATATAATTCTGTTGGTCCTGTGAAAGAGAATCTAGCTGGGCAGTTGGACTTGGGTAACTAGAGTGGGATAGTTGCAGTGATGGTAAAGTTTTGCAGTGCAGATAAATTTTACCCCAGTGTTTGTTAGAAACTGTGGAATTATACCAGTACTTAAGGGGTAGCTACAAAGAAGATGTACCAGTACTTAAAGGGGGAGCTACAAAGAAGCTGGAGACTCCCTTTTTACATGGAGTCACATGGAGAGGACAAGGGGGGATGGACACAAGTTGCTCTTGGGGAGAT
Organism: Phalacrocorax carbo; assembly: GCF_963921805.1. Taxonomy (NCBI): domain Eukaryota; kingdom Metazoa; phylum Chordata; class Aves; order Suliformes; family Phalacrocoracidae; genus Phalacrocorax; species Phalacrocorax carbo. Next base: position 9,728,599 of record NC_087528.1, read on the forward strand.
TCCGATTGGATGCCAGAGGAAAATTTTTCACAGTGAGGCCAGTCACCATTGGAATAATCTCCCCAGGGAAGGGGTTGACTCGGCCCATTGGACACCTTCAAGAGTTGTCTGGACAGGGTGCTGGGCCATCTGGTCTAGACTGTGCTCATCCCAGAAAGGTTGGACTAGATGATCCCTGAGGTCCCTTCCAGCCTGGGATTCTGCGATTCTGTTCTTTAAATTTTTTAATACTTTTAAAAAGTGTGACAGTTGTCTTTCCCCCCGAAATATTGCTTTTAAGCATTAAAGCAGCTTTGAAAGGTTCTGGTGAGTTTTTTTGGGTACTTTTTGACTTCTGGAGCATCTTGAGCTGAGTTTTAATGCCTGCTCTTGCTCAAGGGAGAGAAATGGAATGTCATTTGGAATTTATCATCCGTGTCTGAGATACTTTGTAGAACCAGATTTATTGACCCCTTCACTTTCTTGCTTGGTAATCTACTGAACAAAATTAAACGCTCTGTGTGAATGCGGAGCCTTAGTGCTGCTTGCTTTAGACAAAGCGTCATGCTGAGTAGTGGTGTCACTAGAGAAAAGTCCTAAACATGTCTAAAGGCTGAGGGGTGTTTTTTAAATTTTTAAATTTAATGTGTATTTAAGCAAGTCCTTATAGATCGAGTCACATAGTTGTTTCTTGCTCAAATGTAATAAGCTACTTCTGACCTCATTTTGCTCTTCTAGGGTGCAGTAGAGCCCATGCAGATTGACGTAGATCCACAAGAAGATCAGCAAAATGCGCCTGATATCAACTATGTGGTGGAGAACCCCACTCTGGTACGTGCTGGTTGAGGGCTAGTGGGTTACATTCCTTGGGCATGGCCTCTTCCTTTAAGGCTTTTCAAAAACTCCCTCATTTTACTCCTTGTCAAATTGTTATTTAGAGATTAAGAGATCCTCTTCAAAGCAAGGTGGGGTAAGAATAGCAGTGACCTCTTCTGTAGCTCATCACATGTTGACCTCTGCTGCGCCTTCTGAGGTGAAGGAGGAGTTGCTGTTTTGTGACTTGCTGCGTGCTGCCTGTTTGACACAGTTTCCATTCTGAAATAGTTTAGTACATCTCTGGTTCCTTGCAGAGACATTGTTTTATCTTGAAGCTTGTTCTTTGAGGAGCAAGGCTCAGGTGCTTTAACTGTATGATTAGGACAGAATTCTTCCATTGTTTGATCCTCTGGAGACTAAAACCCACAGAGCTGTAGAGTTATAAAAGGCTGTATTTGCTTATATCACTTTCTTCAATTTTTAGTTAATAGTTTAAGATTTTGGCCAATTTTTATGCATCAGCTCTGTAACAGTGAAGGATGGGTGTTATGGAAGAGATCAAAAATATTAACTGGAAAGAGATAAAGCAACATTAAAATTGCAGACTAAAGCATTCAGTTAGGAAGCTTTGAATCTCACATAACCTCTGAAGCTTTAATTTGTTCCGCTTGTCCCTGTGCCTTATAACAGTTGTCACATGGTTAATCACTGTTTACTGCACAGTCCTCTGTTTTTGGTGGTGCTGTTTTTTGTGTGTTTTTGTGGTTTTTTTGGTTGCTTTTGTTTTTTTCCAGCCTATGACCTGATACCTTTTTTGATTTCATGGCATTTCAATTCTGTTCTGAAGCTAGAGTGATGAAGCAGTTATGTTGTGACCTTTGTTATTACTATAGCATCTAAGCGTTCTGCAAAATATCAATGATTTTATTTTCACTGTAACTGATGTGAAGGACTGTAATTCCCCTTTGACATTCAAAGAGCTGAGGCGTAAAGTGAAATTACTCAGTGATTTCACGAGTATTGTGCACTGTTGGGCATGAAACTTTGGAAGAAAGAATGCTCCCGCTTTTATGTTTTTCAAGTTCTGTAGCAAATAAAGCAGGAATCCTACATACAAATTTTCAGTGTGCACAGTCCTATTTTAGACTCGGAGCAAGACCATTCTTGCACTGAATCAGGCAACAGTCATGTTAGAAAATGCTGCCGTGACATTTATAGTGGTATCTTAATTTAGACATCCCAGGGTGAGGGAGTCGGGCATGACACAGGATGCATATGAAGTGCGGACAGGCAACCTGAATCTAGTGTTTCCTACTGCCTGAATGCCTGACTTTTCCCTGAATGTCGTGCGATGGTTGTTTGCATGTGTACTTCTGTCTTTGGGAAATCGCCCTGCAATGCCATATCATATCTTTACTAGATGTTTTGTGCTCCTCTTCTCCCCACATCCCAAGGCTTAAAGCCTGTTAAGTGTTCAGAATTTAAACCTCAGATCCTTCCTCAAGGGTGAGAGGCCCTATTTGTTCTCAGAGGAGATATTTTAAGAAATTAGTATGAGCAGAAGGAATGCAAATTGTCATATGGAAATTATTTTCCAAGGAAAGACTACATCTGGAATGGTCCTCTGGTTTAGGGAACTTCAGCTCAAATGATGGAATCTTGACAAAATTATTAACAGGTGATATAACTGGTGCTTGAAGTGGGTGAGCTGATAAGCCTTAATGGACAGCATCACAACTGACATTAAAAAAGGTAAATTTTGTTGTATGGCATATTTCTGAGAAAATGGCTAACATTTGAAGAAAGCAAAGATGGAATAATCCTACCTGATTTTTTGTTTGTCTGAGTCATGTTGCTCTCCATGAAGGGGTCAGGACTGCAGGACAACCTGTGCAGGTCACAGTGGAGTAGCCTGATTTAGTGTTGCTGTCTTTGCCTTCTAAGACCAGGTTTTGTTTGCAGGATTTGGAGCAGTATGCATCCAGCTACAGTGGTCTGATGCGAATTGAGCGGCTGCAATTTATTGCTGATCACTGCCCACAGTTGCGGGTGGAAGCTCTCAAGATGGCACTGTCATTTGTCCAGAGAACTTTCAATGTTGATGTGTACGAAGAAATCCACAGAAAGTTGTCTGAGGCCACCAGGTACTAAGGGGTTTGGGAACCTGGGGAGCTTTTTTGACTGAGTGAAGACCAATGTGCCATAATGGGGGACTTTGCATGTAATACTAGCCTGTTCCTTAGGCAAATCGTCTTTGCCCTTAGCATTTGACAGCAGTGAAATGTATGTGTGCAGGCCTAAGGTCTCCTGCTTTTTTAAAAGATTAGGCACAGAAGATGTTATCTCATTCTGAAGTCTTAGTATTTCAAAAAGCTGCCGGTGAATATTGAGGAGAGTTTAGTCCTTGCAACTGCTTCAAAAAATATTAATGAACAAAGTTGTCTTTCCTTAGGTAGATTGTGGAGACGAAGCCTCTTCTAGATGCTCTTGTGTTCATAAATTAAAACCTTATCTAACTCTTTGCCTTGTCTTGGTTTGGTTCCCCCCCCCCCAACAGGTTTGCTGTTAAGGGTAGCCTTTGGTACTTCACTTATCCATTCACACTTCTTGCCTTTAAATTATTTTTGTTGCTATGTGTATTTGTTGATTTCTTGTCTGTTTTGCTCTGGGAGTCTTTACGATGTATGTGTGACAGTATGTTCATTGCTTTCTTACATGGGAAAAGGAACTGTTGGTAAAAAGCAAACAAACAAAACCCCCCAAAAACTCAGAATGTGTTTTTCTGTTTAAAATACTGGAAAGTGAGTTCAGGGCAAGGTGATACGTTGATCTGAGCTGGATGGAAATAGAAGCTGGGTAGTATCTGTACAGTGCAGCTTTGCTATCAACCCATTGCAATATAGCTGGGGAGATAGCTCATAAACACTTGCACACTCTGTCCCATATAGAGATGTGTGACTAGATTCAATGACTCTTTACGGTCATTAAATACTGTCATAGGATGTAATAATTCATTGCAGTGCTGTTACTAACTTGTTTTCGATCAATTTATAGAGCAGGTTGTTTCTTCAAAATTAGCAATGACTTGCTTGTTAATAAAATATGTGCAAAAGGTCATCAGGAGAACTTTGAGAAGAATTTGTAAACATCTATGATGCTTATGTTACTGTTTTCACTGGAAATCTTAGCAGTCTTTTTTTCCCACCATCCTTGTTTCCTTTTTGGTCTATTTTGTGTATACACTACTGTTTGTTATGGCAACAGTGCCAGGTACTTAGCAGATCTCTGTTTTGAAAAGTTTGCAGCATAATAGCCCCGTTCAAACTCTTTCCTTTCAGAGAACTGCAGAATACACCTGATGCTGTTCCTGATAGTGGAATTGAACCCCCTCCTCTTGACACAGCTTGGGTTGAAGCTACGCGCAAAAAAGCTCTTCTTAAACTGGAGAAACTCGACACAGATCTGAAAAATTACAAAGGGAACTCCATCAAGGAGAGTATCAGGTGAGACGCAGAAGGCTTTGCTGGAGCAAGGAAGAGCATTTTGCTCCTCCAGGCACCTAACACAGGATGTCAGCTACGTTTGGTGCCTTAGGTCAGTGTGTTGAGTTGCTTGTTTGGAACAAACTGACTGTGTCCCTTTCTGAGCACATGGTTCATTGGTATTTTAATTCCTGTGCTCCAGGAGAGGCCACGATGACTTAGGTGATCATTACCTTGATTGTGGGGACCTCAGCAACGCTCTCAAGTGTTACTCGCGAGCCCGTGATTACTGTACCAGTGCTAAACATGTTATCAACATGTGTCTCAATGTCATCAAGGTAGGACAGTTTGCAGGAAATGTTACTTGGTGTCTTTCTGATGTCTGCTGTACTTTGCTCTGGTTACACCTCTTGAGTCTGCAATGATGCTGCTTATCTAAGTAACACCATTTATCCATGCCTATTCTATACTATTTCTGGCTCTTTACAGGTCAGTGTCTACCTCCAGAATTGGTCTCATGTTCTGAGCTATGTAAGCAAGGCGGAGTCTACACCGGAAATTGCAGAAGTAAGGTCCTGCTTTTTAACTTGCATGGGTTTTCCCTTTGTTTTCTGTCTCCAAAATCCATAAAATGATTTCTTCCTTTCCCCCTTTATGACTTACACCCTGTAGGACTCCCTTCATCTTACCATCTGTTCTTCCTCTGATCCAGCCTCCTTGGCTGCTGTACTATTTCTTTTGAGATTCATTGTTTCTTTTCTCCCGTGATATGTGTGTAGGAAATCTGATTCATGGTAAAAACAGAGAGACTTCCCATCCTCAGTTCTTGCCATATTTCCCAAGACAAATAAGATGATGTTGTCTTGCTGTTTTGAGTTGCAAGTTAATTATTAGGATGAAATATTCTAAGGACAGTTGTAATCAAAAGGGTTTTCATACTGCTTGCTCACTACTGCTTTTTCTTATCCTTTAGCAAAGAGGAGAAAGAGACAGCCAGACACAAGCGATTCTCACCAAACTGAAATGTGCAGCAGGTGAGTGAACCTTTCAGCTTCCTTTATTGTCTGCCTGTCTTTCTTCCTGTTAGCTGTCTGTAGGGCTCTTTGACAACAGTGCGTGGTTTATTTTTTCTCTCAGATTTGACAGGCTTTGTGTTTTCTCAGCAGAAATGCAAAATTTAATAAAGCTTATGAGCTGGAACTGCTGACTTGGTTTTGCCATTCCTTTCTTCTCCCTAAGTTTCTTCAGAGGGGATGCTAGTGTGAGTCAACACACTTCAAAGGATGCTAGATACTGTCTGAGAGTCCCATTTCACTCCAACAGCGAAGGCAGTAGCAACCATGTGGGGGCCTGTCCTACTCCCCAGATTTTGCAATTTCTCCTAATTTGTATACTGTCATAAACAAAGGACTAACTTTTTCTGGTTCCTAGGCTTGGCCGAACTAGCTGCTCGGAAGTACAAACAGGCAGCAAAGTGCTTCTTGTTGGCGTCATTTGATCACTGTGACTTCCCTGAGGTGAGGACCAAGAGGGGAACTGTGTGCAGGTCTTGGAGGGGATGAAATTCTTCTAAGTATTAGGTTGTAAAATTCAGATACTGTACTTACTCTCACAGCACTCCCGTATAGTTTGGTGGCGCTGTGAACCGCGTTTTTTTTTGTGGGGTTTGGGGTTCTTTGTTTGTTTGTTTGTTTAAAAAAAGGCTCTGTTCTTGGGTTCTCTAAATGTTCTACTCTAGATCACATAGGAATTACCTGTGAGATTTTTTTTTGTATCTGTGTAGTGCAATCAAAAGACTGGCTGTTGGAATTGGTTTCTGCTCCCTTAGCAGTGGACAATCACTCCTCAGGCTCTGGGTGAATGCCTGAGAGCGTGCTGAGGGGTTCCACTGCATTTGACAAGGACTAATGTTGTCACTGCAAGAAGGAAAGGCCTGGGTAGAATACTTAATTCTGACCTTCTGCCATTTTAGCAGTCAATGACAGCACTGTCTCTCTCTCTCTAGCTGTTATCTCCTAGCAATGTGGCTGTGTATGGTGGTCTCTGTGCCCTTGCTACCTTTGACCGTCAGGAACTGCAACGAAATGTTATCTCCAGCAGGTAAGTGATGCCTTGAGAGGAGTTTGTATGTACTGGGCATCTTCTGGGACATGGGACTTTGGTTGAGAGCAGATTCTGGCAGGAGTAGTAGCTTTCTCATACAGGAGAGAAAGAATCACTGAGCCTTACTTTGGCTTTAGCATTAAGTGGTGTTTCTAAAACACAGTGGTTAATCACATCTGGAATTTTCACAGCATAACAGAAGTTTCCAACCCAGGTCAAATCCAACATAGCCCAGTTTTCTGTCTCTGTCAGCAAGTCCATATCAGATATTAAATCAGAGGGATAGAGCCCTACAGAAGGCAGCTGTAAGATAACTTGCCACCACTTGTTCTGGTGTATGTCAATTTTATTAATACAATTTAATAATTGTTAATACAACTTGCAGCGTCATCTGTGACATATACAAGCTAAAGAGAGCTAGTCTTTGGAAGAAAATGGATATTTATGTCGATATGTATAGATTGAATTACAGCGATACTGAATTCCTGTCAGCTAAGTGTATGGGAGCACTAATTTTAAATTGATGTGGAAAAAGGGTTGTTACCCTGACTTTTTGTATTGGCTGATTCATAGGGTGGGATCCCAAGGTTCAGACATCTGTGATGGAGAATTGGGAGAGCGCTAAGAAAGAGCATGCGTCCCAAAGATCTCCCATGCTCACAATAGGTTATTTTCCTGAGACAGTTGCGTGCTCGACCCTACCAATGGCATGCTGTGCTTCGAAAGGGAACACAAAGCTGGCCCGCACAGACTGCAGTGCATGCACAGATGTGGCCTATGTTTTGTGGTGGTGAATCCTGATTTTGACGTATTCCCACTCATTTTTTTGTTTTGTGTGGGCAAACACTTCCAATGTTTGGTTTGTCAAAAGTCTCTTTCCTTCCTTCACTGCAGCTGATGCTGTGCTGCATCTCTCTGTGTTCCAGGCTCACAGCCCTGCTGAAAATGGGCCGTCTGGTCTGTAGAGAGTAAACTGGTAGAAACTTCAAATGATAGTGAGAGTTTGTAACCTTGCAACTGGGAGCAGTGGGTTTGTGGGGTATTTAAGTGGTGGGTTCCACTGTCTGATCACTGCCATCTTTATCTGTAGCTCCTTCAAATTGTTTTTGGAGCTGGAGCCACAGGTTCGTGACATCATCTTCAAGTTTTATGAATCTAAATATGCTTCGTGCTTGAAGATGCTGGATGAGATGAAGGTGAGTTACAGGGGAGCAGTGCAGAACAGACCTTAAAAGTTCCCTTCGCCTAACCTTTTGTGAGAAGCAGTGACTGTTAAAAAGTTAGCTGCTAAGAGAGTTCAGCTCTTCTGTGTCTCTGTCTCCCGATGCGGTGAATGGAAACTGGGAGTAGTTTAGCAGTAGCGGGTGAGGAGAAATGATAAATTTTTAAAATATATTGCTAGTTCTTTTATTATTTCTTGTTTTATTTTATTGTCTTGCTGTAGTGTAATATCCGTATGGTTTAAGTACATACACATATCAGAACATAGGAATAATATATTTTTCCTGGCTGCTTCTCAGCTTCTGATGTGTTTTTGTGCACAGGACAACCTGCTGCTGGATATGTACCTTGCACCTCATGTCAGGACACTTTATACCCAGATTCGAAATCGCGCCCTTATCCAGGTAATTGTTCCTGTAATCCTGAGAGGCGGATGAACAGTACGAATGGCCATCTCTTTGTAATTGCTTTTCCCATGGTTTTTCAGGGGGTGGAGAGTAAACTTGGCAACTGAATATTTTCTTTTTCCTAGTACTTCAGCCCATATGTGTCGGCAGATATGCGCAAGATGGCCACTGCTTTTAATACCACAGTGGCTGCTCTGGAAGATGAACTTACTCAGTTGATCCTGGAGGGACTGATCAATGCCAGAATAGACTCGCACAGTAAGGTGAGTGCATCTGAGCCACAGACTGAACAGCCACGCTGAGATCAGAAACTCTCCATTCCTGGGACACTTTGAAGTTGCATTCACCTGTTGTGGCTGGTATTTTCAGTAGGGCTGATCCAGCTGTGTGTAAACTTGAACTCCGTGATACCTTAGCTTTGTTCCCTGCACAAAGAGGGCTTCCTGCTGTTGAACCCTGTCATAGCTCCTGACTACAGTTCTCTCTATTGGTTACAGATTCTTTATGCTCGAGATGTAGATCAGCGCAGCACAACTTTTGAGAAGTCTTTACTAATGGGCAAAGAGTTTCAGCGACGTGCCAAAGCTATGATCCTGCGAGCTGCAGTCCTGCGCAATCAGATACATGTCAAGGTATGGGCATGTTAAATGTGGACTTTGAGACAGTGTTAGGATTTTTAATTGTTTGTTTGTTGTTTTGTTTTTTTTTAACTGAAACTATAAAAGCTGGTGAATTGAAGATTTTGGAGGGGAATGGATTTATTGTGCTTGTGATTGGACAAATTCTTACAATAGTAAATACTAAATCTATGTGGAACAAGTGTTTCTAGCCAATACACTGACCTGCTTGTACAACACAGAATGTCCTTTGAAGTTTATATGCTTGGGTTCATTCTAACTAATTCATTCTGACTAATTCTTCATACACGTCTTTTATCTTATCAAAGCAGAGATTGTTTGAGGTAATCTTTTTAGTGGAGTAAGTAAAAAAATGCGTTAATTGCTTGGAGTATTCCTTCCAGGATGCAGTTCCAAAAGAATGCACTTAGGGAGGATAGGCCATCTGCCACACAATGTGTTACATTCTATAGTGTATCGATTGCTCTGATAACTAAATGCCCAATAGGATTCAACTTCTGGGGCCAACACCACCTTGTATGTAGTAAATAAAAGTAGCTTAAAAGCTCTGATTTGACTTTTCTAGGAACAGCTCTTGTGAACTAAAACTATAGAAGTTGTAAACAAAGCTTTTGCAAAGCCATCGTTATTTAGGAGTTGCGGGTATGCGTTCCCCCTGCTGTTATCCTGCTGTGCTTCACCTGTGCTTCATTTGGTCTCTCAGGAAGCGCTCTGCAGGGTATTTACACATCACTAACTAGGATGTGTTTTGGTCTTGTTGCAGTCTCCTCCGAGGGAAGGTAGCCAAGGGGAGCTTACTCCAGCTAACAGCCAGTCCAGGATGAGCACCAACATGTGAAAAACTTCGTGCACTACCAAAAGAAATGGTCCCTCCAGGACTGTACCCACTGTCTCACCCACTAACTGCTGAGCTTCATGAGCTGTCCCTGTCTCCCTCACTTCTTGCTCGGATTGAGAGGGTCAGGGCTGATGGCGGATAACATGAATATTCCAGTAACTTCAATTCTCCTTGAAAAGAAATTCTTTCTAAAAACAGCATCCCTGCAGTGGGTCATCATTTCAGTTTTGGTAGAACATCTTCCTCCGTTCTGCTTCTTCTACCACTCCATAAAGAGCTGTCAGGTTACTCGTACAGATGCTGATTTGAGGGTTTTTCAGCTGCTATTAGTTTTCTTGTTTCAAAGCTGCAAAATAGAGTTAAGTTGAATGGACAGGTGTGATCTAAAATTAATTTTGCTGGCCTGAAAGTGTCACCTTGATTCTGAGTAATGCTGAGCTTTCTGTTTGTTCCAGATAAACTTACAAGTGCATTGCTCTCAATTGTGGAGCTAGAGTTCTGATGGGAGAGGAGATTTCCTCTGAGAATGATTTTTCATCTACACCAGAAAACATGGCACTGCTTCCATGCATTCAGTCACAGGCCTTTATTTTAGGGTGTTACATTTGCGTGGATCCAGGTTCTTTCTCTCTGGTCTCTTTTCAAAGACCAGTTTCCTGATGTGTTTCCCACTTGTGCATGACCTGGCTTTGGGGTCCAGTGTTATCATAGCAGTAAATCTCTACTTTGTGCAAATATTGCTGCTTGTCCAGTCTTACTGCCCTAGTGTGTGATGGTTTCTCAACATGTGCAACAGTTGCTTCTGGTAGCATGGATAAATGCCATCAAATATCACTTGAGTCCTGTGGAAGAGCTGAAAGCAGCCAATCCAGGTGCCTGTTCTCCAGGTGCATTTATTCTGCTTTTCCTTTTATAAAGGGATTACAGGTGGCAGCCCAGGTGTGTGCATGTTCTGTGTTAATGAAAGGAGATATGCACTGAATTCTCTGTAGTCACTGCAGCCTTGCATTCATCTAATCCATAAGGCAAGCTCAGAATTTTGATCCAGCCCTGACTGGTCTGGCAACTGACTATGGATGTTACTGTTAATGTGTTAATGCTTTTTTTTTTTTTTTTAAAGTTGTTATATGTAGTGCATTAAACAGCAGGATTAAAAAGCTTTTGAGTATTTGGAGTTTTGTGTTTGAGTTTTAGGTATTTTGATCTCAAGCCGTTGATTTTTTGCATACCTTGATGATGTTTTGTAGGCCATTGTATTTTGCTTTCTGATCTGGTTCAAGGTGTAGCTTGGGTGAACTGTGAAGAAAGTGGAGTTTGAGGGAACGTTCTAACAGCAGAATTCCTGGACTGCATTTGCACAGCTGCTGGGTTTGCAGCAGTGCTTTCTCCCTCTGGCTTTCCACGCTTTGTATTACTTAGGTGCTGAAAATGGAAGCAATAGTTCCTGTGAAGTCTTTGGTTAAATGTCTTCCATTTGGCATGGAAAAATTCTCCCATTTTTGAGGGGAGAAAGAAGAGAGCTGGTTAATCAAGAACTTCAAGTCAGGCATCACTGGTGGCCAGTTTAGTGAGAAAGACAAATTGAGTCCCCAGGTAAATTGCTGTACATCCTTGTAGAAATGCTGGGAAAGTCATTTTAATGTCTTCTGCTCATGCTGAAGGAAAGCCGTTCAGTCCTGTGATAGTACTTAGATCTTGCTTTGTTCCTGAAACAGGCCACTGATACTATTTCCAAGGAAAAGATCTTATGCTCTGCTCTTGAGAAGATGGGTTTGCAACCCAGTTAAGTGCATCATGTCAGCTGGCTGTCTCTTCTTACGCACAGCTTCCACTCTCTTGATTTTATTAGATTATTTCTGTTCCTTCCTGGAGGCTTCCTGCTGGAGGAATCCTGAGTTGTAAATGGACGTCTTCAGCATGCTGAGAGTCTCTGCTCTTCCAGGCACCAGTGCTTGTCCGCTCACGGGAAGCGGCTGGAAGTGTGTATCCTTCAGCAGTTGGCAAGGAGCTCACGAGGTGGCAACAGCAGTTTCCAGCTCTGGCTGTGGCCTGAGGCGGTTCCATAGGTGGGGCAGAAGTGATCAGGTTTTTTTCTCCAGACAAAAATGCTTACAACCATGCTCTTTTATTGCTTAGTTCATTGGCACTGCTATGCTTTTGTATAGCATTATTGGCATGTAACTCTAGCCAGTGAAAGAAGTTGCTGTTGCTTTACGATCTTATAGATGTGAGTCAGGGCTGTCCAGGCATATTTCTTCTAGACATTGTTCAGCGCCTGCTTCAGTCCTAACTACCTGCCAGTCCAAAAATGAGGAAATACAACACAGCATGGACATAGTTCTGTATAACTTGCATTCGTAAGAAGTTCCCCAGTGAAAGGTTATTCTTACCTTAAAGTTCTAAGTAACTCCCCAAGTAATAAACAGGAAAATAGCGACGTACAGCAAATGAATTTCCAGTGACTCCCTGTGATCACCAAGGTAATTCAGGGGATGAAGTTTTGTGGGATCTATAGCATGTTGCTTTGTGTAGGATATGCTCAGAGGAACTTATTTAAGTGGATTTCATGAACTTCTGCAACACCTTTTTCTTGAGGAGGAAGCAGGTGTCAGTGGTAGGCCATAACTTATGGTGCCCTTGTGCAGTGTAAATCCTGCTTTCTTTACCTGACCTAGCTAGGGATAAAAGAGAAACAGCTGGAAAGAACTTGGCTCTTTTGGCCAAGGCAGTTTAAATTAGCACAGCTAATTTAGTGGTAATGTAGAAACTGCCCTTATGAGATTTGTGTTGGAGTAGTTGGGGGTGGTTGGGAATTATCTGGCCAGTACTTGTCGAGCATAGATAGTGGTCTGTGTTGCTAAGATTTGTTGGGGGGGGGGGGGGGGGCCTGTAAGAGCGGGAGATTATGTCATCGCTGGGACTGTGGCTGGGTGCAGCAGCATCTGTGAGTTACTGTTTTCTGAGAGACTTCAGTGGATGAGCGAGAGGTAATAGAGATCTGTCTTTGCCCCGTGCCATGCACGTACGGTCTGTACATTGGTTTCTGGGACACTGCCGTAATGGTCTTAGTGTTACTTCCTAACTTAGTTGAAACTTCAGCATTGTTCCATTCTCTGGACAGCCTCCGAAACTGCTGCTGAATAATGTATTATTTCTGATACAAGCAATGTAATACAAACTTTTAGAAAAACAAATGAGGAGACTTTAATAATAGCAACAGTCCTTCTGGCAAAGACCCATCATGCATAGGTAGGAAGTGCTGGTCAAGCATAGATTTATTTTTTTTTTTAATTTTTTTTTTTGAGAGTAAAGTCTCAGCCAACTTAATTTGGCTATTTGAGGTTCTTACGCCATCTCCTTCATTACTTTTTATAAGAAACAGGTGACAATGGGGGAGTGCTCTTAGTATTTTCTTGTGCCACCCCCTTGTGAGAGCTGTGACTAATACAAGTCAGAGTTTCATTTTTTCTATAGTCCATCAACTGTGAATTTGCAGTAGGGTGAAAAACACCAAACTGCTCTGGAACTGACATCCACTTGTCTCCGATGTTGTTAGGGAACAGGATGTGAATTACTCTCTGTTTTGCAAATGAGCTCTGTCCTTCAGCTGGTATTATTTTGGCTTCTGCATTCCGAAGGATCTGTGAATTCCATCCAACGTTTCATAGGGTCTGATAGAACAACCTAGCTTTAGATTATCTCTCAGGATAACTCAATCAGGCTAAATTAATTAGATAGGGAACAGAAGCTGGCTAATAAGGTATGTCAGCCTGTATGAGAAATGTTTGAGATTCAGCAGTTAGAAGTTTGGTAAATTCGTAATGCAACTAAGGCAGTTTCTTGACAGCCAAGAAATAATTCAAGTTTAGGCTTCAGTAGCCTTATTAAAAGCTACAGACCGAAGGGTAGCTGCATTAGCAAGAGATGGTGTAATTCAAACCAGAATTCAAGTGGCAAGACCTGAAAATCTGTCTTACGTGGTAGATCAGGCTAAGTGATCTTGCTGTCCTTGATCCCACAGATACCACTGTGTCAGTGCTCATGCTTCTGCAGCTGTAGCTCTGACTGTGGTACTCCATGTGCCTGTAGTTTATGTAACTGAAGTCTGTGTGGACATAAAGTCTGTACCCTGTAAATGCATGCCGAGATCCAGGGGTTTCAATCTTCGGTTTGACGTACTCTGGTTTGTCTGTTGTTTTTTTGTTTTGTTTTTTAAAATTCTCTGATATCTCTTCCCATAAGCTGTTTGCCAAATAAAGGCAGTTGACTTTCTTCTTGTCAGGTGAGCTACTACTGCTTCTTATTGTGTGCCTCCAAAAATAGATTTAGATACAAGAATCCAGTCTCCCTCAAACCCAGAGACTGAGGATCATTTTCACCATCATTCTACGTGCAGAGCGCCGCCTTATCCTCCCCATACTGCCATTAAAATTGAACAGTGTCTACCTTCTTGAGGGTGGAAACAGAAACAAAACAGGGCATTACCTTGCTGAGCTGGCAGGCTGCAACTTTTTGATTAAAGATAAACAGGATAATTATTATATTGCCTAGGCTGAAAGTAATGCCTGGTTGGTGTAGGTGCAGGTGTGCCCGGCGTGAATGGTAAATGGCTCGGCTTTGCTCATGTGGTAATAGTGCCTCCCAATTCACAAGCATCGTTTATTAAGAAATTGATGCGCTGGTCATCTTTACCTTATTAATTGCAAGGTTATAATCTTCTAGAACGTCTGTTGAAAGTTCAGGTTGCAACTTTTTTTTTCCCATTAGCCTGGTGATTTGCAGTTAGATGCACAGAGGGAGGTTTGTGTTGCAGTGCCTAACTGAGCAGTATTCCAGTCCTGTGTTAGGAGCGCTGCAGTCTTCTGCCGTGCCACGGGACAGGAGCTAACGAGACAAGCATGCATCTACCTGCATTGCCTGTTAAAACATGCATTGGAAGAGGGAGTGGGGTCGAATATGCCTTAAAAACTAATTCTGTACAGAGCCATGTCCATTTCGGATTCTCAAGTATAAGGCCTTTCCTGCATTTAGGAGCCTAAAGCCAGCTTGATCCTTTCTTCACACGGGTAAGTGCTTCTGTGATGAGACTGGCCTGGTGAGAGATGTGTTCTAAAATCCCACTGTGTGGTTAAGAATATGACCCAAATTTCTCACGTGGCACCAGTCCACTACTGGGTTGTGACAAGTTGCGGACATTTCTCATGCAAACGCCTTTTCTGACTTCATAACTTTTCTCTGGTGCAGCGAGCAGGAGGGTGGCTGGGCTTCCTGGCGTTGTTGGGAAACTCTGTAAATGGGCAGGGGTGAGGTAAGCAGTGTGAAATTCCATGATAACGAACATTTGGCTTTTTATTAGAAGAGAGGCTTTTGAACAGACCAGGTAACTCAGAATACTTGACAGCTTTAAAGTGTATGTCCGTGCGAGGGAAGAAGTGGACTATTTCCACAGGAGGCGGGAGACGTGGTTTCGAGTTCCCATCTTTGAATAAGGCAGAGAAGCATTTTTGACCACGGTTCTCCCACACTAATCACTGGGCTATTTGGTAAATGCCACACCCTTTCCCTCCCCCTCGGCTTCTGTGCTAGTTCCAATCCACAAGACAGGCTAGAATAGCACCGAGCAGCTTAGTGTCCAAACTTGATTTGAACACAAAGGTAGTCAGAAATTATGAAAGCTGCTGAACGTCTTGGTTAACAGCCTGATTAAGGTTGGAAGATGCAATTCCCAGAACATCATGGAAAATACTTGGTCAGGTAATGAGCAAATGCAATGGGAAGAGTCAATAGGAGAGTTTGAACTACTTTTATTGTCATAATCTGTAGAAAACCACAACTAAACGTCGGGCAGCATTTAAGCCCAGCCTCCAGATGGATATGGAGCTGTTACCTCTTGCGGTCCCTCTAGAGGAGTTGGTGTGAATGAATGGGAAAGGCTGGGTAAGGGCTGGCTAGATGTAGGCAAATGCCCAGAGAGACTGCGATACAGATGCTCGTGTGATGGGGAAGGTGCCTGACGAAAGAGGAACATTTGAACCTGGAGTAGAAGGAAGTGAGCACAAGGGTGACTGGCACAAGGGTAGGCCAAGGCCTCTGCTTCACACACGTGCTCTGCTTAGTGATCGGTTCATCTTCCTTGTGGGCTTTCTTGGCATTAACGCTTTGAATGAGAATGTTTCTCCACGGATTGAGTAAGTCTATGGCTACTAGTAGTTCAGGGTGTTTTTTCAGCATGCCGTGCCGTGTGTGAACTCATGACTGTGAACTATCACACAGTTTTTAATGCAGGTTAGGAAATACAAACTGACCTTGCCAGGGCTCGAGGGGGTGTGCGTACACGTGCCTGCATGACGCACACACGTGGGCATAAGCAAGGAATGGTTATTGAGAAGTCAAAAAGCGTGTTAGAAATGGCTTATAAAACAAAATAGGGCATGATGGTATCTTCTGATTGCTGAAAGTGCCGTGCCTCTGTCAGAAAAAAAAGTCTTGAGCCCTTCTTTTGACTGGGGGTGGGGCAGGGAAGGGTCTTCCCCATTTTCAGCAGCGTATGGTGCTGCATTTGTTTTCTGACTTCGGAAACACTTTTGGGTTTTGGTTTATTACTGTTTGGTAATCTTTCTTTTCCAAGGCAAGGGCTCTTATGCACTGAGAAGACGCTCTGGCAGTGCTTTATGCAGACCAAGTATTACGGGTGCTGGGTTTCTTGTTCATTTCCTTTCATGTGAAGACCGTATCGCTCCGTACAACTACCTGAAAGGGGCTGTAGTGAGGTGGGTGTTGGTCTGTTCTCCCAAATAACAAGTGATAGGCTGAGAGGAAACGGCCTCAAGTTTAGGTTTAGGTTGGATATTAGGAAAAGTGTCTTTATGGCAGAGGCGGTCGGGCATTGGCACAGGCTGCCCAGAGAGGTGGGAGAGTCACCGTCCCTGGGGGTGACCAAAAAACGTGTAGATGTGGAACTTCAGGGCATGGTTTAGGAGGCCTGGGGGTGTTGGGTTGGTGGTTGGACCTGATGATCCTAGAGGTCTTTTCCAGCCTTAATGATTCTGTGATTCCATTCAATGATTGTATGATTAATAGACGCAGTGTAGCTTCCAAAAGGGATTATCTGACAGATTCTGACAGGCAGAGGAAGAATCTCAGCAACTGGGATTGTAGAAAAATAAATGTCAGCCAGATGAAGCATCAAGGAAAGAAACCATAGAAGCCTCCCTCCTGGCTCCTGTCATCCCAGTTGTGTTCAAAACAGCAATACCAGGGCTAGCGTTGATGCTAAATGACCTATTTTATTTTAAATTCGTGTCAGGTACGCACCTAAGTCAGCTCCGGTCTGTGGAGGTTCTGTTGTACAGGTTGAACGGAAGAACACGTAGCCCCAGCTAAAACAGGATGAGCTGTTTTGTTTGTGAAATGAAGCAGCCCCTTACCCGGCCAAACCCTCCAACCAGCAACTGCTCAGAACTAGAGACCAGAAAGTGGCGCTACAGGCTACCCACCCACTCAGCACACGTCGCTGCGTGCTGTAAGACGGTCCACTTGCTACACATCGTGGTGGCAAGTTGCTGCCTTTATTTGCTTAAAGAAACCGACAGCTCAACCACAACATAATCTCGTTACAGGCCAGTACAGGGCTGGAATAGGCTGTTAGAGAAATGAGAACTACACACCAGCCTAGAGTAAATTAAAACAAAAATGAAAAAAAAAAAACCAAAGACAAAAAAGCCACCAACCCAAAACCTAAGACCAGTTATTGATGAAACCTGCCTCCATGGAGGCAAACTGCTTAAAACAGGCACACTTAGTCGAGCAAGCAGGGCAGGCATGCGAAAGTCTGCCCGATCCCTTTATGGGCCATGTGAAGCAGAAGGTTGATGTGGTGGCAGCAGGGCTGGGGCTAGTGCAGCGGTTGGGCCCTAAACCCATCGGAGCCTGGCAGGCTCTCGGGCTCAGGCAAGGCCCTTGAGGGGCAGGAAGGGTTGCTCAGGACGCAGGCCAGGCTGGTAACACTGCTGTTCCCACACCCTGCCCCACACCCTGTTTCCTTCTTTCTCCTAATGTCCCGTCCACCACCACCCCCCACCACCCCCCCACCCCACCTCCCCTGTCCATCCCCCACCCCCCCGGGCTTTTTTTCCACTCGGTTTTTTTTTTGTCCTCCACTTCCCTTGGCAGCCCAGTAGTTTAAGTCCTGCTAATTGTACAGTTAAAGGCGCTAGTGCTACACAGGGGTCATTCATTGTGCGCCAGCTTTGCCAGACCCAGCGTGGCTGAACTGCAGGTCTTACAGGCTCCACAACGCATCGTCGCGGTGTTCCCTTCGGACAGCCGCATGTGACAAGAAGGAAAGCACGACCAGGCCGGCGGTTGTTGCGCAGTAAGATGGTGGCAGCAGTGCTGCAGCAGGGTCACCGCGTGCAGTGGGGTAATGGCAGTCAGAAACCAGGCCCCAGGGAGATGAACTGTCAAAGCTGAGCTAGGCTTTGTTTAGTCTAGCTTAAGCATGGGCTCGCTTGACTTCCCTTTTGTCTGGCTATTAAACAGCTGCACACTAGTGCTGATTTGGGGTTGGTGGTATGTTTTTTTTGTTTGTTTGTCTGTGTTTTTCTTTCTTTTCACTGCTGGCATTCTTTACAGAAGCAAGCTGCTGGAAGGCTGCACTGATGGAGGGCCTAGGAGACAGACAAAGCCCATGGGGGAAAAAGGGTAAAAGCCAGACTGGGAGTCTTGCCTGTGTAGCCCTGCATCTGGTTTTGGCATATTTCTCACAGGATTTATCAGGTGGGAAGGACAAAATTATATGATCATTCTAAGTATGAGATTTTGAGCAGGGGAAGGTTCACAGACTTGGGTCTAACTTAGCACGTAATTTGAGACAACCCTCTCTATTAAAATATCGATTTCATTTCCCCCCCCAGCCTTTTTGGCTCATGAGAGACTGTAAAGCTTTATCCTACTCTATAAAACTAGTACTTGTTAAGACACAATGGGGTTAAAGCAACATCTTACAGTTTTACATTCATGTTTTCAAAGTACTGCTGGATTCTTTTCGGCACTGAAGACGGGGCCTGCTGAAACTCAGACGATGTGACACGTTTTCTGTGAGTGATGCACTCGCTGACATTGCTATTTTCAGTGTGCCAGAAGGCTGTTCTAATAAAGAAATTTATTCCCTAATATTAAAAACAGGATGTGAAGGGTTAATGAGCATACAAGAGGCAGAGCGTGATGGCAGCTTGTAGCGGTTGCCCCCACCCAAAAATGCAGCATTTTCAGTCTTTAAAACACAGTATGAGGAACTGAATTGCATCCTTTTTATTTCAAATGCAGGATAATTCCCTGAGTAAGCAGCTTTTTCCTTAAATAAAACTTTTCCAGAACTTAAAATAAACCTGTGGAACACGTTCACGCAGCTGACGGTGAGCTGGAGACAGCATGTTCTTTGGCCCAGGGAAGCACAGGCCTGGCAGGAGCTCTGTAACTGTTCATTTCCAAGGCTTCACACCGCACTGTCAGCAGCCTCCGTCAGTACAGCAGTCCCCCCCACAGCTGCATCTCCTCGCCGACTGATCTCTGGGGTTTGAATTACTCTTTGACTACTCTGCCATGAAAGGGATTTTTCAAATTTGGTCTTAAAAAGTAATCCATGACCTGAAGATGCAAGGATGGGGTGGGGGGAAAAAAGAACCCGCAATGAGATGACCGCACCGGTAAACAGAACAGCTCATTCCTTACAGTTCTAAAGCATCATAGTCTGGTAGCGACGGACCCCAGGGCTTTGGAAGCAGAAGAAATACCGTACATAGAAGGAAGAGCAGGCTTTTAAAGTGGTACTATAAAATTTTAGGTAGCTATGTATGTAGACTAACACCCACACCCCTCAAACCAGAGACTGAAGTAACGAATGTACCTGGGAGGTGAGACATTTGCTCAGTGACTTGCCCGGCCAGCAGCACTTACCTGGACAGTCTGCTGTCTCTTTGAACGCTCTTTTCTTACAGCATCCTCGGCACATGTTAAATACACATTTATTGCCCTGGGTTGAGATGGGGAGGGGGGGGAAACAAGCTTGTATCAGTGAAAATAAAATTATTGCTTACTATAATAAGCAACAACAGTACATCTCTGCACGTTCAGACCTTTGGAGAAAGCCATGGACTCGGTGTTAGGCAGTTACACCTCAGTCTAATGAAGCTGACAGAGCTGATGACATGTGGGGGGGAGCCCCAGCTAGAGACTATTTGTACATGGGGACCCAAAAACAAACAAACAAAAAATCCACCTTCACTTTCTGCGCCATCAGGACGCTGTTGGGCAGCCCGAGCTATGCAACGCAGGCGCGTGCCATGAGCGCGTCGGGACACGCGCTACACCATTTGTGGCAGGCGAGCGCGCTGCAGTTCTCTGCAGAAGCAGCATGTGAACCGCGGTGCCTGACATGCCAGCTGCGGCTACCCTGAAAATAACTGTTACCAGAGCAATTGCTCCCCTACTTGCAACTTAAAATACACCTGAGTATATACTAAAGTATAATGTATGACCCTTAGGGACAGCAGCAGCTGAGTCTTGGCTGGGTGACAACTTGGCCCTACCAGACGGGCTAGCCAGGGGTGTTCATTTAGGAAAATGGGGTGGGTTGGGGGGGGGGGCTTCCCACCACCGCAACTGAAACCGCCATCATGTTTAGGGAACCCTTGGCTGATTTTTCCCCACCCCCTTTTTATTGTTCTCCCCCATTCTGTGACACAGCTGAGCCGCATCTGAGCTAGGAAAACAAAAATACAGGCCGAGCCACAGGATTGCCAGAGCTGCCTGCAGCAGTGCAATGATGTACGAGCAAAACAAATATGAGCCTGCGCCCGACTTCAGACAAGCACCGTTGACGCACCGAGCTGTGTCGCTTGGCTATGACCCAGGGTGGCTTTGAAAGCAGGCCAGGTGACCGCGCCAGGGCTCCCAATAATGGCCACGGCAAGAAAAACTTTTCTTCTGTAGCTGCAGCTCCAAGCTGAGCCCCAGCTGGCTGCTGCTTCTAAGGTGCTACCACAGTGCTACAACAGCGAGCACCTCCACCTGCGCCTCGCCCTGACTCCCCACCCCCCAGCTGTAATGCTACTTTTTCAGCTAGAGCACATCCTTGCATCTTACGCCCTCCTTGTACGGCTGTGTGCACAGGGAGGCTGTCAGCAGCAATAAATATGCTCTGCACACTCAGCTCAGCAACGTCTCCCTATCAAGGAAGCAGGTCTGTTCCCCAGTGGAAAACAAACCAAAAAAACCCAATAAACTCTTTTCAAATATCAAATATTTGAAGTTTCATATATGAAGTTGAATATATATGCTCTACACAACCTGGAAAACAGCTGGCTTGTTTAACATTGTGAAAGTTGATGTTAATGCTGGCGAAACGAGCTGTGAGTGACGAGGTGCACGTTCCGATTGAGGGCATAGATCCGACCCCAACAAAAACCAGAGCTGCTGCCTGACACACACTAGACTATACTGTGATGATGTTTAAAGTATTTGTATCGGTACCCCAACAACCACACCGGTTAGTCAAAGTCTAAATCCTTGCAGAGAACCACCACCCACCACTAGCTCTAGGAAGAGGGGGTTTGGTTTTAATTTCCCGGAAGAATATACATGTGAGATGACTGGAAGTTTGGAGAGTTTTTGCAAAGACCTCTTGGGAAGTTCATCTGGCTCACTCAACTGCCTTAGCAATAAATATCCTCAGCAGCAATAAGACTGCACTTTTTTGGAAAGGAAGGCAAATGATCTCAAAGAACCTACATGTGTCGGTGATTTTTCTGTAGCACTTTCACCTCAGCGACTGGTTACAGTTCATAGTTACAAGGCTTTTGCCAAAGTATGGACCTTCCCCCCCCCCCCCAGCAGGACTTGGTACACATGCATGGCTGGACACTGGCGTGGCCCTACCTCAGGATTCAGAATCACGGAATAGTGTGGGTTGGAAGGGATCTTTCAAGGTCATGAGACCAACCCCCCTGTAGTGAGCAGGGATGGCTTCCGCTACAGCACGTTGCGTAGAGCCCCGTCCAGCCCAACCCTGGGTGCTGCCAGGGATGGGCATCTATCACCTCTGGGAAACCTGTGCCAGTGTTTCACCACCCTCATAATGAAAAATTTCTTACTTACATCTAGTCTAAAACTGCCCTCTTTTAGTTTAAAACCCTTGTGCTGTCGCAATAGGCCTTGCTAAAAAGTTTGACCCCAGATTTCTTATAGTCCCCCTTTAAGCACTGGAAGGCCACCATAAGGTCTCCCCGCAGCCTTCTCTTCCCCAGGCTGAACAACCCCAGCTCCCCCAGCCCGGCCTCGCAGCAGGGGGGCTCCAGCCCAACAGCCCCGTGTCTGTCCCGTGCTGAGGAGCCCCGAGCTGGAGGCAGCACTGCAGGGGGGTCTCACAGAGCGGAGCAGAGGGGCAGGACCCCTCCCTCGCCCTGCTGCCTGCGCTGCTGGGGATGTATCCAGGGGACGGTTGCCCTTTCGGGCTGCGAGTGCACATTGCCGGCTCATGTCCAGCCTTTCATCCACCAGCACCCCTGAGTCCCTCTCTGCAGGGCTGCTCTCCACCCCTTCATGCCCCAGCCTGTGTTGATACGGGGATTGCCCCGACCCAGGAGCAGGACCTTGCGCTTGCCCTTGAACCTCAGGAGGCTCACATGGACCCACTTCTCGAGCTTGCCCAGGTCCCTATGGATGGCATCGTGTCCCTCAGGCGTGTCAGCTGCACCGCTCAGCTGGGTGTCGTCTGCAACCTTGCTGAGGGTGCACTCGATCCCACCGCCTGTGTCATTGATGGAGATACTGCACAGCACTGGTCCCAGTACAGATCGCTGAGGGACACCACTCATCACTGATCTCCATCTGGACATTGAGCCATTGACCACTACATGGTTAATTCAATTTCCATTTAATGGAAATGCTTTAATGGACACTGGCACTGACTTACCTTAGGGTTTCCACATTGATCACACTTTGCATATTTGGCTGGAAAAGAGAGATTCCTGATTTCAGCAATGATATTTTTATATGGAAGAAGTAAGTAAAAAAAAAAAACCAGGATCAGGCAAAGCTTGGCACTCTTCTAGCCAAGGAGAGACTCTTTCTGAAATAAAGAGTACCTCAAAGAACAGTGCAAAGGTAAAGATACTTTGACTTTTTTAGTGCCTCTAAGCTAAATCCAAACATAGAAAGTTTTAATCCTTAAGTCAAGTGTAAAAGAGGAGGACATCTGCTTGAAACACATATGAAATTTCAATTTAAAATACTAGTGACAGCTACAATTTAGTTTGTGAAGCATTTTGACATTAAAAAGATGCTTGTCGTGGATCAGTGAGGTGCTTCTTTGATCCTTGTTTCCTTTACTAATGAACATAACTTGAATCACATTCACTACTACCAGAATTTCCCGATAATCCCCCCTCTTTTTAAAGAAGTTTCTACAACTACATAAACAAGGAAAATAAAGTAGGGGCAATTTATGGCAAATGTGGTATCAGCAACCTTCCATGTATTTATGCCATTAAATGGAACTTACGTTTTACAGATGGATCAAAGCTTTTATTTGGATTTCTTAACTTCTTTTTTTGCTTATTCTTTGACAGAAGCTCAGAATTTCCATCTTCCTCCTCTTCCAGAGCACGTTTCCCTCGCACACCTTTTTCAGTCCCACTGGCTCCATTCTCCTTGCATCTCTCCTTTGGCCTGAAACAGTGAATACTGTCGTAAGTTGAAGGGAAGAAGCAGCTGGTCCCTGGCCACTGTTGTGGTTTACAGAAATCTGGGTAAACTGGAAGCCTTTCTATAATGGCTAAATTACAAGGATGTGTCATTGCCCTTAGAAGTGAACAGAAAAACCTAACTTCTTTATTAACACTGGCTGTAGTAACAGACACAGTGCCAGATATATCGGTGGGGAAGTCAATTAAAGTTGACCAGTTAAATTAGTTATGTACTTGTTATTCCCACGTTTTACTTAAGTATTTACTTAATTCAATTCAGTATTTACTTAAGTATTAATCTTGACATGCTCGTTCTCTTCTTCAGCTCAATTTTCACAAAAGAAAGGGAATAAGCTATCTGAAAAGCTTGTCCATGCAGCACAAGCACCCTTTAGAGAATACAGTTTAGTTCCCATCTTTGCTACCCTGGCAGTTACAGCAACATTCGTGTCACATCTAACAATAAAGTACTGTCAAGTAGCACAACTGTTGCACGCCAGGTTCTCTTTCTGAGCTACAGTGGAATTCTTGGTCCTTACTTTCCAGAGAGAGAGAAACCTGAGGAGGATCTAAAGGAGAAGATGCATACAATGAGCAACATTCCCACGAACAAAGCGATAACCAGGAAAAAACCAAAACAGAATAAAAATAATCCAAAGTCTTCACTTATTTTCAAATGAATGTAAGCTCCGAGAACAGAACTGGATGGCTCTGTACTGACAGTTCGGGTGGAAAGGCCTGTGGGTACCAGTCCCTGTTGGAATAGAAAACTCACCCTGGCCTGACGTATGGCTGACAGATCCAGTGGAAAAAAGGCAACCCTTCTTTTGGCTTTTCCCCTTCTTTCTGATTAGCTATTTCCTCCTGCAGCAGAGAGTTACAGTCAGTTCTTCTGGATTTCTCAGGAAATACTCTAAATAATACTTCAAGCTCCAGGAAACCACAAAGTGAAATTTAAACTAACAGTTACTGACAGTTAAATATAGGCAAAAAGCCTCTACTAAGACAGATTAAATGAAGCAGATTTGTAACTCCTAAATCAACTTTATCCCCTGTAAAGCTGTTCAGGCTTAAGGGGCTGCTACTGTAGCAAACTACCGATATCAAGGCTGGCAAGCCACCAAGTTCCAGTGCAGTGGCTAACAGACATCAACTGCACGACATACACGGAAAGTTCCCACCACGTGCGGACAGTGTTGTTCTGGGAGATGAGGGCCCCTCTTGGTACCTGGCATCGTAGTTTCAGCTCCCTGTTGACATCTACAATGCCCTCTAGAGTCTTCACTTTTGCTAATTCTTCACGCAGCTGCTGGTAAACTTGAAGCCTGAGGCAAATCCCAAACATCAAGTCATATTTATTCATTATTGCTAGACCGAGGAGATCAACTAAAAATGTCTTTATAAATGCTTTTTATAGATTTTTGTCTTGCTGCACTTGCCTTTGGTAGAAGCTTATCTTTTTTCTTGTAAGCCCAGAGAAAAGTACACGTACCTGCTCCTATTTTCTGAACAAATACTTGGCATACAACCACGGTACCAAGATAAGCTAACATGAACGTACAATGCATCAGCTGCTCCTCAGTAACTGCCCATGGCCATGCTCTTACTCCACAATAAATGCAGGACAGCCGCCCTCTCAATGAACAAGGACTTTGTTAACTCCCATTTGCCATAAAGTGCGTGTGTGCATATGGGCAATTACCGCGCGGTAGCTGATGTGCTGTGAGCTCACGCCCTAGCTTATCCTGTGGTAACTTGTTCATTCCCCATGCCCTGTTTCGCAGATAGGCAGTGGAGCATAAAGGCCTCAGCCCACATTCTCTCCAGCCAGGTCCAGGAAAGAAAACCTTGCAGCATACTAATTCTGGCCAAATAAATCCTTGTCCTGGAAAGCCAGATGCTTGCTAAGCAGGATGAGCCCTGAAAACATTAAGAGTTCTCTGGAGATACTCACGTGTGATGCCAGAGCTTGAAGAGATGAGCCCTAACATAAGACAATGGACAAGGGTACTTCTGCACTATCTCCAGATACTCCTCAGCCATCTCCCACACCAATGGGTTTCGGCCCTCAAACAAAGCTGGGTTATGAAGATTACCTTCTAGGGAACGAAAAGAAATACTCAAACTTTTATTTCAGGATTGGAACAGGAAAGAAAAAAAAAACAACGAGGCTCTCAAGCTCGATCAGCTCTGCTGTGATTCTACCAGCCAGTCACATCAGCACGTACTCATAAAGAGGAACGCGGCGCCCATATAACTCTAGCCTGACCTCAGAATACTAGACTTCACTATACAATTCTTAACTGAGCCAAATAGCTCATATCTAATTAAAGGACATTTTCCAGAAAGGCGCCCAATCTTGACACAAAAACAGTAAAAAAAAAAAAAAAAAGATAAATTACTGCTTTTGTTGCCCAATGGTAAATACTTGGACAATGGATGTCTTCCCTTATATCTGCATTCACATTTGTCTGGCTCATGTTACACGCTGCTTCGCACTCTGCTTCTCTCTACTAGTTTCACAAGCCTTTTGTTAATCAGTATTTTCTAAAAATAAGATTCTACAGCCTCCCAGGAAAAAAGGTTCGTTGCTTTAACTGTGCGAGTGATTGGAAGCTCTTTCTGATGTCTATCCAGCTCTTCCTGTAGGAAGTTAGGCCAGTTCTTTCTTGTCCCAACCCAACACAAACCACCTGCAGGAATGTTAATCAGTGGACGCACTTACTGCATCAAGATCCATTCAAAAACCATTCCACTGATTACCAGATGTCATGCAAATATTCCGGGACAAAGAAGTCCCATATGTCTTTGTCAAGTAATTAAATTTGAGCTGTCCACTCAGCAGCACTGCAAGTCCAACATAACAATTCTTACAAATCTTAAGCGATTCCTGGAGATGGCCCGGGTAAGAGGAGAGAGAACGGCCACTCAGCTTTCAATCAAATCTGTCCGACGTAAGCTTTTAATAAACATATATGGGGCTGCTAAAAGAGTAAGAAAGAGTTCATTTTCTTTACCTGCACTCATGACGCCATGCACTCCTGTCTTACGGATACATTCTTCCACGTCGCTGAGACACTGGATGTTTCCATTTGCAAATACAGGAATGCTTACAGCTTTTCTGTACCAATGAATAAAAGAGATGCATAAAATCGACAATTAGAATGTTTAGAGTCAACCCAGAAGTTCTACTCCTCTCCCACAAATTTGTTTGCCCTTCAGTGCCACTGCACACTCCGCTTAAAATTTACCTTCATAGCGCGTTAGCAGAAATCCGCTCAGGTGGGTACTGCTCACTAACCTGACAGCTTGAATGTGCTCCCAAGACGCCACGCCAGCAAGCGGTCCTTTCTGTTCTTTAGTACGGCCGTGCACAGTCAGCAGCTGGAACACAAAGTTACATTTACTTTTCATGTGTTGGAATCACTGGAACAAATCCACTGACAAATATTTCCTTTCAGCCCATACACTTTGTGGATGCCACTGAATTCTCACTGCTATTTCAACAGTGCAGGGACTTTGGTATCACAGAAAAGATAACAGCAGCTCACCTACCATGGCATGGTCTCGGGCTTCTTTCAGCTTGCTACTCCACAGCATGGCAAGATTGTACCTTGGGAGAACCTACAGATTTCCTATTGCATTGGCTCCCGTTTGTGATTCACTTTGGAATCTGTGATACATCGATCTGGCTTGCTCCTCCACAGAAGGCCTGAATACTGTTGCTACTGGCTCTAACTACAGACCGTCTCTTACAAATTCACTGGAGTTAAATCCCAGAAGGCTGCCTGGTTCTTCACTAGTGGTGACCATCTTTGATACTGGTTTTTCTATAGCCCTGTGGATTTCATGCATTTGCACTGCCTCCTGCAGCACTACGCTAGACTGAGACGCTCAGCCACAGTGAAGGATGCCCCCCTGTGCCGTGATTACAAGACTGACTCTGAAGTCATGATGTCTTCCATAACGTACTATTGACCTGCTGCCTATGACTGCAAATACATACAATCTCTCCGCATCCCGTTTTTCTCTCTGTAAAACAATGTAGCCTATTCATCTCCACAGTACACCAAGATCTGGTCATCAGATGCTTTACATAGAGACCCGTGTCCAATGCAACAGTAGAGGGAGCAGCTGCCTCCTTACCTGGCAGCCAGCTTTCTCCAGCATCTGTGCATACTTCACTGTCTTGTCAATTTCTGGGAAAACGCGGATTTTGCATGTGATGGGAACAGAGAGCTTCTCGTTAGCCAGTAAAACTGGGAAAGATTGAAAAGACAGGTAAGTGGGCTGCACAATGCTATGAAAAGTGCCTGCTCTCCTCAAGATCTGATACTGGGTGTGGTATGGAAAAAGCCTAAAAAGTTAATGCTATGCACTTCTCACAGCTTAAACAATCAGAAGTCCTCTGCAATCCTTATTGCACAGGTTAATCAAGTTATCATAAAACATGAAGCACAAAATCTGCATTCTAACAAGGAAGCATAAAACAGTCAGCATTTAATAGCCCTAACGTTTCCACTGCATCAGAACTTCACTTTCAAGGACCACCCCCTCAAATCTTAATAATTGATACAGGTTTACTATCGTCACAGGCTACTGTACTCCTCCTACTATGCCAAGAACATTTACACTCGCTTGTCTACCTTTCCTACAAGAGATCCTTTGCTTCTTTCCAAATTATCACCAAATAATCATAACAAGTAAAGTCTTGTCCATGGTAAGCAGAGCCTTATCAACTGAGGTAGGCTGTGGACCCAATTAAGTAGTAAATGTGGGTTACAGAGTCAGGGTGAAATCCAGAACAACATGTTAAACTCCCATAGTCCTTACCCAGTGCATGGAATCGGAAAACTACTAAAAAGAGAGCTAATGAAGACAGCCAACAGAAAAACACTGAGCAATGGCATGCCTGAAGTTCTTTTCTCTTCCAGAGTTTGGATGCATAATGTACAAAGGCACACAATCACAGAGTGGTGGGGGTTGGAAGGGCCCTTGAGAGCTCACCCCATCCCACCCCCTGCGTGAGCAGGCACCCCCAGAGCAGGGGCACAGGGCCACATCCAGGCGGGGTGTGAATGTCTCCAGGGAAGGGACCCCACAGCCTCTCTGGGCAGCCTGTGCCCCTGCTCTGGCACCTGCACAGGGAAGGGGTTTGTCCTCATGTTCAGGGGGAACTTCCCGTGTTCCAGCTTGTGCCCGTTGCCCCTTGGCCTGGCGTTGGGCACCACTGGAAAGAGTCCGGCCCCATCCCCCTGACACCTGCCCTTCAGATATTTATAAGCACTGATGAGACCCCCCTCAGCCTTCTCTTCTCCAGGCTGAACAGACCCAGGTCTCTCAGCCTTTCCTCATCAGGGAGATGCTCCAGTCCCCTCATCACCTTCATAGCTCTCCGCTGGACTCTCTCCAGCAGTTCCCTCTCCTTCTTGAAGTGGGGGGCCCAGATCTGGACGCAGCACCCCAGATGTGGCCTCACTGGGGCAGAGCAGAGGGGGAGGAGAACCTCCCTCGCCCTGCTGCCTGCACTCCTTTCCATGCACCCCAGGGCACCGCTGGCCCCCTTGGCCCCAAGGGCCCGGTGCTGGCTCAGGGTCACCTCGCTGCCCCCCAGCACCCCCAGGGCCTCTCAGCAGAGCCGCTCCCCAGCAGCTCCCCCCCATCCTGTGCTGGTGCGGGGGGTTGGTTGTTCCTCCCCAGGGGCAGGACCGGCTCCTGCTGAATTCCCCGAGGCTCCCCCGGGCCCAGCTCTCCAGCCTGCCCAGCCCTCGCTGGGTGCCAGCACAGCCCCTGCTGTGTCAGCCACCCCTCCCAGCTTGGTGCCGTCAGCGAACTCGCTGAGGGGACGCTCTGTCCCTTCGCCCAGGCCGCTGATGGATGCGTTGAGCAGGACTGGCCCCAGCACAGCCCCCTGGGGAGCACCGCTAGGCACAGGCCTCCAGCCGGACTCTGCCCCGTTGATCCGTGACCCTCTGAGCTCTGCCGTTCAGCCAGTTCTCAGTCCACCTCACTGTCCCCTCGTCTGACCTCCTGAGCTCACCTGTGAGGATGTTATGGGAGACAGCGTTGAAAGTCTTGCTGAAGCTGAGGTAAACAACATCCACTGCTCTCCCTTCACCTACCCAGCAGCCATGCCACCATAGAAGGCTATCGGGTTGGTCAAGCATGATCTCCCCATGGTGGATCCACGTTGGCTACTTCTGATAACCTTCTTTTCCTCTACATGCCTGGAGATGACCTCCAGAATTAACTGTTCCATCACCTTTCCCGGGATGGAGGTGAGGCTGACAGGCCGCTAGTTTCCCAGGTCCTCCTTCTTGCCCCTTCTGAAGACTGGAGTGACCTTGCCTACCCTCCAGCCCTCGGGCACCTCTCCTGTCCTCCATGACCTTTCAAAGATGATGGAGAGTGGCTTAGCAACAGCATCTGCCAGCTCCCTCAGCACTCATGCGTGCATCCCATCAGGGCCCATGGATTAGTGAGGATCCAGTTTGCCTAAATGATCTCCAGCTCAATCCTCCTCAGACAAGGGCAAGTCTGTCTTTTTCCAGGTTTTCTCTCTCTCCTCTGGGGGCTGGGATGCCTGAGGGCCAGCCTTAACAGTAGAGACTGAAGCAAAGATGGCACGCAGTAACTCTGCCTTCTCTGCATCCTGCCTCACCGGGACACCCACCTTGTCCAGCAGTGGGCCCAGCTTCCCCAGTCTTTCTTTCATTACTGATGTATTTGAAGAAGTCCTTGTTATCCTTGACATCCCTTGCCAGATTTAGTTCCAAGTGGGCCTTGGCCTTCCTCGTTGCATCTCTGCATGCCCTGACAACGTTTCTATATTTCCTGCAAGTGGCCAGTCCCTTTTTCCACATACCGTAAAGCTCCTTCTTCCATTTGAGCTTTTCTAGAAGCTCTTTGTTCATCCAAAATTCACCTGCTTTCTTTTAACCCAAATCCCAGAAGCTCTAATGATAGGTACTTCCTATCACCCTTTCAAAGGAGCAAGCAAGGTGTATAGAGGTACAAGCAGATAACAGTAATCCATCATTTTAAGTAAGGCTGTGGGAGAAGGAGGAAGGGGAAGCTTTGCCCACCTTTTACACAACAACTCTCTTACTAGACAGCCTGGGTTCTCACACAACTAGATGACCTGGGTTCTCTTCTCACCTTGAGGCTGTTCTGATTTGCATGTTTCACTCCTAACAAAAGTGCCCTAACAACCACGTTACATGCCGGGCAGGGAAGCACTCTCTATCTTTCCAGGTCCTCAGCAGTGTTTTTGTGCCAAACCTGGACCTGGACCACAGGGAATGCAAAGAGAAGACTCTCTGACTTCATGATTCAGACACTTGCTTTGAAGTGGGGTGAAGGCGCCTACTCAACCCTACATAATGACCAAGACCTTGCTTTTAAATCAGTTCTGAATGTATTTCTTAAAAAAAAAAAAAAAAAAAAAAAAAAAAGACACTGTTCCCAACTGCTACCGATAGTCTGAAAACATCCTACACAAATTTGGAGAAGAGAGGCATAACTTGCTATGGTGTGGACAGAAAGAGTACACCGAGCTGATCAGAAAAGGGCAACTGTGGCTTCAAGCAGAAATACAACTCCTGGCACCCGAGAACTTCAAAAATAAGAAGTAAGACACTGGGAGTTCTGCTGTTTCTAGAGCTGGAGAGCCACTAAGCCATCATTAGGGATTTAATTGACTCGCTTTCACCTAAAGTCTGTTTCAGGTACTGAAGTCTTTTCGCAGAAGAGCACAAGTTTGTAGTAGGATACCACCAAATACCTTGAGGGTGCCACTGGAATACAGTAAGAAAGGAAAAAAAAAAACCCCAAACTCAAACACAACCCTCCCCAAAGAAACATGCTGCACCCCCTTTCCCCCAAAAATCCCTAAACCTCCTCTCAGTGATGAGTTCATCCCATTCCCTCTCAAAGTGAAGCCTCTCTAAAGACTTACTCATTCTCTGAAGAAGATCCCACTCCTCTTGCAGAAATGCTCCGTAGTGACCTATAATAAAATAGCATATGACAGAGTTGTACAGATGAGTAAGATTCTGAAGTATACAGCTTTCATCAAGGTTCACATACAAAGGTCCAGACACTCACATGCCTCACTGGCAGGAACAGAGTTGTCCTGCCCAAACTGGAAGAGTTGGATCATTCTGTTCCCCATGCCACCCCAGATTTACAGGATAAACAATGAATCCCCACACCCTACTTTCACTCCCTAAGGCTGGTGTGTTCACACAGCAGCTCGAAGTCCAACTTTCAGGGGTTTATACCATCTGTTTAAAACTTCCCTTCAGGATAAAACCTGAACAGATTGAAAGACCTATTTGCCCTGTACACCACCGATCATCTCCTATTAGTCTTTGGAAGACATTTTAGAAGAGGAATGGACAGTTACTGAACAAATCTTTCCTCAACATCCTAACTGATCCAAAACTTTCAAACACTGGTTCTGGTTTTCAAACATAGCTATCTTTGCAATATCTTTAAGGGATTCAGCAGGCGTTATCCTCTTATATGCTAGTGTGAATAAACTCTGTGCAAGTATCAAGGAAATAGGAGACGCTAAGTGCCTCCACGATATAATTTTAAATGCAGTTTTGCAAAATTAAGCTGTTTGAGCAACTGAAATCAGAAAGAAAATCAAGCTCTTACTAACAATACTTTTTCTGAAGGCTATTCTAGACACAAGAGGTGTCACTCAAGAGATTTTGGAATGAATTATTAGTATATCTGATTTTTGCTTTAGGTACTACAAAGCATTATTTGTTAAAGTGGGTGTAACTAAGTCTGACTTCAGTAGTACTGCAGCCACCCCCCTGCCCAAGGCTTAATTTGGTCCTCTTGATGTTTTACTGCCAACGTTAACATCTGAAACATGCCACTTCTCTGTTTATCCAGGGTTCAGGTTTGTACGTACCTCTCTTTGCAATCATTTGGGGGCAACCCAAATTTAGGTCTATGGCATCGCAATAATCCTGAGCCAACAGTGCTGCTTGGACAAATACTTCAGGGTCATTGGCACAGAACTGAGAAAGACAGAGAGATGAGGAATACTCAGGGAAGAGCTTTCTTCAAGTACTGACATAGTTATGACATAGTCATGAAGTACCTACTTGCTGCAGAAAACAGGCATAATATGCACAGTTAATAGCAAACACCCTTTCTCAAAAAAAAACCAACAAAAAAACCCCTGTGACACTTACCAGCTAAAGATCTTCAACCTTCAAAACTGACAAAAATGAGAAAGATGAGCATTCAAGAGGCAAAGAAATATTCTACAAATATTTTACATCTAATACCCAAGAATAAGAGGGAACAACTCTTAAAACCCCCTGTAGAACAAAACAGCTGTAGCATTTTACTACATAAAGGTCGTGCAGAAGAAGAGAGTTACCTGTGTTGTCTCTGGCTCTTGAGACAATTCAAACTTTGTAGGTATCAATGAGCACCACTGTCTCTAAAATGAATTCACATTAGTGTGGATTGTGAAATAGACACATTGCGCTGTTAGTCAAATGCTCAGTCTTAAATATAATTAATGTTATATTTAAAGCACAGTGCAAAAATCAATTTATTAAGAAAAATTAGGTTAATTTGAAGCTGCTTTGTTGAAGAGGACAGAGCCAGACTATTTTTATTTATGATTGTAAACAGATTTTCTAAAATTCATTATTAACAAACCACATCCTCAAATAATATAGATTTAAACTCAAAAACATATGAGCAGAGGTGTGACTTAAACCCTATAGCACTACCTAAATTATGGCTGACACCAACTAAAACCAGAAAAGGCATCTGCTTTCTCTGAGATCACAGAATCATGGAATCATTAAGGTTGGAAAAGACCTCTAGGATCATCAAGTCCAACTGTCAACCCAACACGTCCCCAAGTGCCACGACTACATGTTTTTTGAATACCCCAGGGACGATGACTCCCCCAACTCTCTGGGCAGCCCGTTCCAGTGCCTGACCGCTCCTTCTGTAAAGAGATTTCTCCTAATACCCACTCGAAACATTCCCTGACGCAGCTTGAGGCCATTTCCTCACATCCTGTCACTTGTTACTTGGGAGCAGAGACCAACCTCCACCTCACTACAGCCCCTCTCAGGCAGTTGTAGGGAGCAAGAAGGGCTCCCCTCAGCCCCCTCTTCTCCAGGCTAAACCCCCCCAGCCCCCCCAGCCGCCCCCCAGCACACTTGTGCTCCAGACCCTGCCCCAGCCCCGCTGCCCTTCTCTGGACACGCTCCAGCACCTCAAGGTCCTTCTTGTCCCGAGGGGCCCAAACCTGAGCCCAGCATTCGAGGTGGGGCCTCCCCAGGGCCGAGCACAGGGGCCCCATCCCTGCCCGGCCCCTGCTGGCTACACCAGTGCTGACACAAGCCCGGGGGCTGGTGGCCTCCTTGGCCACCTGGGCACTGCTGGCTCATGCCCAGC
The DNA here is from genome assembly GCF_963921805.1 of Phalacrocorax carbo. Taxonomy (NCBI): domain Eukaryota; kingdom Metazoa; phylum Chordata; class Aves; order Suliformes; family Phalacrocoracidae; genus Phalacrocorax; species Phalacrocorax carbo. The sequence goes on from NC_087528.1 coordinate 9,762,274, forward strand.
CGGCTGTCAGCCAGCACCCCCAGGGCCTTCTCCCCCGGGCACTTCCCAGCCCCTCTGCCCCGGGCCTGGGGCGCTGCCTGGGGTTGGTGTGACCCAAGGGCAGGACCCGGCCCTTGGCCTTGTTGAACCTCACACAATTGGCCTTGACCCATCGATCCAGCCTGTCCAGGTCCCTCTGCAGAGCCCTCCTGCCCTCGAGCAGATCGACACTCCTGCCCAATTTGGTGTCATCTGCAAACTTACTGAGGCTGCACTCGATCCCCTCATCCAGAGCATTAATAAAGATATTGAACAAGACTGGCCCCAACACTGAGCCCTGGGGAACCCCGCTCGTGACCAGCCGCCAGCTGGATTTAGCTCCGTTCACCACAGCTCTCTGGGCTCGGCCAGCCAGCCAGTTTTTTACCCTGCAAAGGGTACACCTGTCCAAGCCATGAGCCGCCAGCTTCTCTAGGAGGATGCTGTGGGAGACAGTGTCAAAGGCTTTGCTAAAGTCCAGGCAGACAACATCCACAGCCTTTCCCTCACCCACCAGGTGGGTCACCTGGTCACAGAAGGAGATCAGGTTGTTCAGGCAGGACCTGCCTTTCATGAACCCATGCTGGCTGGGCCTGATCCCCTGGTTGTCCTGCACTTGCCTGGTGAGCTCACTCAAGATGTATCGCTCCATAACCTTCCCCAGCACTGAGGATTAGGCTGACAGGCCTGTAGTTCCCCGGATTCTCCTTCTGGCCCTTCTTGGAGATGGGTGTCACATTTGTTAACCTCCAGTCATCTGGGACCTCCCCTGTTCACTAGGACTGCTGATAAACGATGGAGAGTGGCTTGGCCACCTCCTCCGTCAGCTCCCTCAGTGAATTCATATTCAAATTGTGAAGTTTGCTGTACCATCAGGCATTGGCCACTTCTAGAAGCAGAATTTACTTTTATTTGTAGTCCTGCATTGTCCAGGGATAAGACTTTACAAATTAGTTAAGAAATGCCACTAAATTTTGGGGTGGGAAAATTTCTCCTTTCTGTACACATATTGAAACCTCCAGTCATCTGGGGCCTCCCCTGGTCTCTGGGACTGCTGATAAATGATGGAGAGTGGCTTTGTGAGCTCCTCTGCCAGCTCCCTCAGAGATGACTGAAACAATGGCAAGCCTCTGACCAAGCCACATCAGTGATTATTTTTACTCAGCAAACAAAGCCCCCAGAGCAGGCTGGGCTCAGATGCACCTCTGCCAAATCTATTTCCAAGACTCTCTGGCCAAAACCCAAGCCTACCCAGAAATATTGCAGAACTTGGTAAGGATTGCTGTACTGGGTCAATTCCAAAACTAATCTAGTTAGTTCTGTGCCTTATGTCCGACAGTGGCCAGTGGGAAAAAGGAAAATACAGCAGCTCACAGTAATTGACACTTTTCTGGTAGACTTGCCCAGAACCCACAGCTTACTGAGCTGAATATCTGTGTTCAAAAGACATAGAGCTTTCTAAGACTATTTAAATTTCTGCCATCTGTATTTTTCTGTGGAAAAAGGATCTACCTCCCACAGAAAACAGAGCATATACAAAGCTTTACTCAGACAGACCAAAGGTCAACTTCATCCTGCTCTGATAACGGTCAACAACAGATATCTAGGGAACAGCAGGAGCTGGAAAGCATCTTCAAGGATGCTGGAAGCAGAAGCGGCGTTTCCTGCACCTAATGACCCTCAGTAGAGTTTTTCTTCATTTGCTTTGTAAATTCATGCAATCTTTTAGCATCTACTACATGGTAACGAATTTTGCAGTTTATAACCAGCACTACCCTTACTTAACACTCTTGTTTTGCATTTGTCATCTTCAAGCCAGGCACTCTTTCACAGACTTCTGTCATCTCTCCCCTCAGAAAGGGGAGACACTTCTTTTCTAGGGTGAAGAGTCCTCATCTACTGAACTGCTCCACATGTGAAATCACACCATTGCTCCGCTCATGCCGGCTGCTTTTCCCTGCATTATTCTCCAGCTCTGCAGGCCCAACTCCCTCTTCGGGATGGGGCAGAGGGAAGTACCTGAACCTCACACAGTACTCAAGGAGCAGAAGCAACATAAGCTTAAAAGCATGCCCTGTCGTCCTTGTATCCTTTTTCTACAGCTAAGCACTGAACTCATGGTTTCAGAGAACTACTCAAAAGATTGTGATCCTTGTAAGTGGGATCAGATTTAGAACAACCCTTGACTCTACAAGACAAGCTGCAACTTATCTCTAAAGACAAGGTGTAGAGGACTGAAGCCCTGTGAGGAGTTAGTGCTCCAGGCCCCTGTGGTTAAGACACCACATCCTCCTTGCCTGACAAGGGACAAAGAGAAAACCGCACTTATCTTCAAGTACTCTTAGTGGTATTTCGATGAAGAACATGAGACTTCTGTAGAGAAGACTCATTCCAGGAGTCTCTAGTCTTCTCATTTCGAGAAAACTCACTTACATAAGTCTCTATGTAGACTTATCCTACACAACCACTTTAAAATCTGGGTGAGAACGACCAGCCTGAGCTCACACGCATTCAGAAAACCTCTGGATTTGCTAATACGACCGGGGTGGATGACGAGGGCAGAGCTGGCGACGCCGACCCGCCCTGGCGGCCTTACCCGAGAGCGCCCGGCACGGCGAGCCCCGGGGAGCTCCTCGCTCCTCCCGGCCCTGCCTGCCGCCGCTCCCGGTGCTCGGCGGGCGCCGGTGGCCCCTCCCGGCGGGCGGCTGGCGATGGCGGCCCCTCACCTGCACGATGAGCGGGCGGTCCTCGGGACAGGCCTCGCCGTAGAGGTTCTCGCGGCGGTAGTTGGCGTCTCTAAGGAAGACCTGGGCGTGCAGCATCGGCGTGTAGCAGAGCTGGGCGCCGTGGCGGCGGCTCAGCAGCCTCCAGGCCAGCTCACTCTGGTCCACCATGGGCGCCACCACATAGTGGGCGCTCCGCAGCGTCTCCCTCCAGAAGGCCTCCCCGCACAGCTTCGGCATCTCCCGCCTGCCCGCCCGTGCGGCGCCGCGGCAGCCGCCGCCCCTCGCCGCCGCCCCGGGGCCCGCAGCCGCCGCCTGAGGGCCGGAGGCGGGCGCGATCGCTGGGCCCCGGCAGGGCACCGAGGCGGCCGGACGGTGCCACCGCCATCTCGCTCCGGCCGGCTCAGCAGTGCAACTGCGCGACGTCCCCTCCGGAAACCGCGGCGCTGCCAGCAGGGCCCGCGCGCGGATGTGTCCGGGCAAGCGCAGGGCCGACGTGACGGGAGGAAGGCCGCGCTACCCCGCCTTCCCGTCGCGGCGGCGGCCACGGGCTGGGACGCTACAGGCCCCTTCCGCGGCGCCTGCCGGTGCTCGGACCCCCCCGCACCGGCCGGGCTCCGGGCCGCGCGGCTCCCCCGCCCGAGGGGCGGCTGCCGTGAGGGTGGGCGCCTGCCTGCCATGAGGGGGGACGCGGGCGGCCTCTGGGGCTCCCCCGCGGGCCGTCGGACGGCACAGGGAGGCTCGGCCGCGGCCGTCAGCCGGTGGGTGCCCGGCGCAGCACGGCCTGTGCAGCAGCAGCCGGCCTTCCCCTGTCCCCGAGCCCGCCCGGCATCCCGCCGCCCGGCATCCCGCCAGGACCGGCAGTGTACCCACCCTCCCCCACTCGAGCACGAGGCCCCGGAAATACGTTTGGTTTTGCACGTTGGCCTCTGTCCCCAAGAGATGCCGAGGTGAAGCCGTTATTGAGCATTACTCGGATGAAGCGAGGGGCTCTCATCCTTGGTGTCAGATGATCTGGTGGAGAGGTGGAAATGATCCACCTGGCTGAACCAAAAATAACAACATGCATGACAAAAACAGTCATTCAGCAGGATTTTATAAGGCTACTGACCACCACTGGATGAGCATAGCGGCAGATTTCCTCATCTGCCAGTACCTTCCAGAACGTCAAAACCACAGCATCTCTACCCCAATCAAAACATCACTGTAACTTTAGTTATAGGGCTTTAGATGTTTCTTTCTTCAAAAGGGCAAAACTCAGAGAAAATCATTATATACAACAACAAAGCACCAGAGCCTAAGCAGGGTTCTAGGTGTAGTCCCATTGTTCAGTAAGTCTGTTAGAGCCTGTCCATTGACAGCCTTTGCCGTCCAAGTTCACTGTCAAAGCCTATGTTTCTTTTCCCCTCCCCAGCATTCTAGCACTCACGGCTGTGGTGAACTTTGCTGCCAGAAAGAGCTAAGCTTCAAGCTCTTCCGATTAGTTTCTAGCATCTTCCACTACCTTGCAGCAGCCTAGACAGCCAGTTCTGCTATTTTAAGTACCCAGCCTCTCCAGCCCTCCTTCAACATTCCCATTTCCTCTTAGGCAGCTGCTCCAGGGTTATTTTTTTCTTTCTTTTGACCCTTATTTGCTGGCAAGGTGTCTGATCTTCAGTTATAGTAACTTAACTAATTGTAGGAGGAACAAACACCTGCTTCCTTTATAGTGATAAAGGAATCTTAAATGGCTTAAATCTTTTGAGTTTTACTTGACCTGTCTCAGCACCAGAAAGCTTCTCTACTGCTGTGTAGTAGTGCTGTTAAAAGCCATCAGTTCTGTTAAACTGTGACCCTTCCTGCTTTTTTTTAGCTATCTTCCTTGCAAGAAAGGAGTATTTATTTCCCCTGAGGAAGGTGGTAGAAAAGGAAAGTAACAGCTTTAATGCTGCTGATGACATCTGCTATACATTCTTATTCTATTAAGGCTATGTTACCGGTTTCAGAATAGCAATGTGATACTGTGAGCCAAAGAAAGTGTATAGGGCCCAACAGGGGGCTGTGTTTTTCAGTCTCGAGATTAAGACCAGCATGGTGTAGAGAAGCCTGTGAGAAGCTGGCTGAGGGAAAGAGAAGATCAGTCAACAAGAGACTCCCACTTCAGTTTCACAGAAGGGAAGATGTGAAGGACTTTGCTTCTGCCTTTGTCTTCTCAAAACAAGCAACTGCAGCATTTGCTTTTGCAGTGATATTATTGTTCTACTTATTGTCTATTTGATGGACTACTGAGAAACAACAAGCAGTACCAGCACTGATAAGGTTTTTATTTTTGGCACACTGTATTCAGCAGCCAGTTACACAATGGGTTACAGGGCAGCAGCTGATAATTAGACAATTATGGGGGGGGGGGGGAACAAAAACGAAACAACCTTCTGCTTTTCAAATAAACACCACAAGAACATTGAGAGCATATAGGCTATAAGTAATTCTACTCTATTACTAAACCAGTATCTTCAAGCTTTGCTTAGGTGAGACCATGCATATTTATGCTTACACAGAAAACCTGTCCAATCCCTGCTTCGACAGCTGGAACAGCATTAGTCCTTGCTCCCTCCACACAGCCCAGACTTGTTAAACGCTTTAGCCTAGAACTATTGTACCTGTTTGCTTAAGTTTTCATCACTCCTTTCTTTTTCCTTCTAGGTGTTCGATACAACCAAGGCAAGTAGGATTCTTTCAACAACCGCCAGTAGGTAAATTTAAACAAACAAACCATCCAGTCCCCATTTGTTTTATTTTATGTAGTATCCTATGCTAGGATGTGTGTGGAGAGTATGCAGGGATATAAAGAAGTCCCCCAGTATGCACATGTGCCCGCTTCACATAGCCACTCTTCAGTATTAGATTATTTACAGCTGTAAGGCACCCCACTTCCCTCCTCCCATTTCCACCTAGTCATCATACCTAGCAACTTAATAGCATTTATACCCATTGCCTATCTAACACTCTCAACGACCTTGAGGTAGATGCTATTAGTCCCATTGTGCAGATGGGGAAACCGCAACAGTGGACCCAGAATTAGAATGAGAGTTTCCATGTCGATCATGTAGGCATGTGGTTTGGTTGTATCTCAGGTACCGAAATCATGGCAACAAGAAGCCATGCTCAGGAATAATAAGTGTTCTTTATTATTGTTGTTATTTCTACAGATTCCAAATCAGATATGCCAGCAGCAGTTTTTGCTTTATACCAAGAAACAAGAGATTCCTGATGAAACATAGGAATAAGAAATGGTAGATAATAAGACAAAAAGCCAACCAGTGATCAATTCTGTTTAATACTAGGAAAGCCAAAGAGAAAAAAGACACTCTTCAGACCAAAAAGTATTAAAAAAAAAGGGGGGGATGGGAAGAAAGAGAAAAAAAGAACAAGACTTATTTTGGAAATCCTTTAAGCTGACGTTATGTTGGTTCTATTTCAGATTTCACAAAAGAAGTATGTTATAAAACTAAAACCAGTTCACCCAGCCACTATCAACAGAGGGTGGTATGAGCAAAGGTCAGAACCTGCAGTGAAGAGTCACCTATTCCTGTCACTGGAATGCTCCTGTACTTACAGGATACTTCACTGGGGGATGAAGATGGAGAGAACTGGGGTTTTACAGCAATTCTGAGAGGTACAGTAGCTCCTCCTAGTTAGTGCTTTCTTGCTACCCAGGTCTCCTCTGTATCATAAGTGTAGCAAGGATTTACTGATTTCAGAAAGGACAGATCCAGCATAGCAAAGGCAAGACATTTTTTAATGGAATTTTACGCAAGTTTGCCTTAAAAAGGTACTAACTTTTGAAATCATACCATCAAACTCATTACTTAGTTAACTTATGTGGGATCTCCAGTCTCATTACTAGAGAGGAAAATGAGTACACAAGGCTTAAGCAAGCCCCGTGATAAATAAAATATACAGGGGCTTTGGGTAGATGCTTGTATGTTTGCCTAAGCTTTGGTTACAGGGGAGCAGGGGTAGCAGGATTTGTTCAGTTATCCTTGAAGAATTCTATTCCCCCTGCCCCCATTCCAAATGTCTGGTTGGGTGGTGAGAGGGAATAAGACAATGCAATAGTCTTAATGCTTTACTAAGGTTCTGATACAGCAGAGCAGAACCTTAAACAAATATAAACAAAGTTCCTGCCTAGGGACAGCTTTGCCTGTTTTTAATCACACCCAAGTTAAGGCTGTTCGATACACAGTGGCATCTGTCAAACCATCCACCCTCCCTCCCCACCTGCCTCTCTCCTCAAAAGGGTGGATGATGGCAAGAATCTTCCCTTCTACTTTTTCCTTTCTGAACAGCACAGGGCAGTGGGAGAAAAAAGGGAAAAAAACCCACAAAACCACCCAAAACCCACAAAAAGAAACCAGACTGTTCCAAAGATGTACTTCGGTTTAACAAACGGGCAACTTCCCCTGGTAGAATAAACCTTCTCCTCCAAAAAGGGATGTTTCTTTTCTCCTATAACCCACGATAAATTAAAACCAAGTAAGAAGTCTCTGGTTTGACACAATAAATACTTAGAATACATCAAATTAAAAAAAAATATAGTTACAAAAGCCTCAATGGAATCCTCTTTCTGACCTAACTACAGACAGATTCTTCACAGACAAAAGGTATCTCCGAAATCAGCTGCAGCTCCCCTCCCTGCTCACTGGGCTTGGTCAACAAGTGCTATCACATACCCTTTAGAATACTGTTAAGACAAAACAATATAGAGCACAAGAAATCTACTCCTAAATTTGTTTTTCATACTGCCAAGGGTGTAGGAAGCAACCATCGATGGGGAACCCTTATAGCAGTGCACAGTGACAGAGTCACAGCACTAGAGTAACATGGACAGAAATACTAGGGGAAAACAAAGCATAGGAAGGGAAGGAGGAGAGAGAACCCACGAAAGTTGGGAAAGGAAAAGATGAGCAAGAAAGAGAGAGGAAGAGACCAGTCAAGTTCAGCTTGACTTCCCAGTTCTGGCAGCAGAGCAGATGAGATGTTGAACAATAAGAAGAGTTCCTTGGGGTCTGTCATAACAAGGAATGTTGTTGGCATTTTCTTCACCATTGACAGTAAGCAAGCAGAAGTTAACCCTCTCTGACACTGACACGTGGCTCTGCCAGTGAGCTGTGGATGATCCCAGTAATTGAGTCAATGCGATCTCCATCAAAGAAGGTGTGGTGATCCCCTTCAACAATATGGACAGATACTTTCCCATCGCACACCTGCACAGATACAAAAAAAAAAAAGAGTTTACATTCACCATTTAAAACCAGCTGGCCACCTAGCTGTTTAGAGTTTGTCAGTCTTCTAAGTTACTCATAGTTTACACCACTGTCTCTATCAAACTCAGTTGAAAACAGCACCAGTTTTACACGTTTTCATAGATCAGCTGCAGGGCACTGTTTGCAACCAGTGTTTTAAAGCATGATAGTTTGACAGTCTGACAGGTGATCCGCTCAAATATAAGCTAGGCAGGAATTCAACCGACCTGACACTAACAGAATAATTTACCTACAATAACAAAGAATGAATAATAAAGTAGCTACTTCCAAGCCCTTAAGAAAACCAAATAACCCTCCCCTCCACCAAAGCTTTCCCCCTCCACCATGAATCTTCCTTTAAGGTCATTATGTAACTTTAATAATGACATACAAGTTAGCTTGGAATCAATAATGAATGTAGGTTGGAAGCCTGAAGGGACAGGAGATGCCAGAAGCAGTAAAGAAGTTCCGAAAATCGCTTCCTTCTCCCTTGCTTCTACACCATAATGTAAGACACTTAACCCCTTTTATCTGAACAGGGGCTAAGTTTTTTAGGTCCATAAGACACCCATATACTAACTTCTAAGTAGTCCACAAAAGGTAACCAAGAAAAAGCCGCCCCTATTGTCAGCAGACTGACACTTGCTCTTCAAAAATCTGCCCTCATGCAGTGGGCAAACTTTAGGGGTCCAGAGTGAATAAGACTAAAAGTTACTTCTGTCAAGTTACTCTCTTTTAACATCTTTATTATCTAAAGTCTTTCTAGAGAGCTGAAAGGATTAGCTACAGAACACACTTACTTATCCAATGAGGAGGCTGGACCTCCTCCTGGCCCTCACTACCCTGAGAAAATGCCTGGAACCAATCAACTCATTTGCTCCTGGGGGCTTTTAATTCTTGTTAGAGCACAAGAGCTACAGAATGATCATTTTTTTCAAGGCTGGTTTCATCCCTTCTCCCTCAGTAAGGATGATTTTCCATGCTTTTCTTTTGCTCCCCCAAATATCAGGAGAACCTCAACAGTCACCAGTGGGCCTGAGACTGACCTCTGAGAGTCTGTAGTCTCCACTCAGACCTTCATATTCATTGTGAAACTTTGCCCGTATCAGCGTCACATTCCCATGATACTTGGACTCTGGTATATACTTGTCAGCAGCCTTCAGTTTATAGTAAAAGGAAGCAGCAGCAAAGCTGAGTAAGTCACGATTGAGGTCTGGATGAATCCGAGATACGACGTCTGTAGCAGCAGTCACACGAGCCTCCATATCTTTCAGGGGCAGAAAAATGTCCTGCAGCTGGAAATATTAACAATTTTTCCCATTAGTCTCCATATCAGAGACTCCATCTCCGTTAAACAAAAAACCACAACACCCCTCCTGTGCAACATAATGAGATATTAAAAAAAAAAAAAAGTAACATTACTGTAGAATCGTTAAGGTTGGAAAAGATCTTTAAGATCAAGTCCAACTGCTAACCTATCACTGCCAAGCCCATCACTAAACCATATGCCCAAGCACCACATCGACTCTTCTTTTAAATACCTCCAGGGATGGAGACCCCCCCACCTCCCTGGGCAGCCTGTTCCAGTGCCTGACAACCCTTTCGGTGAAGAAGTTTTTCCTAATATCCAACCTAAACTTCCCCTGGTGCAGCCTGAGGCTGTTTCCTCTCATCCTATCGCTTGTTACCAGGGAGAAAAGGCCGACCCCCCCCTCGCTACAGCCTCCTTTCAGGTAGTTGTAGAGAGGAATAAGGTCTCCCCTCGGCCTCCTCTTCTCCAGACTAAACCCCCTCAGCTGCTCCTCGTAAGACTTGTTCTTTACACCCTTCACCAACTTCATTGCCCTTCTTCGGACACACTCCAGTGCCTCAATGTCCTTGTAGTGAAGGGCCTACCTTGTTGTAGTCAATGCCTGTAAATTGCTGAACAAAGGCACACAATGCTTCAGACTCCAGTGCAGCCTCATTTCCTTCAATCAGTTTGGTTCTGTAGTTCTGGAAAACAGAAGAATAAAATGTGAACATGAGATATATATGCTGGAACTTGAATGTTAAATAAAACCAATTACAGAACAAAGGGCTTTGAACTAGGAAAAAGGCAGGGTGGGGGGAATGAAAGAAACATAGACTGAAGCTTGGGGTGGGGGAGGATGATCCCTCGAGGACAGATTAGAAAGCAAATCCACAGTAGGCAACTGCCAAGAGCCTAGTATCCTCTAGAAAGTACAATGAAAATGGAAAGGAAGGCTTAAGCAAGGCTTCCTAGCACACCTACACGAGGATCTTGTCTTGCAGGCTCCAGGATCTTCCCAAAGACATACTAGTATCATAGCTTACCATAGCAAGAGCAACATTTGTGTCCCAGCCCTCACCAGTTAATGAAGACCACACCCCATATGCTTCCACCCTTCAGCCATCCCTAAGCATCCACTGTCTACAGCTGTCTCCCAACTCCCCTGTCAAGAAAAGTCTGTCAGCTTTTGAGATAGCTCATATCTAGAACAGTAAGCTCTAGGAACATGAGCCCTGATGACACAGGATGGTCTCCAGACATATGTTCTTTGTACCTCTTACCTGAGTGTATGCTGCCACAAAGGAATGAGACCCATCTAAGAGGAACAGACTGTTGAGTGCATGGGAAGCACTTTGTTTTGCTTGTAGTTGGGAGCACATTTCAAAGGCTACACAGGCACCGAAAGAATATCCAGCAATGCGGTAAGGTCCTTCAGGCTGTATCTGCTTCATACAGTCAATGTAATAGGCTGCTAGGCTCTGTATGCTGTCCAAGGGAGCAGCTAGAACATGGAAGCGAGTTGGAAACAGACTCCAGTGAAACCAACAGTAACAGAGACAACGAAATTTTCATGAGCTCAGAAAAACAAAATAACCCAGTTATTTTGGAGGTAAGTTTCTAAACTATGGTCAACAACTTACATTTTGGACAAGGAGTAGTAATGTTCCTGCTTTCCAAAGACAGGTAAAACAGCATGCCTTATTTTTCTCCTGCATGCTTATCTGCTGCCAGGGACTCAATGTAACATGCAATTGTTCCATTCCCCCCACACATACTCCTCAGTCTAACCTAGTACTTCTCTTGTTACCTGGGGATGTTTGACATGCCCCTATGCAGACTACAGGTACTGATGCTTGATTCTCTGAGGTTGAGTCTAGAAACAAAGCACTCTCTACAAGGCAACTAAAATACAGAATGTTGCAGTTACGAATTCAGGATGATGAAAGACTGATACCTTTTCTGCAGTGGAACCCATAGCAGGGCATATGAAGCTTGGAGGCGAGAGTGTGGAAAACTGCAGTGGATCCTTCAATGGGGTGAACAAGGAAAAGAGGGCGCTCTGTGCTCTGAACATCATTGAGACGGGTGATCGTTGGCCCTTCTGGGTTCACCAACAGGTTGTTCAAATCTAGTTTTGGAGGTTTGCCTGAGCCTGACTTCAGTATTTGGGATGGCTTCGCATCTTTGAAAGGAAGCACACCAAACAAAAGATAGTTAGATTCAGGATCAGCCTTGGTCACATTGCCATAGCCCTAAAGGAGAGTCTCAGGACTGCTCTGGATTAGACCACTGGCTCACTAAATCATCAGGGCACAGACACAGGGATCTTCATATTGTCAGTTGCTCTGCAGCAACTGCTTATGCTTTTAGCTTACAGTAAGCAGGACATTAATTACATTGTTTATTCCTCAGACAGGTAGAAGGTCTCTAATGACACCCAGCACACAGCTGCATAAGAGTACTCATGCAGGCAGATATTAGCCAGACAAGAAAGCAGCTTTCACACTCCTTTTTATACCCTGCCCCCAGAACAGATGGGCCTGACCTGATGGTCAATGCACTTCAGTGACATGTCTGTCACTTAAAAGCCTTTCAGCTATAACCTTATTTCATGACTTGTTAGAGGCTTATGTCACTAAAAAGATGAAAGCAATGGATTGGAAGCTTCATTTCTTGGACTCAGGTGACTGGTAGCAACCCTGATCCAGACACTGTACCTGTTGCTGTGGTGGACTTGGAAGAAAGTTCACGCAGTTTGTTGATTGTAAGGAGTCGAATTTCTCTCATGGTCATAGAGATGTCATAGTCTCTCTCCAGTGTCTGGCGCACCTCCACACCCATCAAGGAATCCAAACCCAAGTCTGCCAAGGTGCTATCAGTATTCAGAGTACTCACATCACTGACACCTGAGGAAAAAAACCGGCACACTCAGGAAAGGCCAATTTCTTTTCGGCTCTAGGCCTCTATAGCAGTCTTCTCATATTCTTTCTCCTAAAACCAGAGTAAACGGCAGCTACAGAGAATTACCTTTCAAGATCATCTAATGCTTTCACAAGCCACTTCTTTTACAACCTACATCTGGTCATATTGAATCTAGTCTTTAGAGTACATATTAAGTGGGCACAGCTTTATGACAGGGGTCATCAGTCCCAGCTAAATAGCTGTGAACATTGTCACTTAGCTCTAGATCAAGTTCAGAACAGTCAGCTAGAGGAATTTCACATACTGGAGGCTCTAACTGAAATGGCAGTCCTAGATATAATGCAACTAATCCTCAGCTACAAGATGAGATGAAACAGTTATCACTGTCAATGATGGTTGATTGCAACACTTCATGTCTATCACACTGGAGGAGGCGATTCCTCTAGTTTTCATCACCTCTTCCCCTTCAGTTTTCACACTGTTCCTTCACCCTTTCCTTTCCTGTAAAAGGCTTCTCATAATAACACTTGCATCTACAGCTCTTTCGCACCTCCTCCACCTTGTGCTGCCCCATGTAGCCACCCTTCCCAGTTAGGCTTATTAGCTTCTCCCTTTGCTCTCTTCACGTGCTCTCTCCTTCCAAACTAACCCTACAGCTGGAACAATTTCCCAGACACTTTCCTGTGACTTCTAAAAGCCACATCTGTTCTGAGGTCAGATTTGCTGTCAGTGACTACACACTATTCTTAAGCAATACTCAGGAGACTGTCTTTAATTTATCAGGACCTCTTTTGGTAAAGAACAAAGAGTCAGTACACACTTCTGTCTGCAAAAGAGACAACTGAAGTGGGACTTTGTAGACTTGACAGAGATTATTCACTTTCAACACAAGAACAGGAGACACAATGGTAAAAGGAAGCAGGTTCAAAACAGACAGGAGGACATGGCACTTCTTGTAATGCAGAGTTAAGCTACGGTTATTAGATGTTCACATGGGATGACAGACAGAGCTGATAAGAGAATACACTACCAGTTAGTCACTAAGTACAGAAAAGCTACTTTTTGCAACACGGGGACAGCCTGAGGTGAACATTTGAAAGCTGGAATAGTACTCAGAAAGTCAGTCGTGTATTAGCCCTATTATGGTGCTGTCCCAAAATTTTGTTCCTGGGGGCTGTTCCATTTGGATTCTCCATTTGGAGAAAGGCATCAGTCCACCCTAAACAAAACCCAAGACACTGAAGTAAGTGTGTTTACATACATATGCACACAAAGGGAGGAAAGCCCACACTGAAGTAACAGATTATTGGAGAGAAAGCAGTGTAAAGGAAAAAAACAAACAAACAAGAAGTCCCACTATGGCATCACCACCACACCCACGCCACAGGAATCAGGAGGAGATGCTGAACAGAGCACCTATGGCAGCACCACTGCTTTCCAAAAGCACTGAGATGGAAAACACTGCGTAGAGGCGCTTGTCTCAAACCACTTACCCAGGATGTGAACAACAGCTTCTACAAGATCCCGTTGCTTGTCGTCTCCGCATTTCACAGAAGCCTTCTCTGCTAGGACAAGACTGGACATGACTGGATGAGGTTGATTCAGGAAGACATCGAGGACCTCCAGGCATGAGCTGATTTGCTGGGGAACAGTTCCTCCAACCACAACATCTCTCTTTCCCATCAACTTCACAAGGACACCAACATCACCAATGGCTCCCCATTGGACTGCCAGGCCTGGAAGAGAGATCAGGAGAAAGGCAACTAGGCAACTAACTAAAGCACATGGCAGCAACAAAAGAAGTTAAAAAACAGCTAAGCGAAGGTCTGCATTTCCTTCATACTGTTAAATGGTCAGTGTTCATTCATGCATGAATGACAGAGGGTAACAGCTAGGGAGGAAACAGCCTTCAGCATCCATTATTGTTCCAGACAAGTGTACAAGTCTCCTGTCAGCTGGTTGTCCTCTGGATGTTTAGTGGGACAGATTATTCTATGCAATGAGTAAAAGTCATCTTACCCGGGAGTCCATCATGACGTCGCTGCTCACAGATACGCTCCATGGTAGAATTGGCAAAGCCATAATTACTTTGCCCAGCATTTCCTTTTCCACAGCTTACAGAAGAGAACACAACAAAATAGTCCAGGTCTGGACACTTCTTACGAGTCACCCTTGGAGCAGAGCAGGAGAGAGAAACCCCATCAGAAAAACCTCCTAACTATGTGTTACTGTAGAAGGCTAGTGCAAAACTAAAACAACTATGATCATGAACTGCTTTTATAGTCACAGAGATATTTGTCCCTTCTACAGACACTTACAAATCCAAGTGACGGGTGCCTGAACTCTTGGGCTTGTTGACCTCGGAGAACAACTCTGGGGTCTGATTTTCAATCATGCCATCTCTAAGGACCTATTGGGGGAAGGAAAGAAAAAAAGTGCAGTTTCAGTATCTCTAGTTTCTCCATTTAACTTTGCCACGTGCTTTGAGATGAGAGATGTGACTACACAATGCATTTTTGTAGCTTTACAGTACAGATGTATCCTGAATGTCCTGAAATATGACAAGGACCACATGGCTTTTGCTAAGTCTGCTTTTTTCAGTACTGACACTACAGCCTTCAACTGGCAAGTTCTGTATGGGATTTTTCATGTCCTCAGGGGTCTTGGGCAACATTTGTCTTATCCCAGAACTGAGCCTGCTGGCCAAATACTGTTGCTTCCCAGGTCAAGGGGCCAGACCTATAAGACTTTAGTCATCAGGCAAGGCCAAAGCAAAGTGTCCTTTGAAACACAGAGAGGCAATCTAAAACTGTATGAAGCCTCACTACCCTCAGTACAAAAAAGCCACTTGAAGGACTGTCTCTTACGAATCCTAAGCATATCTAACTTACCACAGCCAAATTAAAGACACCTCCAACTGGGCCAAGCTGCAAAGCTTCTTCGATCAACTGCTGTGTTCCTTCTAGTGTTCCAATATCACTGGTAGATACTAACACTTGGATTCCCAGTGTCTTCCACTCTTGAACACGTTTAGCCTGGTAGCCTACAAAAAATAAAGGTGAACAGTGCTTGGGATGAAGTATTCAAGCCATAAGGCTTTGGTTAACCTGCTCCTTATGCTCTTCTGACTAGACAGGGACTGAATAGCTAAGTAATTCCTGATTCAACTATAAGAGGAAAATTAGACAACACTTGAAGAGTAGATAGAAGTAATTTTAGTTTCAGAAATATTCTGAATAGATCAAAGTGCAGAACAGAGCAAGGAGAACGTAAGGTAGGGGCAGGGAAAAAGAGAGAAAAAGTGCATCAATGAAGCGAAATTAGCAAGAATTTGGGTACTGGGACAGGAGAGAATAGCTAGATTAGTGCAAAACAACAGATTATAGTAGTACAACCAGAACTTGAGAAGTAGAATTATTTGTTCTATGTGTTTGCACAAGTGGTGCAATTGTGAACTTGCCAACAGAAAGAAGAAATCTGTAGAGACAGAGTTTGGTTATGGCTGAATTTGTATGAGGAAACGCTGAAGACTACTACTGATAAGAAATCTCACTGCTGCAACTGTAATCAAACTAATGGCTTAAAACTGAGTAAAAATGCTTACTGATGTTATCAGATAGTAGGGCACATCTTTACAGATGAGCTGCCTGAAGAACCAAGAGCACACATCCACACATATAACATGTGGGACAAAGTATCTTTAGCAAGGAGTATATACGCCTTTCCTTGCGGCATGTGACCCACTATGCTACAGCCATTGGACAAGTCAGCAAGGTAGCTAGATAAAGACTTTGTAGAGGGGGTAAAGGTAAAAGTAAGGCTGCAGAAAATGAGTTGACAGAATTAGGAAGCATAAAACCCAGGAAAGACATAGTCGGAAGAGAGGTCAAGGTAAAAGATACTTCCTCCTTTAGAATAAAGGGGACAACAGCTTGTTTGAAGTGAGAGAATATATACAAGAGAGGGAAGAAAACAGATCAAGATATTATTACTTGCTAGCAGGACACTTTAAAAAAAAAAAAAAAAAAGGAGAGAAACTACAACTTGAGGTCTATTGAAAGGCAGTCCTGTTCTGTTACTTCATGATTTTTGCTTACCAGTTCGTATGCCAGAACGAGATGTCAGTATAAGCTTCTGTGCTCCTCTCTCAACTAGCCACTGTGCCAGCTCAAGCCCAAATCCTCCGAGGCCCCCTGTGATGATGTAAGACTTGGTAGGTGGACAGGAGGTTCGGCAGATGGCAGAGATTTTAACTGGTTCAGACCTTCTTGAAGGATATTCCTTTTCCTCTTCTCGGACCTTACCCCCCGCAAAAAAAAAAAAAAAGAGAAAAAAAGAGAAAAAAGTAGTTAAGGTCAGATACACAATGCATTTCTTGTATTTCCGTGCTATGCTCCTCCAGTCAATGGGAGTGAACCTTGTGGAATCACAGTGAAAGACTGGACAGTTTTATATGTTACAATGTCAGCAGTAAAAAGAATTACCCTGTGCTGTCCTGCTTATACAACTTTAACTTGACCTGGATCAAAATAATCAATAAAATCTCCTACAGAGGATGACAGATGCATCAGAGAATCAAAGTCATTATCTCATTACCTTGATCATTACTTTGCCAATGTGTTTTCCTTGTGCCATGAACCTGAAGGCAGCTTCTACATCTTCTTTGCTGAAGACTGTACTCCTCAGGGGCTTTACCACACCCTCTCTTATGCCTTTCTCCAACAACTCTGATACTACTTCCCAATCTTTGTTTCCATCATCAAAGATTGAATCTAGTAGGATCCCATGAAATGCCACATTCTTGAGGAAGAGAGCCATTCCTAGAAAAAGTAACTAGGTTATCACTTGATGCTGCTGGTATTTCAAAACAGAGTCTATTCTCTGCTTCAGAAACATTTCTGCGTAGGTCAGTAGTGTAAGACTGCGGAGTAAAACAGTAATTTGTTGCTAGAATTCCACATTTTTCAAACTCATTCTTGCATATACTCTCTAAATGCTATATTAATTAGGTTGTTCTTCTACAAGCAGACCAGTTTAACAAACTCCATTCAAAAACTGTGTGTCAAGAAGACAAACTATAACATGGTCAGTCTGACATTGAAGAGGACATTTTGTGACTCATGACAGCTGAATTAGAGTAACAGAAGAGCTCGAATCCCGTGTACATCCTGTTCATCTCCACAGGAAACTCCTCCTCATAGGAAGTTTTCCATGATGCTAGATCTTTTGAAACTTCATTAGAATACGAAAGGAGACTCAACACTTGCTATATACAATTGTTCTGCAGCAGGAGAACATTCTTGTAATTTTACACTAACACATCAGACTAACATTTGCATTTGTTTTTGCATCCAAGAGGAATCAGGTTAATCTTGCCCCATGCCATCAAAGACTGGGAGGTGCTGTTGACTCTCTCGAGGGAGACGAGGCCTGGCAGAGGGGTCTGGATAGACTGGAACATTGGGCAATCAATGACATGAAGTTTGGCATGAACAAATGCCATATTCCACACCTGAGACCGAGTAATGCTAGATACAAGTATAAATTGAGAGGAGTGGCTGGAGAGCAGCCCTGCAGAAAGGGATCTGGGGGTGCTGGTTGGCAGCAGGCTCAATAGGAGCCAGTAGCGTGCCGTGGCAGCCAAGAGGGCAAACCGCACCCTGGGGTACATAAAACAGCATAACCAGCCGGTCAAGGGAGGTGATTATCCTGCTGTATTTAGCACTGGTGCGGCCTCACGTCAAGTACTGTGTGCAGTTCTGGGTCCCTCAGTTTAAAAAAAGATGTGAAGGTACTTAAATGCATCCAGAGGAGGGCAACAAAGCTGGTGACAAGGCTGGAAGGCATGTCCTATGAGGGGCGCCTGAGGACTCTGGGTTTGTCTAGTCTGGAGAGAAGGCAGCTGATGAGCAACCTCATTGCTCTCTGCAGCTCTCTGAGGAGATGATGTGGAGAGGGAGGTGCTGAGCTCTTCTCCCTCGGATCCAGGGACTGGACACATGGAAATGTCTCAAAGCTGTGTCAGGGAAAGTTCACACTAGATATGAGGAAACATCTCTTTGCTGAAAGGGTGGTCAAACACCGGAATAGACTTCCTAAAGAGGTGGTTGATATACCATGCCTGTCAGTATTTAAGAGGCATCTGGAAAATACCCTTAAATAATATGCTTTAATTTTTGGTCAGCCCTGAAGTGGTCAGGGAGTTGGACTAGATCACCACTGCAGGCCCCTTCCAACAGGAACTATCATACTCTATTGGAATAAGATTTGAATGGAATAGTTGAATTTGAATGGGATACAATTTAAATGGAACTATCATATTCCGTTCAAAATGGTGCAGATATTTAGCAAAACAACAAATTGAAGTTCTTTCAAGATCAGGTTCTCTATAGTTATCAGAAAAATTCCACTTTCACTCTACAAATGATCAAGTTCACCCAGAACAGAGGGCAAAACTGCAGCTTGTATTGCTATGAACTTATTTGCCAAGTTTCACAGTGTACTCATCTAATACAAATGCATATATTACATCCCAAAAAGTTTATAAGTCAAGTCCAACAGGTCTATGAAATCTACAAACTAACAGACAGTGATAAACAGTGCCAGCTGAAATGAATGCTGCCTCTTACTACCTTCCTTTTCAAACACTTCGTAGGCAACATGTCCTATACTGATTTTAAAGACAGACATTGAGGAAGATAACTTAATTATTTCGCATGTTTTATGCACATTGTCTCCAGAAAAACAGAGTGCCATGCTGCTCCAAGAGGTATTTGTTGAAGAAACTACATAAATTGTTAATGATAAAAGCGAAACAAGCATTCTAGCTAAATGCTTTTTTAAATTTGTAGATTAGTCTATGTTAATATAGTATATAGGTTGTGCTGTCATGCTGCTTAAACCTAGTGAGATGTATTTCCTGATGCCCCATCTTACCAAGCTGACTGTTGTTAGACAGATCAAATTTGCCTATTTCCAAAAAGCGCCCATGTTGAGCAAGACAACGCAAGCTGGCTTGGAGCTTCTCTTCTGCCAGGGAATTTAACACAAGGTTGACACCTGCAATGAAAGGAGAAGCAACTATTTAATAAACTCAGCTCTGCTGAGAACCTAACCCTGTTTTCTTAGTGACTCATTTTGTCTTTAGAAAGTGGAACTGCATAATGTGGCATAACTGACAAAAGAATGAAAAATATTCTTTGAACTTACCTTTCCCATTGGTAACTCGCAGTACGTGTTGCTCAAAGTTAGTATTTCGGGAGCTGGCAAAGCTATTAGCATGCAGCTGTGGGAATCTTGCTTGGAGATACTCGCGTTTCTCAGTGGAGCCTGGAAGTAGAAGGCAAGCTAAATGATGAAACAGGCCATTTTCATCTGCATATCTTTTCCTAAAGACTGTTAACTCTGAGCAGCCATCAAGCACTTGCTTCAAAGCTCAGGGTCTCAAGCTGTCAAGCCTTAGAAGAGAGGCTGTCTAGTTGTTACCGCTCATTTATGAGATGGAGCAAGGACCAGAGACAGACCAAGCCTTACAATGGATAGACACTGTTTGAGGTCATTACTGAATTTAAAGTGAAGAAGCCTTCATCTTTCTGTACTTTTGATTTTATAGTGTACAGAGGTAGATAAATTTGTCTGTGCTGTGGAAGTTTCAAGTGCATAGTCAGTAGCTGTATTTACCATGTATCCTGTTCTCAGTCTAGAAACTACATCAACATTGCAGGAAATCGTATTGAGGGGAAAAAGTATATAAATAAATATGTATTTTTAAATAGGAACACATGCACACACATTTAATCTAATATATATTTTTATATACATAATATAAATATTAAATATTCCCCCCATAACATTGGGCCCTTAGTACTCACCTACAGTAACAAAGACCTGGCAGCCCATGCTCAGAGCAATGGAAATGGCTGCTTGGCCCACACCTCCTGAGCCAGAGTGAATAAGGATACTCTCACCCTTCCTGATACCGCCTCGAACCACCAAAGCATAGTAAGCAGTGGCATAAACCACAGGCACTGAAGCTGCTTCTTCCAGAGTCCTAAGGAACAGAGTGAAAGAGTGAAGAGATCCTTAGCGTTGGAAAATACTACTAGATTCTCCAGATGAAATCTGCTTTTCTACAATGGAAAGGTCAAACTGCCAAGATAAATCAAAAAGTATAAATGGTTCTCAATCATACAGCAGACTACCACAGCTGCCAAGCACAGCCAATACTTTCATCCTTCTGCAAAAATATTTTAGTAACTAACCAGTAACATAACCAACACTGAAATCCCAGTCTGTGCTGAAACACATGGAGCTAAGAGCCCAAGAAAGAGATGAGAATCTCATGCAAGCCACTGTACAAAAACCAGTGCTCAACTCATGCGGTGAATCTAAGCCAAATCCTACAGCTATGCAGGAGACGACAGCTCTGTTGTTATTTCCCAGAAGGGAATCTACCCATTGTGGAGTCCTCTGGTCTGATCAGAGCTGTCATCAGCCTCAGGCAGGAGGCAAATCTTAACCACATACACAAACCAGAAAACAGAAGTTGACCTACCAGTTTTTAGGCACCTCCCACAGAAACTTCTTGTTACAGTCTACCATTGTAGCCAGCCCCTTTGCTGGCAGCAATCCCATCACCCTTCTTCCAGTCAGGTCCTGTCCCGAGAACTCCATGCCCAGCATGCACTGCTTCAAAGCCCAGTTACCTGAAAGAACGTAAACATCTTTTACAAAGGCAATGTCTCTTCTACAATCCCTTGAGAACTTACTACAACAGTAGTCCCTGAAAGTTGGAACCCCAGAGACAGAAAAAGTGCTGGCATTTGTCTACTGTGTACACTGTTTGTAAGTCACCATAGTTAATTTCTTGCTCTTAAGAATAAGAGTAGCAGAAAAGAACTTGGTCTCATTAAATCTTACTCTTTATCCTTGATGATATTGGTTTAGTTTCCAGTTTTCATCTGAGAAGTTCCACGGAAATTTTCAGAGGCAATTTTGTTCCTCTTTAAGAATGATACACAAACCAGCGAGGATGATCACAGCAAAACCAGCTTTACTGTGAAACCGTAATTTTTGCAAACACCTATTTTAGGCAGAGACTAATCTCAGTCATGAAGGGAAACCCTAGCCAATTCACCCATAAGAGTTTCCAAACGTGCCCATAAGAATCTCCAAATGCACTTTACGTGTTCCACCTCCCCTCCTTTCACCAGAGCTTTAAAACCATTGAACTGTCACTACATTAATTCTGAACTCCCTATGAGACAAGATATTACCACGTCCATTTTGTAGACAGGAGATTACTTCACCTTGCATTTTTCTCCCCTAAAATCAAAGCATGCCCAGTAGCACGGCAGCATGAAACTTCAACATTCTCACTTTGGTATGTACCTTACCCATTTCCAGAACATCCATCAAGTTGTTTCACCTCACGCTTGATATCTAGCAATGGGGCTAATAATGTTTCCTCACAGCAAGGTTTTTTTATTTCTGCCATATGGAAAATGGGGCTGCAACTGGAAGTAGGACTTACAGGTTTTTGGTGTACAATCCTGAAGCCGGAATATACTTCCTTTACAAAAGTATGCTTTCTTGCTAAACAAAAACACTCTAGCCAGTGCATAACTAACATTCAGGAGGTTATGTGAATAAATTCTAGAACAGTAATACATAAAAACATTTTCTTCTAGGGGACTTTTAACTCACCAGGGATAGCATCTGGAGAGAGCTTTCCTGTGGCCAACATAATGTCCCGGAAGTTGAGAGATGCATAATAGACTTTGCAGAGCTTAACATTGGGATCAGTTGTGCGGAAGTGCCGAAGTGGGGAGGCAATCCAATGAAGAGATGAGAGGTCTCCACGAGTCAACACATTTACATAGGCATATTCTGTCAACTCCTGACATTGTGCTGCAGAAGAAGGAACAATAAGAATTTCACACACATTAACACAGGCACACGCTTTCCAGAATGAGTAAATCCCTTGTGTAACTGCTACCTCCTCCTCCATTTGCTCTCCAAAACCCCCCTTCTTACCCTGCAATTCTACCCATACCCCAAACCGCTCATCCCTCCTCTTGGCACCAGAGCATGCTACTGTTCGCTCTGAGCTGTAGCAGAAGAATTCCAAGTTATCCATTAAATAATAATAGTTGCAGGAACAATAGCTACTAATTTTCTATTCAAAGTCCATTCAGACTCAAGGCCCTGCAAGTAATCCTCAGACCTCAAAGAAGTTACCTTGCTGCAATGGGAGATGCCTAAAGGAGCCCCAGTTTCCATCACGATACACATTCATCACCAGGTCGCTCTGAACAATCTTCTGCATCTCCAGGGAAGAAAGATTTGTCGGTGGGACAGATGAAGAAGGGTTCAAGTTGGAAATGAAAACACACCTAGAAGCCAAGAGTTGTCATTTTATTTGTTTTGCTATAGGTCTGAAAAGAAGCTAACATAAAAATATCTCATCTCCCACTGTGACTCAAGGGCATGCTTATGTACCTGATTCTGTGGCCTTCTGCTTCAAGGCGGAGGCAGTTCACCATTCCCAGAATTCCTGAGGTCCCACAACCAGTGGCAGTCAACCACACAGGCTGGTCCGATGGTTCAGCCAAGATCTCCTACAGAACAAACCCCCAACTGTTTTACTAGGAACCACAGAAAGGAAACAGCCCTTGTATCCTTAAGGCAGAGATGAGTAACGTATTTTAAAGAAAAGTAACTGAACACGCACACTTTAACACTGCTAACTTTCTCATTTAGAAAGTGTAATGGTTTAGAAATTCAGGTATCTATGACACAGAAATTCTCACCTTTAAGGATTCAACCCATTTAAAGTGGGTCTCATCTATTGGCAGAAAAACAGGTGTTTTGGCAGGAGCTTGCCGGCGACACAGGAAAATAACAGAGCCAAAGAACGATTTCTTCATGGCAACCAGATTCAGTGAGGCTTTGCTGAATAAGCCCTCCCACTGTGACTGTCAAATCAGTTAAGACAACAGTTAACAAGAAAGTCAGAAGTCAGTTAAAAATACAAGTCACATCTATACTTCATGTTGAGTCTCCTCAAAGATGGCTTCACCAGGAACACCAGGCATTGTCTACCTCTTTCTTGCTTTTGCTTGCAATCTTAGCATCTGTTTTGTATTGTCTCAGTACAAATACATATTTGATTGACATACCAGTATTTTATCCATGTCTAGACTATTCCTTCTTCCCTAAAAGAACCTTAGAAAGCAGTAGTACCAGTATCTCAAAACTCTGTTTAGGGAACTTGTTTTTTTACACACTTGGTAGTGTGTTAACACTGAGCAGTGACCATGCTGTCAAATCCTATAAGGTATTTTAACATGTCTAGATTTTAATTCCAGCAGTAAGTCATGCCTCCAAACGGAATGTACAGATTCCAACACAGAAAATAACAGAAATGGAAATGCTGGGGTTAGATGTTACCAGCCTATGTCACGTAAGCCCTGTCTGCAACACAAAAAGTAAAGCGGGACAGAGGAAACATGAAGTCACCCAAATCCTTCAGCTGCAGCAGAGTGGGGAGAAACAACCAACCACTAGCAGGGAAGAAGCATCTATACATGTAAGTTACATCGAAATAGCATTTCAGAAAAAACAAGAGAATGAAAGTGTATGTATGGCATATCCAGAAACACTGAAGCTCTACTACCTGAATGAAACAGATGACTGCAGGCTCTTAGAAAAGCATCCATCTGCTTTTCACATGCCAGACACAAAACAGCAGAAGGTTTTTTTACAACATGATCTCTTGAATCAAGGACTAAGGACAGTGTTCCTGTCTAGAAGACTTTAAGAACTACAGTAAGTCCAGCCTACTCTTACCTGCATAGTATCATTTTTCTTTAGAGAAGGTGGGTAAGATACATGCGAGTTGAATGCAAGAGATTTGTTAATACCAGGCTACTGACACTTATGACCTGTCTAGTTTTAAGTTATCAGCATCAGTAGCATCTCATAGTCTTCTTTTTATCCCCCTCTTCACTGCGTAAGATACAAATCCAAAGAACCCATGCTTTCTTCTCAAATCCCTTTGAGAAATCTTTGCAGAAAGTGAAGGGCTAGAGTCCATGTCATCGCAAAATTCAAAATCCAACTACTACACTCCAGAATTATAAACAAAAGAGTTGAACTCTTAGAAGTGCTACTTTCTTCTTACTCTAAAAGAAGAGCTGAGAGGCTACAGCCACTCAAATCAGGAAGAATGCCTATGTTCTGTAGAGGGGCAGTTTCCCATTATTGCTTAGTTTAACAGCTGCCAAGAGAAAGCAATGCCCTTACCCTAGCCACTCACTCTCCTCCTCTTGTGCCAGCATTGGCATTAGTTCACCTGCATGTTATAATGGTTTGCAGATATAAAGCAGACACCCTGCCCCATCCCCCTACTTCCGAGGGCTTATTTTGCTGTATCTCATTATGGGATCAGATAAAGTGGGGAGGAAGGGAAGGAGGAAGAAAAAAGGAAAGTACAAGAGAAAAGCCTTCCTTTCTAGGAGCGCAACAATGTTAGAAGAACTTGACTAGTTCTTAAAGTCTCCCTCACAGCAGTGATATCAAAAGGGAGAGAGATATTCTGATACTGAAGCATTTTAGGATTCTACAGTGATAAAGCTGTATCCCACCCAACAATGCAGCACATTATTTTACCTATAAATGAATTGCCCTGGCCAGCATTTTCAAACAGATGATAATAGATATACAAATGATAATGAATAATCTTCAATACATTAAGGCTTTCCTGACTGAACTCACAGTTTAGTCTCTCAACCTAACATGTGGAAATTCACAACTCTTCGGAAGAGGTGTTATTTACCTATTCCTGCGGGCAGCCTCAATAGAGAGCGAAGCAAGTGATATTTATCAACATTCATCATAAAAGCATCTGCAAGCAGCAGACTCCAGACTGTCCACTGAGAAAGTGTTTGTCCTTCCAGGAGACTTACCTCACTCAGGAAGCTGTGTGCCTGCTGTAGGTCTGGAGTCGTAAGGAAACTGACGGTTTCTGCAAGAGCTTCTCCTTTAAGAAGGGTGTGTAGCAAAACAAACCCTCCTTCTTTCACTGCAGCTACCAAATTAGAGAGAACTTCAGCAGTGTTCCCCAGAACATTTGTAGAATAGTTGTATACCACCAGGTCAGCATTGGTCAGGTTTTCAGGAGGAAGTTTAGATGGATCCCACTGGCTAAAGTTAACTCCAGCACTTTGTAGCTCTGTTTCACTAACTGAAAGATTTTTCAGGAGGTAGTCGGTGGCAATGTATTCCACGTGCAACAGGGGCTGAGTTTTCAGAGTATTCATGACATGAGAGAACAGATGTCCACTTCCTGCAAGAACCTGTGAGAGCAGAAGGGGAAGGAAAACAGGAAACAAAGTTGAAATATGAACGATATCTAGAATTATAACTGGAACAATAAAGGTATGCGATCAGGTTACTAGAAGGCCTGGAAACACTAGCTATTATCCCATCCCAGGCTTCCAGCTAACCTCTACTATCTTCATCCTGTGACTGGTTATGTTCTCCAAAGCCACATCCAGGCAAGTCTTCAACTCTGAAGAATCTAGTAACCCATTGAGAAGAGGGTCTTCCTGGAGGTGTGCTTTCTCTCGGGTTATGATCTCTTCCAGCTCAGAATGGAGGTTTCCATTCAAGTCCATACTACAGATTTCAGCAAGGATATGGTTAAGGCCCTTCTGTATGGGTGAGGACTCTGCATCACCCTCTTCACTTTCTAGTCCAGGGATGACTAATTTAACCCCATGCAGTGCCACTTTAGCCTGTAATTTCCGGATCAGATCTAGGGAATAGAAGGGGAAATGAAAGGAAGAGTCAGGTTTTTCCACAGATATTTCTTTTCCTCTTTGGCCCCATTCACTGTACCAGCTGATCAGCACCACAAATTACAGCATCTTGTATCATTAGCCTAGCCACAAAAGATATAGTACATGCTCCTGTACATTCATATGACTATGTATTGTGCAGTAGCTGCAGCCCCCAAACAACTAGGCCTTGCGGCAAGACAGTCTAAAACACCAAAATTATCTGTGGCAAGACTCTGGCTGCAAGAGGGCAAGAACAGAAAACCTCTGACTGATTTAGGGAGCTGTGGAGGGAAATTGTAGATTTCCACAGATACTAGAAGACTTTTTTGCTTTATAACCAGATGGAAAATAGCTCATCCTGACTGAGATCAAAAACAGCATTACAAAAAAAATAATATAAAAATCCCACTACAGCATACGTAAAAAAATTTAGAGGCAGTATTTGAACAGTGCAGAGAGAGAGAAGTCTTTAAAATCTGTTGTCAAATCAAAAGGATGATTGTGAAGACACTCTACCAATATAGAATGACAAAATTGCTGTCTCAGGATACAGCAAAATTCACCACTAGCGTAAAGACTTAAAAACACAGTGATTTTTTTTCCGATGAAAAGGCACTTAAAAGTAATGAGCTGAGTTGATGTCTCCCCATCCAAAGAGCACTGTCGTAGGTCACCAGTTTCACAATAGATTAAGCTGCTCCTATTCTATTCTTGCAGCAAACAAATATTATTTTTTTTTTGGCGTGCCTCACTAAACCAGTTTCTCTCCTGGGATACACTCTTGTGCCCACAACCAAATGGGAACAGACATGTCGGCTTCCTCATCTTGGCAATTCACAGGCAAAAACAAAACAAGAAAGCTAAAGGATTGAGGAAGTAGGATCTCCTGTCAGTATTTGAAGCAACTAGGCTAGATGTCTCCTTAAATAAGAATGATTTGTGCCTCTCTGCTTGCAGAGGGGTTTGTGCCATCAGACACCACATTGACTGTTACAGAAGGATAGACACCCCTCCCCACAGCTTTACTCCTACCCACATTCTAGAGACATCTCAGGCAGAAGTAGCTTTTAGCTTCTAGCAAGCATAGAGACATAGGACTCCTGCTGAAGTCTTCTACAGAGACTAACGCTTTATTTCTTGGATGTTCTGAAGTAGTACAAACACTTTCTCTAAGGCATTTCTTCAGGCTGGAAGATTCCCCTAGTGTGACAAGAAACCAATCCCACTCTACCTTTGCAGCACACCAGACAGGCGTGAAGATCAGCACTGGAAGACAAACAGTCATGCTCAGTATAGGGCACAAAGCAGAATTTTTCCAGGGTGGGAGAGGTCCGTTCCTGTTGTCGCCGTGGTGCCACAGAAGCATGAAGGCCACTGATCTGAACAGCTCCTGCTTTAAGGCTATCAAGACAGCAGTCCACGAAAACATCAAAAGCTGAAAGAGGAAAAAAAAAAACATAAGTTTGTATCAAACACTACAAGTATTTTATTCAAGGCAATCAGATGAACAGTGCTATGTCAGGCTGTTACAGAAGCTGTACAATAGCTAAAGAGACTAAAAAGGGCCCCCAAAGTCCATCCTACTTCTTAGGAAGTCATACATTCATCCACAGAGCAGTCAAAGCAACTAGCAAAAGCCCAAGCATGAGAGACATTACCGTTTATATTCTCCTGGTATTGGCACACCTGCTCTTGATGCAGCACTGGGTCAATACACACCGAGCGAATCCTGGTGGGTAAGCGCAGACTGCGCCCAGACTCACTTAAGATTAACACGTGTAGCAGGGTGTCAAGGAAGGTCACCCAGTTCCCATTCCACAGAATCTTCCCTGCGCTTGCTGCGGAAGAAGAGGAAAGGGAAGCCTCAATGTGATTTTGTCATTCAGCAGATGCCAGAAGTCACTGCTTATCAAATGCAAAGTTTGCCGTAGGTACCCAGCTTTCCCTGTAAACTCCAATGGTCAGTTCTACATTGGAGGTAACAGCTTCTTTAATGCTCTGTCAGAACACTTGGTTGCTCTCCATTATCACCCAAATTATAATTACTGCACAAAGCACAGTCAGGTGGACTGTTAATACAAATGGAATTAAAAGATCAAATATTCATCACTACAATAACCATGCTTGTCATTCTTCTATAAAGTAAATTCACCTTCATTGTTGCATTCCAGAACACCCTGGAAAGTTGGTCC
The DNA here is from genome assembly GCF_963921805.1 of Phalacrocorax carbo. Taxonomy (NCBI): domain Eukaryota; kingdom Metazoa; phylum Chordata; class Aves; order Suliformes; family Phalacrocoracidae; genus Phalacrocorax; species Phalacrocorax carbo. Next base: position 9,790,552 of record NC_087528.1, read on the forward strand.
ATAATTATATCCACGCAGATGCAGCTCTTGGTAAACGTCTTCTTTCAAGAGCCTGGACTTTGAGCTTGTGTCTACTGGAGTCTGAAAGTTAGCTAGCTGGTTATGGAAGTTCTTCAGAGCAGTGCTTTCTAGGGTGGAAATCTTCCCTGATGGGCACAGTGGCAAGAATAAGAATCATCAGTGTCCATAAATTATGGATTTTAGTAGGACAGTGTACACACACTTCCTTCACTTACCACTCACAGCCAGGTTCCCATTCCCTGACACCTCAAAACAGTTAGAAGCAGGCAGGAGTTTTACTTCCAGCTTTACTGATCCTGCAAGACACATTGAAGAAGACAGGACTGATGTCATTCATCACTACCATCCCTGAGCAGAGCTTTCTCTTTCACTATCTCCAGATTCTGTGCACACAACATGGAGTAAAGATGACCATAACATGTGCTACTTAACTGTATGAATTCACTTCTTTGTTCAGTCATGTTGCACCCTTTATATTCTTTCTCCTGTGTTCCTCCTCACTTTCCCCTTGCATTTCTTTCCTTCCACTCCCTTCACTTTCATGACACAGTTTTGCAGCTGTACCAACGCTCCTCACTCACCCTTTTTGGGAATGATTGTTGCCTGATGAATTGTTACTTCTTCAAACATAACAGCTAGTTTGTCCATAACCGTCCCAAGAGACCGTGCCAGAGTTCGCCAAGCCAGTACTAGGTACCCAGTTGCTGGGTACAGGACTCTGCCATCAATGCAGTGATCAACCAAGTATTGGTCAGGAGAGTCAGGACTCACATCTGTCAAAGAATAAAGAGCAGAATAAAAATTACACAAACACCCTAGTAAAGATCAATAGTTCTATAAGAGGTCCTAGTGGTCTGCCCAACTATCCTGATTGGCAACATGCAGCTCTTAAAACGACTGAGCCTGAATCAAGGCCGTTTCCTGTTCTATTCCTATTGTTTCATCCCATTTCAGAAGCAGATCCAGTCTTTTTCAATCCAAACAAAACCAAACATTAAGCTTCAGAAGATTGCTTCAAAGATGCTACTTTGCACATTATCCTTTTCCTAGTTTTACAAAAGGAATGCAGAGGTAAAGCAGGAAAGAGAGAACCAAAACCACCCCAAACAGGCAAACACACCAATATTGTAGACTGCAGCAGATGCAGAGCCTTTGGGACCTGCTGCAAAGTCTTCAGCTTTTGGAACGGTCCATTCCTGGCTGTGTTCCCATTTGATGTGTGGAGAAATAAGGGGTGTTCCCACTGGGACAGGGTATTCCACACGTGGGAACAAGTTATTTCCAAGAACATTTATCCTAGGAAGATAAAAAAGGATCAAGACATTTTGTGGGAGGGGAAAGAGAAAAGGGGGGGGGGGGAAAGAATTAACCATAATATTTAGGGGTCAGACAGTAACTGATCTTGGGCTCCACGTCTGAGATTTCTCCAGGAGTACCACGAACACTCACTGTAGCCAAATTTATAATTCTAACAGTCTACAAGATGCAAAGTTTATTTCTAAGAGCTAGTTCCAGGTTCCTAGGCCTCTAGAATGGGACTCCTAGAAGGCACCTTCCCAGCCCAGTCTCCAGCCCAAGGCGACATTTCATAAGCGAGCATGTTAAATATGTAAAGCACAGATGTAAATCCCATTTTTTTTCCAGGTTTGCTGAAGGAGTATTTCAATCCTTGTTAAGATATCCATGCTAGAGAAGAGACTTGAATTCTCTCCTAACTGATACCCCACTCACCCTCCCCCCCAGCCTCCTTACCCAGTTAAATGAATCTTTCCAGTCTGCGTTAGGAAGAACTCCAAATTATTTTTGTGGTCTTTCTTCATCAAAGGTAGAACAGTACAAGTTTGTTTCACAGATCTCTTCACAACACCCTGGTCAAGTAAAGTCCATAAGTCACTGGTGGAAGGCATTACTTACTACTTTGTTTCTGAATTTGTCCTCTATAGATATCAAAGCACTACTTCTGTGCTAAGGGTTCTGTTCTAGGTGCTAGAACATACACCGTTTTAACAGGTAAGAGGAAGACTAGCACAATACCCTTCCAGCAACCCAAGAAGTTGCACATCTGGTAAAGCAGAACCTTTGTAATATTCATGAAATTCTGCCAAAACACAAATCTCCCTTTCCCAAGAAGATTGTCAAGTGGAATAAAAAAGCTGCACTTCAAGAACTGCAAGATAACCCTCTCAAGCCTCCCATTTGCACACACGCACACACACAGAGACCTTAGGCCTATACTCCCAGGAGCAGCCCCTTTTAGTCTGAAGCATCCTAGAGCATTTTCCAAGTGACAACTATTAAATCAAAAAATGCAGCCTTGAACATCCGACCCAGCTTGCACATTCTTTTCAATTTGATCCCATGGTCTTTAAACAGGAGATGAAATGGGGGTGCGGGGGTGGGGAGGAAGAGAAAACCAGAACACCCTCAAACCCAGGTGATGAAGTCTTTAGTCTCTTGCAGTCCAGAATTGTACAATGACTTTAACATGAAGTCTAAAATCTTTTTATAGAGAAAAATATCTGCCCAATTTAAAAGCTCTGCTCTGAGTTTCCCTTCAAGTCACTTTCAAAGCATAAATAAGAGGAATATGACATAATAAATATCCACCAGATTGGAACTCAGGAGCACTGTTTAACTACAAAATTTGATTCTCAGGTAACTATGGTTCTTCTTAAGACTTTTCTCCTCTCGCATGCCACAGACCAAATAAAAGAGACCAGTCCTCGAGACTCAAGGGACAGCCACAAGACCACAGCACTGATCTTGTGGAGCAAGTATATCCTAATATACCTCATGTTCTGCATTATCTGCTATGGAGCTAATGCCACAAAGATCTGTTCTTATGGGGTGGGGAAAAGGGAATAACGATCTGATCATTAGGGGAAAGGATTTTACAAAGAGAGAAGGCTCCTGTGGTCTCAGAGTACTTGGTCTAGGAGAAGAGGGGAAAACACCACTACCAGCCTTCACCTTCTAAGACAAGAACCTCAAACCAAATTCAGGGTACAGATGGGGATAACATTTTTCCATAGAGAAGGCCTGTTAGTCTTGAATTTCTCCCCCACCCCAATTTTTGCACATGCTCTCCATTAGATCCAAACAATTAAATGCTTTTCTTCCTCATTGCACAGTTCAGAGAGCTGTCTATCAGTTATCTGAAATGCATGGCAATGAACAAAGGCAAAAATTTGAGTGTCTGGATGGGAAAGTGGTAGCGTGTTGGGATTTTTTTTTTTTAACTATTAACATACCCTCTCCCCCAAAAAATAACCCAAACAAAAGAAAATAATCACACCAAAACCCCCACAAAAAACGCCATCAAGAAAATGTTAAAACTGGGAGAGACTCAGAAGCGCTGGAGGGAGAAAGTGTTCTCGGAAGTAGGGGAGGGTGGAGAGGAAGCGGCATTCCCTAGTCCTCAGACCCTCAAGCTCCTTTCTGCAGCAGCATATCAGTATGGTACCATACTGACACAATCAAATACAGTACCTGTAAAAGAGCATGTGGAGCAATCTCTACAACAACAGCGTTTTCTGGAATATGCTTCAGGCCTTCGTGGAACAGCACTGGACTCACTAGGTTGTTCACATGGTACTCTGCAGAGGCATTCCTAGCCAGATCACTCTGCCACTCAGATTCAGGGATAGAGGTACTGATCCACCGTGCTGAACGAGGTTTAGGGTTTGGAATGACCTACAGACAGACGAGGAAGAGGGACAGAAGGAAGAGTTACATGTCATGGATAACAATAAGACAGGCAAAAGCAAGCAGCCCTTCCTTTTTGCGGGCCATTTTTCTCAGCTTGATTGCTCAGGCCATCCTTCCACCTGAGACCATAGGACTTCAAACCTTAGGTCTTGGAAGTCCATATGCTCTTCAAGAGATTTCATTCTCCTCCTAAAGAAATTAATCCCCTTAAGCTCAACATCACCTATACTCAAATCCAGGTGCCTGAGCATAAGCCACACGAGTCAGTTTGGCAATGTTACCTTTTTCAGGGCACTGAGCAGCACTGGTGCAATAGATGCCATGTAAGGGGAATGAAATGCAACTCCAGCACTGCGCACATCCTTTGCAAACACACCATCCTTTTTCAGTTTGGCTACAAACCCAGTCACAGCATCCTAAGAAGAGAAATATAAGTGAACTAAAAATAAAAGCCCATAACGTATTTGGGATCCGTATGAGTTGCTGCACTCCCCACACCTCCCATGCCCTTCATCACTTGCCACTTAAGGGGAGCCGTATCTGGGACAAGGTTATTGCCTTTCCCTGTCTTATAATTTATCACTCATTATGCCATGGCTATAAGACTACTCAGCATAAGAGATCTTTTATTACTAGCTTACTAAGGCACTAATATCACTTCCTCTCACAGAAGATTTGAATGTTTAAGTTTAAACAAAGCACCATGTCCCCTCCCACCATTTTAACCCAGCTCCCCTTTGCAAGCAGCTGAGCTTTAACCCAGCTTCATGGTTTTGTCAAACCAGAACTTCACAGGTCCCAGTCACAACTCCGGTATGCACAGTATCCATTCCTTGCTCACCAGAGGCCCTGAAACAGTGACAGTATCTTCACAGTTGTGACAGGCCAGTACCACATCTGGAGGACAGCATTGCTTACATTCCTCCCATGACAGACCTGCAGAAGGAAGACATCAGGACAACACAAATGTTTCTAGCAGTAAGTTTCATAAGGGGAGGCAGTCTTAACTGCACAATGACTGCGTTTAATTAAACATTTTGCAAAACTGGGAAGGATTCTTAAGAGGAAGATGGACATTCCCCCTTCCCCCAAAAGTGATTCTGCAAAAGCTAAGGATATTTATCTCAGGGGTTTAACATGACATTTATCACTGTGATATTGATCACAAGAACAGAGGACTGAATCTTTGTACCATTCCATTAAGGGATGGGGTGGGGGGGAACCCACACACTTTCAAAGAAGCTACAGAACTGGTTTTGTCTCATCTTGCCCTTAGCAATCAGAGGTAGAACAGCAGAGAGAACACATGAGCTTGGCTCACAGAGACCGAGCGCCACAAAATAGCCACAGAAATGACAACTCTAGTGGCTTATATTAGCTTAACACATGCAGCATCTAGTCATTTGTTACATGGTTACAGTCACAGTAAGAACTGGAACTCAGCATCAGATTACAAAAAACATCATATGTAGCACTCTAAGATAAGTTCTGTCATAAGTGTCATGCGTTTAATATCAAGGAAAAGAAAGCTAATTAGGTAAGTAGTCCTTCATAGTTTTAAAGTAAGAAGTTTAGGATTATAACAAGTGATCTAGTCAAACACACTGCATTAGACCTGCAACAACTTTTTAAGTGTTTCAGTTTTTGTCTGTTGTGTCCGATAATAAGAAACAGAAGAACAATGCTACCAATAATAATTTTAGTTTTAAACATTAAGTTGCCATCAAGCCACACCATGAAGACAAACTGCTGGGTCCAAAGCTCAAAATTTCACCCAACAGTGGACAAAACTATGACTTACAGAAACACTGAGCAAAGCTTATTCAGGAGAAAGCTTCTTCCTAAGTGCTATTAGGCCCAAATAAGTTCTAATGGCATTAAGTTCCACTAGCCACTTGCCCACTATGTATTAGTGGCTTACTGGTTTCACATCTCATTACTCTTGCAGACAATCAGAAATATATTTTTTTTTTCCAATACTTCAAATATATATGTGTGTGCGTGTATATGTAGATCTATCTCAAGAGACAAAACCCCCAGTACCTTAGATTTTCACCTCTCTTTTCAAGGAGGTTATGCTGTGTTCCAGGTCAGAGATTATCATCATTATGTCAAATTCAATATTTAATAACCTGTTCTACATCAGAAGAAAAAGAAGAGGCAACAGTGGCCAAAATTTTACAGACATGATTGTCTCCACCAATGCATTTTAGAGCCCTATTTTATCCCAGTGCCATACAACAGAGATCAGATGTACTTTCCTGTATCACTCTTTTGGTAAGGGTATACCTACCAACAGCAGCCATTTTTCCTGGGGGAAATTTGGCCTCTTTAACGCATCGTCCTCTCCAATAAGCAGCAAGAAGGGCTTCTTCATGACTTAAGGAGCTATCTGCATAGCCACAAGCTAGCTCTCCTACTGAGTGGCCCAAAATCCCATCAGGTTGCAGACCTGCAGCCTTTAGCATATCAATCTGGGCAATCTGCAAGGAAAAGCAGGATTAGTGATTCCATGCCAGAGTAAGGAGGTGTCAGGCCTCAAAGGCACACAGCAGTAGTAAGTACATTACAAAATGGCTTTTTGATACAGACATTCTTCTCGGCCTCACTGCTTTTTTTCCCTGCCCAACAGCAGCTCCAGCCTCATTCCAAAACAATCCCAAGAATCATTATGTGACTCCAGTATTGTTTAGGCCTCTCTACTATGTAGCTTTCCACTAAGAAAGTATTTCCAACAGGAGGTTGCCAAGAGCATATCTTTACAAGTAAGAGGCAAGACCAGCTTTCCAGATCACTTCAATAGCTCTGCCTCTAGTTTGTTAAGAAACGACGACTCCTATATTGACACCCAGAATTAAAAGAGACTTCATTTAGTTCATTTGCAGAACAAATTTTACAAGGCATGCTATGGAACCTTGCTCCTTAGCACAAACATTTACATAAAACTTAAGACATTCCTTAGTCTCCTAAAAGGAGAAGCTGCATACACACGGAGATACACACAAATCAGTTCAGGTCAATATTCATCCAAGCATCTTGCAGGTGGCAGAGGCCAAAACTGTCAAGGGTGCCACGCACTCCCTCTTATCAGAAAGGTATTTCTAACAGCTGCCATTTGCCAATTACGCAAAGCAAGATTTCATTAATTGATATAAAGTGTTATGGTCTGAACAGACACACTAGCAGAGCATGGTTATGTTGACTGAGTCCATGACCCCCTCCACCAGTCATTTGACTCTTACCTGAATAGCAGCTAGTCCAACAAATGCATTGACAGGATCTTCAAAACTGTCCTCATCTGCCTGCAGAAGCAGGTCTGAGACCTTTAGGCCTGTGCTCTTCAAAGCCTCGTCCGAGCGCAATATAGACTGGCGAAACAAATCCAACTTCATAAGGCTCAGGCCCATACCTTTCCACTGTGTTCCCATGCCTGCAGGATAGGCAAGGAGAAAGTGAGCTTTAGTAACACTCCATAAAAGGAGAAGACATCACACACTTGCTCTGGCAGTGAAAGAATTCTATCTGAGACCAAGATGTACATTTCTAATACCCTCTAAATTAGGCACTGCTTTTTTATTTTCCTTGACTTTGCTATCATCAGAAAATAGCAGATGTGGAAGGATTAGATAAAACACAGGAAACATGAATCTCCTAGGCATATCACAGGGCTGCAAGATATTTCCTCATGCTAGAGTGGAAAACAACCTTAGACCACAGAGTCCAATTGCTCAAGCCCTAGATCTACAGAGGAATGCAGAAGCCTGGGCCCACTGCTGCACACCTACCTGAGCAGATGTACCAGAGCGGTCTACCAGATCCTTGAACTCGCTGAACCTCTTTTATGTCACTCTCAGTGCCAACTAGTGTGTAGCCCCTGTAGGGCATGGCGGATACAGGAATTGTAGAGATATCAGTGACCAGGCTTACAAATGGGCTGCATCCTCCATTTTTTCTGCACCCTTGAATCAGTGTTTCCACAGCTTCCTGGGTTCTGCCACAAACTTGAACCAGTCTTGGCACATCACAAGTCTCCAGAGGCTGGTCTTTTCTCCTATTTTGCCTCAGAATGACGTGAGCATTAGCACCTCCAAAGCCAAAAGAGTTGATACTGACAAGGCCACCTTTCACTGGCATTGGTTCACAAACTACCTTCAGAGTGCCATCTGTTAAGGCAGGAACCTCTGGATGTGGGACACTATAATGAAGATTTGGAGCCCACACCCCATGTTCCAAACAGAGAATGACCTGGAAGGAAGAAAAAAAAAAGCGTGTTCTATACTCCACATTTTCTTGTAACAAACATTTTGTTGTTATCATTTTACTATAAATGACCATGTAGCATACACTAAAGCAGCTCTATGTTTGGAGAAAGGGACACTTCAGAGAATAGCATTATTGATGCTACTGAGGTAGTACCTACTTCACCTAAGCAAATTTTAAGCCTATGCAGGAAGTCAGCAGTGAAGATGAGGGTGGTAGTTTTAAGTTTAGCTTCCAGACCCTTTCTACTCGAAACCCATGCAGTTTTGTTGGAAAAGCTGCATGGCTACTGAGAATATCACATCTTCTTTCTCCCGTTTCAGATCCTGTCCCTTCATCACACCCTGCTTCATCTCTCTCCAGTCACACACAACCAGCATATGCTCTTCCTTATCACAATGAATGCTTCCATTTCTGCTTTTGCTGTAAGAGTCAAGCTGAAGAACTGGTAACAAGAGTTTGTTTGCTGCTTCACATCCATTTGTTGTCTTCTCAATCCAAAGAAGAAGGAACAGGAGACTGGTCAGAACTAGCAGAGCCAAAGGGAAGTACAGAAACAGCATGAGAGTTAGAATAGCTGTGCCAAAAAAAAAAAAAAATCAAGAGCTCCCTTCTCTCAGCAGCATCTCTACAAACAGCCCATGACACCAAGCCTGTACTCCTCTGTGGCACAAGTCCAGCAAATCATGGACTACAAGGTCAGCTGCAAACACTCAGTGCTCTGTATGTTTGACAGCTCCTTCATCACCCCGAAATAGTCAGAGAAACAGATATTTGTTTGGAAGCTGTTCTTCCAAGCTGACTATCAGACACGGCAGCCTACCTGGGAGAACAACCAGCATAAATGCATGATTTCAACTCCAGTTAGCATCTTTAAAGTTGCAGTGTCCCAGGTATTTTCAGGCACACTGTCCTACACCTACAATAATATGCACTATGAACTTGCTGTTGCTTTACCCAGCATAAATATTTGTACTTTTAAGCCTGCCTTGGCTTCTACCCAAGTTTGAGAGTACAGTACAGTGAATGTACATCAGAGCCACCAAAAAGCTTTGTCTTTGTTGTACAGCAAGTAACTAGACATGTGCAGGTAAGTTTTCCCTCCCTTACCAGAATTCAGCTAAAGTGGCCTGGGCAAGCTCTTTCCTTCCTATCCACATAATTAATGGATTCTCTTCAAGTCTGAAATGATACTTTCAAGATCTATTTTCCTAATGGACATCTCACATATAAAAGCAATTTACGGAATTCCAAAAGAAAACATTTACATGAACTGCAGACTTCCCAAGACAGTTACTGTCTAAGAGACAGTGACCTTGGTGTAGTTTCTGGCTTGGTCTCAAGGACACCTGATCTGCCATTCTGATTAACTTCTGAATCTTAAAATACCAAGTTGCTGCCCAACTTTCAAAGAATTGAGAACAGAGACAGAGCTTCCAATATCCTTCCCAAGCTTCAGGTGCTTTCCAGATCTGGCATTGTGAAATGAGACCTAACAAAACTTAAAAGTATAGCAAAAAGCTATTCTAGCAGGCATGATAGGTGCCATGGGCTCTTGCCTCCAGCTGTAAATTCCTATACAAAGTTAGCTGAGAAGACTGATGAAAGAAGGGTGGGAAAACATGGCATCAGAGAAGCCTCCAAAAAGAAATTTTGGCCTTTGTCTTTGCAGTTCTGCATCTGCTGAGAAACACGGACAGGGAAACAGTACCTCAAAGTTATGATGTGGTCCTGAGAGATCACAATAGAACTGCATGAAACAAACTGTAACTTATAACATGGTATGGATGGAGACGTTTATTTTAGGACTCAGTTATCATTCCTTCTGTGAAGAAGGTGTAAGTCTGAGGGATAGAGGTGCTAAAAAAAAAAAAAAAGTAAAATTTCCTCTACAGAGAGACAGATACTGCTGTCTCGTGATTTATCTGCAGATTAGGCTATTCATGGCAAGTTGTATGTCACAGTATTTATCTGCAGGTAGGGCAATTCACAGCAAGTCAGGTCACAATAACCACTTTAGAGAGCTTAAAATTCTAGCAGTGACAGAGTACCCAACTCCAATTTGCGTCCCTCTAACGCTGTCAGTAATAGGCTTACAACCAGGTGTAAATATTAGCTAGCTCTCTGCCTAAGCAGTTTAGCAGCCAGAGCCAATAGATGATTGGCTGCGTACAGAAGTAGTTAGTAGGCTCGTTGCTAAGACAACTAGTTATTCAAGCTGGTAGCTTCATCCGAAAGAACGCAACTGGCTTCTTGCCAACACGAGAGAGATGAGGAAGAGATGATACATCCTTGACAAACAGCCAGAAGAATCAGCTACTCTTTTGGCACTGAAAACCTATGCTGCCTCTTACCTTTGGTCATTGCCAACTACTCCAAACATTTAAATCCCTTTACTTGTACGCCACTCCCCAAGCCCAAATGACTTACAGCAGTGTTCTGTTGGAAGGTCCACTGTAAGGATAATGAATAAAGTGATCCCAAAGCCTTTATTCTGAGCAGATTCGTGCTCTTGTAGAGTTCAGTAGGAAGGGGGAACTAAAGTGTGTTTGCATGCATGTGTACATGCACTTGTATGTGCACACAGTGGAGGACCACCTGGGCATTTGTCTCCAGCTTGCAGAATAGCCACCTGAGCTTTTAGAATTATTTGCCAGTGAAGCAAAAAGTAGACAATTTATGAGAATCACCTCAGTTCTTCTCATTACCAGTGAACATCTTATCCCGGATCAGTGCAAATTTTCCTTAAAACAACCAAACACTGAAAACCCCACATACTGTTGTGTTCCACCCTCCCCCAACTTTCCTTTTTAAGCCACCGGTTACCTTGGCTAAAGCAGCAAGCCCAGAGGCAGGCTCTGCATGACCCATGTTTGACTTGCATGATCCAATCAACAGTGGTTCTCTCTCATCCTCGCAGAAGGCCTTTAGAATGCCATTTAATTCCTGTGTATCTCCAACCTAGTCGGAAGAGAATCAGAACAGCTATTAGCTAGCACTTCCAAAACACACCACAAAAAAGAAACCTGAAAGATTAACATATCTGGGCAAAATCCAAAAGTGGTGAAGCAGTACATATTCTAGTAACTCATAGAAGGGAGAAATACAATTCATTTTGAAAAACAGAATAATTTGATAGAGAAGTGTGGCAAGTGGCAATGGAAGAAAACAAGGAACAAAAAAACCCACTCCAAATCCAAAGGAGCCATGCTGACCTTGGTGCCTGTCCCATGAGCTTCAAGGAACTCTGCTTCTGCAGGTTTGATTCCGCTTTCTCTGTACAAAGACTTGACCAACTGATGCTGCATCTCTCCAGATGGGAATGTCACACCTAGGACCAAAATTGCCATCAATTCATCTCTCCTATCAGATGCTTCCTGTTGTGATTTTAGCACCGTTTCAACTGCTTGGGGTTACCAGGTCCAAAAAAAATAAGGAGATACTTTCATGATTTACACCAATGTTATCAGCACCAAACACAATAAGCCTCTCACACTCTTCGGAAGAAGCGCAGAAGAACCAGAAATGGACCTAAAGCAGTAAGTTAGACTAGTGTGGGAAGATACTGGTTAACAGAATACTAGGTGTCTAGATCAAGCAGAATGTGTGAAACTTGGTGGCTCCACAACTGGAGAGGGGGTGAAGTGGGACAGCAGCAGGCAAAGAGCCTTATAGTTGTAACACCACCTACATTTCTACCATCAGTGCAGAAGTTACTGTAGTGATGTCCTGAGGAAGGCTAAGCTAGCAACAGGACATTCCTGTTACTTTGTACATCACCTGCCTCCTTCAACTTCTTTACCAAATAGGGTCTTGAAATTTGCATTACCAAAGCAGAAAAGAAAAAAACCCAAACAATAAAAAAAACTTCACACATTGAAAGAAGAATCCCACAACAGCCTATTTTTGATGACAAAGACTCTAGACTGAACAGCTCTGAAGGTATCTCACTCTTCAGAGGCTCCAGGCCTACCTTGCTCCTTAAAGCCATCACTGTTAGTTCCAGCATTGACTATTGTGGCATAGATCCGCTTAGCCAGAGATCTCTTGGTCAAAAGAAGGACAACAATAGCTTCAGAGCGACAATATCCATCTCCTTAAATCAGAGAGAGAGGAACAAGTCATTAATTCTGTTCTGCTTTGAATAAAATTGCAGAACACTATACAGTAAGGTCACCTCATTCCTGAGCTACCACTTAACAACAGACCACTTAGAGTATGATGTATCTGTTTCTTTAAAAAAATATATGAATGTCCTAGAAAGGCTCATTGCTCATTACAAATGATGATAGAAAGTTTCCATCAAGAAACAGCTATTTCTTCTCCCCAGTGACTGAGGAATGAGCCATACAGTTTCTCCCCCACAGTTAGTTTTCCAGAGTCAACAGAGCATGCAGCACAGATTAGGTCCAGGGTACGTCCCAAACAGCACACCTAGGAACAACTACAAGGCCAGCTCTTTGCTATATTACAAGAGTATCTCGTCACAGGCTCCACAGTAAGTTCCTCTCATACAAAATGACAGCTTTTTGTACTAATGCCTTACCTGAAGCATCAAAAGCCTTGCAGGCACCGCTAGGGCTAAGCATACCCAGTTTCATGAACTGCACAGAAGTGTTGGGTCTCAGCAAAATGTTGGCCCCTCCTACTAGGGCTGCATCGCACACTCCATTGCGAACTGCCTTATAAGCACCTTCCAGAGCAACAAGACTAGAGGAGCAGGCTGTGTCAATAGTTAAGCTTGGTCCTTAGGAAACAGAAAGGGAGCACAAAAAAAGCTGTTTTTTACTGTTTATTTCCTAGTGTTGTTTTCCAAAGACTACAGGATGGGATCACAAGACAAACATATTTAAAAAAATGTTAAATAAGAGTTGATTCATAACATAACAAGTAATCTTGATACAACGGGAGACAAGAATCACCATCTCTGCCTGTTTACCAGGTAACAAGGGATAAGAAAGGTGGAAGAAAGCTGCAAACAGTTTGGATTGAAGGGTATTTTTAAAAATTCCACCTCTGTCTCTATCAAACAAATACTGTAGCTTCACATGCAGGTCTCGTCTACTTCCCCATTCTAACCAGTAGAAATCCCTCCCGCTTCCTTGTGCTACGCTCACCATTATCTTTGTTGCTCTTCCCTCCACTCTCACCTTCAATGCCACTTACAGTTCAAGTTATGTCTATGCCTTCAATTACATCATTCTGGTAGCTATCCCACTTCTTCCACTTTACTCAAAGAAGAGCTAACTGTTCCAGTGAGTTTGTCTCTGGGCTAGCTTGATACCAAATAGCAGTCTAAAGGCAGGAAAGGACCTAAGCCTTTTTATGAAGGTCAGCATTTCAGATGAATGCCAGCTAAGCCCAGCAGCAGCAACTGAGTTACAAAGCCTTACGATGAGTCTTATCACACTGTTAGAGTACATTTTCTGCTTCTCACATGCTTCTTACAATAGCTGCGTGCTACTTTCTCATCCCAAAAGGGGTCTACATCATCATATCCATCCCACTCCTCTAGAGAAACTGTGGTACAGCCATGCTCAAATTGCAACTGCTCATCAGCATCAGTTCTGGGGCACGTACCTTTGAAGTCATAGAAGTAGGAAAGCCTGTTGGCAAGCATACCACGCTGGCAGCCAGTCATGCTGTATCCCAAAAGTGTTTCTGGATCTTGGCTATAGACTTCACCAGCTTCTCCCCCAGCAGTACCAATCCACACACCTGTGTTTGTGCCTTGGAGGGTGACTGGATTAATACCTATGAGGATATTGGAAGGTAGATTTCAGCAAACAAACTCATAATGAGGGGCAAACTCGGGAGATATCAGGTACACTGGCAGCAGTTCATGAAATCCTACATACTGTCCCTTTCCAGCAGGCCTGCAGCATTGTTCCCCTTACCTATAGTTACCTTTTATCTGTTTTGGTTGCAGACCTTACAAGTCTTACTGCAGACTCCACAAGAACTTTTGTATCAGCTTTTGGCCAGAGCATGCTGTGCCGAGACAGCTTTTCAGCTTAGCTGGGCATCGCTAGAGTCTTGTGTAAAAGAGTGTATGGACAATGAGAGACAAATGCTGATCAGATAAGCTAACAGCCGTCTTCCAGAGCAAAGAAAAGGAACAGACCAAAGGGGAGAAAAATTACAGCACTTGGAACATCATATGAGCACATGAATATCTATCTCTAGCCACATACAAAGCCCAGATCTGGAGCAGAAGTCAGAAAGGAAAAGTCTTAAAGCCAAGAAATGGAAAAAGAAACAACACTGCTCTTCAAAAAAAAAAAAAAAAAAAAAGAGGCATAGCAAGCTCAACTTGCAGCAATCTCTGCTGTTTCTTCTCTGTGCTTCAGGAGTCCTGGAGACAGGCAGAATATTCAAGCCTTCCAGCTGAGGCTCAGCAGAGGAGCAAGTTCAATAAGTCAGTACTAGTGAGGTGGTTACAACTTTTTCACACGTGCTTAAGTTCAGACATGAAACTGATTAACATGAAGAATAAACTTTTTGGCTCTGTGGGTAACTCAAAAGCTCAAGACACTGGCAGTGATGGAGGAAAGAGGCTCCTATTTCTGAAATCTGAGCAAACCTTCTATAGAAGCATATCAAATGCCATAAATTTTCCATGAGCCTGGCCAATAGACAGGAATATATCAGGCCATCTGCCATTTTTTTAGACCACGGATGAGAATTCCAATCAAATAATTTTCCTTTTGCACTACAAATATGCCTTTTGTTAACAAAAGGATCTATTATGGAATATTACGGTAGAGCAGAACACACAAAAGCTCTAGAACTGTCGACTGTTTAAGTGTTTCTGTTGTACTTGTTGTACAGTATAAGGCAGGCAGAGATTTCCTGGAAGTCAGTGTAGATTTCTTAGTTTAAGTTCCAGAGAAAATAGCTTTGTTCTAATGCTCATACCAGTTCTTTAGTGTCCTCTACTGTGATGGCTTTCTCTTGTTAGAGATCTCATCATACAGGCACATGTCTGCACCTGCTGCTCAGAGACAATACAGCACAATTATCCCTCTTCAGTCATTCAGATGCTTACCTCCATCCAAAATAGCTTCATAAGACACTTCCAATATCATGCGAAGTTGCGGATCCATTGTATGAGCTTGTTTGGCATGAACCCCAAAGAAGGATGCATCGAATTTGCTTAAGTCCTTGAGCTTTCCATTTCTCTTGGGCAGTCCATAAATTCCTGAGAAGAAAAATTCAACACTGAGTCACAGAACACGTCAGTTTTAAAGCGGCTACCAGCTGAGATGGTACAGAATGACCACAGCCAGTTCTCGATTACATGTGAAACCTCACTTCCCTGTTGCAGTACCCAGAGTGCTGCATTAGTATCTACCCTACCCATCTCTCTAAATCTCACTTAGAAATGAGAACACTGCATTAATAAAAAAATGGTCATTTTTAAGACTCTCCCAGATATGGCAGCAAAAGACATCTACCTAAAGATTTTTGCTTTGGCAAGTTCTACCAAGCACATAACAAATGTCCAAATCTGAGTAATCAGAGTCCAAAAGCCATGAATTACAGGACTGGACATCCTGTGCTACTTCTGAACCCAGAAGAGTGACAGAACCGTCTTACTGCCACAGCTATCGCCAGCAGGTACAGGATTCACGTTGCCTAGCTGCTCTGTCAAAGTGTTCTTTTATTTGGAAGTAAGCTATGTATGTATAAGCTACCACTGCATGGGACGTGACATTATAAAATATATAGCATGAGACCTTCCTAAGTGTTCTGCTCCTGAATTTCTTTATGACATATCAGAAGTGAATTCAGAAACTCTGGCAGGGTTTTGCATCTGATATATCCCTTCCTTTCATAGGATAATTTCTCTAGAACTCAGGGCTCCAAAAGGAGAGACAATAAGCACTCACCGGGTTTCCATCTCCGATCATCCTCTGTGACCATATCAACTCCATTTATCAGGTTCTCCCAAAACTCTTGCAAATTCTCCGATTCTGGCAGCCTTCCTGATATGCCTGCAATCACCACGTCCTCCATATCTTAACTTCTCCCTGTTGCCAAGATCCAGAAAGCAGTAAGACTAGTAAGATTTCACTTAAGTAAGAGAAGGAGAGTATATATGTACCTTGTCTTCCTGACATGTTGTGGCAAACAAGCATATTTGCAGGAGAAACACCCACACAGGAACAGCCCATGGAGTCTCTACTTGGGATGTATTTTTGTAGTAATCAAATGGATCATAAGATCCAGGGGGACAATGAGGATGAAAAAACCGTTCCTGAAGGAGTGTCAGGCTCTGAGAACCACCAGTTTCTACATGGCAACTAGAAAATGAATAGGTCTAGCTCTACCAAATGCAGAACCTCTGTTAAGTCAGCAGAGAAGAAGAATTAACATGCTGGAGCAGAGGTGGGTGGAGTAATTATGAAATACATATAGTAAAATACATAATTACAGGGCAAACCTAACAGGTAGCAAAACAAGTTCTACAATCATTACAAAGTTAAATGCTAACTTAAGAATCAATAATCAGAAAGTTTGTTGGAGGGGAGAAAGGAAAAAAAACACAAAACTACAAAACCAAACACCCCCCCCCCCCAAAACAAAAAACCCAAACCCCAAAATACACATGCAGAAAAAAAAAAGACCTACACAAAAGCAAAGATCACATTACAACTTAGCACCATCTTAAATACTCAAAACAAGGAGGGAGTTTTACATACAAAGTGTTTCCCAGCTGGACCCTGCACGGCCACGTGTTTAGAGGACTGGGAATGGGGAACTAAGTACATGTGATAGAGAGTGGGTTGGCAGAACAAATCTGGATTCCAGATGGGATGAAAAACCCTAGCTGTTGTCCCAAGGAATTTGCATTCTAAGACCCCCAACCTCATACAACACAAGAGAGCATCATGGTGTATGACACAGCATGGCAGGCCATCTATACAGATCACGACACCAAATGATAGCTCATAGATTGCAGTCAGCGCACAATTTATTTTCTACTGCACTAAAAATACATTAACAACAAAGCAGAAAGGCGGCAAGTTAACCCGATGTTTCAATAAAGTTCAAATTATAGTTTGCAGAGCCTAGGTAGGCAAGTTAGAGGAGGGGGGAACCCCCATATATATATGGTTTATTTATATATATATAAAAATATATAAATGAAAGTACGGTTGCATAAAGAAAAGAGGTAGTAAGTGTTCATAGTACTTCCTTAAATAATCCTTCTGGTAAGTAAGGGCAAAATATTCCTTAGTGTTAACATTGTGAATATTAAAAAGTAAAAGCCACCAAGAAAACTGGGCACTCAAATAGCTAAGTTTGCCTTAATAACTTTGAAGGAAAGACTTTGCTATGGAAGACCTGAAGCCTCACTTCCATCACAGATTATGCTCCATAGTGTCATGCAGGCACTTTTCTTAAGCACTGCTGGTGCGTGATCATCTCCTCCACGAAACAGCACTAACGGGTACTCTTAGATGAGCACTTCACAGCAGTTTTTCCAACCCAAGACATTTCATTTAGCCATGGCTTTGCAGCCTCTTTCAGGCATTCCTGATGCTTTGGAGCAAGAAGTAGGCCTCTCTTCCATCCACACACTGCTCAGGCGTAACACAGTCCTGTAGCTGGAAGACATTGGGGCATGTGGAGGGAAAGCAAAGCTGAGGTGTAGCCCAGCCGGCACACACCACCAGAGGTTGCTTGATTTCTTTTACCCTTCTTTTTTCCTTCAGCGGTTATCTTGATTCAGACCTGTGGAGTAACTGCGGAATTATGCAACACTGAAGTAGAAGAGATGATTACCTCATCCAGTCTATCCCTTCTGGGAGCAGAAACAGAAGTGCTCCCAAAGGGACATCTTGGATTTCTCAGTCTTATGCTAAACACCCAGACAACAGAAGTTCCATTCCACTCCAGTTGTTCATATAAAAAGGGAAACACCAAGGGCCAAATGCACCAGGCCGTTACTGAGAAATTGTTCTGTTAGTCCCAGCCCACCCTCTCCAAAGAGAAGCCTCTCCATTTTTCTGCTGGCATAAATCTATCAAGTTGGTTTTATTATTGGCACCACCACTGTAGCTGGAAGACCCGATCAAGGGCCACAACTCCACTACACTTGGGCCAGCTCTGTGCTAGTGGCAGAGCAAGAATGCATCTCGGGCACAAAGCTTACAATCTAAGCATAAGACAAGAGACGCACAAGATGATAATGTGATTACAATTTAATTTTATGCCTCGGCTCTTTGTATTTCAGGGGACTGAAACCTCACTTGTGGGACTGTTCCTTCCCACCTCACACCTCTGTGGAGTACCAGAAAAGCTCCATCCAAGTATAACCAATCCTGACAAGAACATTACTCCGAGACAGTGAAGTCATGGAATTTATCAGCAAAGTAATTTTTGCCAACATGTTATGAATGTAGTTGAGCAAGACTGTGTCAAAGGCAGAGAAAAAGATGCTGCAGTAATCAAAATGTAGAAGAACAAGAGCCAAAAAGTTAATTTTAGCTGGGTGAATGGGTATAAGGAGCCACAACCTAAGGATTTTCATATACAAAGACCTGGAAAGATTTAGACTTGACACAGAGAGCTCCAAATGCCTACATCTAAGGTAATATACAAATTACAGATTTAGGAGCAGACAGTAGAGATGACTTGCTGTGGAAAACAGGAGTTGGAAGAGGAAAAATCATGAATGTTAAATCATCCCTGATTAAACAGTGATTAAAGTAGATATTATGGGTACCAATGTCGTCTTTGGTCTTCCTTGACAGATAGTAAACAGGTAGACCATTTTAAAGTTTGACTTTACCCCCCAGTGGTGTATTTTACTATTTTTACTATATTAGAGACTAATTTTTTTTCTGTAGAGCACTTTTATACTTCAAGAACTTTCAACATACTGTGTATAGTCTAGGATGTAGCACAGATCAAGAAAGAATTATTTCTACAGCAGTTTTAGAGGAGACTGGACTACTGCAAATACACAGAGACTGCTCCTACCACATTTGATGAGCAAGGTGAAAAAAAGCAACAAGTCAACAAAGGAGACAAAAAAGATAAAGAGGGACAAAGAGGATTCTCTGATTTCTTAAGGCTGTATTTTGTTGGATCCAACCAGACATCTGACATCTTTTTCCCTCTGTTTATCCCACGGTTTTGCTTGAATTGAATTCTGCAAATTATTCCTACACAGCCTGCATTTTTAAGAGAGGGGGGAGAAGCAAACACCACCCTCCCCAGTGTATCACTCCGACGGACATCTCAGTTAAGCATGAACTACCACCTCACTAGATTTACACAATATTTTCTGGCAATGATACTGCATTGCTGACTCATTCCATTTGCGGCTGGTAATAGCTAACAATCCCTTCTGGTATTATTGACTAGTAACAACTTTCATCACTTTATACCTGTGCTCTGGTTATCTACCTCCCACATTAGGCACTTGACAAGGCTGGTTTGTTTATGGATGCCAGTTCCTTTCTCCAAGCATGTTATACCTTTTTAACCTTGTTCTCTATGTACTGGATACCTATTCGTATCATGTCAGCTTAACGCTATTATCAAACTTACTCTTAAGTTGAAATACTGTTCTTCATTGTATTTAAAACAGTTGTTTTTCAGTACCTCATTAATCCAGCACCAATAATGAATCAAGAAAAGTATTAATCATCATTTTTCGACATCCCTGGCAGCTCTACAACTTTTAAAACAATAATTTTATCTACTGTTTCCCTAGAAAATTATTTCTGTGCCCATTAAGCTTGTAAGCCTTTAGAGAGGAAAAGACAAGAAAAAAGAAAAATTTAAAGGTGACGACAAAATTTTATTTCTTCTCTCACTCATACCTGACTTGCCAACTGCCAAAGAGAATACTTTTCTTATTCTGCTGTACCTATGTCCACCTAAGGTTCAGTGAGGAAAGGAGGGGGAGAGGGAAGGAAGAAGAAACAACAAATAAACCTAAAATCTTTTTTTGCCTGATGCACAGTTCTCTTTCCTAGATGGGGGCACATTGCTTCTATTTATTTCACTGTCATTTTGATGGCCATCATCACAGTGGAACAGACTACTCAAAGCCAACTCTGCTACTGTTTCTAGGCAGTCCAAATCTTGGTCTTTTTTGGAGATCCCATTATTGTACAATGAAACATCCATGATTCCTCCATAGCTTCCTTCAGCACAGATATTGACAAAAGGATTGCTTTCTTAGCTTTTCAGTACGACTATATCATAATCCAGGTTTCCTAATCTCCAATTATAATTTCTAAAGTTTGTGGTGAAAACTATAATGCCTGCCTCCAAAAAACCCTTTACAAAAATAGAGGCAAACATCGGCTGCTTTTCATTTCTTGAAAGCATTTGGTTACCATCAATCTGTGCGCTATAGCTTTGGTTTAACAAAGACCTTTTAACTGCCTCTTTCTGTTTCAATGCTGGATTTGTCCCACTGATCACAAGACAAATGAAAAATGGCAGTGCATTTTCATATTTAAAATGCACTGTGTAGCAGGAAATAAATCTGGTTCAGAGCTGTTGAGAAAAGTAGGTTAGAGTTTGCTCATGGAATCAGCACAGCTCTATTGATTCCCAAATGGTCAGAACTGATTTGTACCAGTGTCACTATATCATGTTTGTAAAATACCTGCTCATAACTGCCCTCCACGTAGGGGCCTCATCCTCTGAATTCATCTGCTAAATGCAGCCTTTCACAACGTACTATTATTCTCGGTTTGTTTCACGAAGCACAGAGGCTGCAGCAAAAGCTGAACCCTTTGCTCATGTGGCTTGAGGCTTTTCCTCCCTTTTGTTTTTGAAGGGCAAGACAGGCTCCAAAACCCCCAAGGCCGCTCTCCGAAGGAACACGCACGTTAACGCGCACAGGTTTAGCGCCGCCCGTTTCAGTTTAAGCATCCGAGTACAGATTTTAGCTAGGAAAATACACATTCGGTATTTCAAAGGGCCCTATGCCCGGGAAGGAGTGTGGACTGAAAACCAAACAGGAGCAAAACCAGTACAGGAGAGAAGATGATCATCACGTTCCTGAGTCACACCAGCAAATCCAGACTGGTGCACCGTCAAGGGGCTGTTTCTTGTGGGCAGTCGGTTTATATCGAAGCAGAAAAGGACAAGTTTGGCGGACCGTGCGGCACCTTGTCCGAGACGGTCTCCCAGCACCTACAGAGCTCACCTTTCCCCGCCGCCCCTCCTCCCTCGCAAGCTCCCCGAGCCTGTCCCGCCAGCGCTTTCACGCCAAGCCGTGCCACCGCAGCAAAGCGCGGCGCCGCTGCCCGCACGGGGCGGCCCGTTCAGCGCCGGTGCCCGGCTGCGGGGAGCCGCCCAGCCCCGCGGCGGGCGCTGCGGGCTCCGCACCGGGCGCGGCCCCCAGCCTCCCGCCCAGCCGCGCCGCCGCCGCCGCCGGGGAACGGCGCCGCAGGAGCTCGGGGGAACGGCGGGAAGGCTCCCGTCGCCGGGCGAGGGCTGCAGGCGGCGGTGCCCGGGCCGCATCCCTGCCCCCACCGCCCCGGCCCGGCGGCGGGGGGTCGCGGCGGCCGCAGGGTCCCCGCCCGCCGCCAAGATGGCCGAGCGCCGCCAGCACAATGCAGCCGTTCAGCGTCCCTCCGCGCCGCCTCGCCGGGCGGGCGGGGGGGAGCGGGGGGCTGCGGCTCGGTAACCAGCCGTCGAGCTGGCGGGGATTCTCCTCAGCACGACCGCGCTGCGCCTGGGGAGAGCGACCCCCGGCCACGGGGCGCGGCGACCACGCCGCCGCCGGGCGCGGAACCTTCTGGTCGCGGGGGGCCGGGCCCGCGAACCCCGGCCGAGCCCGCGGCACCCCTCGCCTCCCGCTGAGGCGAGCGCAGCCCTGCACGGCGGAGAGGACAAGATGGAGCCTCCCCGGTGCGGCCGCCGTCCCGCAGAGGTAGGAGCGGAGGCCGCCACTCTCCTGGCAGCGCCGCATCCGTCGTCCCGCCGGTACCTGCACAGGGGCGGAAGGTTTCGTGCCGGGAAGACTCTGGCCGGACCGGGCTTTGCGCTGCAGCTGGGCTGGGGGCGGCGGCGGTGGCTGCTGCGGCTGCTGCTGCTGCCTGGCTGCACACGGCCGATGCTCAGCGCTCCCCTCACTGTCTCCCTCTAGCTCCCACCGCTATTTAAGCAGCCGCCACCTCCGGCGGCCACGCCACATGGGCTGACAGTTTACTCCTCGCCGCAGTCCAATGAGAGCCGGGGCAGGGCCACCCGGAGCCGGCCCTGGGGTGATGCCACCCCTGCCCGCCGGAGCCGCTCCGCGGGAGGAGGGGAGGGGGGCCCTGGCCGGGGAGGGGCGGACCCAGACGGGCCCCCGCGGCACCGGGCCAAACTTTGCCGCCCCGCCCCGTGCTGGAGGCCGCGGAAGGCCGGGCGCTGCGAGGGGCGCTTGGCTTCGAGCCGGCTGGGGGCGAGGCAGCGCCGACCCACCGCGGCACCGGGGCGATTTGCGTCCTTCTCCCCGCGGGTGTGCGCGCACTTGGGGGCTACGGCCGCGCCGCGCCGGCACCGTGGCTCGGCGGGGGGGGGGGGGCTGGGGGAGGGGGCGGCGGGCCAGGCGAGGCCAGGCCGCGGAGCGCCCGCGGCGCACAAAGGGAAGGGCCCGGACGCGCAATCCCGGGCCGGCACCCAATCCGGAGGCGGGAGCGTGTGGGCGGGGGCGCGGCCCTGCCAATCGCGGGGCCGGTGGGGCGTTGCTAGGCGATGAGGCGATGTGGTGGCGGCGGGGGTTGGGGCTCCCGCCGCTCTTCGGCGGCGGCCGCGGTCGTTCACCCCGGCGGAGCGCGGTCCCGGGGTTACCACAGGGCAGCAGGCACGCCGGCCGGGGATGCGCCGCCCCGTGCCCGGGCCCGAAGCGGGTGGCGGCAGCGGAGCGGGTGCGGAGGCGCGGGGCGCGCCGCCGCAGGGGCGGGCCGCCGCGCCCCCCCTCCCGACCCACCTTCCCACAGGAGGGAGAGGGAGGCTCCGCGCGCGGGCACCATTTACCCACTCTCTCTGTAACTTACGCTCCTTGAATTCAAGCGAAATAGTGCACGAATTTCGAATTTTGTTCTGTGTCCGCTACCGCGGCTCCTGCAAGGCGGGCCCGCATGGCGGCCGCGGAAAGCCCCCGCCTCAGCCGCCAGCACGCGCTCCGGGCAGCGCGCGCCGCTCCCGCCGCCACGCCACGCAGCTCCATTATGACCTTCTGTGCGCAGAACTGCTTCCTTTATCCACATATTCCTCAATACTGTGTGACCCTTTGATAACAACGACGAGCAATTTACTGCGTCACCTTTCGGGTGCTCTGCGGTCGGCAGGAATTCTCTTTCATAGGCTCTCC
Organism: Phalacrocorax carbo; assembly: GCF_963921805.1. Taxonomy (NCBI): domain Eukaryota; kingdom Metazoa; phylum Chordata; class Aves; order Suliformes; family Phalacrocoracidae; genus Phalacrocorax; species Phalacrocorax carbo. The sequence goes on from NC_087528.1 coordinate 9,813,881, forward strand.
CTTCGTACAATTCAATAGCGTCCACAGCGCTACCCTGTCACCGCTCTTTCTCATGTGGTTTTCAAGAATCAATGCCCAGTTCGTGAAGTATTTTGGTCATAAGCAAAATATATGAGAATTTCCCACCCTGTATTTGGTACACCCTTAGCACAACCTCCCCACACAGGAGCCAAGCAATTTGTTCATGTTATTTATTGTTGTTATGCATACTTTGTTAATTTTCAGCATACTTGCATGCTACGTTCTCATAGTTACTCTGAAACAAATGTACAATCGTTGAACTCCTTCTTTTCTGTCACAAGTAAATCAAAACAATGAAGGGCTATCGTCTTCCCTTGCCTAGAGTTCCCTTAAGGAAACCTGTTTCTCAGGGAAACTGAATAAATTAAAGTTGCATTTCTGGCAAGAGGTCTGCATGACCAGGCATGCCGGGTGACATACCGGGAGCCGGGGGGAACCGAACCACAAAAAAAACTCCAACCCCCTCACACAAGAAAAAAAAAAACCCTAAAAACCTGCGAAGAAACCTACACAAAGGCACTTCTGAAGTCTGCAGCCCACGAGCTTATATCCACGATGTAAGGAATAAAGAGTTAGGTTTTCCAGGCTTGGACGCAGTGTTACAGAGATTATGGGACAAACTGCTCTTTTTCTTAAGGCATGCTGCTTTTAACACCTGTAAATGCACAGAATCTCACGGCACTGAAATGCCGTGCATCTCCACAGTTCAGAATTAAACATGCAATTGGAAATTTAAAAAAAATATTTTTGAGGGTCATCTACAGCTATTACAAACTCTGGAATTTACACATGGTGTTCTAGAAATAACCAGTGAGAGCTGTAACTGGTGTGATCTGGGCCAAAATTCCTGCACTTGTTAGAAACCACTATGCTTTGAGCTACAGAAAGAGCTCATTCAGGGCCTGGTTCAAGGGAATGCATCATGTTGTTCCGGCTCATGAACAATGTTAAATGTTGAATCCAATGGCAGGATTTTCAAGTAATTAAATGATTTAGAAAGAAACTCACAAGGTCTCCCAGGCCTCGTATTGGCTTGGTAACACCTCGATGAAATTTATTGCAGACTCAGCATCTGATTATTGTAGCGGTTTTGCACTAAAGCAAAACATTTTCAGCAGGGAGTAGAAAAAAAAAAATTCAAATTCTCAAAATGACCGCTACCGCATTGTCAGACGCCAAAGAGAGCAGCTGTTTGCAAAGAGTACCAGGGAAGCATTTCTGAAAAGTGCAGAAGAAAAGTGCTCATGGGTAAGTAGCTCTCTTCCTTCATTAATCCTGTTTGGATTTTATATGTTTTTAGCAGCAACTGAGAAGCATTCTGTTCCAGTGCTTGACCATCCTCACAGTAAAAAAGTTTTTATTGCGTTTTTCATGTGTATTTCCTTTACTACAGTAAAGGTCATCGCTGTAATATCCCAAGACAGCTCAGCATTACTGGAAATGTTACAAAAATACACTGATTACTTGTTTCAATGTCCTGGTGTGTTCGTAACTACACAGATACCCCTCGCCACATCGCAACTCGGTTACGTTTTATTCTGGTTTCATCTGCCGTAAGACTGATTTCTTACAATGCTTCTGTACGATTCTAAGTGTTGCTACTGAACATGTTTTTCACCACTTTAAAGTCTATGCAATCCGTGTTAAAGAAAAATGTAATTACCCCTGTGACAACAGAAGTTTAATTTCATACTCTTTCATGCTGCCTAAACAAGTGGAAAGAGCTACAGAAGATGAGAAACAACACAGATTCAGGTGTAATCTTCTCAAACCCCTTTCAAGTAGAAAGATAGCTGCACAGGATTAACGGTTGCATTGTTAATTATAAGAGAACAAGTATGTTGAGGCATCCCACTTCTGACCTTAAATCACATCTGTAGTTTCTCAACAAAATATTTGCTAAAGACCTGCAAGCCCTGCCTAAAGGCACAAGGCTTTACAGATGTATCAACCAGGCATTTCTAAATCCATGATGCAAGCAATATTTAACATACAGAATTAAAATAAATCAGTATTAACAGTGAAGACTGTAATCTCAAAATGTTCAGAGATTAACCCTTCATGTTAGGGTTCACAGTAGGAAGCAGGGCATTTGTTCTCTCTTCTGGCTGCAAACATCCCAGCTCGACATACACAAATGAAGCCAGTATTTACATCTCGCTTATAGATTTCAAAGTTAGTTAATAGCAAGTGTGGGCCTGGAACTTGCTGCCAACAAAGAAATCAGTCTTTGATATTATAGTTACGGATTTTTGCCACATTAGAAGAGATTTTTAGTTTTATGGGATGAGTACAAGATAAATTCCTGGATTTTAACTTCTGCTGAACTTCCAGCCTCGTTCCTCTGACTCTCAAATCCACAGCTGGCATTTCAAGCTTGTCCTTGGCTTTGGTATTTTGCTGAGATTCTTCAGATTCCTCAGTTGAACGTATAACTTCAAACTCCACTGCTCAAAAAAAAAAAAAAAGAAATAAAAGTACTTTGTAGTTATGTTAGTATTTAAGACTGGATAGTTGAAGAGAACTGGTTTATTCTTTTTCTCTAAATATATCGCTGCCACAGTGCCACATTGTCAAAGTCTTATATTGAGTGCATAACAGAACCATTTCTGTACACAGGAGGCCAGAACTGTCCATTAAGGCTTGCTACGCTGATGGTATAACACATCAGCACCTCCTGCTCCATCCTCGCTTCGTCTGAGCCTGTTCATTCTCCATTAGCATCGGACTGCTTAAGAGAGGGGAAAGGAAGAGAGCTGGAAGGTCGGTGAGCACTACCTATCTGTTCAGCTGTTTTTAAACATCACATTTTACAGGTCTACCCTTCACTGTGAGAGAACGTGTATCAACCAAGGCAATACCAACACACTGGACAACACGATACAAAGTTAAACCTACCTGTTCCCATATTGCGAAACCGTGATAAAGTAGTTGGCTGCAATAGTTCGATCTGTTTCATGAAATCACCAGCAGCCTCAAAAGCTGCACTAAAACGTGTTTGGATACGCATGATGCAAAAGGCTCAAAGGCAATTCTGTGTGCTTGACAACGCTGCGCTACTACCATTATCTGTGGGGGCTTTTTTTCACCTTCTCTCACAGAGGAAGGCATTTACTGTGGAAATCTTTGGTTTTCTTGTCTAAAGTATCTGTGTGTACTAGAGAGTCACTCAAAAAGTAACATCTTTTGTTGGGAAGCAGAAAGACTGGTCTTAATACCAATCGGAGTCCGTTCTGCAGCCTCTCACATAATTCTCTGAAAATCACGATTTCCAACTAACTGAATTTTCGTCTTATCACAGGTTTCACTAGGTAAGATAAGTGGAATAGGTCAATCACATTATTCATTGTAAGCCATAGGTAATATTTACAGGTGCTTGGGTCCAGCCACTTAATCCTTATTTTTCAAGGCACTGAGATTTTAACTTTAGATTTCCTATGGGGAGCCAAAGCAGACAGCAGAGGTAGTCATACTATACTTGGGATAACACACACTGTGGCATTCTGCGCTAGCTGAATTCTTTGAGCATGACAGGCTTCAGTCCCAGGTACTATTCACTCACAGAGCAAGAATAAGAGGTGCACAAATTGACAAAGATAAGTTATTAGCAGGCTGAGGTAAATTTTCATAGTCAACAGAACATGGTAGAAAGTCCAAACAAAATTCTACATGGAAGGAGATAAAAAATATTATTGAACATGACACTTTTCAAAATAATTTTTATGTTCAGGCTTAGCTTGAACCAGCTGTTTGCTCATGTGTGTGCAATCTCTGCACTGCGTCGACTTAGTGGCATTTGTTATTACAGGTGGCAAAAGCTCAGTGGACTCTTGTGCTATTGATGCAAAACCCTGTTGTTCAGCTTGCCACCTAGTGGTTACCTAAAGATGTCGAAGGTATGAAAGAGGATGCTTGAGCCCATGGAAGACCTTTGGGTATATTTTCCTGCCTGGAAAAAGGACTTTAGTCATGATAGTGCATTACCCTAGTCCTCTACCACGTCTGGCAGATGATACAGCACAATTTCATGACATCAAGAGTTTAGAACAGTGCAGGCAGCAGAGTCTGAAAGGTACTGGATACAGCTTCAAAAATTATTTTGCTTGAACAGGAGCTGCAGCAGAATGAGATTACCTTGTTTGTTGTCTAAATAACAGCAATGAGCAGATCCACAAATAGCACACAGCCAACACAGCTTACAGTCACTCTGTTCTTTTGAAATACCCCCTCAGTTTTGAAGGGTCTTTTGTATTCAACCAAGGGGAAGGCTTTCAGAAACAATGTGGGAGGCCCTAATCCTGTAGATCCAAAGGCAAAGTAACCAAGCACCGATGCATCACATGCATCCCTTCCTCTGAAGTCTTCTGTATGCTTGTCTGTTGACGTGAGTAGAGAGGCTACAGTTATAACTAGTAAAGGCTATTTAGTTAGGTGTTTGGAAGAACAACACAGAACACAAGCGTTCTATATGGCTATTGTAAAGTTTTGGACTGTCAAAAATTCGTGTTAACACAGAAATCTAAAACCATGAAATTGCAACTTGAAAGTTTAGTTCCACAAGATAGAAAAAGACAAAGAGCCAATACCCCAGAATTAGAAATGCTACTTGAAGTGAAATATCCTGAAAGAACACTGAGTAAGAACCTTCAGATGTTACTGGTTCTGCTTTGGACTGTTCATGTGTGAAGGACCTTGAATAAAATCAGCATGAATATGCACTGTGCAGTACAATTTAGATGCAGTAGTTTGGTTTTCACAAACAAACAATGAAAAAGCACATCTAATTTACAGGCCTGAAACTTACTTTCAGAAGTGACTTTGGCAACAAGAGCTAGTAAGATCATAGTTAAGAGCCTAAACTGCTTTTGAAAATAGATCTGCATGTTTAGTGTACTGAAATCCTTAACGTATCTTCTGTTGGATGTGTGTTATCTACAGTCAGAAATTAATATTCACAAAGATTTTTTTTTCAGAACTAAAGACATACAGGTAGACACATATGTGCAGAGTGAAATTTCCCCAGATGGAAAATTTCATTTAAGAAACTTGTCACTAGATATTTGCTTAAAGCTAACAGTGTTTCTGAAGAAACACCAACTCAAACAAGTTCCTATTCAGGAGAAGAACATTTAAGTGAAGAAAATGTAACTAGGGGATTAGTTAATATTTGTGAAACACTTCAAAGATGAAGTTTTATGTAACGCAGAAAAGAAATCATGAGTCTTTCTCTGATTGGAGCTGGAATGAAGCTAGAGCGCTCTTTCTGTTTGTTAATATTTTACCAGATTCTTCCCTGGCCAGCTTTTTACCCACATGGATTGCTCTTAGAACTGTCAGTGATGTCAAAGCTGTTGAAATTCTGTCTAGTGTGGAAACACTTAAGATAACTTTTGATCCATAAAGTGTAAATTTTCAGTCATCAGAGCTTTTCAAGTAACACTGAGAATTATATTAAAAGAAACTCCCCAACCTACCTTACTTCACTTCAAAGCAGCTCAACCCCGTTCTTTGCTAGGCTACAATGTAAACTCAAATTAATACGCCCAGGACACAGTTCCGAGTATCTGTGGAGGTGGGGTTTCTCAAAATGTGCAGTACACCCACCACAGCTGGAGCGCTCCTCTGGCATGGAAAATACAAAGTTTCATTTACCCTGAAAGTGTATAAAACAAGTGACTAGTGGGGACGTTCTAAGCGCAGATACAGCTTGCCTTATGCTCTTAGTCCCTCTGCACTGACGCCAGCCTCTGTTGACCCAAGGAGATACAGCTGATCAGGAGCTTTTCACATGGTACCACAAAGCTCCCTTCACAGTATTGGCTTCACTCTAAATGCAGTCATACAGCCGAACTTTAACAGGTGAGGTTTGCCTTTCTTTCCAGAAAAACAGTGTCTCCAATAGCAATTAAAAACTTTATTGAGCTAAATTACTTAAAGAAAATTAAACTCCAGTTTTCTAAATGTTTGACAAAGCTCCCCCTCCTCCTGCCTAACATTTGTTCTAAACTCAAAAAAAGCCCTGTAGCCCACAGGTGAATAGAGAAACCTTGCAGCATGTACAGAAACTAATCACATGGTTGTACATGTGTCGTGATTTTCAGAGGAAAGCATACAGCTCTTCTGAGAAGCAACTGTCCTTTGAGGATGGCCTGTCATCAGCCTTCAAGATGCATATGATATGGATCACCAACCGAAGTCTCCCACCTGCTCTCAACCTCTGGGATAGGGCATATTAAAAGGATAGAAATACAGAAGTGTGTTTCTTACTAGCACAGTCTATGTATGTAACACTGATGGTTGTAATATCATTGTGGCTTGCACCTGCCCACCTCTGTAACAGGATCTTTTTCTCTCAATAATACAGAACGATACAAATACATGAACAAAGGAAAGGGTTTACCCTTTCTTTCTATTTATCTGCCGAATTAAAACACAAATTACTAAATCCATCTCATTCCTACCGTACAAACTAAAAATCGGCAGGCAGAGTAAGGAGAGAGAAAATTAACATATCTCATAGCCTTCTGAATTGCTTGGAAGCTTCCACAAGTTCTGAATTCGATGAAGTGAATAAAGTATGTAACAGTCTTCTTCAGTAATTCAGTGTTAACACATCGTCATGAACACCCCAGAACACACCGAATCATTAAATTGTGCCATATGCTGGAAATACAGCAAATTGCACAGCTTACTTGACATACCAACCGTTTTAAGTCCCAACAGGCTGTTTTGCACATGAAAAAAATGAATGAAGCTGCTCAATAGGTTCAGAAAATCATTGTCACACTACAATTGTTTGTGTTTCACCAGAAATGCCCATAAATCTCAGCTACTGGTCTGGCAGATTTGTACAGAGTTGAACTTGTAAAATAAATGTTTGAATAAGCAAACTAACTTGCTTGCTTTGTTGCAAATAATTTTGTGTTACTGAGCTTCCAAGCCTGTGTGTGCGTCACTTGTATCTGAAAGCCCAGGACCGAGTCACTCCGTCTTAATGACAGTTCTATTCACTGCAACCATGTGTTTGATGAATGTATTAAATTCAAGTGAGTGGTTTTAAACAGGAAAGATTCAATTAATTTTCCATAGCTCAGGCATGAAAAATAATGCAAGCCTCTGCTAAAAATCAGAAGCAGAACTCCTTGAAAACGTTGTATATTCTGCTCTGAGGTGACGTTGTTCAAAAAAAAAAAAAGAAGAAAGATTTTGCTTTCACAATCTTGTTTTTGGAAATGCAGAATTCAGTCTAGTAGAATTAAGGATGCCATCTGGATGGTTTTCTGGAGGAGAAAGCTAAGCAACAGAAAAGAGTTTTTTAAAGTCCTATTCTTGCAGTGCAGTATTTCAGGGCCTGCATGTCTGAGTAGGAAGCTCCACTCAAGTCTTCTCTGGGTAAATCTGGATGCAGAGGTCATATTAAGGTTGTTCTCAAGAAAATATCACCCCTTATTGACGTTTCACTTGTTTCATGCTGGCAGTATCATCTTTCCCTTTTGCTATTCTCTAGATCCCCCAAAATCTGCAGGAGGTTTTGCAATGATGGCTGGAAATTGCCAGACATTAAGAAACTGATGTCCTTGTAAGGCTGCCAGTGGTGTTGCATCACGCACGCAGCAGTATGAAACTGCATGGCACTATCAGTAATGTTTCAAAGACATCCTCTTGCTTATCCTGTCAATATAGGCCTGACCTGAAATACTCTTCTTATTTCAGTCTCAGCCTCACAAAAAAATTACATGAATCATGACTGTCAGCACCATGTCCATTCCAGTCCTACAGGTCTGTCAATGGCTATTACTCTGTCCCTGCAATGTGCTGCTGTTGTGAATAAATACCCTTATAATCCATTCTTAATTTTAAAAGCCCTTTAAAATATTTTTTTTTCTTGTGTGCTGCTAAAGATGATTCATTGCATCTACACACTGGTTTAAAAATAGATGTAATATAGGTTGGAAAGGACCTCTAGGTGAAATGTCACAGTGCTTATCGCTCCCTGCTCTGAATGTATCTTGACACAACTTGTGTCCATTGCCTCTTTTCTTTTCACTGTGCACCTCTAAGAGTCTGGTTCTGTCTTCTCCAAAATCTCTCAGTGGGTAGTTAAAAAGCAGCAATATGACCACCATTTGACTCTTTCTTTTCCACACTGAACAACCCAGCTCTCTAAACCTCATCTCATGTAACACGTGTTCTAGCACCTCAGCCATCTTAGCAGCTCTCCACTGGACTCTGGTTTGTCAATCCTTTGTACCAAGAGGGTCCAAAACTGGACACAGTACTGCAGATGTGGCCTCACAAGTACCAAAGAGAGGGGAACAAATCTCTTCCCTTAACCCGCTGGTTGCATTCTTGCTCCTGCAGTCTGGCATGTGGTTACCAGCATGTGAGTATCTATGTAATGGTAACAGGTCACTATTAATATAAAGCTCATTTGGAAAGGCTAAAAGGCTGCCATACTACTCCACAGCTGCCATCACATCTCTGGAATATTGAGGATGATAAAAATAATATTAAAACAAAAGTCCCCCAAACAACCCACACAAGTCCCACAGCATTGTGAGAAATAATTTATTGAATGCTACACCTCTTATGAAAAAATCAAAATCACCTTTACTTCGAAAATTCTGGAGAAATGTTTGTCTGTCTATTATTAAAGACCTTTAATAAAGAAGAGTCTACAACCCTTCTGGGGAACATACACCATTCTTAGCCTTCCTTAAAGACTTTCCAGTATTATAATTCAAGGCCAGTACTTTTTCTCCCATCCACAGCAGACGTTAGAACAGTTTTCCAAAGTTTTGCCGATGAAGGATTAAGTCATGAACAGGCTGACAGTTTGGGAGACATAGCATTCCTCTGCCATACACCGCTCCACGTAATGGCTGTCATTAAAAAGCTCCTTTACAATTTGCCTGTGAAGAGGCAACACTTTACTGCACATATCTTACAGATGGTGCTCCTGCTAAAATTCCAAGAATATGTGGTGCTTTTGTAGAAGTATAACATTGATTAATGTTCAGTCTATGACCTAGGTTTTGCCTTCTCTCATCCTAACCCTGCTACTGTCTGACATGTAAGGTCAGGATGCTGTCTCACATAGAGGAATTTGTCTCTGCTTTATTTTTTTATGTACCAACTTACTGCACTGGACTATAAAATTCTACTGAATAACAATACCTAGTTCACTGTGTGCCCACAGCATACATCACATTATGCCCATGATCTCACCTTTGGCCTTTAGGTCTTAGCATACTAAGCAGTATTGTAGCTATTAACCTGTCACAAAAATAATGATTAAGCAAGGATTTGCCAAACTACAATTTGATCTAACAGCCACTTGGCAACACGTGAAGTGTGCAATTCTCAGACAGACTCTTTCATATCTAACCCAGATAAGGTTTAGCCTATGTCAAAACAGAAGGGTATGTGCATTTTCCAGGAGTATTTAATAAAAGGGGAGAAGAATTTGCAAAAATGGCATTAAAACCAGAGGTCTATATAGGCATTCCTCTTAATTCTTACTTCTGCTGGCAACAGTAAAATTCCTTTCAAGTAACACATTAGATCTTCAGATTCTGATTACAGGGCTGTAACAAGAGCGGCAGTCATGTAAAAAATTTAGTGGAAGGTGGCAGAATCCACTACTGTACTTCCACTCTTCTAGAGAGTCAAATACTGTGACTACTTTACAAAGCATGCTTACCTTGGTCAGTGTTCTTTTGAGGACTGAGAACAGAAGGGCTTGATCCCATTTCTAAATTTTGCCAAATACCTTGGCAGAAATGATGTGCTCTAGATGAGGAAAGCTGGACCTGCTGGGCTTGACCAGGATTCTGCCTGAGTGGCTGACTTTGAATGATCTTTGAGGATGCATCTGCCTTTTGTTGCACTGGACCATGATTTTCAATAGAGAAATCTAGCTGAACCTGTTCAAATTCAGAGATACGTACTTTTCACATCAAAGACATCTGAAAATTGGTTAAATCTCACAGTGGCATCTTGGTCTTGGAAAGATAGGTTTCAGCAAGAGGCAAGACAAAAGAAAATTATTATTTTTCATTCTGAAAGGTTGTACAGGAAGATTAATTACAACATCACGAAAATGATTGAGAAACCCTAGTTTATTAAGCATTAACAAATACTATTTTGTACAGGGACAATGCAAAACTTAAAAAAATAAATGTATTTTTAAGCCTTCCAGGAGATGACGGCTGAGCAACTGCAATTGAAAAATCCAGCTGAAGGCAAATTACGCTGATGATAAAACTGCACTGTACCTCAGTGGATGGCAATTCTGTTTCTTCCCCACAGCTGCTTGCAGCTTCTTCTTTCTTTAAGCTAGGACAGGCAAATAGAGAAGAGGTCCTTGAGGGATGCTGTTGCTTTGCATACCACAGCTCCTAATATGAAATATTACATTAACACAAATAACTCATGGTCTCTAAAAATAATACATTTATAGCTCAGTTTGCTGTTACACTCCTAGACTTAAAATAATCAGTTACAAATAATATTAAATAAAACTATGTTCCCTTCAGATCAACAGGGCCAAACTACCCTCCTAATAAACCTCTTACTAAGTCTGTTCAAAATCTACATTTCTCGCTGCTGTTACTGTCATCCTGCTTGTTACTCAAGTTTATATTGGCAGGGTAATTCTTCACTTTTGTCTTTTCCCATGATTAAATTTCAGAAGGAAAACCTCCCAGAGAAGTCCTAAAAAACCCCAATTAAATAAAGCAGCTATGGAAAGGTAATTTGTCAGCAACTAAAAAAACCTAATTGCCCTACAAAGTTTCACCAGCTTTCAACATGTAGCAATTTAAGTGAGATTTGATGAAAAGCAAACTGCTTCAGCCCTGTCAAGGGAGACAAAAATAAATGACAAAGTGGTTTGCTACATCTTTAAGACTAAGGAATCAAAACATGAGCCCGTCATATAAAGTAACTGACACTGAAATTCCTATAGATATGTTAGTAATAAATTCTCTCACTTTTTGGTAAGGGTGATGATCTTGAACACAAGAGCAAATGTAGCCTGGCTAGTGAGGGTCATTACCTACAAGAAAACCACCCAAACTAGAATAGGAGTATTTAGAATCTCAACCTGGAGCTCAGCTTCAGTGCAGGAGCTGAAGCCTCAGCAGGTATGTTCTGGGCAAGGAGCAGCCTGGAATGAGACTACTGAAGATGAACAGCTTGAATATAAGAAGGGCTATCCTTCTTTCTAATCTGGACAAATTCCAGCAGTAACAGAGATGATCCCCAAGGTTCCAGAGCTGGGAAGATTCTCAATGATAGCCACTGCAACCATGACCTCCAAGCAACCCATGAGCTGAAGAGGTTGGACTACTACTCCTGGAGCTTAGCACACCATCTGGAAACTCACAGTCAAATGCTACCTCTCCAAGAGCCACGGACACACTGCATTTTAAAAATCTGTTTATTCTTACAGAAGCAAGAACAATCTTTAATGATTTTAAAAAGAACACGGGAGACATGAGATGTTAGAAAAATAGCAACCACAGTACCTAGCTCATTAAAAATAAGGCAAGGGAAGACTGGGATGGATGGGCAATGAATATTCATTGGTCTCAATTTGTCAGCTAGGTTCTAAGATGAGTTGTGAAAGAAAAATTAAAGAGCTGGAGAAGAAAAAAAATATAAAAATGTGGGTTTGAATTGTGGCAATTTTGCCCAGAGCTGGAAATGGCTTTTGCATATGTTTAGTATAAGCATTTAGCTAATCCTTTTCAGACCTTGATCCAAGCAATGCACAGATGAAAGAAGCAGGCTACAAAAGGTCTACTCAACTGCTTCGCTGGACCCTAATGTCCTTTGTAAAAATTATTCCTGGTGTCAGTGTTTAAGGGATTAAGAAACAGTTCTCTGAACTGAAAGTTTAAGTGAACAAAGGATGCCAAGCTTGTGACTTTAAGTTAATAAGATGTTCACAAGCATCCTGAACAAATGATAGATCCACAAGCAAGCTGAGGCATTCCACAGTAAGTTCACCTGTTGGCAGACCACTTTCCAGGCTTCCTGCACACTTTAACAGCTGCCTCACCTATTTCCTTCTGAAACCCCACAAGAGGGAGATCAGAATTATACGCTCAGGGCTCCCATCTAGGACTAGAGTTGACCTTTTCACCTTGGAGTTTTACAAGAAGCTTAAGGTCTCATGCTCCAGAGGAGCCCATACCACTGTCCCATAAGATGTATCATTGATATGCCAGTGAGGCTGTTTATTTAATGTTCCCCAATTCTTTCCTCTGAGGACCTTCCTCACTACAACAAGATGATAATACTTCTTGTGACAGTGCTGCTGTGACAGCTCTTTATCAGGTCCTCAGACTGTCAATGAGGAGTTGCAAAACAGTGCTGCATTCCCAGACCTGTTGTCACAGAGCTCGAATAATTTGAGCCTTCCAAGTCTTGGAACCCAGGTGGCTTTCACTATGGTATGCCCTAACTAGTATTTTTGATGCCCCAACTAATACTTCTGATGTCAAAACAACTTGATTAGATAAATTTGGTAAAATATACCAAATTCTCCAGCTCACATTGCACTTACTTGACTGACCTGTTACAGTTCTCAATTTCTGTTTTCTTAGACTATCCGCTATATCTAAGGAAGAATAAGTCTCGATTGGTAAAGGTACACCAGCTGGCATTCTCAGTTTATCCCTGTCTGATGGATGGTTTATAATGTTTGCTCACACTACAACCTTTAAAACTTCTTCATTGACTAATGGGCAGTAAAGAAGAACAGGGGCTTATTTTGACTCAAGCAATCTATTCAAATTTGGTTCTAATTGACTCTAACAGCATAGCCTTTTGGACTTCAGGCAACCTTTCTCTACCAAACATAAGTGCCCCTCCTGCTGGACATCATCTGCTAGGAAGAAGCTAAGAGAAATTCAAGCATCTGTGATAGGACGTCCGAACACAAGAGTTCTTCCCTGCCAGGTTCCCTTAGAACATATTGCAAAATGTTGCCATAGGTTCAATCTGATAGATTCACCTCAGCCAAGAAACTTGTACCCATTTTCTTCCCCAAATATATGCCTTTCCAGGCTGAAATACTGCTGCATGCTTTGGATGCTTGGAGAGCCTTTTCCTTTCATATTCAAACGTTTGAGCCCTCCAAACAAGCATCTCCTGCTTTTACTACTATTCTTTATCCAAGAGAACAGCAATCTTGTGCAGAAGCTGGAAAACCATCTGCCTAAAGACCTGATAGCAGAACACTGAACTTGACCCTGTGAACACTTGTTCTCAAATTTAATTGCTAGATATTTGCACTTCAACTTTTTACGCTGTTTTCTTAAATCTGCTGGCCCAGAATTTTTTGTAATTAGTCCAGCTAACATCCCTCATGGGTATAATTACATGGCTAATCTGCAGTGCTGTTTTACAGGGGGGGAAAAAAAATCTATTTTTGGCAGAACTAAATTGCAAATTGAAAGTGTGTCATCCCCAGACATACAACTGGTTAAATTAGTACCAGCTGAGTCACTTAACCTTCATTTACCTAATTTGTAGCACTTATTCTAAGCAACTACAGAGGCATGTTTTTTTTTTCTTTCACACCATTCTTAACTGTAAGAAAAATCAAACATTTGTTAGAATTTTTTCTAATGGCTCTTTTTCACTGGCTCTTTTAAGAAACTCACCTTTGTCATTCAAACTGTCTGGCCAGACATTCATATACTTTGTAATACATCTAGGCCAGGCAGGTAGCATCTGAAGAAAATAGTGATAACTTCAGCCTCAAAAAACCATGGATGGCACACTCAAAATTAATACATGGTTATTCTGTTTTATGTTTTTAGAATGTATCTAGATGTAAAACCATTTAAGATGCTTTTAGAATGTGTTCAGATGGTAACGTTTTAAAGTAAATGACTGGCAGTTGTGATTTCTTAGTGCAATCTGACAACATGATCAGATTATCTCCTGTGTAGTTTCATATTATCACAGAGATCTTAGTATGTAGAAAGAGAAACACTAAACTTCAATCTCCTACATGTTCCTGGATGACCCTTAGTAATCTGCAAAAAAGCTCTCAATCTGTTCTTGATTTCAGTTGAGACAAATAAGAATGAAAAAAGAGAGAAATAAAAATAAACAGGATCCTCCAGAGGAGATCAGCTTTAATTCAGTTGATTTTTCCCCAGGGACAGAGGAGGTTGCAATTTCAATGTAATAGGCTGGAGGCTGACTGCTTGGAAAGAAGCTCAGCAGAAAAGAAACAGAAAACCTGGTGGACTACAAGTTGAACAGGAGGCAGCAACGTGTTCCCGAGGCCTTTGGCCAACAGCACCCTGGGCTGCATCAGGAAAAGCACTGCCAGAAGGTCAAGGGAGGTGATTATTTCCCTCTACCAAGCACTGGTGCAACCACATTTAGAGTACTCTGTCCACTTTTGGGCTCCCCAGTACAAGAAAGACATTGACATACTGGAGCAAGTCCAGCAAACAGTCACAACGATGATCAATGAATTGAAGCAGCTGACATACAAGGAGAGGTTGGGGAAGCTGGCCTTTTTTAGCCTCCAGAATAGACAGGTCAGGAGTGATCTTTTCAACATGTGCAAGCACCTGGTGGGGATGGTGGGAGGAGGTAAAGATGACTGAGCCAGACTCTCCTCAGTGGTATACAATGGAAGAATAAGGGGCAATGGGCAGAAACTGAAGCACAGGACGCTCCACTTAAGCCTAAGGGGGGAAAAAAACCTCAAACCCCAGTCGTCTTTATTGGGAAGGTGATCAAACACAGGAAAAAGTTGCCCAGAGAGGGTTGCAGAGGAAGTATTTTCCCAACTGAATTTGGTTAATAATTCTACTGGAGTTTTATACCTCAGAGCAACAACCTCACCCTTTCTGAAAGAACATTGTTTACTGCCCTCAAAACTACAATGACAATCAGCTGCTCTGACTCAATCCTCACAGGAACAAATCTGCTGATCAATTAAGCAAAGTACATAGTGAAATCCTGACTATCAAAGTCATGGGAGGTCTGCCTCTAACTCCTAGGTGAGCCAGGATTTATCCATTTGTCTCTCTGATGAAAGCTGCAATTTAACTATTAAAAGTTGTATTTTAATTACAAAAGATAAGAGACAGGTTAATTACGTATCCTGCATTCGTATGTGGAACATGTGCTGTTACAATAATTTGGACATGGGTGCTTTAAAATCTCACCGCTGTGGATATTTGGAAATATGCTCACTGATTAATCATTTTCAAGTTTATCTTAGAACAGACTGCAAATCCTTCCAATGGCCAATCTTACTTATTTAAAACTAAGCTTTATGAAACTCACACCTGTAATTCAGGATTGCATTTATGTTGCATTAACACAACTATTTCTGAAATTCATTGGATGAAAACCATGTTTAAAGAAGTTAATTTTGAAGTCCCAAAGATAATGCTTCAGATAAATGGGGTAACATCTGGCTGGCGGCCAGTCACTAATGGCGTTCCCCAGGGCTCAATTTTAGGACCAGTTTTTGTCAATGACCCGGACAGGAGTTGAGTGCACACAAAGTTAGTTTGCCAATGATACTAAATTAGGAGGATTCGTTGATTCCCTTGAAGGTAGAGAGACCTTACAGAGAGATCTTGATAGGTTGGAGCACTTGGCGATCACCAGCCATATGAAATTTAACAAAAGCAAATTCTGGATTCTGCACCTGGGTCAGTGTAATCCTGGATGTCCGGTATAGACTGGGGGACAAAGGGCTGGAGTGCAGCCCTGCAGGAAGAGATGTGGGGGTTTTGGTTGATGGCAAGCTCAGTCTGAGTCACCAATGTGCTCCAGCAGCCAAAAGCGTGTCCTGGGTGCATTAGGCACAGTTTAGCTAACCAGCTGAAAGAAGTGACGGTCCCACTATACTCAGCGTTTGTGTGGCCTCAGCTTGAGTACTGTGTGCAGTTTTGGGCTCCACAATATGAGAAGGGTACAGAAATACTAGAATGTGTCCAAAGGAGGGCAACAAAGACGGTGAAAGGACTAGAGGGCAAGCCTTATGAGGGGCAGCTGAGGATACCTGGCTTATTCAGCTTAGAAAAGAGGAGACTGAGGGACGCCCTTACTGATGTCTACAACTTCCTCACAAGGGGGAGCAGAGAGGGAGATGCTGATCTCTTCTTTCTGGTGTCTGGTGATAGGATGTGGGGGAATGGCATAAAGCTGCATCAGGGGAAGTTCAGATTGGATATTAGGAGGAAGTTCTTCCCTGAGAGGGTGGTCAAGCACTGGCTCCCCAGGGAGTGGTCATGGCCCCAAGCCTGTTGGTGTTCAAGAAGCATTTGGACAATGCTCTTAGATACAGGGCTTAAATTCTAAGTTGCCCTGTGTGGAGTCAGGACTTGAAGATCCTCATGGGTCCCTCCCAGCTCAGGATATTCTATGATTCTATGAAAACTTCCAAGGTACCAAAGGAAGATTTGAGCTAGAGTCAGTAAAAGACAATCAAATGCAGAATTTTAAGGAAAGTTATATTAATGGAATTAGAACTGGCTTAACTGCTCATTATCACTAGACTTCAGCAAGCGTATCATTACCTGTGTTGCAAGCCTGTGCTGTAGATGCTTTAAAGCTGATAGCTGACACTGTGTTCTTTTGACAAGTTCTTTTGGAAAAAGACTACCAGAGGCAATACAAACTGTGCAGCGCTTAAAGCTATCAGGATGCCAAAGTCCTATAAAGGAGAGAAAATACTGAGGGAGGCATTCTCCGTTGTTGTTTTGTCATCAAAGTACATTCCCAGCAAGTGTTTATAGTGGGTCTAAATGAACCACAGAACACAAGGCCTTCTCATGCTATGTGGAAACGGGCCTTGTGTGTTTTACCGTTGCTTCATTGCCAGAGCAGTTGTTGCTTGGAACTTCAATGTCCACAGTGAGATCTTCTTACATTATATATACCCTTGATTCAAGTTTACTCTATAGTAAGCTTATTCTGCTTTCTCTTCCACTTTCTTAAAGCATTATTTTTTATTCCAAGAGACAAACTACCTCTTTTCTGCTCTTAAAAGGACTCTTAGTTCAACTTCCAGTTCCCACACTGACATCTAAGCACCAGGGAGTCCTTCATCTAAGATGTTCATCAACAAAAAGTCACTGCCTACAGACTCCCACTGTTCTGTGTTAGCACCTCCCACCACAGGATAACCTTACTTGCAACAATTAGCACCGCAGTCTCACACAAACTATGAAGATCAAGAATCAGTCAGGTCAAGCACTTTGTTTCCCTAGCTCTCTCCAGCTCAAAGGGTGAAATGATTCCCAGGTTTTATTCTAAATATAAAAGCTAGCACTCTTCTGTAGAGTACATTTACCTTCCTTTACTACCACTCCGAGTTCCGCCCTAAGTCTGTTTCCCATTTCCATCAGCTGCTGCTTCTCTTGGCTCAAAACTGAGATTTTTCTTGCTGCTTCCTTCAGTTTATTTTGCATTCCTTGTAGAGTACAGCTGACACCATACTGACGACCAACACCAGAATCTACAACACGTAACTGTTGTCCAAGATCTACCATCTTTTCTTCAACAACTTTGGGTTTTTGCCCCTGAAAAAAACAGTGCCTATAATTAGTAGTTAGAAAGTGTGGTCTGCAGGTTTAGAGATTTGTACAAACATGCATTAGAAGCCCATTGAAGAAAAAGTGTAATGTTGAAGTCTACAGCACATTTTTGAGGGTCCTTTTTCAAGATTTTATTAGCAATATAGGGCAAATTAAACTGTGGAGCAAATCACAGTAACAGCCTGGCACGTTCCCACAAATATTGTTAACTTTAAGTGTAAAATAATACACATGGGATAAACACCACATAACTGTAAACTAGAGAATACTTAATTTTAAGTGGAAAAAACCACTTTAGAGCAGACAGCAAGCTACAACAAACCCTTCTTTGTGTAATCATCTTGTGCAGACACATGTACGGAGTAGATATGTCTTAAAACATTGTTTCAAAGAGAAAGGCTGCAGAGTGAAAAGTAAAGATTCTACAATCAGTTTTGTCTCTGCAAACCTAATTGAGTCCACTTACACATACACATTCTGATAAAGTGTTTACCCAAAAGATCACATCTTTGTTTTTCAAGAGCTATATACTGTCCTCTTTCAGCCCCCTTACTACAGAGGAGACTTTTCAATATCCATTGAAATACTCATCATTCACTGAATAAATCATCTCCCTATAGACTTTTTAAATACTCACATTGCCACAAGTACCTAAATATGTCACATACCTTAAAATCATTCTACAAAACTCTTGCTCATCTATATGTTTGTTCTTCTATATATAAACTAGTTAGAAGTGTACTACACTGTACTTGTGCAATCCCAGTTTTCAGCTAAATCACCCTGAATGCTGCAATTCAAGGATTACACATCACACAGGTGTTATCCACACTAACAGAAAAGTCAACCACCATTGCCTTAGTGTGTCATGTGACTCTCATTCTCTTATTTCTTTGGATAGTTTTACCATAAAAGAGGAGGCCCTTGAGAACATACACGGAAAGCATACAGGTCCACAAACAGTACGGGGGAGAAAGGTGGAGAAATTAGGGCAGGACTGGAATCTAAAAATAAGAAGGACACCAAAGCGAAAGAAAAAAGGAACACCACTTTCGTGTACCTATAGCAATTTATATCAAAGCAATTAATATAAGCAGCCACAAGTTATTACATTCTAACCTCATCATATGAACAGCAACGTTAACACATTGATGCTTAACACAAAGAGAGGTCAAGGCAATGACCAGTTATGGTACCACTGGTTGTCACACACTGTCATACCCTTCACTGTGCTAAGAGGCAAAAGCACATCACATGGCTGGGGCAGGAATACTATTTGCTTAAACTTCTATTGGTTCCTGAGCTTTTTCATAAAAAGGTTCAACAGCATTACACAGAAGACTTTTTTCAGGTTACAGATTGTAAGCTGTAGAGTTAGGAGTGGAACTCAGAAATCTTTTTACCTTTAGATCCATGCCCAGAGTAAAACTACAATACAAAAGAGAGAAAACATGGAAAAGATGGGTACTAAAACACTAGGTGGGAGGAAAAACTTTCCTCAGAGCTGATACAAAGAGAAAAGAAGAAAAATATACATACACGCAAAAAGTCTGCATGCCTATTTCACTAGTTTCCACAACAAACTTTCTTCTTTTTCTTTAGACACATTTTAGCTCTGGAGTCTATAATTTTGAGATTATGGTCCCAGAACCTCTATTATATTAAATGGGAAAAAAGAGAAAACTATTGCTATAGCTCTCTGTATTGACTTCACATCTGCCCCTCCATGTTTAGTTACCCTTATTGCTCAACAGATTCTAAACTCCCCGAGGTCGAAATAATTTTGCCAGTAATTCATCATGGCCTTAAGTACATCCTTAGCATGCAATTATTAAGTGTAAGAAGCACAGAGACAGTGTAGAAGAATGTTAAATGATAAGCACTTCTGAAATCCAGTAAGGAATTCTAAAGAAGTTTTGCCCATTGTTTGTAAGATATTCTCAGGACTGTTTCTAGCTGTGAGTCTATGCCTGAGAAGGCTCGTTATACACTAAGGAAGAAAAAATAAAGCAGACAGGAGAAGTAGACAGGAAATGATAGTTCAACATCAGTGAAGATGGCATTAACTACAATTCCAGCATTTTGTTCACGTCAAGTTTTGGCCCGCACATCTGCTATCTACTACGTGCCTATACATATAAAGCACAAGTAATTCAGCATTTGACACTGAAGGTGCACATCACTGCCTGAAAAATGTTCTTGTTCTTGCATCCAGCCCTGAGCATTCAGTTACAGTTTAGCATCATGAAGCAAAGGATTAATTTTTGGCACAGAGAATGTTCAATTCCTATCTTACTGTCTCCAAGGCAAAGCCACTCTCTTCTTTTAAGGCTCTATCCCCACTTAAAGAAATACAAAGAAAATGAGAATGCCTCTTGGACAGTAGCTTGTAAAACATTTTCTCCAACAGAAAAACTAGTTGGTACAAAATTCAGTTTTCACCTAATTCTGGAAGTGGGTGAAGATTAGAAATAGATCTGTGCTGTCTATACTGGCACACAATGATTTCCTAAATATAATTTGACAGCAGGAACAAACAAATCTCCTGTATTCAGCAAAAAGATACAACTAAGATTAAACATCATCTGTGCCTGGTGGGCTGTGCATGTTTTCACACAAGGTTCCCAAGGCTCCAAAGTTTTATTTCAACATTGATACTGTTTCACTTCTTAAAGCTCTTAGCTTTTAATCTAATCAGCACCTCTCACCCTTATTTATTACTTAGCTATTATTTCCATTTTCTTGAGCTTAGATGGTTGCTGATGAGTCTTAACAGAAAGATTAAAGCATGAAACAGATATTGGTAGATTTTACAGATTACTTGAAAATTAGAAAACCCTTATATTTTAATTGTATTTTAACCTATCATACTTCAGACTCGTTTACAACACCATGAAATCGCTGGGAGGCCGGAAAGGGAGGACATAGAGTGACTTGCTCCTACACAGTATATTTGCCCCAGTTTTCAATTCCTGTATTATTTTTCTGAGAGATGCCTCTGTCACACTTTAATGCTGATATTGTTCCTGCCCTTGAAAATAACACAATGGGAATAACATCTGTAAACCCTAGACCTGAGTAAATATGCTCCCAGAGCCAGTGAGTTTTTCCTTTGTGGGTGGTGAGAGCTCCAAACCGATGCTGGCGCTCAGTTCCTTCTCCTGGCCATACCGAGTCACTCCCCAGCGGCCTACAGGGCACACACAGGAGCCCACCGCGGCCGAATGTCCTGCCGGTGGGGCCCAGGGGCGGGTGAGCTGGCAGGCCCTGCGAGCTGGTGGTTACGAGGTTCTCCCAGGAAAAGCCACCCACCCGCGTAAGCAAGCATGCAATCCATTCGCATGTCCGCCTCCAACCCCCTACCTCACAGGACCTTCTCATCAGAGTCCAGTAGTGACACAGTATCTACAGTTTCAATTCTGTTCACCTTACTACAAGGCATATCAAAAGGCTAAAATACAGATTTACAATGGAAAACTCAAAGGGGCAATGCACAGTAGTTTAAGAATTTGCAAGTGGAAAAAAAAATATCAAGAAGGGCTTGAAAGGCCAGGAGTGACTTCTGCCAGGGAATGACTAGTCAAAATTTGTTCCCTACAAAGAACGAGCATAACTTTGGCTGAAAAAGTCATTGCTGGCTCTCATCTAAGTTACACTCATTACTAACTGACCAAATAAGTGTATTGTGCTTCAGTTTTTAATACTTACTCAAATAAAAATAATACGCTATGTTTTAGTTACACACTCATGTGCCTACAAATACTTTAGGTAGCTTAAACCTCTTCATACCTTTCCTATGTCTGGGTTTACTATACAATCCAAGTTAGCCGAGCTGACTTCGATATTGCCCAAAGTGGTTCCAGTTGAAATTTTGTTTCTGTGCAATGAACCTAAAAGAGAAGAGTATAGTATGAATGTATATGTATTTACAGAGTTTAGGCTTTCGTAGCAACAGCTGCTTCAGAACTTTCTGTCATTAATATCCATGTATACCACTTCAGGAGATATATTGTAAACAGAGTGGAAGAAATATGAAAAATAGTACAGTCTCACAATACACAGTCAGCTACAAAATACAGAAGCAACAAGAGGTGACACATTAGAAAGGTCAATTTGTGGGTAAGGAGCACAGAGGAGTTTTTATTTCTTCCAATAGTGCATTATTTAATCATTCTTGGGAAACTGGCAGTACTGAGTATAACAAGAATAACTAAGACACAATAGCTTCTTTCAATCACAGTTGAAAAAAGTCACCAATAAATGGAAGTTAATCCTGAGAAATTCTTTTTTTAGTTCCAGTAAAAATATGAGTCTGAACATACTGGTGTATATGGACAAGTCAGGAGGAAGAACAGATGACTTTCTGGAAACCAGAAGCGCCGCTCCAAGTTGCTCTCCCATTGTCTTAAAAATTTCAGATTTAACATTATCATCTCTTTTAGTGATTGAATATAATCTCCATACATTTTAAAAAGGGATATAAGAAAGATTATTTTAGTTGAATAAAGTATTTCAGCTATAAAGAAAACAGATAATACATTTCTGAAAACTTACATTTAGCAGCTGACAAAGGTTATAGCTTCTCTTGGACACTGCTAATCTCTAGCAGCAGTAAATCTTTTACAGTTTGGGCTACAACATGTCCAAAAAACAGTGGATTAACTTCAGCTGCCCCTGACAAAAACCTATGCTTGAATTTATTTAAAGTTAACAGAGGTTCTGCTTTAATTGGTTATTAATGTATCATTAATAAAGCTAGAATATGCTTATATTTATTAAAAATGCCTGCACACTTAATTAGCTTGTGATTTTACACTACAGTAGAAACAACAGTTTAAAACTAATTCTGCAAACCGGTAACACACAGATCCAGTCTCACTGCAAAATTAAAACAGAGAAGCATAACAACAGCAAAACAGTTGGTACAACAAAATACCTTTCATCAAACCCATCTTATTTTTTCTGAAATACAGAAACCAATGCATGGTGGCTCTGGAATAGATTGAAGCAATTAGAAATAAAATGTTTACATGGATGAGGCACAGAGATGTATAAAACAGCTATCTACCTGCTCTTATATAACTGTTAAAAGGTGCTAACACAGGGCTACTTATTCCACAGAAGTAAAAGATGTCCATGAAAAAGTTATACCTTGCCTGTTTTTATTTCCAAACCAAATGTATCTACATTTTGCAACAGGTTGCCCAGGAAAGCTGTGGATGCCCCATCATTGGAAGTGTTCAAGGTCAGGTTGGACGGAGCTTTGAGCAATTTGATCTAATGAAAGATGCCCTTGCTCACTGTGGGGGAGGTTGGACTAGGTGATCTTTAAAGGTCCCTTCCAACCCAAACCATTCTGTGATTCTATCATTCTATTTGCTTGCTTCACTAGTAGGAATTCTGCAATAACTTGCAATATACATATATTTGCTTTACTCTTGCAATGTATACATACATTTGCTTTCCCAGTGGTAATTTTGTAGTGACTTATTGTGTGTGTATATATATGTTTTTACTAATAATAGCTTTGTAGTAATTTGTAGTAAAGAAACTCTCAGAATCTCAGACCTCTGTGTGCTTGTTTAGTGTTGAATCCTGAGAAGCCCATGGTCAGGATCTTTTACACACCCGTGGGTCAGGTAGCCCTCATAGGTCATGCCTATGACCACTACACTTCCTTAACTGAACTTAGAGCTCTGTGGCAAGACTACACTGAACTTAGAGCTCTGTGGCAAGACTTGTCACCTTGCTCTGCAGGCTGTCTGTTTTCTGTCAGGGGAAGAGAGGACAACATCTGCTCATCGAGACTCTCCATTTCTTTCCTCATTTGTGCAATAGCAGCCCGAAGGTTGGGCATTCTGCTCCTGCAGCTTTTTTATTTCCAAGGCAGGAATATCTTTGCTCAGAGAACTTTTATCATCATAGTGAAATATCTGTAAAATAAAAGTACAACCTAGTAACAACCCTTCATTAATGAGCAACACATGTTCTCTCCACAACACCACACACAGAGATCCTAATACTTTCAATCCATGAACTAACTTGGGAGAAAAGTACCATAGGAAGAAAAGAGGAGAGATCTGGCTATTCTGGGGATTTGCCAGGGAAAAAAAGTGCTATGATGAGAACCTGAGATGGGGGAGGAGGTACAGATGGGGAGGAGGATGGTCACAGAAGTGGCTCTGTCTTATCACTGTTGTTATTTGAAGGGTGCTATCTCTCTCTACTCCATGCACGGGTAACCCAGCTCCTTGAAGAACTTACTGGCTCAACAGCAGTCCCCTTTCTGACCTGCCAAATTCTTGAAAGCATCATCGGAAATCATTTGTTCACAGGAATGTAAAGAGGCTGGACATCCTTTGCTAAACTGGAAAAGGGGAAGGAGTGTAGGGCTTACATCTATACAACCTGGACAATGGACAACATCTAGAAAACTACGAAGCACTTCAATTCTAAAATAAGTAGCAATGTCTTCCTTTTGCACATTAGTTACAGATAAGCTAACAGTGAACAATGTAAAAGGAACATTTGTCAGATAGTGATTGAAGCTCTGCCTTCACAAAGGCCTTGAAGCCTGACTTCTGGAATTATGCTTGGTGGCAGTATGAATTGATGAGCAAATTTCATTCTTACAGGCTTCCAGAACTGAAGAGGCTGACAAAATCCTGGTTGCCAAAGCTGCTTTAACTACTGTAAAAAACCGAATTTATATTAGTAAAATATGAGCAGCTTGCTTATAGAGTAATATGTCCCAGAATCATTCTATTTCTTAAATTTTTGAAGGGGAATTGCTCAGTGTTTTCTTCATGGGCTGCACACAGCCTTGAAGATTATCTCAGAGATCTAGTTTGGAAAGCTAGGCACAGGAAAACACGGACCTGTTGGAGCAGGTCCAGAGGAGGCCACAAAAATGATCCAAGGGCTGGGGCACCTCTGCGGTGAGGACAGGCTGAGAGAGTTGGCATTGTTCAGCCTGGAGAAGAGGAGTCTGTGGGGAGACCTTATTGTGACCTTTCAGTGTTTAAAGGAGGCCTACAAGAAAGACAGGGTCAAACTTTTTGGCAGGACCTGTTGCGATAGGACAAGGGGTAATGGTTTTAAACTAAAAGAGGCAGATTTAGACTGATATAAGGAAGAAATTTTTTATGATGAGGGTGGTGAAACCCTGGCCCAGGTTTGCCCAGAGAGGTGGTCGATGCCCCATCCCTGGAAACATTCAGGGTCAGGCTGGATGGGGCTCTGAGCGACCTGATCTGGTTGAAGATGTCCCTGCTCATGGCAGGGAGATTGGACTAGAGACCTCTAAAGGTCCCTTCAACCCAAACCATTCTGTGATTCTATGAATGTTTCTAGTCCTGTATGAGTAAAGTGATGGCCTAATCAGGACAAGAATGTGAAATGTTCTAGATGATAAACTTTAAGAACGGCTTTACTCTGTTCCACCAAAGGTTACTAGCTCTAGGATCCAATTTGTGACGATAGTCAGCAACATATGTTTAGTAAAAACACAGCAAAAAGGACAAATATGGAAATGCTTCCTCTCACATGCCTCCTCAATTTCCACATTTGCAACTTTGGGGGAGGGAAGAAAAAGGAAAAACAGATGTGACACAAAAACCCCAAACACACAGACATTGATTGGAAAACACATTTCCTGGTGACTTGAAATTCCAGTACAATCTTCAGGAAAAAATTCTATAGTAGGACCAATGGGATATAATGATCAGGATATTAGGGTCCCGACATTATTTACTTCTGCTGTTTCTTCATTGAACGTGTGACTGCCAATATTTTTAAAGAAGTTACATTAGACTGGTAGTGGTGTATTATAACTGTGGCTTCATCCAACAGAGAAGGCAGAATTTAGATCCTACCCTGTAAATCATCTCTAGCTTCGGATGGAAACATTTGTCATCAGTCATTTAAGAAATGCAGACACTATGTGGTACAGAAGTATTAGAAAGCCCTGCAGTTGTGGAATATACACTCCTACGGCCACTAAATGAATCCTAATTTGCAGACTGTCCAGACCAGATGTTTTTGAAAAGAAAAATGCTGTCTAATGTGTTTGGAATATTTGGATCGAATGCCGCTAATTAATGTTTGTGAGCCCAGAAAATGTTGCTGTGTATTCAACCCTAACCTTATATTGTTGCAAAGCAGCATTTCCACCTCTTGAGAGGGAAAGGCAGTCCATGAGGCTCTGCACGTCGAACATGTGTCAGCAAAATACCTCAATCTCAACATTTATGCCTTGCACAGCCTCAAATACTACACCTTTTCTGTCTTCTCCATCGTTCCCCACTTCCTTCCATCCCCTTATTTCCCCAGTCATAAGTCTGTTCTGTGAGTGTGATCTGAACATGTGATCTGGAATGTTAATGGCCTTCAAATTAAGTTTCCCTGTCGTAAAGGCAACTGCTGTCCTACAGCCTCTTCCTCCTGTGGCTCTTTCTGCCCTAACAGTACAGGGTATGCAGAAAATGAGGATCATCTCTATTGTGTTTGTACAATCTCTCCAAGACTGTTAAGGTTAGGGGAGGGGTAAGGGAGATTGAAAAGGCATACTCTTAACTGCTCACTGTTGAGCACTTGCTGCTGCCCAGTAGGGTGCACTGCAGCACACTCTTTCATTCTTTTACCGACGACGATTTTCTACTCATAATGCACTATCCTCCAGCATCACTTCAAACCAGCATTACGTCTGCAATTTTGAATGGCTTTTTTAATATATGTATTTTAATAAGTAGCAATGAAAGAAAAACTAGTTTGTGATCTCAAAACAAAAGTCATTATCTTAAGCAGCTGGCAAATTAGTATTTTTGAAGCACTGCCTTCAAATTTTAACTTTATAGCTTTAAAATCTACCCTTGATTGCAACTAACACAGAGCCTCAGGAACATTCCAGAAATTAACTCTTCCCATTCTGATGTGCCATGATGGTTCAGCACATGGCCCTGCTTTGGACCAAGTTTCTACACCCAGCTTGCTCCTTTTGTCAGTGAGTTACAGATCAGAGCCATAATGAAGCCTGTGACACCCAATCTATGTGTATTCCAGGCTAGATATGTCTATATTTTGTATTAAACATATGAAACAGATGAACTGCTTACAAGAAGTCCAGTGGAAACAAAACCCATAAAGTTGTCATCTCAGAATTAATTCATCCAAGTCAAGATATCAAGTGTTGTCTAACCTGTTTCTCCCCTTCAGGTAAAATACCCTGATTAAATGATGTTTGTACGACTTGTTGTTCTCTTCCAGCAGTCAAAGCAGAAAGAACAGACTTCACTTCATGCAACCTCTGGTCTGTTTTCTGTAGATCATCTTCAACCTAGGAGGGAGGGGAGGGAGGGAAAGCAAAGGATGTTGGTATCTCAAGGACAAAGGGTGTAAAGATAGAAAAGAAAAGAAAAGAAAAGAAAAGAAAAGAAAAGAAAAGAAAAGAAAAGAAAAGAAAAGAAAAGAAAAGAAAAGAAAAGAAAAGAAAAGAAAAGAAAAGAAAAGAAAAGAAAAGAAAAGAAAAGAAAAGAAAAGAAAAGAAAAGAAAAGAAAAGAAAAGAAAAGAAAAGAAAAGAAAAGAAAAGAAAAGAAAAGAAAAGAAAAGAAAAGAAAAGAAAAGAAAAGAAAAGAAAAGAAAAGAAAAAAGAAGGAAAGAAAAGAAAAAGATATTTTTACATCACAGGACAGGGACTTAAAGCATATCCCTTTGGCTCTGTCAAAAAAACACCTTCACAGAAAAATAATTTGGCTTCATTGTCTCATCTTCTGTATGTGAAATGGACAACGCTGATTCACCTCTCAGATGTGTTCCTGTGCTACACCTATTGATGTCTATGAATCATTTTGGGAAGACAATGGTAAAATAAAACACCAGAATAAATCCTGCATTCTAAACTTCATAAAAAAGTGTCTCCTCTGTACCCATGAGTTTACTAGGCAACTGGTCATTGAGAATTATTGCTAGCCCATCGTGTAATAGTCCCTAAACAATAAATTTGTATTTATTTTTTCAGAAACAGAAGCTTGTACACTTCACAAAATAGGATTTTTCTTTCCATACAAAAATACTCTGAGTTTTCCAGGACTAATATTGTTCCCTTGATAAAATTCAAGCTGTATTGTGATCTGAAACTCTTTTTGGTCCGGGGCTGCTGTAACTAAGCAGGATCTTTCTTCTTCTGCTACGATGCCAAGAGAAAAGCAGTGGCATCTCTCAAGCTGACTTGACTTCATTACAAGGGAGAAAAGGCCGCTATTAGAGATTGCCCATGAAAATGAATCTGGTCTCTGATCAAATATATTTGATGAACTGCTGTGCACAGTACAGAATTACTGTTTTACAGATTTCTGAAAGAACACTGAAGTCATGCCTCCCCCAAGAAACACCATGATGGAAAAATTCTATAGCTCTCTATGCAACAGATGGTTCCTGAACGTTAATTTGAAATTCTCACCTGCTCTCTTGCTGAAGACCGGCTTTGTGTTAGATTTTCTGATTTCTGATACTGATTGCTTTCAGCATTCTCACAGAGCTGCTGCCAGTTCAGTTCCGACTGCATTTTACTCTGTTCCAGAATCCATTCTCGCTCAGCTGCTAGAGACAGTTGTTGTTTATACCTACGATACACGGAGTAAAGCTGTTGATTTCAGCAGGATAAATACAGAGGATATTTTGTTTTGGTTTGATTTGTTTTTTTAAATGTCAGTCTTGCTTGCTGTCCTCATCTTTTTTCTTATTTTATTTTCCAAATTATGTATTTCATTCCATTCCACTCTAAGTATCTTCCTGGACAGAGTCATTTTAATTGCTTGGAGCTCAGCAGTCTCCTAGGATCCATCTGTATGGGTATTTAGAATCAGCTTTGGAGGTCACCTCAGCTCAAGCGGCATAAACTGCCCTTCAGCACCAATACTGCTCTCAGCAATACCATCCACAGCGTGTTTCCCATTTGCTAATAACAGAAATGAGATTAAAAAGTGCTAGAAATTAAAGTTGTTGGATTGTCATGGTAAAATTCCTAAGCTCAAAGGCTGCTGCATATACATACATTGAAAACATACTATGGAAAGAGAAGAGATAGGGGGTGCACAAAATGAGGCAAACCTCCTATTGAGAATTTAAGGGCTTTCAAGACAGGTTCAGTTGTTATATGGCTGAGCTTTTAAAACACAAAGCTGTCAAGACTTCAGGGCACTCTTAAGACTGATTGTAAATGTCACCTCAGACAAAGTCTTAGTCTTCTCTATCATTCTGCATCTTTCTGGGATTTGGCCACCTGTGCCCCTGACTTATCTTCCTGTCTATGCATTGACTGAATTTGGAATTCTTTAGAGGCAGACTCCTTAGAAATCTCAGTCAGATGAGAATCTTGGCCTCTTTTTAGTGCTACAATTTCTTCTTTAAGTCTACATACAAGAACAACCCCCCCTCTCATGTTAATATATACTTGCTTAAGACAATAAAACATGTGATGCAATCTTTGATTTAAAACTGTTCAAGGACTTGTTTTTCTTTAGTCAGAACCTCAGAGGGCTTTCATGAGCCAAATGCGTACTGTAAGCCATGCATTTCCAGACACACAAACCGCAGGCCACCTAAGCAATTCTATAGTTGTCCAATTATGTCTTGAAAACCTCTAGTGATGGGGACTCTACCATGTCCCTGAGGCAGTTGTTCCAGCGATTGATTTTTCTCACTGTAAAAAAAAAATAATCTTTTTTACATTGAGATGAAACCTTTCCCAGTGCACCTTGTACCCATGGCCCCTTGTCTTCTCCACATGGCTCCTTGTGAAGAGAGTGTCTCCATCCTCTCTGTAGCTGCCCTCTAGGTACTAGAAAACCATAATGAGGTCCACCTGAGCTTTCTCCAGGGAGAAAAGACCCAACTCCTTTAGTCTTTCTTCACAGGGTAGGATCTCCAGCCCTTTGATCATCTTTGTGGCCCTCTCCAGTCTGTCTGTGTCTTTTTTCAATTATGGGGACCAGAACTGGACACAATACTCCAGGTGTTTAGCCATGAATTACTGTGAGATTTTCACATAAATATGTTGGGCACAAAACTGATAAGTATGATGTTCTGAATTTCTTTCACCACAGCTTACGAAAAGATAAATCAAGTCACTCACGTTTTAATAAGAGCATCTTTTTCTCTTAAACAAGCACTGTGACTCCATTCTCTTCTGCATAGCTCAATTTCCAGACTTTTATGCCTCGTCTGCAGTTCTCTAATCTGCTGCTTCAACTTTTTAAATTGTTTGACTTGGGCCTCTTTCGCTGAAGCTGGCATTCCATCCTCTTCCTTGGCAGCATGAGCTAGTTCTTCATGCCTAGAAGATGCGGAGAGAAAAAAGTAAGGTTTCAAGCAATGCAAGCACATTATTTTTCAGTACTGTTGATTTACTTTCTTAAGAATTTGGTTTGATCAAATTCAAAGAATCATTGTCAGAAGCAGTGGAAACAGAAATCAATATCTGCTTGTCAGCGGAACAGGTTGCAGGGAGGTCTTTTGCAGTTGTTTTTCCAAACTAAGAATGCCTGTTTAGTTGGGACTGAGGACCAGTGCTGAATCATTCTTATACCACTACAGAGAGTTTAACTCCAATTTATCACAGAACTATAAGTTTGTGATTAGCACAAAGAACAACAGTATTTCACCTAATTATGGGATAAGGATGATCCTAAAAATTGTGGGTTTTTTTTTTAAGACGACTCAAAGAGAAGCTATTTTAACAGGTGAACTACTCCATTCAACATACTCTTTTATCGTACTGAAAATATTCTTCACAGTAATTGAACAACTGAAAGACAGCTATGATCAGGTGGCCCAAATAAGAGACTGTAGGAATCCACGGAGCGAAAATGCTTCCTTGAATATTCAGTTTTCATTCACAGATTAATTTCCTGACCATGCACTCACACAAAAATAGACACCAGGTTTAAAATAAGACAGAAGTGAGTTATTAGGAGAAAAGACCACCAAATAGCAGCTATAGAAAACTCAGATCTAACAGTAAATAAAAAAGGAGACATGCAAATAATTGCTGTATAATGTCCTTACCCTCTGAAAGTGACCTGCATATAAATTTTCAAAATATATCAAAAATTTTGGATATAAAGGATTAAAGCAAGACAGGAGAACTGAAATTGAACTATGAGTAAGTCTTATTTCTTAAGTTTGAACTAGTGATGAGTAAAACATAAAAGACAAAACCCCCAGTAATACTCTGGTTTGCACGAGGTAACTTCTGTCACTATATACACAATCTCTCTGTGGCTGCTTGAGAAAGTATAAAGTTGTGACTGGACCCAACTGGACTTATTGGATTCAAATCAAGCATGTGAAATATGAGACACCAAGACTAGCTGCACACACTAGAAGTAGGATGAACTAAGTTTTTTCATTATATTTACTGCTTGGAAGAGGTACTCCTTTTTGCAGTAGAAGTAGAAGGTACCATTGAACCACTAAAACTTCTACGATAAAATTTTATTTTTAAAGTGAGACAGATTACATCCAGAAATAATGTAGCAGAATCAACTAGAATCCATGCAACTTAGCAAATATTTCATACAAAGGGTTACCCCTTTCTGTTGTAATATGTATTACTAGATCAATTAATTCATGTACACCATTCTAAGCTATTGGTAAAATAAGAGTATGTGAAGAAGAGTAAGTTGAAAGTGTTGTGGAGTTGCAGAGTCTGTGAAAAGCAGTTTATTTTGATCATAATCAAAATTGTACAATACCAAGCATCTTACATAGCAACAAAATTGCTGAACTGCTTTTCTTCCTCCAGTCTCAAATCAAACACTTCCGTTGTTTGCAGTGATTCTGGTGTTTGCATTCCAGTCTCTCTGAGGGCCTCCAGTTCTCTCGTCTGCAGCTTCACCTTACAAAGGAGGAGAATAAGACTTAAGAATTCCAATGAGAGCCTGATATAACCTAATTTTTAAGAGGTCCAGAGCTGTTGTACAGTTGAAGTATTAGCATCATGTCCAGAAACAAAACAGTACAGAAAGTTGTGGCATGGGTTTTTTTTTGGGTTGGTTCTTTTGTTTGTTTGGTTTTTTAATTTGTAAGCAATATTTTGCATGGTGTAAGCATCAGATCAACAAAGCACTTTCAAACCCCTTCCCTATAAGCTACAACCTCTGCTGTTATTTAGATTTCTACTCCTGTATTACTGCTAAATATCCATTTTGTATCCTCTTCCTACACCTATTACCTACATTAGCATTAATCCTCCATACTACCCCTTCCTACCTCTGCCTAAAGTTCCTTTTACACAGTTTTTTATTCAGTGGCTTCTTGGCTTCCCCTGCAGCTGGCCTCACATGGGAGAAATGACTGCAGATGAACTCTCCTTCCCTTGCTTAACACTTCCACCACCAATTCAGGTGTAAATAATATATATACATATATAAGTATATATACATATAAAAATACATAACTCAATATAGACAATCCATTTTGTAAAGAAGAAAAACATATAATAGCATCTAGCACAAGAGACTCAGAGAGGTATAACATGCAGATGCAGATGCAAGCTGAAACAGTATTAGAGCTATCTAATCAAGCACTCAAGTCTGAAAATTACAAATATTAAATGTTTATTCTGAAGTACTATCAGAGTTATATTGCATATCACAGAGTAAGCAATGTGTGCAAATTTACATGTAATAAGTACACATGCAGTTGCAGTTCCTTTGCTCATACTGAGTCAGTAGCACTTAGTAATGCAATCTTTATAGTCAAGACTGCAATAAGACAAAGTGGTTTTAGGTCCATTACTATAGCACTGTCCTTTGAAGAAGGCTCAAGACAAGTCAAGAAAACAAAACCAGAAACTAAACTCCAGCTGTGTCAACATTCGAGATGCAGGAATCCCTTGATACCTCTAATAGCCAGGCAACATTTTGCTACCCTCATGAGCTTTTGGCAAGGTAAGGTTTGTAGGCAGAAGTAATTAATTTTATTAGACAGAAATCAACACAGCTGGAAAAAGCTGGCAATCTTTTAAGCGTACAAGCCCTCTTTCTGAAAGCTTGTCTGCTTTTCCCAATGCTATCAATTGGTGTAATATGAGGGTTTTTTCCCCCTCTACCTATACAGCTTGGTTTGTTGAGTTATTAAGCTATCAATTAAATCACCAGTGAAGCAAGTGAACACAGGCACCAGAGAACCATCCAAGTAAAGTTGGATGACGATTAGCGAAGACTACACATACAGAGAATACAGATTTTGGAAGAGTAAATTCCTCACCACTAGCCTTAGAAGGATGAGACAGGCCTTTCAAAGGCCTATATATAGGTTTTGGTTGTGTAGGAAAAAACCAGTCACTTTGACTGAAATTAAGATGCATACCACAAATACCTTTGCTTCTTGCTATCCTGGAAACAATTAGTTCAATACATAGGTGGAGGAAACAGAGTCATCTTTTTATGCGTTTCACACAGGAATGACCTGAGATTGTAATAAATGCATTCATTCTGTGAGTAAAGGGTAACGGCTTAAAAATAAGTTACCTTAACTTTGTGGGACAGAACTAAGTTACCCATTTCAATTGTCTGCTTTTGAAACTCACAATCTCTCTTTTTCATTTCTGCATCAAATTTGGCTAGCAGCTCCTACAAGGGGAGCAACAGATAGGTAACACCAGTACAATGGTACTGATGGGAACACTGTACTGTCACAGGCTTTTTTAGACACTGTCCAAGGAGTTTAATCATTGCATAATCTTTCTCTGCTCTAATGAGAATCAGAATGTGCTGAATGAAACCAGGTGACAATAGGGTTGAGTGCTTATGGGTAAGAATCAGGGGGAAGACCAGCAAGGCACATATCATGGTGGGATTCTGTTGTTGACTACCCAGGCAGGATGAAGAGACAGACAAAATATTCTACAAGCAGCTGGAATAAGTCTCACAATTGCTAGCTCTTGTTCTTGTGGGGACTTCAACTTACCAGGTTTCTGCTGGAAACACAATGCAGCAGAGAGGAAATAGTCTAGGAGGTTCCTGGAGTGTGTGGAAGAGACCTTCCTGATGCAGCTGGTGAATGAGCCAGCTCAGGAAGGCACCCTGCTGGACATGTTGCTTGCGAACAGAGAAGGGCCGTGGTGATGTGGTGGCTGGAGTCTGTCTTGGGCACAGCAACCCCAAAATGATAATTTTTGATTCTTGGAGAAGTAAGGATGGGGCTCAGCAGAACAGCTACTTTGGACTTCCAGAGGGCAGATTTTGGCCTGTTTAGGAGCCTGGTTGACAGAGTCCCTTGGGAAGCCATCCTGAGGGCAATGGAGTCCAGGAAGGCTGGACGTTCTTCAAGAAGGAAAACTTCAAGGTGCAGGAGCAGGCCATCCCCATGAGCTGAAAGATAAGCTGGCACGGAAGAAGCCGAGGCTGGCTTAGCAGAGCTTTGGCTGGATATCAGGAAAAAAAGGAGAGTTTATGACTTTTGGAAGAAGGGGGAGGCAACTCAGAAGAACTACAACAATGTCATGAGGTTATGCAGGGAGAAAATTGGAAGGGCCAAAGCCCAATTAGAACTTAATCTGGCTACTGTGGTAGATTACAATAAAAATATTTCTACAAATACATTAGCAACAAAAGGAGGGCTAAGGAGAATCTCCATCCTTTATTGGATGTGGGGAGAAACATAGTGACAAAGGATGAGGAAAAGGCTGAGGTACTTAATGCCTTCTTTGCCTCAGTCTTTAATTTTAAAACCAGTTGTTCTCTAGGTACCCAGTCCCCTGTGCTGGAAGACAGGGATGGGGAACAGAACAAAGCCCCCATAATTCAAGAGAAAATGGCTAGTGACACCCTATACCACTTAGACACTCACAAGTCTATGAGGCTGGATGGGATCCACCCAAACGTACTGAGGGAGCTGACGGAGGAGCTGGCCAAGCCACTCTCCATCATTTATCAGCAGTCCTAGTGAACAGGGGAGGTCCCAGATGACTGGAGGTTAACAAATGTGACACCCATCTCCAAGAAGGGCCAGAAGGAGAATCCGGGGACCTACAAGCCTGTCAGCCTAACCTCAGTGTTGGGGAAGGTTATGGAGCGATACATCTTGAGTGAGCTCACCAGGCAAGTGCAGGACAACCAGGGGATCAGGCCCAGCCAGCATGGGTTCATGAAAGGCAGGTCCTGCCTGAACAACCTGATCTCCTCCTATGACAAGTTGACCTGCCTGGTGGATGAGCGAAAGGCTGTGGATGTTGTCTGCCTGGACTTCAGCAAAGCCTTTGACACTGTCTCCCACAGCATCCTCCTAGAGAAGCTGGCGGCTCATGGCTTGGACAGGTGTACCCTTTGCAGGGTTAAAAACTGGCTGGCTGGCCGAGCCCAGAGAGCTGTGGTGAACAGAGCTAAATCCAGCTGGCGGCTGGTCACGAGCGGGGTTCCCCAGGGCTCAGTGTTGGGGCCAGTCTTGTTCAATATCTTTATTAATGCTCTGGATGAGGGGATCGAGTGCAGCCTCAGTAAGTTTGCAGATGACACCAAGTTGGGCAGGAGTGTCGATCTGCTTGAGGGTAGGAGGGCTCTGCAGAGGGACCTGGACAGGCTGGATCGATGGGTCAAGGCCAATTGTATGAGGTTCAACAAGGCCAAGGGCCAGGTCCTGCCCTTGGGTCACACCAACCCCAGGCAACGCTGCAGGCCTGGGGCAGAGGGGCTGGAAAGTGCCCGGGGGAGAAGGCCCTGGGGGTGCTGGCTGACAGCCGGCTGGGCATGAGCCAGCAGTGCCCAGGTGGCCAAGGAGGCCACCAGCCCCCGGGCTTGTGTCAGCACTGCTGTGGCCAGCAGGAGCCGGGCAGGGATGGGGCCCCTGTGCTCGGCCCTGGGGAGGCCCCACCTCGAATGCTGGGCTCAGGTTTGGGCCCTTCAGGACAAGAAGGCCCTTGAGGGGCTGGAGCGTGTCCAGAGAAGGGCAGCGGGGCTGGGGCAGGGTCTGGAGCACAAGTGTGCTGGGGGGAGGCTGAGGGAGCTGGGGGGTGTTTAGTCTGGAGAAGAGGAGGTGAGAAGTCACCATCCCTGGATGTAATTAAAAGATGTGCAGACGTGGTGCTTGAAGACATGGTTTACTAGTAGACTTGGCAGTGCTGGATTAACGGTTGAACTTGATGGTCTTTTCCAACCTAAATCATTTTATAATTCTATGACTCTATCATCTGGCCTAGGGTAGGTCCCTTAACAGGACTTGTAAAGCAAACGGCAATTTAAAGAAACACATCAGCCAAACAGCATCCTTTGCAAAATAAGATCAGATTCCATAACCATAGGGGGGGAAAACCAAAAGCTTATTTAAAAAAAACCCAAAACCAAAACAAAACAAAAAAAACACCTTACAGACATTAAAGTTCAATTCCTTTACAGACATTTAAGCGTTTGTAATACTTCAACCACTATCCATTATGGAAACATCTGAACTTTCTTTTAACTTTTAGAGGAACAGAAAAGTGCTATACCTCCCCAGTGGTAAAAGTTGTGGGGTTTTTTTGTTTCAGGTGTTGTGAGGTGGTTTTTTGTTTGTTTGTTTTTTTAAACTGGACACTTTACTTAGCAAATGGGACCGAACAGTCTTGAGCTGTACGAAAAGAAACCAAATTAATTTATTTCAGCCTTTTTTGCCAAAATTTGAGGTAAAATTTTAAATATAAAGTAACAAATATTAACAGAAGTTCAACTTGTATTATAAGCACATGAATAAAGGGATATAATTATGTACAATCTCCTACAAGCAGTTCAGACATCCACCTTCTTATAGACACACATACACACAAACACATATATATGGAAGTAATGGTGATAAACATTTAACTGTTTCCCTGTTTTTGCAGAACGATGACAGAGTATGAAAGCACAAAAGTGGTCGCTAACAAACCAGATGAAAAAAGATTTTAAAGGTACATCACAGAGACTTATAATCACTAGTCTAAGCTTTTTAAGTTAAGCAAAACTATTCACTGCTATTACAAGGGAAAGCATTGGCTGCAGTCAAGAGGCTTTTAAAGTGAACACTTGCAGAACTACTAAAAAGCTAAGAAAATATAGCTTTCACAGAATCACAGAAAAACACAGGATCACAGAGTGGTGGGGGTTGGAAGGGCCCTCTGGAGCTCACCCCATCCCACCCCCTGCTTGAGCAGGCACACCTAGAGCCGGGGGCACAGGGCCGCGTCCAGGCGGGGGGTGAATGTCCCCAGGGAAGGGACCCCACAGCCTCTCTGGGCAGCCTGTGCCCCTGCTCTGGCACCTGCACAGGGAAGGGGTTATTTCTCATATTTCAGTGAAAATTCCTGTGTTCCAATTTGTGCCCATTGTCCCTTGGCCTGGCGTTGGGCACTATTGAGAAGAGCCTAGTCCCTGATGGGCTGACACCCACCCTTTAGATATTTATAAGCATTGATGAGATCCCCCCTCAGCCTTCTCTTCTCCAGGCTGAATAGACCCAGGTCTCTCAGCCTTTCCTCATCAGGGAGATGCTCCAGTCCCCTCATCACCTTCATAGCTCTCCACTGGACTCTCTCCAGCAGTTCCCTCTCCTTCTTGAAGTGGGGGGCCCAAAATTGGACACAGCACCCCAGATGTGGCCTCACTGGGGCAGAGCAGAGGGGGAGGAGAACCTCCCTCGCCCTGCTGCCCACACGCCTTTCCATGTACCCCAGGGCACCGCTGGCCCCCTTGGCCCCAAGGGCCCGGTGCTGGCTCAGGGTCACCTCGCTGCCCCCCAGCACCCCCAGGGCCTCTCAGCAGAGCCGCTCTCCAGCAGGGCCCCCCCAGCCTGTGCTGGTGCGGGGGGTTGGTTGTTCCTCCCCAGGGGCAGGGCCTGGCACTGGCTCCTGCTGAATTCCCCGAGGCTCCCCCGGGCCCAGCTCTCCAGCCTGCCCAGCCCTCGCTGGGTGCCAGCACAGCCCCTGCTGTGTCAGCCACCCCTCCCAGCTTGGTGCCGTCAGCGAACTCGCTGAGGGGACGCTCTGTCCCTTCGCCCAGGCTGCTGATGGATGCGTTGAGCAGGACTGGCACCAGCACAGCCCCCTGGGGAGCACCGCTAGGCACAGGCCTCCAGCCGGACTCTGCCCCATTGATCATGACCCTAAAAGTGCCTTACTAAAAAGTTATATGAAAAACACTACCATGTTTTCCACTCTGGAGATAAAGTGACAAGAGGGCTGCTGCCAGATAGGAAACTTCGAGAAAGACCTCTTCCCCACCACCTTCCCCCCCCCCCCCCCCCCATGTATAGTTGTTGCTTTTTAATTTAAAGGAAAATAATCAAAACAGTAATAGTGTTTGTTATACTTGGGATAACAAAAATCTGTTGTTAGAGGACTTTAAATTTCAATCCCAAGTAAGAATAGAACTACAGAATAGTCATCCTGGTGTGAAATTCCTCCAAAGTAACACTGCAACTTATTCAGAGCATGGAAATTAAAGATACCAGTGAAGACACCAATGAAAAAGTGTCAAACTCGTTCTTCACAACAGCTCATAAGAGTATGAAAAACTGTTCTTAAGGAAACCATGGATTTTCCAGAAATTAAACTGTTGCAGTGAGCAGCCATTCAGGCACCTAGACTGATAAAGTATTTTAAAAAGTGTTTATGAGATACTACTTCCAGGAGTTCAATTGATAAATAGCGATTGAAACTTGAAAACAAGAAGATGAGGTAGGTCACAAGGGATTTTGGCTAACTGATGCAATATCATGTGTTAGGTTAAGGGGGGCAACTGCAAAGAGACCCAGTGGCAAGCATGCAAGACATGAACAATGGAGATACCGCACTGGGGGAGAAAAAAAAAAGTTAAGAGAAATAGCGTGTATTAGATGATGTGCCTTTACGCTTGTGGAACAGCAGTTAATCAGCTTTATCATTAGAGTTTAACCACATAACACACAAGGATAACTTCTAAATCAAGCCAGTTATCAAGTAATGTTCAAGTGAGAAGCACTCATACTCCTCTGGGTAGGTTCATAAACTGTCTTTGGGAAGCCCGTAGATGAAAGCCTCCTGGATGAAGGTGGGATATTTTAGCAAGACTACTGTATGGAGTGCAGCGAGATGTGGATTGGAGGGTGTTGGGTGCAGGGTGTAATTGCCGAATGATGTCTTTTACCACCTCCAGTTATATTATATATTGGTTTGGTTGACAGGCCAAAAATTAACCATTCCAGTTCCAATTATTAAACATATTTATATGTAAATAATTAAAAGTCATTTTAATATCAAAGCATTTTTATACAAAAACAAAGAAGGAAGGTTTTGTTGTTCTTTAAAGTTTGTAATATATAGAGAGGTGGTATAATGCTCCCCTCAGGTATCACAGTTGAAGGTCAAATTTCACTATTAGCAAGATCATCCTTTTATGATGAAATGATAGCAATATAAGAGGCAGAAAGTGGAAGAAGAGGCCTTGTAATTAGGACTATGATAAACAACATACATTTACCCTCCTTGCCTAAGCTGCTTCTGCTTTCTAGATGCTGACCTCTCCTACAGTTTCAAGGTTAACAAATTTAGCAGTGTGCTGTCTACATAAAGTAATCTTACACAATCTCAGATTACTAAACACACTCTTAGCAGTTCCTTACAAGGGGCAGCTGCCAGACAAGCAAAACAACAGCTACTACACAAGTAGTGCACAATTTTCTAAACTGTCATTACAAATCTCGTCAATTTAAGCAAAAAAAGGCAAAAAATAAAGGCTTATACAACTACAGCAATGTTAAACCAGAACATTCTAATATGAAAAACTAAGCAAACAAACTTGAAAAAATGATTGCTAGATGGCACCGCAGCAACACAACACTGTTTCTCCATATTCTTATACCTGTTTCTGACAAGCAAGCTCTCCTTCCAGTTCCTGGATTTTTCTCTCTATGTGATATTCCAGGTTCACATACTCCTCATGCTGATGATCTGTGTGACTGTTCCTAGAGCTATAAACAAAAATAAAACAAATTTGCATTAAAAAGCGTCTCTGGTGACCTAATGAGGCATACATATGTAAAATTTGTTGACACCTAGCTATAAATACAAGATGCTATATTTTCCTAAAGAAAGTCAACATAAAATTTTTTAATTTGAAACCAGTTGAAACCAGTATATGCCACTTCTCAAAACTATACTTCAAAAGTTAGTTGGATTTGGAGTATCGAGGGTCTGCTGAAAACTAGTGCAAGACTTCCGCTTAAGTATAACATTTACTCCTCCACCCAAAAAATTGATACGTGAGAAGACATTGCAAAACAAGGGTTACCCAGCAGAAATCTGAGCTGTTGGATTCATTTAAAAATAGAAGCGGCTCCATATCTTTT
The DNA here is from genome assembly GCF_963921805.1 of Phalacrocorax carbo. Taxonomy (NCBI): domain Eukaryota; kingdom Metazoa; phylum Chordata; class Aves; order Suliformes; family Phalacrocoracidae; genus Phalacrocorax; species Phalacrocorax carbo. The sequence continues at coordinate 9,853,829 of NC_087528.1, forward strand.
CCTCTCCTCCCCCAGTATTTTTATTTGCTATCAACAAAAAAAAAGTTTATCTGAGATACTGTGGAAGAATACCAGTAAGGCCAGCATTTCAAACAAATTCAAAGAGCTCGTATTGCTACCATGACCACTTGGTTCTCTAATGATACACAAAACCTTTTCAAGCTTTGGATTCATCCCTGCAAGACTCAACAGGCTTGGTGCAGCCTGTTACACAGCCAAACAGACCTGGCTTGACATGCAGTTCTGCAACCTCCTGATTACTTTCAGTTCTATATTAGTTATTTTATGTAGCTGAATGACCACTGCATTTGGTTAGATAAGGTTGATTATATAATAACCACACAGACAGAACTGCAAACTAGAACTGGATAGTCACAAACAGCTAAATGCATATTCACTTTCACAGCCTGCTAGATTTTGCTTTTAAATTAACACTTCACCTGAATTAATCTGAATCTTGTAGCCAACACTCACGCAAATAAATAAAGTCTAACAGAAGTGTCATCAGAGTGTAGTCTAGACAGGCACTTTTATACCTCCCTTGTTCATCCCACAACTCTCCAGGGCAAGGCAGATCAGAAGAGTAATTGCCGTACTGCTCAGTGATCAGCATCCAGCTCAGCCTGGCAAAGAGGCAATGATGGGCGTAAGAGACTCAAACTCCTCCTTCCATTCCCAAAGCATATGCTCCATATAAATTTCCTGAACTGGCTTTAAATGAATTTGCATACGCTCCAGAATCACAGTAGCATCAATCAATTAGTGACCTTTGAGGAATTCCAGATCCATGTCCAGGTCACTTCTAACAACTCAAAAAAGTTACTTAAAATTTACCCAGCCATCTCTACATTATAAATGCAGTTTGACCCAGAACACTTTATAGCTGTTACCATTTTAAACAGAGAATAATCCCAAATATACCATTACATCTGAAGACAGTAGTTACATTGAACAAGAACAATGTGCAGACAGATCTCAGGACATATAAGCATTTATTCTCCCACTCCTGCAAGGTTTAGAAGTTTATACAGAATAATAAAAATTAATGAGAATGGCCAAACTAAACTAGTGCATTGCTTTAGCTATCTTCACCTTTTAATTGGTTGTATTAGTCATAAATCTTGGTCCTGTGACTGGATATACCCCAACAGACTTCTTTCCTTCACAGAGACCTATCAGAAGGTGGGACAAAATGTGTTTAAGGGTGCACAAACCCGACGCCTATCATAAGATTAGCTTGCAATGGCTTAAAATAGTTGAAAGGCTGAACCATTTGTGTTGAATCTACAGCACAATATAGCAATTGACGTCTAGTAACCTGAAGTAATATTACTGACAATGGTTGATAACATTACCATTTGTCTCCTCACGTACACAGAAGACAAGTGTGTCTTGATATAATACACAGGAGACACATCAATACTTCCAGATTAATCTCATTTCCCAGAAATGTTTCAGCACCCAAAGAAAAAGCATTTCCTTCCAACAAATCCTTTTCTGCTCCCCACACTATGTTTCCCTCATAATCATACCATCTCCACCCAGCAATATCACCTCCATGACATACACCCTTGTAAATTGTGTAGGGACACACTGTATGTTTAAGAGCATCCTCACTTTCACTTAATGCTATCCTTTCTCTAACAAGTTGCCAGAAATCAGACAAGTCACTGTGGAAACCAAGATATAGGAGGTTTAAAGATAGCCCAAGTCACTTCTGTTAGTCCTCACTCTGTCCATGTTCTAGGTGTTCCTCTGTCAGAATAGATAATAGTATCTCCATGCTCAAAGTGCTCTCTACTGTAGGAATGATGTTACTGCTTTCTTCCAATCCTAATATGCCTTAGAGAAGCTAAATTTCTCTTTTCCTGCATACTATTCTAAGGAAGTCATATGTTACCTGCAGAACCATTCCAGCCCTAATTTATGTTCTTTGGTGTGTTGTCGATAGTGATAATGAAGTTTGCACCTACTTCTTCTTTCCTTGACAAGCATTTGCGCCACTTTACCCAATTGTACTCTAAGACCATGAATCTCTGCCTGTTCAGCATTTTCAGATCTTTTCTGATAAGTGACCGTGACATCATGGTGTTCTCTTTCTCTCACTTCTAAAATTCTTAAGTTGTAAAAAAAATCTTCTTTCAATTTTCTAAGTTTTTCATGCATGTCTTGGGAGTTGCTTTTTGACATCTTGCATTCTTTCAACATGGGAACTAGCAAGATTGTAGCTCCTTCCCTCCTTTTTCTTTCCACTGAAGGAGATTCAGTTCTTTTTCCCTCTGTAACACTACTATAAATCTGAAACAGGAGCTAATGTAAGACAGTTCTAGAAGCATAGAATCATTATAGGTTGGAAAAGACCTTTAAGATAATCAAGTCCAACCATCAGTCCAACACCCCCAGGCCTCCTAAACCATGTCCCAAAATGCCACGTCTACATGTTTTTTGAACACCCCCTGGGATGGTGACTCCTTCACCTCCCTGGGCAGCCTGTTCCAGTGCTTGATCACTCCTTCTGTAAAGACATTTTCCCTAATATCCAATCTCATGGATATTATGAATCATAATCATGAACCAATGAAACCTCCCCTAATGCAACTTGAGGCCATTTCTGCACATCGTATTGCTTGTAACTTGGGAGAAGAGACCAACCCCCACCTCACTACAGCCCCTTTCAGGCAGTTGTAGGGAGCGAGAAGGGCTCCCCTCAACCTCCTCTTCTCCAGGCTAAACACCCCCAGCTCCCTCAGCCTCCCCCCAGCACACTTGTGCTCCAGACCCTGCCCCAGCCCCGCTGCCCTTCTCTGGACACGCTCCAGCACCTCAAGGGCCTTCTTGTCCTGAAGGGCCCAAACCTGAGCCCAGCATTCGAGGTGGGGCCTCCCCAGGGCCGAGCACAGGGGCCCCATCCCTGCCCGGCTCCTGCTGGCCACAGCAGTGCTGACACAAGCCCGGGGGCTGGTGGCCTCCTTGGCCACCTGGGCACTGCTGGCTCATGCCCAGCCGGCTGTCAGCCAGCACCCCCAGGGCCTTCTCCCCCGGGCACTTTCCAGCCCCTCTGCCCCAGGCCTGCAGCGTTGCCTGGGGTTGGTGTGACCCAAGGGCAGGACCTGGCCCTTGGCCTTGTTGAACCTCATACAATTGGCCTTGACCCATCGATCCAGCCTGTCCAGGTCCCTCTGCAGAGCCCTCCTACCCTCAAGCAGATCGACACTCCTGCCCAACTTGGTGTCATCTGCAAACTTACTGAGACTGCACTCAATCCCCTCATCCAGAGCATTAATAAAGATATTGAACAAGACTGGCCCCAACACTGAGCCCTGGGGAACCCCGCTCGTGACCAGCCGCCAGCTGGATTTAGCTCTGTTCACCACAGCTCTCTGGGCTCGGCCAGCCAGCCAGTTTTTTACCCTGCAAAGGGTACACCTGTCCAAGCCATGAGCCGCCAGCTTCTCTAGGAGGATGCTGTGGGAGACAGTGTCAAAGGCTTTGCTAAAGTCCAGGCAGACAACATCCACAGCCTTTCCCTCACCCACCAGGTGGGTCACCTGGTCACAGAAGGAGATCAGGTTGTTCAGGCAGGACCTGCCTTTCATGAACCCATGCTGGCTGGGCCTGATCCCCTGGTTGTCCTGCACTTGCCTGGTGAGCTCACTCAAGATGTATCGCTCCATAACCTTCCCCAGCACTGAGGTTAGGCTGACAGGCTTGTAGGTCCCCGGATTCTCCTTCTGGCCCTTCTTGGAGATGGGTGTCACATTTGTTAACCTCCAGTCATCTGGGACCTCCCCTGTTCACTAGGACTGCTGATAAATGATGGAGAGTGGCTTGGCCACCTCCTCCGTCAGCTCCCTCAGTGAATTCATATTCAAATTGTGAAGTTTGCTGTACCATCAGGCATTGGCCACTTCTAGAAGCAGAATTTACTTTTATTTGTAGTCCTGCATTGTCCAGGGATAAGACTTTACAAATTAGTTAAGAAATGCCACTAAATTTTGGGGTGGGAAAATTTCTTTCTTTACACATATCGAAAACACAGGCATAAAAAGATTTACTCACTGTAAACTGCATGCATATTTCTCTTTTCTTGAAGACATTCATAACAAGTCATGTCACAGCCCAGCCTTCTCTTATATCAACAATATTAACTGCTGCTGTCCCATTTGTCTTCCCCTCCCACAATTACTCAAGGGACTACAAAGTTACTGTTCTGCCCACAGTTAAATCACCTTGAAGTTACTTTTCAGAAAGGCCAACAGATATGAGGAAATAGCTGTATTTCCGTAACATATTAACCGTATCTTTAAAACTAAAAAGAAAATAAACAACATAGACCTTCTGCTTTTACTGGTAAAACCCTTTACCTGTTTCACTTCCTCATTCTTATCTCTTCCTATTTTTTATTCTCCATATTTGCCTCATATTAAATTACAAACTCTGTAGAAGAAAAAACATTATTTCTAAGCACCATAGTTTCTTAAAAAAAAGAAAGAAGAAAAAAAAGAGATGGTATTTTCTGTTCAGATCTCTCTAGAGATTTTCCCAAATACCTGGAGTCAATACAGCTTCTCTCTGTACAGTATTATTCTGTGTCAGCAGTTACAGATAATCCCATCTGGATAAGCACAGGGATGGAGAGAACAAATCAGGCAAGCATGCCTTTCAAATGGTGGCTCTTTAATCTCTTTAAATGAAAAAGAGATTTCCAGATCAGCAAACATGATGCAATATATCTATGCTAAAGAATGTCACAATTTAAAGCAACATTTTTCTTCACAACTATACAACTCTAATTCTACAGAATCAAAAAATGAGTCTCTGATCGTTGGACATGGCAAGTATAAAAAAACTCAAGCTTGCTCTTCCCAGGTAAGTAGCCTGAGTAACAGACACTGCTAGAGGACACAATGATCTGGTGGCCTCTCAATTCTGCTGGCCTAGATTTCACAGTCATCCCTAAGGCAATTAAAATTTATGTTTTCTCTTAATATTCCGCTTCTTGTTGGCAATCTTCAAATAGTGCTACCATGTAGAAAATAATATGAGTAGTATCTTCTTCATTTGGGTAAGGAAAATAGCTTTTTTTGAAAAAAGTCACTGTCGTGGGTATTCATGAACAGTACTGCCTCCCTGCCTATAACATGCAACACGAAAGATTTGTTCTTTCCATATCTTCCTTTCAGCTACTGTTGCTCCAAATGCATCTGATGGCTACCACAGTTAAAAATATTAACTAAATCCAACTTCCTTCCCTGCTCCACCCGAATCATAAATACATTAAAGATAGAAAATGCCTATGAGATGCTTTGTGGACTCAAGGCACTGAAAGAAACTGTGTTCAGTCTATACCCATTAAGGTATCAAAATACATTTGTAAGTGCCTTTTAAAAACCTGACGCATGCTTCATGAGCTAAAATTAGCAATATATTATTAGACAAGACCTTTGTGAAAGGAATCAAAAACAAGATCACAGCTCCAGCCTATTACTTCCCTGAAATCATCGAACTGAAATCACAATCTTTATTGGAAAGAGGTGGTTAAGAAAAATGATACTTCTTTTACAATCTCTCTCTACAATTATCTTAAAATTAAAAGGCACACAGTTTCCTATTAAAAAATCAACCTTCCTCCCTATCTCCATATATCTTACCTAAATTAATGGGACTGGTAAATTGAAAGTGGTATCATGAAGTGAGTTTGGGTTACATATAACATAGGAATCATTAATTTCCTATAAAAATATGAATGAATGAGCTTCCTGTAATTTTATGATATTGCTTTCCATCACAGAGAGCTGTGTTTCTTAGAAATGCAATTTAATAGGGGAGAAGGGAGCATTGTGCCTTTGACAGCAGCAGTATTGATAATTGCAAGTTAGTTTTAATAAGGACCATAATGGAAATAACAGCGTAATTTTAAATATAAATTATACCAATTACCTGGATGTCTTACAGTCAAAAGAAGAACAGTAAACCTATATATGATGACATTAAAAGAAGACTTAGGAAACAACATAGATATAATTAAGACCCAGCATCTTACAACAAGCACAGCTTACCCATACAACCTAAAGAGCAAAGATATCCATTACAATCCAACCACTTCAAGCATATCCAGAAAGAGGTGACTGACAGGTACTCCTGTTCCCCCACTTAAGGGCCTAATGGGACTTGTGTCAGCCTCTTTACCAAAGGAAAATTATGGCTTGGCTGTAAATCACACACAATTGAATGTGGTTGGCATACCTGATTCAGAGATTTCGCAATCGTTACTACTAAAATGCTACTTCAACAACAAGATGTTAGATGCCATGTTTGAGCTGGTCACTTTTCAACCAAATAAGGAGAACAAGGTGATGCTGAAAAACATTTCAGTGTAGTACTTGAGAACCTTCAGACAACCCCTATTTGTCAAGATTTTGTTCAAAGTATAAAGAAGCTGTACTTGCTTCTCTCTTCCTTGCTATCCTTATAACATACCCTTATTGTACCAAGAATAAGACGTGCATAACAGCAGAGCTAATAAACGAGTATTGCTTCTCTTCCTTTCAAAACTGCAGAAAAGAGGATGAGAAAGAAAATGCCACACAGCCAGTATCAGATAAGCATCTCTAGCCACAGCTGTTTTCCTTGATGAAGCAGAAACAGACAGAACACAGGCCACCCTTGAGTATTAGCACAGCTGCCTCACTCTGTGCTGCAAGTCATAGAATTGTTAAGGTTGGAAAAGACCCTTAAGATCATCGAGTCCAACCGCTAACCTATCACTGCCAAAAGTCATGACGCAACAAGCAGCTAGCATAGGCCACAGCCACACCATGAAGTAGTTGTGCTGCAGCATTGTTGCAAAAAAAAAAAAAAAAAAGAGAAGGAAATAAAGGAAATCACGTCAACACAGTTCCAAGAAAAAAACGATGACAATTGGTGACACAAGTTAGCGTCACTTGTGTGCTGTCTCTTCCTTTACTGCTAGTAGCTGGTTTGCTATTCACATTACAAGTAAGGTTAGTCATACAAAACAGCAGATATACATCCTGCATTATACAATCTGATCAGGACAGACAAAATACGGCAGAAGCTGGGGGACAGGATAAGGACCAATAACAAACGAGAGAAACCTGTCAGGTACTGAGCAGGGACGCACCTCTGGCAAAGTATGAAGTGGGCTATGCTGCGGGGTACACGATAACCTGATGCCAGGCTCTGCCATTATGCAGGACAGACAGAACAGTCGGAGGCATATGGGACTGCATAAGTAAAAGACAAGGTATGGTGGGAAGAAATTGCCCCTTGGACTGAGAAATGGGTACATAATCTAGAGAGCGTCCGGGCATATGAAGAGAGGGCAACATGCCATGAAGGGATGACAGGAAGGGACAGCAACATGAATGGAGGAAGGGGATGCTACTGGCAAGCCAGGGATCAAGCATCCTGTAAGCCCAGAGGTTTGTACAGCTTGAGCGCCGAGAGGGAGAGAAAGACGCATCTGAGTGGGAGCAAAAGGAAACGCTGCCAGGGGAACAGCCGGGACGCAGATCCCGGGTGAGAAGACCCGCGGAGGGCCGGACGCTCCGAGGCGGACGCGCAGATGGCAGCAGGCTGCCAAGTCCCGCAGAGGAAGGCAGCGGAGAGGAGCGCGCGGCAGCACGAGATAACGTGCGGGGCCGGGAGGCAGCACACGGAGGGCACCCAGCAGCACGAAGGGTTTCCGGGGGGAGAAAAGGCCGCAAGAGGCAGAGGTGCCGCGTCCGGGGCTCTGAAGGCCAAGCCGCGGCACAACGGGATGCTGTGCGGCCGCTGGACCTTCTGATGGCGCCCGCGGAGCGGCCCGGTGGCGGCACCAACCTGCGCGTCCTCCCGCTGCGAGCTGCAGGCCGCGGCACCGGCAGCGGAGTGGGGGGGCGGGCTCGTCTCCATGGGAACCGCGGCCCCCGCCGCCGGCCATAGGCGAGCTTCCTGACGAGCACCGCTTGCGTCCAATCAGCCCTGTGCCGGCCCCGGCCCCGTCAGGGCTCGCCCGTTCCCCTCACCGCCTCCCGTCTTGCTCAACACACCGGCGCCTCTCGGTTCCTCTCGCCCCATTCGCGTCCAGGCACCTGCTGTCCCACCCTCCTCCTCGTGTTTTCTCCATTTCGTCCTTCCCATCCACACACAGCAGCCCTTCCTCCACGCCCTGGGAGCCTGTGCCTGCTCTTTTGCAGCCCCGGCCTCTTCTGATAACACCCCCTTCTCCTAAAACACACTTGTTTCACGCTCTCAGCTCTTTTTTTCTTTCTTACTTGATTCCTATTTGTTTATCAGACTGTTCAGTATTAAACAATTTCTCCCTACTACAGATCAGGAAGGAGACTTTTGGCCCCTTTCACGTACAGCCTAAGGAACGGGAGCAAACGGGGAACAAACGTGCCATTTTCTCCTGAGCCCCACTGCAGCATGTGAAAAAAAAATATAAAAAGCTTGTAAAACAAGCTCAGGGCAACTGCAACATGAGTTCATGCAGCACAGATAAATAAGTTCTGCAACCAAGGCATTTTAATTATTAAAAAATGCATCTATCAACCAAACCAGACTGTGCTGCCTGTGTGAGGCTGGGGAAGACGTAACACATGAACTGGACGTAAAGCGTGATTTTCCCTTAGTCACTCTAGATGACTTGCTTGTCTGGAAGTCATGAAGCAAACTTCCTGTAATGCTCTCTCATGTTGCCCTGTTTCTAAATGATATAAAGGGCTTTGCCAAATGAGAGGCCTTTCAGAAACCTGACTGTTGCATGAATTATATCTGATGTACAGTAACTGAAATTTAAATTAAATTTAAATTTAAATAAAATAGAAGATTATCAGTAGTTCTTATGTATCTTTCCTTAGCTCATCAGAAAAGAATGGTATTTCCTAACCTCACGTCACCTAAAGAAAGGAGGGGTTTATTTCCATCAGTAACTATTATTGAAAAATAGAATCAGAACTAATCATTAGGCGTTGGAAATAAGTCAAGTTTCATTTGGCTACATGAAGGTTATCTACATATAATTTCAGAATACTACAATTACTAAAGGGATTTAGTTCATTTATTTATATGAATCACCTCTGGTTTAAAATACAACGGTTAAATTTGGCCTCAAATGATTTTCCACGTCTGAGCACACAGAAATTATAGCACAAATCCCAGGATAATTTATACTCTGCAGCGGGCCTCTCAAGGCACTCATCAAAATCAATACACGGCAGGCGAGCGCCTAAATCCATACACCATGCTGACTGGTGGCATCCTCCTTTTCCTTACTGCTCACCCTGGAGTTGAACCACCCACCAGCCACATTATCTTTTGCAATCCTTCCTCACTGCCCTCCCCCTTTCACGAGCCGTCATTGTCTCCAGGACAGTCCCTAGTCACGTAGTTAAACGCATGTTAGTTCCCCAAATGAGTAACTGATGGCTTCTAGTGATTCAACAGTGCCAAAAATGGGTACACTTTAATCTTAACTGTGAGTCAAAAAGATTACAGTCTACACAACATCGATTTTGGGATCAATGTAGAAACCTGTAAACACCTAAAATAAATGCAGAAAATGTCCTGTTTCATAGACAGAAATGAAAGGAAACCTTTTTCTCTTTGAGCAAAAGTGAACAGGAATTTGCGAGAGAGGCAGATTTTCTGTTGTTACCAAACACTAGTGAGTTCAGTAAGGTTTAGGCTAAAGGTAGATTTTACCCACCTTCAGAGTCACAACTTCTGAATACAAGTCTCTGGCCCCATCAGCGTACTGTGAAATAGCAACACGTACAAGTAGCTTCACAAAGAAAGAAAGAAAATGGACCCACCCTCTGAAAACGCTGCATTTTAGAGAGGAAAAGCAGGGTATATCCTGGCTACAAATATGCTACTAGGCTTGAAAGCACTTCTAAGTCTCCGGTCCAAAGCCTATGTCCAACTCATCGTGGCCCAACTCCGTACCAAGCCAAGACCCAGGATTACACAAACTATTTACCCCGCCACCCTCATTCTTGTTCCTATGGAAAAGCAGTTCTAAGACACAGGCCACAGGAGAGCCATGGCACACTCCAGAGGTCCTTACTTGGACAGAGAAAGAGATTTATAAGAAACAGCATGCAGTGGCTCAGTAAGTGAATATGGACATATGCTACCCTGATGAAACATAAAAATTAAAACATGATTCAGAAAAGTCTTTCCTTCAAGCTTTCCTTCAAAATAATAAACTTATTTCCAGAGAACCCGAAGGAATGTATTTGGTACACAGTATCCAAACAATAACCATAAAAAATTCAGAACTAACATTTTAAAGATGATCTAAATAAAAATGGCCTACTTCACAGCTTGCAAAGGATTCCAGCGGAATTTTTGATTGCCTCTGAAATTTGGGTGTTGTTATTTAGGCACTAAATGACACATTAAGTTCCATCCAGTTTCATCCAGGCTACAAGAATTTAATTTCCATGTCTCTGGTTTCCATGTCTACCTGTACAACAACCCTGGGTTCATATTTCTGAAGACTACATACATCTTTGTAGGTACAGTTCATGTTCCTCAACTGCATCTTAAAAGTCATAAAAAAGGACCTTATTTTCATACTTGCTTTAGAAACACACTGAAAATTACTGAAACCTCAACTCTGAATATTACTGGCCTTTCTGCAATAAAGATCTTACAAGGGCTCTTTGTACAACATGATCTGCTACATTTACCTTTTGAATCAAAGGCAGAGGGGTGTGCGTTGCACAGTGCACAGTTAGGCCTGTACGAAACCACATGAAATGTTCCATGTTACTGTTAACATTCCAAAAAATACTGCAATGAAAATCCATAATTAATACAATAGACTCCATGCAAGTACAAGTAAGAAAACAGAGCCTTAAAGACAAAATATCTATAAAAGCTTAATAAGAATAAATGTTTACAGGCACTTTTACGGTAATATTTGGGACTCACCTACAAACTGCAGGAACAGAAGAGAGCACAGCTGGAATTTGGAACAGGAAGCAGCAACCACACAAAACCGTTACAACACACAGAAGCATTTCTACAGTTCAGGAGGTGCCAGGGAAAACATTTGCCATCAGAAGCCCGAAGTTTCAGAGCAATGAAGCTTTGTCCTAATGCCAGCTACCCTCTTCCCATTATACTCTGTAACAACACCACCACTCCAATCACTCCTGCGTTTTTGGAAGCCTGATCAGGCAAAAATTTCCAGCACTGTCTGACTGTCTTTACTGATGTGAATGGCAGAGAGTTACTGGATTCACTACATCACTCTGTTTTTAATGGAAACAATCTTGGAATCTCATTAAGCTCAACAGAGGAAATGTAAACTCCTGCTCTTGGCGATGAATAACCCCATGCAGCCTGGGGGCCAGCCACATGGAAAGCAGAGGGTCCTGCCAGGCAACGAATTGCCCAGGAGCCAGCCATGTGCCCTTCTATTCAGTACACTCAGTACCCAGAATATCACTAGCCTTCCTCGTCACAAAGGCACAAAATAAAAAAATAACAGACAAAGTCAAATTAAATACTTAAATAAAGAACATACCAGGATCCTTATTTATTTGGAAACTAGTAAGGAATTATGGAGTGAAGGACTTTTTAGTGGAGGGTAGGCAGAACCTAGCATCTATTAAGTATAACTCAACGACATCATATTTTCCTACTAAGAATCCCCTTAGCAAGAAACTAAACAGACTTTCACAGTCTACTCTGAGCAAAGCATTTGCCTATTTAATGATTCCTCATGAGTTCAACACCACTTTGAGAATATCTGTAGTAAGTGGCATACTTACAGATGAACAATACTAAGATGCAGAAATTTTAAAAAATTTAGTTAGGACTGTAAAGAAGAATTTTTCAAAGCTCTTTTTGTAGTGAGATGCCTTAAGTCACTGTGCTTTGAGATCTCTTTACTGCACTTTAGTATTCCTGCTACTCGTAAGTGTACTGCAGCATATTTAATGCTGAAACACATGCAACATAACTCCACCTAACAGATAGGGGTTTTGTGCCTTCATCTCAGTTCCAAGTGTTTATGAGGTTATCCAGACTCTGTGCAGGCTTATGCAGGCACAGCAACCCTGTGTTCTGCTCACTTACACTACTGCCTTGTTGAATACTGAATCAAATCCAATGATCCGGGCACTGATGTTGGGGGGTGTCATTTACCCTGGCACGTCACCCTCTACAAACACATCTCTTTCAGAAAATGCATTCTTGAAAAACAATAGGAGCAGTCAGCTACAAAAGTGAGACCACAGACCACTGGTCAGTTTTCTCCGCAGCTGGTCTCTGCCTATGGATGTCTGTGTCTGAAACACAGACCAGCTGCAGTGACACCCTTCTGCCTCTAGAAAAAAAAACCCCACCGACCTCGTAAATGGTGTGTGTGTTCTACAACTGAACGCTAGCCAGTGCGTGTGTTGCACTCTGCTGACCAGGCTGCAGAGAGATGGAGGCTTTGGTAGGGGCAATGTTGCCAGATGTGAAGGACACACCTGTCCTCTTTCTTGTCTTTTTAGCATGTTTGGTTAACACCTCTTGTATCATTTGAGTAGCTGTAAGAGATACTCATGGCTTAGGCATTTTGCCAACTTCACTTTCACTGTTACTCCTCTCCATACCTAGGCATCTCTGTCCCTTCTGAAAATGTATTTGCAAAGTACATACCTCTAAGGTTTGAAATAAAAATTCTGCTGGGGGTTATGCATTTCTGTAATGTAGTGATTCAAGTCAAGTGGACTAGCAAAGCAGATTTTGCAGGATGGAACTGTCCTTCTTAAGAAATTACAGTCAGTGGGTGGGGTCATGACAAATAAAACTGTCTCCCTCTCAAAAAACGTAGGAGTTTTTCCAGTCCTCATATTTCCTTTTCCTGGAGAACTAAGATTACCTGTAAAGACACATAAAAATGTCTTCAGCTGCTAGACTCCAGCAATTTTGCTGTGCATCAGGCACTGCATTGCTTCCTTCAGAAGCTCCACAAGAATCAGTGGTTTTTGCTCTTCCACAGTTACCTTCATCTAGCCTGTAAGCAAATGGCCTAAATTCAGGTAATTGTAGACAGTAAAAAACTGGTTTTACTGATCTTTAAGATTAGCAATGTATGTCTTACCGGCTGTATGCTATCTACCCAAAACAAACCACCTGGCCTTGCTCATCTTTACTGCGATGAAGCCCTAAGCAGGTACAAATGGGTACTGCAGCAAAACTGAATCAAAAACCAAAGCAAACGTAATGTGCAGGGAAAAGAAAAAACTTCTGTGGCATCAAAAGAGTTTCAGATTCTTCTTCTGTATTACCTGATTTCTGCGAGTAGCTTTTAAAAGATTGGAAGCTACTAATGTGTGCAACACCACAGCTCTCACAAGACAATGCTGTATCCTACCTGTCCTCTTCTATTTAGAACCTTACCCCTGTGCATCTCCACAAAGGTGGTAGGAATCACAGAATCATAGAATCATTTGGGTTGGGAAAGACCCTTAAGATCATCGAGTCCAACCATAAACCCAGCATTGCCAAGCCCACCACTAAACTATGTCCCAAGTACCACATCTACACATCTTTTAAACAGCACCAGGGATGGTGACTCCACCGCTGCCCTGGGCATCCTGTGCCAGTGCTTGACAACCTTTTTGGTGAAGAAATTTTTCCTAATATCCAACCTAAACCTCCCCTGATGCAACTTGAGGCCATTTCCTCTTGTCCTATCCCTGGTGACCTTGGAAAAGAAACAAATGCGCCCACCTCACTACAACCTCCTTTTAGGCAGTTGCAGAGAGCTATAGGGTCTCCCCTCAGCCTCCTCCAGACTAAACCCCTCCAGCCCCCTCAGCCGCTCCCCAGCACACTTGTTCTCCAGACCCTGCCCCAGCTCCGTTGCCCTTCTCTGGACACGCTCCAGCACCTCAATGTCCTTCTTGTCCTGAGAGGCCCAAAACTGAACACAGGATTCGAGGTGCGGCCTCACCAGTGCTGAGCACAGGGCACAATCACTTCCCTATACACCAAAAGGAGTAGTGCACCTACTCCTGAATTTCCTAAGCCCTGAGTAGCCTAAGGAGTGCTACTTTCTGTACTGCACTTTAGGAGCCCATCACAACTTGTGTGGATGCTAAATAGCAATATCAACACACTCTCAGTTTCGCATGTCAACATTTGTATGAATAGCACTAGACCCACAGCAGATCAGTTCAGCTGGTTCATCAGTTCAGCAGCTCACTTCATCTGGATGTAAAAGGAGAGAGATCTCAAGGAGGCGCATTTGCAGGCGGTGCTTCCTTGGGAAAGGATGAGCGAAGCCTTTAAGTTACCTGCAGGATGCACACTATCACGGTCAGAACGACTGAGAAGGGAAAAAAGTAGCAAGGGAGCTCATAGAAGTCCTTCTTACGTGAGGAGACAAGAAACTGATCACTCCCCGGCAACCAGGAGGGCAGCACAGACCAGACCTCAGCCACCGGCGCCTACTGGTACGGTGCGGCCCACCGCGCGGGTCCCGCTCCCCTCGGCCGCCGGGGCAGCATCCCACGGCGGCAGGCCCCGGTCCAGCGCGGCGCTGCACGCGAGCAACGGTCCGCCGGGGCGCGAGGCGCGACGGGGCGCGGGGCGGCGGTGTCTGGGGCGGCGGCCGGGGCGGGGGACGGGGACGGGATACCGGGCCGGGCCACACGCGGCCGGGCTGCCCCTGCGCGGGCGAACCTGTAGCGGCGGGAAGGAGTCGGGTGGGCGGCGCTAGGACCCGGGGTGGCCCCCGCTCCGGCGTGGGAGGGGCGAGCGGCCGCCGACCTGCCGCGCTCGGCAGCCGGCGGGGGGCAGAGGGGCCGGGGCGGGTCCCTCCGAGGTGGGCAGCGGTCCGGCGCCACACGGGCATCCTCAGGCTGAGGCGCGGGACGTGACTCAGGTACCGAGGCGGAGCCGGCGTGCGTGATGCTGCGGAGCGCTTGGCTGGCGCACGGGGGCGAACGCCTTGGGGGCGCGGGGAGGGGTCCGGAGCCGGGTGAGCCCACTCCGGAGCGGCAGGCAGGCCGAGGGCGCATCTCTGCGAGGGTGGAGCGCGGCCGGAGCTTTGGGCGAGCGCGGCGCGGGCGGCGCGGCTTCATCCCTCGCCCAGAGGCTGCGGGAAGGCGCCGGTGGGGCGCTGGGCACGGCGCGGACCGTCCTCGCCCCCCTGGGCGCCACCTCGCCTGGGACGGGGGGGCGCCCCCCCTCCGACCTCCCCGTGCGTGGGACTAGGGGTTCCTCGGGCAGGCGGCGGTGCGGTGCGGGTCGCCCAGCGTTCCCGCCGCCGTCGGCCTGACAGCGCTGTCCGGGCGCCGAGCGGTGCTGGCGACCGAGCCCGCGGCCCCGGCCGCTGCCAGAGAGCGCTGCCCCCCGCCTTCCCCCTTTGGCGGCCGGGTCACGGCGAGGCGCGCGGTGCCGCCGGCCCCAGCGCACGGACCGCGCCTCCCCGCCGGCTCCTGAGGCGCTTTGTTCTCGCCATCGCTGGCCGCGGACCGGCACCGGGCGGCCAGGGTCTCCGCGCCAGCCCGCGCCGTCCCTCCGCGGTCCCTCCGCGGCTGCTCACCTTTCCTTTCGGTGTGGAGCCCCGGGGGGAAGGGGGGGGAGATGGCGGAATCTCCTTTGTCACGGCGGTGACAGATCCGCTAAAGCGAGGGACGCGCGGGCCGAGGGACCGTCCCCCTCATGAGGAGATGGCCGCAGCCCCGGGCGTGACCTCTCCGTTACTCGGTTCTGCGAGCGCTCGGAGAAGCGTGAGGCGCTCGGAGGACGCGGGGCGGCCGCCTCCCGAGGCCGGGTGAGCATCGGCGGCGGCCCGAGGGCTGCGGCGGAGCCGTCCGGGCGGCGGGGGTACGTGCCGGCCGCCGCCGCCACCATTGTTCTGCCGACCCCCGCTCCTCCCCCGCGGGCGGGCGGGCCGCCGCAGCCCCTCCGCGCCTGCTGGGCGGGAGCCCTGCGTGCTGCCGCCGCCGGTGGTCCGCGCGGAGAGGTCCCGGCTCTAAACGGCTCTGTGGAGAGAAGGAGAAGCGCACGGAGGGCGGGTTGGATGGCCGCGGCACAACTTCCCCACGCGCGCAGACCGTTAGCACCGGTTGAGGAAACGCGGTCTCGGTCGGCGAGTTTGAGTGCTTTTTGGGTAAAGCACTTGGAAAACCGTTTAGTTTAGGGTGTCGGAGAGTGAAGTCATGTATGGTTTCACAATGTTTGCTCCACAGGGAGCGGTAGTTTGTTTAGGTGTGGCAGTCAGCAGTTTAAAAATGTAGAGCAGACTCTGTTAGCACAGCTCACCTGTTGTGGTTCCGTTGGGAGTATAACTCAAGGTAAATTATAAAAATATTAAGGTGACATCTTAAATTGTGGCCGAAGTGGGAATTCATGCATCTCCACGTATGACACCCTGTTACGCAGCTGCACCGTCCAAAGTGATTGTGTAAAATGACCCCTCTTCACCAGACGACCCTTCCCGCTCTGTTCAGCCGCGTGTGCTAACCTAGCTTGAGATACGAGCACGTTAGGTATTGGGGTTGTTCCATGGTGCTCCATGAAAATAAGCACGTATGTCCAGCTGGTGACAGGACTGGACCCTTAATAGGCATCTATCTAGCTCTGTCACTTTCTCGCTTTATACTAGACAAAATAAGGACGCTTCTCTACTATAAACAATTGGCAAGAATTTGTGTTTTTTCTAAAGCTCCGACAGGTTGCAAAGCCACCGTAGCTGCAGGGATGAAATTCATTTTCATGATACACGAAGAATGAATTGTAAATACTCAACCGAAGTTGGGATTCTGCAGCTTCTATTTTTGAAAGCACACGGAAAGCAGCCAGATAATTCAAGTGCAGCGGAAGGCATGTTTGTCACTTCTGTGCAGGCAGAAAGGGCACATGCTGTCTGGTCTTACGGTGCCGCTGTGATGCTGACATTAATGCACTTAGGGTGATGGATGTTGGTAAAAAAAACAACCATAGGCTTTAGAAAAATAAGTCCGCTTCTCCAGAAACTGGGCATTTGATATGGAGACAATAACTAGGGATGTTGACAATGCCATTGTTGCAGAGCTAGTCTCTTTGTTTCAAAGGTGGTACCTGAGAAGGCTGAACTGTTAGTTACTGTTGTCATTAAAGAAAATATTCATGCAAGTATCTATCTCAAGATTAAAAGAGCTGTTTCCTTCTTCTTAAGAAGAAGGCCACATTAATAATACTTCTTTAAATGTGATGTTAGTATGCAGATCTGTGGCTTATTCTTTTGCTTATGGCCCAGCGTAAGTTAGGGGTACTTGTTGGTAATGTGCTCATTAAGGAAAATTAAATAACCCAAAGAAACCAAAAGGATAATATTATCTGATTTTGCAGATTATATTATATCTAGAATATACATATTCTCTATATATATTCTATATAATATATAAATAGAATATACTATATGTTTATTTTATATATATAGAACAGGGTTCTAACATTTTCATTATATAAATAATTAAAAAAAAGCACAATTGACCCTGTAGAGCACTTTACCCAGATGATAGAATCTCCACGGGTTAGTATTATTTGCTACACATAAAACTGCTGCATGAATTTACTGTGTCATTGCAGTCTGCCAGCAACTCGGGATGTACATTACTGTGCTGAAGCAGTGGACACTGAAATGGTCGGAGACTAAGTGGGGACTGGAGGCTGATAAATAGTAAGTGCTGGTATGGAACATCACCTACAGCGACTGCCAGCACGGAGTTACCGTGTGGTTTATCCGAGGAGTTGTGAGAGAGAGATGAGAGAATGGTGAAAGCTGGCAAACCCTTAAGTAAGGCAGATGCAGCAGAACTGCAAAACAATCTCTGATAAAAGAGAGGAGGCCAAACTGGGAGAGTGAAAGTCACTGCGGGGCTTTGTGGGGAGGACAGGAGGTCAGGGCAGGCATCGGTAACAATTTTGTAGGAAACAGGAGCTTGCAGCAGCCTTTGGAAAGGAATGTATAATTCAGTTGGCTGGTACTGAAGCAGGTAAGCCACAAGGAATGCACTGCTGTGTCATACCAGTGGCCCATCAAAATGGCTTTTACAAAGTACCTAAGAATGGGTTTTAGTAAATAAAATTAGAATTAAAGATACATGCATTAGTGCTTTGGAGCATCAGGAAAGAGTTAAAGTCATGTGGAGTAGGCAGATGTCAGTGATGTCTGTGCAAAGGGTAGTTGTTTTATATGTAGAGGGCTGTCATGAGGGCCTGGAGGATATGAAAATAAAATTATTTTTGCAGGGGTCACTTCGTGCAAAATTTCAGTAGAGTTGGTTAGTCTTAGGATTCGCCACTCAAATCCCAGGATAACATACATCTTTTGTTTCGTCTGCTTAGATTTTAGTACCCTTGGGCAAATGCAGGAGGTTTATGGCTCCTATTAACACAGTATTGAGCGGTCTGTGCTTTTCAGCATGCCCATCCTCCCAACCCCCCGCGAAGAGAGAATCATTATTCTCTTCGTCCCCCAGATAAGAAACTGAAGGAGTGTCCCTGCGTTGCCGAGCTTAGACTGTCTTCCTCATTTTGAAATTGTTCAGTTCTCAACCCAGTGGGGATCCAGACTGAGTTCCAGTCTGAACTGGGTTCTCTATGTGGAAGTTCATGTTTTGGTTTGGATAAACATTATTTCTCTCCTAGGAATTCAAGGTTGTGTAGATTTCTGCCATAGTTAAAACGAATTAATTCAGGGGAAGTTCTCAAGCTTCCCCTGCGGATGGCCTATGTATTCATAAATGTCCTCCATACCCATGCTGCTGACCACAAAGCTCTGCTACCTGGCCAATAAGGGTAACTGGTATTAGATTCTTGCCCTTCCTAGCTGCTCCTTTGTATAATACCAGTGCTCTCCCTGTATGTACATGGCAACATCACGCCAAACGCACCACCCGCGATGCTACCTGCAACCACCTAATATTTCCTCCTAACTGATCCTGTATTAGTTTCCATGGCAACAGGAAGATAATCTCAGGAGCATGAAACCCTGCAGATTTAACTACATGTGCTCCCTTTGTTTTACACATTACCAAAGCAAGAACCCACTCGTGATAGGAGGAGCCTGGAATAAATATAGACAATACTACCACGTCTGTTATGGTGATATGGAAACTGAGCTGCGTAATCCTTTACCTCGAAATGGGGCTGAGCTATCAAAAGTGGAAAGCAAAGCAAACTGTTGCAATAGTTATGCAGTAGCCCCCCGTCTGAGCAGGCTGCGGCAGCGTCCCAGCACCGGAGTGAAATTTAAAGTGAAATTTTGACTGTGCAAGGCAACCGCAAGCCCACCTCTTCGGAGCTAACCCTAGTTTGAGCACTTGACACAGGAACCTCCCTGCTACTTCCTTCCGACTTCTTAAGGCGGTGATCACAGCCTAGTCTGGTAAGGCACGCCACACTGGGAGGAAGAGCACCTTCGGCCGTGCTTGCGGAGACAGGGTTCATTTGTTCTGGTTAATGGGGTTTTAATTCTGGTGCATTAATGTGAAGTACTGGTGGACTAAACCAGATGAACAAGGTTGATGCATGGGTGTTTGCGTATGTCGCGCAATCTCAAACGAATGGCATTTGAAGGTCTGGTTGATGGTGGTTTTCAGCCCAACGTGGTAACAGACGTGACGTAAAAGAAGAGTAAACGGATGTTGCAGCTTCCCCATAGCCTTATTTTCATGAAACGCTGGGAGTAGGCCCGCTTCCCCCACGCCTCGAGCCCAGCCCTTTCATCGGACGGTTCCTCTTGGGGCACGCAAGGCGGGCGAGCCCCGTAGTGGGGCCGAAAGGCGCCTCAGGGGTTGCTGCTGCGCCGGGCGAGGGAGGGGTCCGCGGGGGTCCGCGGCCATTTCCACCTCCCCCGGGCCCGCCGGGCGCGCGGCGGGGGCTGCCGGGCGCGCGGGGCGGGCAGCGCGCGGGGCCGCAGTGAGGGCCCCGCCCCGCCCCGCCCGCCCAGTCACGTCCCGCACGTCTCAGTGCGGCGGCTGGCAGCGCGCGCGCGCCGGGCTGAGGTGGCTCCCGCCGCCGCGCGTCACGGTGGCAGGGTCAGGCGGGGCCGCGGCGAGCGGGGCCTGCCCCGAACCGGGCCCCGCGCCGAACCGGGACCTGCCGCGTTAACTACCTGCCCCCGCGGAGAGGCTCGGCGGGGTCTCGCCGGTCCTTGCCGGAAGGAACGGGCCTGCTGCAAAGTAGCTTCTAGCGGCCCCTCACCTCCAGAGGCACCTGCCGCTGGCAGGGCCCGGGCGTGGTTCGCTGCCAGGCGCAGCGCTGCAGGGCTGCAGAGGTTGACCGTAGAGCACCCTCGCTCTGCACCCACTGACGGCGGCTGTCCCTGCCGGTGCGCAGGAGGAAGCACAGAGGCGAACGTTTCGTCTAGGGCTGGACATTCCTCCTCAGCGCTGTGTATGCAGCCTGGAGAAGCTGCTGATTGCTATTTTTCCAACAAGTCATGCTCATGCATTATTACTGATTTTGTGTTGCCACAGGATGGATAATATGAAAGAATAAAAATTACACAAGACTTCCCCGACCATTTAAAACATTCACTCCAAATGAAATGCTCTGTCTGGCAGTTCAGAAGTAGTGGGAGAGATGACTCCTCCTGCCCCCTGGACTCCTTCCATTTTACACCTTATTCCCGTTCTTTATACACTTGAGCTGAGACACCTGAATCAGCGTTTCCCCTGTGTTCATTACTATTACAGAGCTACCAGCGTCACAAGGGATTACACTTTGTGCACCTACTCTGTGCTGTCTGGTTATTGCTTTAGAAAAAATAACAACCCTTTTTTTGAAGAATGCTTTGTTTGTATGATACAGGAGTTACTGTGAAGAACAGTTCTGAAGGGTAGACAGATCCCAGTGTCAGGAGGGTTGGCAGAGATGTGTCTGAAGAGTTTCATTTAGTGGCGCGAAGCCTGGTGCAGAAGTTGCCCAGCCAGGCAAGCTATGCATTTTTACACACTCTTACAGCAAGCAGCAAATCAGCCATCTGCAGTAGCAGGCACCTAGATGTCTACTTTTATTGGGCCATTCTGCTTCACTTCTTGTTTTAACCATTTTAGGTTCTAGTGGTATGGACTTAAGGCAAATTGTTTTCTGTTTATGTTTCCAGAAAGCAAGAGGTGAAGCCAGTAGCATGAGGCGTACTGTCCTTGTACAGCCCAGGACTAGCACAGCTGTAGTCAAGGCCAGGTTTATTTCTGCATCATGTATATAAAGTTGCTTCTTCCAAGAAGTGGGGGTGCTGGTCTAAATGCCATAGTAAGTACGTTCATCCAGGCCTAGTAACAACAGGCATTCGGTGCTCAGTTGTCTAGATGAGTCTACATCTACTGGATTGTCGTGCCATACATGGTCTGGGTCTGAAATGGAGCTGGGAGAACGACATCATTCCCAACACGCAAGAATCCTCATGCAGGCCTCTACTTCTGAAGGCAGCTTTCTTTACTGATGAACACCACCTCTGATGTGCAACTGTGCTTGCAATCCTCTTCTAGGTACTATGGTAGAAAAACAGTGGCCCAACAGGAGTAATGAATTGCATTTTAAAGAAACGGTCAACTTCTGTACGTGTAAGATTTCATGTGTAACTCATTTGAAGCTCGCTATAACTTTTTCAAGATGTCCGTAATACACAGACCCTACAAAAAGCGAGCTGGGATGATGCAGTACCTTCCTGCACCCTTCACATACAAGGACACTTTATCTGCCTTTTCAGTGTCTTTCCCCACCCCCCATCTCTCTCTCTTAAAACTTTGAAGTGTTACTGTCTAGTACATAACATTCTCACGAGAGATTTTATTTTTTACATGCAAAGGTGCTTGTGGCTGCATACAGAAGACGTGAAAGAAAAGACTCATAAAATACTAAAAAAATTTTACTGATAATGTAATAACACAACAATGGAAAGTATTTGCTTCAGACAGACAGTGACACTGAGCATTGCTGCAGTTACTAACTCCCACCATTCACAAAAACTGCCTGTGCAGATTTTCATTGCAGTTTAGCTTAGGTACTTATTTGATGCGTGAAAACTGATAGGTCATCAGAAGCTCAGAGGGATCTGTGTATCTTTTCGAGATATCAGTGCATCAGGGCTGTATTGCTGTCCTCAGGAGGGCACAAAAAAGCACGGGTGACTTGTCTACTGTGGCACAGAATACTTGTGATGCAGCCAGATTTTGCATCCAGGTCTCTGAAGTGAATAGTCCAAGTGCTTCATATAACAAGGTCTTGTAACAAAAGCCCCGCAGACATCAATGCAGTGGTTACTGCGTATTTGTGAAAGTCACACGCACCCCTGAACTGCTGTGATGGATTCAGTTTTTCCATGAAACAGTGGTTTGGTTGAAATCCAGTTCTGACTTTGAGAGAGCTGTAAGGGGATGCTCATTTAAAACTCGGCTGTGTGCATCTCATTTTTATGTATTTTTTACAAGCTTTGTAAGGACTAAACCCGAGCAAGGAATAGCTAAAATTGCACCACATCTTCAAGATTTGTATTTAAGATTTGTATACAAGATTTGTATTTGACTATTTTGGTTAGATGATTTTGGTTAGATAATTGTCCCGGTGTCTCTAGACTCTAACTACTTTTTCTTTCTTAGGGAACACTTGAGCTTCGTCATGGGAGCTGTAGTAGCTGATGATGGTCCATCCGGTGTTAAGGCCCCTGATGGAGGCTGGGGCTGGGCTGTCCTTTTTGGCTGTTTTATCATCACAGGATTCTCCTATGCCTTTCCTAAGGCAGTTAGTGTGTTCTTTAAAGAACTTATCCGGGAATTTGACATTGGATACAGTGACACTGCATGGATTTCCTCCATTCTCTTGGCCATGCTCTATGGAACAGGTAGGTAATTCTGTTTTTGACACAGTATTGCATCATACAATGATGTTTGTAAATCATACAGCCATTTACAGCATGAATCATTATTGCATATCATTACTTGTGTGCAAGTAAGGCATTCCAAAGAGTAATTACTGTTAATCACATAAATCCAAAAGTTATTTAAGCACATCCAGCTTGCATATAAAATTAAATCTCTGTAACTCAGTAGCTACCAAAGACGATGAAAAATTGCATGGCACTCTGAAGAAGAAAAAGACTTAAGTATTTGACTATAGAGGGAAGAAGGCTTTTCTGGATTGGCCTGACAGTATAGACGAAGCATGGAAAGAACCATAGAATCATTCAGGTTGGAAAAGACCTTTAAAATCATCCAACCGCTAACCTGCCAACTGTAACACTGCCAAATCCACCAAAGAACTGCAAATTGACCTAACGTCGATTGCAAAAATTGGTTTATCTTAGTGACTGTAACTTGCTCTTCTTGCCTAGGTCCGCTCTGTAGCGTGTGTGTCAACCGCTTCGGCTGTCGCCCTGTCATGCTGGTGGGGGGGCTTTTTGCCTCAGTGGGGATGGTGATAGCCTCCTTCTGCACGAGCATCATTCAGATCTATCTAACTGCAGGTGTGATCACTGGTAAGTTGTGCGCATGGTTGAAAATGAGGTAGCTGACATCTTAGCTTTAGGCTGCAGCGTAAGTGACAAATATCTGAATCATCAGGATCATCCAAATGGGCTTTTATAAAGATGGCAGATGAATGTGGAATTAAGCTGTCATTTATTTTTTTATGAAAGTTAGTTTTTCTGGTCTGTTTAGTAGCCACTGCGGTAATCGGTGAAGTATAACCGTAGAGTACAAGAATATTATAGAGGTGGAATGGTTTTAAAATTGTTATCTTAGAATTCTTCTGTCCATTTGAAATAAAATTCTTAAGTCATGAATCAGGAAAACCGTTTAGATTTTTTTAACAGTGATATTGTAGGCCAGTATTAATTTTTATGCACCCTCTGTTACAGGTTTGGGTCTGGCACTGAACTTCCAGCCTTCACTCATCATGTTAAACCGTTACTTTGACAAACGCCGGCCCTTGGCCAACGGGCTGTCCGCTGCTGGGAGCCCGGTGTTCCTCTGTGCTCTCTCGCCGTTGGGGCAGATACTACAACATGAGTATGGTTGGAGAGGAGGATTCCTTATACTGGGTGGGATGCTGCTCAACTGCTGTGTGTGTGGAGCGCTAATGAGACCTTTGGAGCCACCCAAAAAGTCTGACGCTCCCATAGAACCAGCTGAGAAGAAAGTGAAGAAAAAACTTCTGGATTTCAGTGTGTTTAAAGATGGTGGTTTTGTAATCTACACGCTGGCAGCATCTATCATGGTGCTTGGCCTCTTTGTGCCCCCAGTTTTCGTTGTGAGTTATGCCAAGGATTTAGGGTATCGTGACACCACAGCAGCTTTTCTTCTGACTATTCTGGGACTCATTGATATCTTTGCTCGGCCTGTTTGTGGAATGGTAGCTGGTCTTAAGTGGGTTAGACCACGCTGTGTCTACCTCTTCAGTTTTGCTATGATTTTCAATGGCTTTACAGATCTCATGGGTTCTATGTCTGCTGATTATGGTGGCCTGGTGGTCTTCTGCATTTTCTTTGGCATTTCTTATGGAATGGTAGGTGCTCTTCAGTTTGAAGTCCTCATGGCTATCGTTGGTACTCAGAAGTTTTCCAGTGCTATCGGTTTGGTGCTCCTGGCAGAAGCTATGGCTGTTCTAATTGGCCCACCATCAGCGGGTTAGTATTCCCTTTAGTTCAGAATTCAAAATCATGTGCATTGCGGCTGTTTACACTAATTGTACGATAAGGGAGCAGAGAAAAAGACAACACGAGTCACTCAAGAAGTCCATGTTGTGCTCATGTTGCACATGCTTCAGTGACTTTCTGCAGTTACAACCTGAAATAGTCCAAGATGGGGTGGGATGAATCCTTCTGGGACCTTATTTCAGGATTGGTTGAATTGCCATCGGAGATGCTGCTCTTTCTCCACTGAAAGCTTACGCTGGGCCTCTTATAAGTAGATGGCCAATATTACATGAGATGAGTTTCATACACACAGTGAATAACTTTTGTGAAGTTCAGACCTCTTTGGAGTTGGGATTCAGAAAATGAAACCTGTTAATTTTCTTTGGAAAGTACTGGGATAGATTCTCTATGCCCATGGTAGATTTGGAGGAGGAAATAAAACATCAGGAGGAAAAAAAGATCTTGCAAGGAAGACTATGAAACTGGACTGTTTTAAGGAAGGTAGACTGCTTCTGTTGCATGTGTCTCACAACCCACGAATAAGGGGACATGACAAAATATTCAAATTCATTAATTTGAATCCAACATTGCAAATTAGTTACTAATCAGAGAACATAAATTTTACAGACCCTTAAATGAAAAAAAAAAAACCAACCAATCAAAACCCACCAGTTCACTGCCATAAAACATGTACTGTTTATGCCAGACAGTAAAACCCATCAAGTATCTTTATTGTGACAGAACCCCTCATGGAAAAACACATACTATGCACCACTTCTCTGGTCTTCAGGTTTGGAGAGGTGCTTCCTTCACATCCCCACTCCTGTGATTCCTGTGAAAATTCAACTGGCCTAAGGCATCACAATCAGTCAGTTACTCCAGACCAACTCTTAAATAAGATTTGCATTTTAAGCAGACAGTGCACTGCCTGTGTAGGAAAGGAAATGAGCTTGGGAGCGAGAGGAAGCCGATGGTACAGATCCCGGCCAGAGATGCACACATTTTGATCCCAAACACTTGGCACTTGTCCCGTCTCTTGCACATGAAGGCTAGGCTGGTTCTATTCCAGTTGAATTGCACGACTCTGCGTGCGCAGCGGAGTGCGTGTTCTGGGATGTGACGTAGTGTCAGTGAATGTTAAACTGAGCAGAAATAATTGAGAAATATTTTGTTATAAAATGCTATTTAAAAAAACTTGCTTAGATAGCCGTGGTACTTCTAGACAGGAGTCATTTAACTGTTTTGAAAAAGCAGACAAAATTTTGCAGCAAGATAATCGCTTTTGTTAATTACCCGGAATGTTGTCTTTTTCAGGAAAACTCTTGGACGCAACAGGGAGGTACATGTTTGTTTTTATTACTGCTGGAATTGAAGTGACCACCTCAGCACTCGTATTGGCCATGGGAAATTTCTTCTGCATTAAGAAAAGACCCGAAGAACCACATACAAAAGAAGAAGCAGCAGAAAGAGAGGAATTAAACAAATGTGAAGACAAAACTCCTGAAGATGCCAAGGTGGACTCTATTGAAGTGGAGCAGTTTCTGAAAGATGAGCCTGAAAAAAATGGCGAAGTTGTAACTAACCCAGAAACGTGTGTGTGAGCATGATGGGAAACCCACAAAGCGTGTAGAAAAGAAAGATTTTAAACACTATTTATTTTAGAAATAGAACTAGTTTAGGGCTGGGCCATCTGCTTTATTAACTGGAGGCCGGTCAGCTCGTCAGGTCTCTGGGAGCTGATTACCTAGACAACCTTTTATCGGAAAATTAGCTTTATCAGTAAAAGGTGGAGCATTGTGGTTATACTTTTTATGTAAACTAAAAAGCTTTTATAAACACAAGTAGAGTCTTGCTATGCATCACCAGAAACTGCTCACTTGGAAGAGATATAGAAAGATATATTTTAAGAAAACTGGAACTATATCGATGTGTTCAGACAGTATTGGTGAAATCGCTGTGTTGTGTGGCTAAATATAACTTCCCTTTCTGTGTTCTTTGTGAAGGGGAGAGGGTTTGAGATGGAGGAGAATCTCAGGAACTTAAAAGGTCTCCATTAGGGTTTTGATTTTTTTTTTCTTTTTTAGATTTTTAGATTAGTTGGCTCAGCCCTAATTTAATTTTGATAATATCTGTTACTATTGATTTATGTAAATGTATTTCTGAGTTTTGTCTAAACCTGTTATCTTTGCAATTATCCTCGGGAAATACTGTACGTGGAAGGGCACGCTGCAGATACTGTCCTCAGCAGATCACACACGTGGTATTCCGAGGTAGTTCTAAAAGAAAATAAAAATGAGCAGAATCGATCCTGCCAGACCGTAAGCAAACAACGTTAGCCTACGTTTACATACTCGGTTTTCAGAACAGTTGCCCTGCAGCGCTGAAAAATGTTACCAGTAACACAGAGAAGACGGACATTTGGTTTAGTAGAATCTTCTGAAGGAGTGTCCATTTTGTAGATAAATGAAACCGCAAGTTTCCGGATGACCTATAAATAGAGCGGGTGGACTTAGGGAAGGGACTGGACTGTTTGGAAACACGTTAGCCATCTTTAAAATGCAATCCTAGCAACGTAGGAGAGTCTGAACATGTTTATTTTGTCTATTTTTTCATTTACCCCACTCCCCTGTCATTTTGCTTAATCTGTGGAAGTTCAAGGTGCCATTCTTGCTGGTTGAGGAAACATGGCCAAACTGGTGATTGTATTTACGACAGCAGCGCATCAGGACCAGTCAAGAATGGGGTCGGCTCTGCTACTCGTGGCACAAACAGCACGGGGAGTCTCTGGCCAGTCTTTAAATCTTCTCTGACATTAGTACGGGGGAAGGAGAAGAAACAGAAACGGATCAGACGAGGCAGTGACATAACATTTGAAGCAACATGGAAAGGGAAAAGATGCGTTGTGAGGACACTGAATAGAAAAGGTAAAAGGAAGGCATTCTATATATTGGGGATTTTTGTTCCACCCAAACACATTCGAGAAATGTGATCTTTGATACAAAATCATGCTACTGCAACCCACCTTTCAGATGTTTATCAAAAGCTCTCTAGTCTTTGTGACTGCAGAAATAATCTTCAAAACATATTAATTGTAACAGATTCAGTTTTGTTGTTGGTTGAAAGGAATATTGGCTTTCTGGTGCCAAACGTGTTCCGCTTAATAACTGAAAACTAAAAGACCCTAATCCCTTAAAACCCTGTGTCCCTTTAAAAAATGACATCATTAGTTGTTTCACACTCAACCATTTTAACAGAAACATACAGTATATCTGACAAAGTGCCAAAACCGCGAAGCATTCCCTAATGGAACTATCTCAGATACCAGTTTCCATTCTGGGGGTTTCTTCAGAATGGTTTTGCATTGTGAGGACAACCTTGCACAGAAATTAAAAAGTTAGGATCATTGACCTTTTTTGGTTTTGTTTTTGTTTTTGTTTTTTTTTGAGTGATTTTGAAAAGAAATGGATGCTGCACTGAATAAACTTTATTTTTATATCGCATAGAGTGCGTTACTTTAAAACCTTTTACTAATTTAGTGGCAGGAATTGCACTGGCATGTCCTAGTTATAAGAACTTAGGCACTGAACTTAGCTCCAGTTTGCTAAAGACTAAATCGGTACGCGGAACACAACACCGCTAGCTCCCGAATGCCGCCGTACGAAAGGGCGAGAGCAAAATGGAATCCACAGAGCAGTCTGTGATATCCCTGGAGGCTGCTTCAGATGGTACGTGAAGGCCTGATATAGCTTTCAGACTGGAGTTCCCTCTTCTGTTTCAAAAAGCAAAACCTAGAAACCTCCCTAAAGGTGAATTCGGATTCTCAAATAGCCATTTTTGTCTTCCCGTGGGTTTTAATCACCAGATTTCTTTGCTAGATAACGCTATACTGTCACCACAGAAACTAAATGGTTATTCCTTTGACCCCAGGTTTTGGCACAATTTTAAGTTCCCTTCCATGCTGCAAACTGTCTCGACTGTAACATCTTGAAAATTTGGGCCTATCGTACTGACTTCCCAGCCTGTGTTTCATTTTCTGTACCTAACACCTTTACGGTTAAGCTGGAAACAAGAAGTGTTACGTTACAATTTCATGTGATTGGGGCAGAAGAGGAAGTTATTGAGAGAAACACATTTCAACAAGACACCATAAATAATTTATAAAGTAAATCTAGTGTTCACAGAGAGCGCCTCGTTGGCCGTACATCCTTGACTCAAAGACGAACTGCTCTGAGCGGGACTGTGAGCGCTCCCGGGCTATTTTGAGCATGGACCTAGCCATGGATGGCAGTGTTTGTGAGAGCAGGAGATGCGTCCTGCAGGAGAGGTCAAGTCACAGGACTCTTTTATCAACTGTGAGAAATAAGGGTTGGAATTTAATTTGCTAAGCAGTTTCACACAGGCTATAAAAACTTTTACTGTTTCCATTATTTACAAGAAGCATCAACACACAGATGCGAAACTCCCAACTCTTGGCAACATCAGAACTGGCAGGCTCGGGAGTACTTCTGAGTTGTGGAGCCAGTTCCCCTCCCCGCTTCCGTTCTGCCCCATTCGGGTGACAGCCAGGCGTGTGCCAGCCCGCCAGGCCTCCTTCCGCTCAGCCGCCTTTATTTCCTTGGAAAGAGGCTGACTGCGCTGTGGGCAGGAAAGCTCCGCGTGTGCCAGATCCCCGGCCTGGGCAGCTGCGGGCCAGCGTGCTGGGCTGTGCCGAGGCGCGTACCCCGCTGCTCCTACGGCCACGGCCCCAGAGCTCCTGGTCCGCACACCTCCCGCCTTCCTGCCCCAGGGTGTTAAAAAACAAGCAAGCAGCGAGTCCTTAGGTTCCCAGCGCTGTGCTAGAACACCAGCCAGGAACTGCTACATGTAGGAGGAGCGGATTGTATTGGAACCCTTTCTCTGGGCACGACTAGCCTGGCTCCTTATTGATTTAACTCCACTTACTGTAAATTCACAAGGAATTGCTGTTAAGCCCCTCCAGGTATTTTCCTACAGTATTTCTTTAATCTTGGCACCACTGAGACCACCGTACAAGCAGTTTGCGAGATGTGCTTTTTCATATATTTTGAGGAAACACGTGGTCAGAGTCATAACGCATTGCTAAAGAGGCACTGCCCAGGGATGTGAGCAGAACAGCTCATCAACCTTCACCTGGTTAAAATCTTGTGATTTGAAAAAAGGAAAGGGAAGAAAAGGGAAGAAAAGGGGAAAGGGAAGGGAAGGCAGGTAATTATACAGCTGAATTGCCAAGCGGCCCGAAGTCAATGTTAGAATGTGCTCTTGCATCATACACTCTTGGAACAAATGTAATTTCTTTAGACACATAGTTCCTGAATCTATTTAAGGCTGTGAGAGAAACAATTAAAAAACACAGGTGCAAGAAAGCCAAGTATAATACTATAAAACAGTTGAAAGATAGCTTTCATAGATTATTTCTCGGAAGCTTTTAGTATGCAGGCTAGCATAATTTTTAAAGCTTTTTAGAGATCTTTGTACTTTCTATAAATTGTGCACTATAGGATTTATGGTTAAAATATTGTATGTTTGATCATGTAATGGATCTTAGGCCCTTGATTTCCTAATGCAGGGAGAGGGTGTATGTATAAATGCCTATAAGACACAGAGAATATATAGAGGTGTATATGTGTGTGCATATATATATACTTATCAACCTATAACTATTATATCAACCTATAGTGAACACACAAAATCCCCACTAGAGATGAGACAGTTTGCCTGTTTGCTAGACAGTGAGCAACGCAGAGTTAAAACTATTTTCTTCCTCCTCCTATACAAAGTTTACCGATTTAAAATTTCTAAGCAAAATATCTTGTAGCTATTTGGAGCCTGGAAGATCTCAGTGGAACTAAAAATCTGAAAGCCATGCAGCTACCTCTTTAAAATCACCATCTCTAGGTTTTATTTTTCTCCAGTCCTTAAGTACATTACAGCAAGTCTGTAGCAGTACCTGCGGCTGCAGCAGGTAGCTCCCTCAAGCTGAGGCCTGAGGCGGTGGGAAGGTACGGGGTGAAGGACTGGGCAGACCTTGCGCTTGTTAAAGTTAAACCCCATCCAAAGAAAGGAGGTGTGTTAGACACTGTGAGATCATTCTCTAAGAAGAAATGACAACATGCCCCTAACCGAGCAATCGGACTTCAGAGTGGAAGTCCAGCATACCCGCCCGCACGCGCCTTTGTTGCGCCGCAGAGAACAGCTCCGGAGCGGTGGGCGATCGCAGCCAGGGGGCTCCGGGGGAACAAAAACTACACGTTACCGCGGGAAGTAGCGACCTGTGTCTGTGCCGGTGTCTCCACCACACCTGTCTTTAGGATTACGGGAGTCCACTTCAGTTTTGTGCAAGTGAGATGACTTCTTGTTTTTTGTTAATGCACTTTAATGTGATGTGTACATTTATATTTAGAAATTTTTTTTATGCTTTTCTAGTAAACTGTTGCAAATATAGCGAATAAATATTTATTTGGTTGTCAAAACCTGTGAGAAAATAAGCTCAGAAAAAATAACTTTAAAACCCCGATTTGGAAATTGGGCTTCATTTGCACATGCTCCAATAGCTGTACAGAAGCAGAGAGCTTACGGAGAATAAAGTAAGAGGTGACGCCGAGCTGGGAGGCAGCTAGAATTTAATGTGGGCGAGGGGACTGCTTCTGCCATGACTCATAGTTTCGCCAATTCCAAAATGGAAATGGGCTCCTGCTGTAAATGATCCCGGAGACTATTTTAAAGCATCAACTAATTTAAAATAGCTATTAATTTTGTGGTGCTCCACGTAGAAATTATTGTTCTTGTCATCTGAAGAGTGCTCCGGGTCTTGTTTGCAGGTAAAGTTTTATGAACTGCTATGACTTATAAAGCCCCAAATATTTTGAGTGCTGACCTGCCAGCAAGCTGTCGTTATCGTCAAGCGATGCTCTTTAGAAGTTTGAAAGTCCTAAGAAAACACAGTTTAAGAATACATTTATGGTGGGGTTTTTTTGGATCCTGTTTCTTGGATCCCCAGCTTCGACTGGCTCCCCAAGGTAGAGTCTCAGGGCTACATCCAAGGGAATCAAAATTACAGCCTCTTCAGTGTAACAAGAACTACGTTTTGCTGCTTAGAAGGCTCACGCCTATTTGTGGCTAAGTCTCTCTGCTGAGAACTTTCGAAGAAATATCTCTAAGCTCAGCTTCCAAAGTTTCTCTGTATATTTAAACTGAAAAGATCATAGGTCTAGTTTACAGAAAACCCCATGTTTGAACAAACATGATTATCTTTTTTATGCTGGTATAGTTAAATTGGTAAGACTTAAGGTGTATCAAATGCTTTGCTACCCCGCTGGCCAGATCAAGCCATACACTGCTACAGGAGCGAAGGTTACCGCGTGGACTGAAATGAGAGTTTCTTAGCGTGCCGTCAGCACATCCTTGTGACACAAACCCAGAGAGTTTATCTTTGCCTCTGGAGTCTGAAAGAGAGGAGTCAGGCCATTCGCTGTGGAGGAGAACGGGCATGACCCGAGTTGCGTGGCTGCCGTCCTGCTGCCGGACCTGTCGAAGGAAGGGGACGCACCAATATTTGAAGAGTAAACAACTTTGACAAAGGCAGAGGCGCTGCACCTGAGCAGCAATGGCTTGGGAATATATTATTTTAGCAGCCTTCTCAATGCTTCTGGAATAGAGCTCATCTCCGTGCCAGCAGGAAAAAGGCACATCTACTGCAGAAGTCAGGGCTCTTACAAGCTCCTTGCTAGCGAGTCTGCGAGACCGGCAGGCCTGCGTTTGTCTGGGAAAGCATGGGAAGTTAGAGGCAGACAGAGCAAAAAGCTACTTACCTCTAGGTATGTGCTGTTTGCTCCTTCACTGATCTCAGTACCTGCTTCATCATCTCGGCAACATTCCAGCTGGCAACTTTCCTCACTGCCCCTAGACGAATGCTTCGGAGCAGCAAGAAATGAGCACGGCTCTTGCTCTTCTGACTCTTCCTCTACTACCGTTTCAGCAGTTTAAAGCCTTTCACTGGAAAACTCTGAATCCAATGAAGAAGCGTATCTAGATTTTAGTTTTTAAAATTCTTAAATAGCAAAAGACTTTTCAGTCTTGCTGAAAAATGTGGTGTCAGATCCAGTGGTTGATAATGTCAGACAAACTTAAAATACAATTTCTTAGCCGTGAGGGCAGAGAAACCTTTGCTGTTTGGCGTCTTTTAAGAAAAAAATCTGTGCCTGACCGCAAAATACTGCAAATCGCTGGCTTATCCTTTCCTTAAGGAGTACGTGAAATACCAGGAGCTCTGCATTGCCTTTGTGCTGTAACGCCCGCAGCTCTGAACCAAGCTGAGGACTGTAATTAAACTAAATGTTTTGTCTGGTTATGAGATCAGGACTAGCCATTTTCTTCCTAATGCATAATGTACCAAATGAATTCCTGTTTTGTTCCACATCCCGCCCCACCCCAGGAATCCTGGCTTGGTCACAGCAGAGACACGGCAGACTAGGGTTTAATGCTTTGGGACGATATACCCATTTTCCCCTTTTCCTACATTCCCTTTTATCCATTATGCTTGTATTTCTCAGACTTAGATCTCATCTATGCATTTTGAGTCAAGAATTTTCCCAAAATGACATTAACAACGAACACTATCTTAAAAAAAGAATATTTTTTTGTAGACTGCACATTTTTGTAGACTGCGTATATACAGATGGCACCTGGCTTTCCGTTGTCCCTCTGCCTGCAGCGTGCAATGGTTTCATCAAAAGAACCGAAGCAGACTAGACTTAACAAGATTCAGCTGGAGAAGCCACCAATGTCTGAGAAAAAGACAAGTGTGACTCCAGTGCAAGTATTTGCTGTGAAACTGATTCTTACTGAAGATCAGGCTCCGAGCACTCCGCTGGCCCAAACCCCCCGAACGATGCGAACCGTCCGTACCATTCAGGGTCAAACAGGTGCTTAAATCCAGACGTACCCCTGTAACGCGAGAATTGTCACCTGAACGACCCCGAGGGCAGTGCACTGTTTTTAATAACGAAGTACTGCAGTCTTTAACAGCAAAACCTTTTTATTATTAACCTGTCTCAGCCAGTGAATGTGAGAAGCTACTTTGCTGTAGGATTAAGTTCATGGTGGATTACACTTCCTCACAACGGATTAAGTCTCAATTTCTGACCAGGTGGCTCAGCATTATTAAAAAAAAACAGCAGCGTTGTTTATTTTCTCTTAGTCTTTTGTACACAGGAAGTGCTGCTTTTGTAAAGCAAAAGTTGAAGACCAAAATAAATACCTTTTTATTTCATTCTTATACAAAGAGAAAATAAATATTCTTGAAATGAACACGTACGCTCTAGCCAATGATCTACTTAGAAATCTGTAAATTCGTTGTAAAGACTCTTGTTGGGAAATTCAATTTCTGAAAGTGTTGCCTTTGACAGACTTTATGGAGGATCTGCCACTCTGAGGTCTGGAACGCGGGGAAACGAAGACAACAAAGGGTTGTGCTTATGCCATTTTTCCCCACTGGAGAATGAAGGACGAGATGCCTCCGAGTTCTACACGTCTTCCTCCAAGGCGGATTTTGAGTACTTTCATGAAGTTAACATGGAACATACGAACTCCGTAAATGCTTTTACTTGACATTTCTCTTAAAGCATAGAATTTATTTTCAATTGCTCTCAAGGTACTTGTACCACAAAGAATTCAGGAACTCTGTAACCACCAAGATTATGTAAAACAGCAGCACAGGTGACATTTTCCACATAAAAGCACACAGCCAGTTCTAAATGAAAACCGTGAGGATAAATTAAATATCCTTCCAACTTTTAAATGCCTGCTAATCAGATACACAGAGGATTCTTGAAGGTGCATTTGCCCTCAGATTGTGAATAGGCTTTTGCAAATTACATAGCAAAAGCCAGCACTCTTATTATACAGGGCGTTTTGGGTAGAGCTCAATACTTTTCTTGCTTTTATCGTAGCTCCCATAACTGACTGAGTCTCAACAGCAATCCTCTTCCTACACGTCCTATCAATACAATGTATTGCTTGGTCGGAGAAAGCGCTCGTAAAAAAGACTGGAAAAGAAGCAACATCCGAACGAAACCATTTACCTTTAAAGAGACAAAAGGCATGCTTTCTGTGAGCAAAGCAACAAGCGCCTTCTCCTTCCCGTATACCCTAACTGCTGCATTCCAACCATGACTACCACAACCCTTCAGTGAACGTTTTAGTATCGCGACAACGTCTTCAAATGTTTGCACTGACAATGCTCTCTGTAGGTACAGACACCCCTTAAAAAACAAAAAGAAAGGAGGAAGTTACACCAAGAGTAAAGATTCATTGTAAGTAAGTAAGTTACACCAAAGAAGAATAGAAGTTATTATGAATGTATTTACACAATTGTTAAAGTACACAAATACAGTGGTAGTACAAATGAAGTGCTCTGAGATACTGGTTTCCAATACACAGGTTTATATAGACAGTCTTAACTATTTTCCGCATGATGGAATTTAACTATTATGAAGGACAAAAGTTGTCCACAAGTGAGTACAATTCTAGAAGTCTGCAGTCAACTTTTAAGTATAGTACAGCAATCTAATGTTCCAGATACAGAGAGAATAAAGAGGCTGCCTTTGTAAGTCCCCCTAACAGTACATTATTAACCACAGATATTTACAAGGAAAGCACAGTGAAGTGTAAAACTGTTCAAATGGTAGTGCACATGCCTAAAATATTGAAGTTTATAGTGACCGAGGAAATAATTCTCTTATGCAAACTTATCCATGGATCAAACTCTCGAGCTTTTCCACATACTCTCCCCAAACACAGGTTTCCCCAGTCAGACGCAGAGTACACGCAAGCAAGTAGCTAATGTTCTGAAAACAGCCAAAGAAGAGTGACTAATACTTAATACGTGGACTTTTGAGAGGGCCAAAAAAGAATTTGTAAGCACCCAAACAATAAAAATTACTCTTCCTAAAACTCTGAAGACCAACAGGCCTTTAAAAAAAATTGTTTTCAAGCAGGGAAGAATTTCTCAGAATACCGAACTGTTCAAACGAAATCTCTGTATATCCCTTCATTTCCAACGTGGAACTTCCCTTTACTTCAGTCGCACCAGCGTAAACGGTACTTCTGACATTGCTCCAAGTACTGCGAGGACAGAACACCTCTTTTTATTTTACGAGACCGCTTACAGCGACAAACAATATGAAGAATCTCCCACATTCCGTAACCAACAGGTGCTCGCAACACCTGCAACAGTTTTTTGGGCAACCTAAGCACGCTGAGCCATTCGTTCCTAGCTAATGATTCTGGGCGTACTCGGGTTGAACACAGTTAAGATTTAAATACGGCATGCACCTGAACTGTAACAATTCTCAGGATTTCACAGCAAGAATAGGTTGGTTTCTTTGTTTGTTTTGTTTATAGAATTCCTTTTTTGAGTCTTGGCATGAAACAGAAGGCCTGAATCAATTTATTTCTTTATTTTTAAACATGTAGATGCTGAATGAAACGTGCAAATTCACTGAAGACTCAGTAGCAACATGTATTTTCCGCTTGCCATAGCCTCCAAGCTAACCAGCCTCAGAGTGCAGGAAACAAAATTTTACCAATAAAAACAATGTGGGAAACTATCCGTTTACCCAAACTAAGCAGAGAGATAGGACAAGCTTTCAAATTCTAAATCCCTCCAATGCCAGAGTCTCTCACTTTGTCCTTTGTATTCTTTACAAAGAAACCCGCTACCACCATCTCTGCTACACTTAGACTCTCCTGCAGGGTATTTAGTTCTATTTTATAAAAAAGAACCAGCATTAAAAATTCCTTTGTGTTACACGGAAAGTTAAATGGTAAGTGTGAATGAAGACAGCAAACAGCAACGTAAAATTCTAACAGTTTTAAAAATTTCATGAGAAAACCGTCTCAGAATGGGACCATACAAATAAGTAAACAGTTTAAATAAAGTCAGATTGTTTTGATTCATTTACATGTTCCCTGCCAGACTAATTTTTTTTAAACAAGATATTTCAAGTCATTGTCTTTAGTTTAGGTTTGTTTATAATCTACATTTTTAAATCAGACAAAAGCAAGAGAGTTCTTTACAGAGAATTAAGCCAATAATTTTAGCAAAATGATACAAAAAACTTTCTTAAACCAAGTAAAAGATTTATAGTTACAGTAGAATAATAAAAAGGGGGTAAAGTCTGCCGCCTGTGGAGGGAAAACTGAAATGGCCATCCGATAACAGGCGGTCAACTCTGTAAACCATCTTTCTTTTCCAGCCCTGTTACCACAGGGTTCTCTTAAGGTCATTGGGTTTCTGGCAAAAGCGTCCTGTAATGGCAGCTGCTGGAGTCTGTCCATGTTCCTCCAAGTGCCTTTAAAGCCACATGGAGAACTCCAATTGTAATGTTTCCGCTCTAGTTTAGGGTATTTTTGCTAGTAAAGCCATTGGTAACATAGGAGATCAGCCATGCATTATCTGCCCTCCACGGCAACATAATTTTCATCGGTGCACAGCAGACTGGAGAACACTGGTAGTTACCCGAGCAGGAATCTACCAAAGCCAAAAAACAAGACAACATCAGCACATATCCCCCCAGTTAACATACAAGTGGCTCTCAACATACTTTAAAATAATTTGTTGCCAAAAGGAAGCGTGTGAATTTAAAATCCAGTGAGCCAGAACAACATTTTGCACCCACCTGTAACTACATGAAGTTCCCTGTATTTTCTTCCTTTATTAGAAGTTAACATGGAAAATTCACCTTTCCAGCCAGAGGGGATGTTTTGAAGAAAAGTAAGCAGAGCATAAACATGCACAGAAGAAAGAACAAACCAGATGAAAACACTACCGATGTGTAGAAATAGACTCAATGAATAATTAAGTTTGGAAAAAAAAAAAAAAATAAGAGGGTAAAAAAAATTTAATTATTTGCAATGGCTTTTCATTTTTCATGGAACATTGTGTTAAGATACTTCATTAATTTCCATAGCTCGACCTATTTCAGTAACAGCGTAACATTATTTCAATGACGCTTTCACTGTGAAAGCGAAAAACCACAGATCACTGCAATTTAAGAAGCGAGAAATGTCTAAGTAGCTGAATCGGTGATCGGTATTAATTTCAGTTGTAAACAGCTACAAATAGGCAGGCAGACAGTAAAGGCCAACCAGCGCAGACACAACCCTGAGCAGACCAGAATCTGCATGTCTCCCGCACACAAGCTTTCCAATGCAAAGCTTTAGGTTTGCCTTTTTAATTTTTATTTTTTATTTTGACTGAGGTCTGACAACGGGACTTGAAGTGTTTAAAGCTGCCATTTACAGTTGGATCTTTTTAATGTTACAAACTGTTTACGAAGCAGCTTGTGCAGAGTCAGCCAAGCACACAAAGCAGGAGGAGAAAACGGAAGAGGAGTAGCAGGATTCTTCACCAACTAGAGATACAGGATTAGTGCAAGCTTAGGCTCTATAGAGAAACTGAGGCAGCAGACCGAGTTATACAACAGAATTTATTAAGGAACAGAAAAATCTCACAGCCTTTTTTTTAGTAAGAAGCAAAGCAAAGAAGCTCCTGAAATACTTAAGAAAGCATCCTTCAGCCATCAAGGTTCAGATTCCAACAGAAACTTGTTATTTCCCGGATGAAACCTGTTATTGCCAAAAGCAGAACAGACTAAAAAGCCAAAAGCTGCACACAGAAAGGCAGAAACTTCTACTGCACTGAACAGTGGAAAGGAGCTCTAAATACCCAAACCCAAGCCTGTCTACCTCCGAGATGCTCGTGTTCAAACTATTCTCATTAGTCTGTGAACATTTTTTAAATATAGACCTGAACAGATCTGAGTATTTTTAAAATGACAGCTCGTAAGGAATGGAGAAGAATATAAACCAGTGGAAAATGGATACGCTGTAGTAGAACATTCCATTCACGACAAGACAGAGCCTCATTTGAGTAATACAGTCAATTGAGTCTTCATACAAGCATTTTGGTTTTACGATTCTGAAGCAGATCTGTTTTTGCGTGGATGACACACTGCTGCATGAACATCCCTGGAAAGACATGTAATTCTCCACCAGCTAAAGTTTAGACTTGGTTATTTGATTTTATTGTTGATGCTTGAGCGATTTTAGGGACTTCTTAAGTCACTATTTTTGTCAATTCTGCTTAAAAGTCCAAGTGGAACAGCAGCAATAATTCAACTTTTGGAAGGACATTTACTTTTAAGTTAGAGAAAAACTAATGCTCCATCAAGCATCTGACCGGAAGGCACAGGTACAACTATGAGATAATGTGAGGAGAAGAAGCAAAGTCGGATGTTTCCAAAGAATTTTTTCCCCACCCCATCCAAAGTTTTGGTGTCTAATGAGAAGCACTCACCCAGTGCTGCCTTCCAACGAAAGGAGACGAGCAGCTACTTGCCATGGTGTTCGAAAGGAATGCTATTCTGAGGTAGGGGAAAAGACAGCAATTTGTAACAGTTCCACTGCCCCAATATATAAAGATGTCTAACAAATATCCAACCTAAACTTGCAGTAGCAAATGTATCTTTTGAGGAGCTCTGATTTCAGACTTCTATAAGACATTTCTATCATATTAAGAGATACGTAAAAGGAACAAATCATTATTCCTCAAAGAAAGCTGACAGGGTCAGAAGAACAGCGCGGAGTACGATGCCTATTAAGATGGATATATGGAGAAAGATTTGCTCATGAGGAGATGGAAAATGCAGAGGCATTGGAAGTATGTTGCTTTTTCCCCAGAGAAGCGGCGTAACACTTAAGCTGTTCAATGCCAGTGTTGGCTCCAGTCTTCTAAAAACTTCTCCTGTCAGAGCAACTTAATCAAATATTTCTTTGGGCAGCATTCCAATCTTTTCTTCCAACTACAGAGAGAATACCTCT
The DNA here is from genome assembly GCF_963921805.1 of Phalacrocorax carbo. Classification (NCBI taxonomy): domain Eukaryota; kingdom Metazoa; phylum Chordata; class Aves; order Suliformes; family Phalacrocoracidae; genus Phalacrocorax; species Phalacrocorax carbo. The sequence goes on from NC_087528.1 coordinate 9,893,373, forward strand.
ATTACCAGGAGGAATTACGCACAGCTTTGACTGTTGGGTGCTGAACATGCTAATTCAGAAAAAAAATTAAACAACTTACTGTAAACCGTGAGCAGTCGGATCGAACCTTCTGTGAAAGGAAATGAAGGCTACTCACCCCCAACTAGACTCTTGAGATCATCACTGCTTTCGGGATGCAGTCTGTGCAATGTGGGCCGGCAGAACCGATTCAAAGTAGTATTTACTAGAATGCTCATGACTTCCTTTACTGTTTCTTAACATTTAAAGACTAACTGGGTAAAGGAGACTGAGCGCACACCTCACTGACAGAGCTTAGGAACAGAAGGATCTCTTAATAGCTGGTACGATTTTCTGTCCAGCACAGATCACACTCTTCATTGCACAGACCTGTAATTTAGGCTTGCTTTAGACCTGAATACACCACCTAGAAATGAATACAGTTTTGATGCAAAGGGGCAGATGATCTACTTTTAGAAGTTGTTTCAGTGCCTAACTGCCTTCGCTTAGACCTCTGCTTCTCTTTTCTTTAAATGCGAGTGGTTTTTATTTTAAGCAATAGGTTCTTCACATGTTTTCTGCATAAACATCAGTTCCTGTTAAAATCATTGTCTCTAAAGTACCACACCAACTAACTCAAGATGATCTCTTACCTTTCAGACAAACTGAAAGATGCCGATTTGAAATTCTTGGATTGTACAATCTGTTTTCCCAAGTTCAATTTTTATGGCTCTTCTTTCTGTTACTTATAGTTTTCCAACAATTTAAGATACTGAGAACTGAACTAAGCATAACATTCCAGCATCTGTCTCATTAATGACATGAAATAACCTCCCCATTTATTGCTGTATCATACATAGATTCAAGGACGAAATTACTCCCTTTCGTGATGACATCACACTAACCTCTCCCACACTGCACCTAAAGCCTCCTCACCAGGTTTTGGAGTACTGTGGTAATACACATTTTATTTGAACAGGCTTCACCTGACTGCTCAGCTCTCACTGATGTTTATCACTATCAAACATCTCACAACTTGCGGGTTTTTAGCAGCTGCATTCACTCCCATATAATCACGTACCGAATAATGTGTGTCACAGAATTTATGTAATTTCCTTACAAACACTTAAGTTTCACAAACCGTTCCGTGCTTGTTGTTACTCCAATAACACTTGTTACTTAGCGTTACAAAGTGCTAGTCCTTCCAATGAGATTGATTTACTTACTATGTGGACAATGCCTTGGAGGTGGGGAATATACATGACACCTATTTTGCTATCCTAGCAATTATCATTTTTCCATGAGTGTCAAATTTCTCTGAGAAGACCTATTTTCCACATGAGAATTTTGGTTTGTATTACCTACATTCCCAGCCTTAGTTTTCAGTTTCCATCCGAACTGATCAGAACACATTTTGGAAAAAACAAAGATAAAAATGTGGAGTCATCTTTAAGAACTCTACTTCTAGGTAAGTAGCTTTCATTATTTCTTTGGGTAACCTCTGCACATTTCCATTGCCCAGAGTTTAACAAGCAGTGGCCCTTCCTCCAGATGATGGGGGGTGGAGATTACAGGTGCAGTGTTGCCTTACCAAACCAAGGCATCCAAATAAAATAAAATAACAAACCTAATTTATCAAGTTATAAATAACAACTCTAACAAATATAATTCTTAACGTAAGACATCTGTAGATCTGCACAGCAAACAAAGCTGCTTTCTACCAGGAGCATGGCCTAAGCACTTCCTGGTAAAGGAACAGTGGCAGCATATTTACTTGAGACTCACAAAGGAAAGTAACACCCTTGGAATGGGCACAGACAAACAGTTGCTGTTCTTTACTGTTCTCCTGACAAGAAGTGGTATGGATGATTTTCTATATTCTTACACTGAGCCAATCAAAATTCTCCTTAATAACCTTGCGTGTGAGTTGGGTGCCTCAGGTTTTCCTGACTAAGAACAAGGTATAATGGTAATGGGGAACCCATGGCTTTAACTGGTAACCTGGTTAACATCTAACGATAAATTTTGATATGGAAGAACTACTTTAACATTATGGGGACCGTAAGCGCGTAAGCTATGAAAACCTGCAGCTTGAGCCACCTTGCCTGCTACGGAGTAAGCGAGAACTAAGAAACGAAAAGCCAATTTTCTCTAATGAGCTCAAGGGGAAGTGCTGTAAAGCAAAGTCTAAGTAAATCTCTCTTGCCTTCCAAAGCCAAGAGGCCCACGGGAAGCTGTTTAAATAATGCTACAGTCACACAGTTACTCAGTCACCATGAGTGGAGACCAGCAGTGCTTCACTGCCTTGGTAAGAACTCAGCGATGACAACAGATGATGAAGGATTAATTCTAACAAACTTGGAGAAGATCCTGACTAGGCTGCTCTTGGGATTGTAAAGAAGTCGACCGAGTGATGCCATACTTGGAGCAGGGTGTTAAAAAGGGCAAGCACGGAAATGTGCCATTAAGCCATTGCACTGTTGGCCCACTGCACAAATCACGCATCTGGATATTCAAAGATTACTCAAAAAACCCCACGGGCCTACACAATCTCGGAGTATTCCCATTTTACAAGTCAGGCAGAACCAAAATGTGTCTGCAAACCCACCTGGATTACTCGTACCATACACCGTTTAGAAAAGTGTCACGTGCACACTGAGCTACGTGTCAGTAATACAGCAGAAAAATAGAAAGATACACTCTCTCCTAACATAGTCAAGTAACATTGCTGCTTTTATTTCTGTTCCTCCCGTTAATTATTTAGCTGACTGGTAACTGAGACAAAGCACCTGAGATTTGCTCAGAATGACAGAGACAAACCCTGGGCACGCACACTTTACCAAGAAATCATCTTTACATTTGAGTAAATGTTTGGGGGAACTCGGCGTCACGGCCTCACAGAACAGCTGAGGTCAGAGGGGACCCTCGGAGATCATCTAGTCCAATCCCACTACCCGAAGCACAGTCAACAAGAGCAGGCTGCTCAGGACAATGTCCAACTGGGTTCCAATTAATTCAGAAGAGGGACACTCCATAAGCTCTTAGGGCAACCTGTTCCAGTCCCTGTTCACCCTCAGAGTAAAAAAGCTTTTTCTTAAGTCTAAATGGAATTTCTTGTATTTCAATTTGTGCCCACTGTCCGTTGCCCGTTCACTGGATATCACCACGAGTCTGGCTGCACCTTCTTTATGCCCTTCTATCAGGTATTTATGCATATTTACAAGATCCATAACTAAGTGCAGTTCTACCATCTTTGTTTTCACACTGTTTACAAACTTCAGCCATACAGTATTTCAATGTGAGAATTTCTGGTGGCAAGAATTGTAGTAGAGTGAACAATTTAAGCTGGCAAAAATTGCCACCAAACCTGATACAGAAAACCTGACCTGCCTTCTATTCTCGTCCAGTCATTTCTGCTCCCGAACTGTTCATCCCTTGTGCAAGCATAAACATGTGTGCAGCTACATGGTGAAACAATTCATTCAGCTGAAAACCAACCCAAAAAACCCCACTTCACTTTTGTTACAGCAGAATTGTTTCTCCAATCCAGTTCACTCTCAGTCTTCATTAGAGATACCCACCTGGCCTCCATCTAAAAGAGCGTTCCCTCTGGCAGTAAGGTTTTATATATAAGAACACGTACTATCCAAAATAATTAATTCTGCCAATTAAATGATGAAGCCAAAAGGAACTGAGTTAATTTTTATCAATATGCTCCGTCAACGAGGAATAATATGAGTCCACGGCAAAAATTATGCAGTTAGAACTCCAGCACAGCGTTGAGGCGCGATGGAAAAACCCCTAGGCGACTGCACCAGTCCTCGCAACAGACTGCTCTCCCAGTAATGCTGCAGTATGCCTACAGTACAGGTGACTCCCCATTCCGTAGGTAAGACTGAAGGTAAGGTGTACAAAGCCAGGCCACACACTACTTAGGACAAGTCTGTGTGAATACCCTGAAAAAGGAATGTTTCAGCTATAGCATAAAGAGTTAAAAATATATTTAAACATTGTTTGTCAGTCTTAAAAAGAAGCATTCCTAAAAATCTCTTTGCTAAGTCACCCTGACCAATGAGGATGATTTCAGTGCTATGGCTATGAATCACTGCATCATTCATCCTCCTGCCATCCTCTTCAAATGAGCCTTCTGCGGCCTATCCATCACCCACAAATGTGGCTGCCTATCTGCTCTGAATTACTGTACTGCACCGCAACATTTCTTTGCTTTTGCACTTTGCTGTTCTTCACCAACTATTTCTTGTCTATTCTGCACCAACATTCTTTGCTCTGTTGTTTTGGAAATATGACTCACAACTGCTTCTAATTTACTCTGCTTCCTCAGTGATAATAGATACAAGAAATTCAATGAGCAAAGGAGCTAAACACCATAATTGTAGGTGAAAAAAAAGCCCTATCTCTAGGATTTTGTATCATCTCATACACTGATGACTCTGTATTACTTTGCGTATTTTATGCTTATTGCTACCAAGGTTAAAAAAAAAAATTCTTTAGAGTAGCCTACAGCAACATCACTAATATTCAGTTAAAATGTCAAGTACTTATACAAGTCAACATCATCTGCAAAATCAGTATGAAATCACATCAATTAGCTGGTATGTTCTCTTGGCAAATTAACTTTATTAAATCACCCTCATTTTTCCATTACACAGAAATCTTTTTTACCTGCGAAGTTGACATGCGAGAGGTATCTTGTCGGCCTGTTAAGTCAGATGACGAGATATTGACTGGGGCACCGCGATGCAATCTCATACTCACTTTCCTTTCTCGTTCCATACCAGATACTGGCCGAGGGGAGGTGTTGGCTGTGAGAAAAACTGCATTAGATTCTCATAACGAGAAACAGGATTATAACAGTGTCACTGGAAAAAATTACACTCTGGCTGTTTGCATATAAAACTTCCACAGAGTCAAACGAGAAATCAAGGCTTTTGTTTTATGTTTGCAGAAATCTAAATAGCAATTGGCAGGTAACGAGTGTATAAAATTTACCTTAAATCTACAGAAAAGCAAAGGGGAGAAAAAACAAAAAACCCAAGCCCTGTCCAGAGACAAACACCACTCAGGTATCCTAATTCTAATTTCTAATTTTCAGTGACCATGAACAAACCGCAAATTAGTCTACAAGGTGGATCTATCCAGGTATTTGCTTACTTACCAGCATGTGAAGTTGGGGTAAGAGGAGTAGGAGGAGCTACATCTTGCGTTCCTCTCAGCCTGCCGGAAGCAGTGGAGGGCAATCCACGCACAGCTGGATTTCGTGTATGTCTCAATCTTTCCTCTCGTTCTCGCCTTTCACGTTCAGCATCTTCAGCTGCTCTGCTTGCACCCTACGGGTCAAGACTAGTGAACAACTTGGGGGATTATTGAGATTACAACTATATATTCATAGAAAAATACTGATAATAACGAACTGGACAACCCATGAATTAAAGTTTATTAGGGCATTTATTATTTTGGTAAAATTTCTTGAGAACTGCCATAAATTTTGTTCATACAACTGCTGGGACAGTCTTCAAAATGCTAACGTACACACATACTGTTCCGGCAGCTGGACACCTCCTCATCAGCTGCAGATGACTCGTGCTGAAGATCAAGGTGGGAGAAAACAACAATTCCCCAACCCAGCCTGGTGACTGCTCCGAGGGAAGTGTCCCAGAAACCTTACACATTTCAAACCCTGTAACTTCAACTTAATTGTCATTCAACCCCCATCTCATGGCTCCTGTATCTCCTGCCTTTCCTCATTTCCTGATCTTTTTTCTAGAGAATACAGCTTCCAGGATGAAAAAGGCAAGGTAGTCTTACAGTATCAGTTAAGATACTCAAAACTCACAATATAGTAAAAAACCCAAACATCAAAAAACCCCGAAGTTTTAGAAAGCTATGTCAGCTACTCACAAATTTCAGCATGTTCCAGTCAAACACATAGTCATACGAGAACCCTTGTCGGTGGAAAAGGTTTCTGAATAATTGCCTTAGATAGGAATAGTCCGGTTTGTCATCAAAACGCAAAGAACGGCAGAAATTCAAGTATGTGGCAAATTCAGCTGTAATAAAAGAAAGCCTGTTTTTTTCCTTCAGCTTCACATTTGCTTTTTATAATTCTGAATCACAAAAAAACTCCCAAAACCACCACCCCAAACCCAACAAACAGGGAGTCTCCTAAATATAAGAAAAAGAACAATGACCTAATACCAGAAATCTACCGAAGGCAACACTACAGCTCATCTATCAAGTCAACCCTGAGAAGTAAATGATTTCTTTATCACAGAGTAGGCAAAGATCTTATTTGTCAACAGCAGAGGACCCAATATTAGAGTTCTTAACCAACGGTTGTGGGGGGGTTGAGCGATAGGTCTTAAACTACAGTTGAGTAAAGAAAAGCAAATTTTTTGCCATTCTTTGCTTTGAATAAGTTTAAACCCAGTTTCTTGCAGGACACGGAATAGCATCTCTTTGTTGTTGTTAGATCACATACAGATTCATGTCTGCCAGCTCACAAAACTAGGGGACCCATACAAATTCCCCATGGAAGTCATGCTACAATTTTAGATTTGAACACCTGTTTTTAAATGGAACATGAAGTATTAGTTACACAGCAAGAAAAAAAAAAAAAGAATATTGTTGTGAATCCAGTTTGCCAGTTAATAGCAGTTTTTGAGTTATATATACCAGCTTTTGAGTTATTCAAACTCGTATTTAGTTCAAACTAGTATTTAGTTACTCAAAATACCAGCTTTTGAGTTAAAAGTCTTTCCAGCTAAAATAATACATTAATAATTTACATTAAGAAAGAAATTCTAACAAACAGCACAAGAAAAGTTGATTAGTCTTCCCTGCCTGTTAAACCCAGAGAAAAAACATAGTTAAAGAATCTATAGGAATATGTATGAACTGACATTTGAAATAGATCAAAGACAACAAGTTTTCATACAACCCTGACAAAAGCTATAGTCCTTGCTATTGTACCTAGCTGCCAAAGCCAGGAGTGTGGAAAGAATAGAGACAGAACTCTTCATGAAAGATCGACAATATCCTCTGATGGCAGCTAATGTTAACAAGTTTTAAAACAGGTTTTTGTATCATCCTGCAGGGCTCAAAAATGCCTATTTATTACTGTGGTGTAAATACCAAATTGAGAAACAGGACAGCTTTGACACATGATGCTAGGGTATAGGAGGACTTCTTATGCCTCTCACAGGTGCTGACCATCAACTGGCCAAACCAGATGAACCTGAAATGACAATTCCCAAGTGAAACAACTGCAGTAGGTAAGAGGTGCATCTGACTGTACAACGCGATTCATCTATGGAACAGTACCCACACATATGAAGAAACGGGTAGTTTCTCAAAAAGCTACTTGTCTGTTAGAGTTATCCAGCCACCACAGACGCAGGCACACACGATACAGCACAAATCAGACATACCATGCTACCCTTCAACTCGAGGGCACCGCAATGATTGTTTACTGATAGTTATGACAAGCTCTAGAAATGCTCTACAATAACAAAGATCCCAGTCTCGAAAGCACAGTATCTTTATCATGGGTGTGCCCAATCATGGGGGTGGGGGAAGGAAAAAAAAGGAGGGAGAAGTAAAAAAGATTGGTAGAATTCAGTGTAAAGAAAAAAGAAGTACCACTAAAACAGGAATGTGTAGGCCTAGCGCCACGAAAGAGTAACTTACAAGGATATCCTTTACACAAAACCTCAATGGGTGTAGACATTTTCTTTTCACTGATACGTTCGTATTTCTGCCTCTTTGTTGCTGCTTTCAGTCCCTGCCAGGGGAGGGAGCCCAGGTTAAAATACATCAGTACATAGCCCAAGGACTCCAAGTCATCTCTGCGAGATTGCTCTACAACAGCATAAAAAAGTGGACTCATTAGGTTTCATCTTCTACTGGAAAAACAAAAGACTGTGCAACAAGACTGTCATAAAACCCTTAGAAAAACAAGAGATAGCTGAGAGTTACTATGCCCACGATAAACTTATCCAGTACAAGAAAAAGCCTATCACCCTTGCAGTTATTAAAAAATGTGTTAATCCCTCAGAATTACGAGCTGACCAAATCCCACCCAATCAAGAGATACGAGGCCAAGCATGCTGCATGGTTAGCGCCAGAAATACAGACTGTCTTCTATCCCTCCATCAAGCAACATCTACTTGCACTAAAATTATGCGCATCAACACTTTTCAAGTTTCTATTCATTGCTTTCCCCAGCTCACCAATTCCAAGATGAGTGTTGATGGATGCGTAACGGGCAGTGCCCGTTAAGTTTTTATTTTCACGATATGGAATATGTTGGTGAGTTCGAGCATCTCGATACTTCTTTGCTAATCCAAAGTCTATTATGTAGACAAGATTTCCTTTCTTCCCCAGGCCCATCAAGAAGTTATCTGGCTTCACGTCTCGGTGGATGAAGTTCTTAGAGTGAATATATTCAATTCGACTAATCTAAATACAGAGAAAAAAAATCATTGTCGAGAGACTGGGCATACACCTTTTTTCTTATAAAAGCACTAGCAACACTGTCTTGATAAAAAAGGCAAAGAAACTTTTCATTGTGAAATGTAAGGGCACTGGAGGGAACATAACTTAGAAGACAGTAGATAAACCTTCTCTCCAGCTCTTTCCCTGTGTCTATTTTACATATGTTTCCAAAAACTTTCTTGGGGGAATTTCTTTGTCTTTGAGCAGTGCAACACCTGGTTTGCAAACAGAGCAGGTCCAGTTTTTAAAAATCAAATTAAGAATTCGATCACTTTTGATGGGACACTTTATATTTACAGAAACAAAACTGATTTTGAGTCTCTTCTCTAATGATACAGCCTATTCACCTCTAAATTACACAAATACCATGTAAGTGGTTATGATCTCTCAATAAATTTGAATATCCCAACATACTGCACTATCAAGATCAACAAAGCAGTCTCCTACCATTTGGTCAGCGAGTAGTAGGACTGTCTTGAGACTAAATTTCCTTGAACAAAAATTAAAGAGATCTTCCAGGCTCGGTCCCAACAGCTCCATCACCATTACGTTATAGTCCCCTTCAGCTCCACACCACTTAATTGTGGGAATACCCACTAGAAAAAAAGAAAACAGTTTATTCAGTGTAACAGTTTGATTTATACAGCTCACACACACAAATTTTGAAGTCTCTTAAAATGAATTCTAAGAGGGTCATTACTGTGAATGTTTGTATTTACAGTGAAGCTTAATATTTTATGCTACCTTCAGCCATTCTGAAATGAGAAGTTTGATAATTTCATAGCAGAACCAATATAAAATTATAGCAACAGAGGTCTAAAAACAGCCTTTTTCCTCTTCCCCAGAAACCTCCCAGTCTTTGTGCTTAGCTTGTAACTTGAAAGTATTTGGTGTTTTTGCTGGATTTGAACCTTAAGCATTTTACAAGTATTAATACTCATGTTGTCTCCAAGATGCCAATAATGAGCAAATTGGAAGTCTGAAAATAAAAGACATTGACAAACCTCTGAGTATTATTACTGAAGAAGCCTTAGAGGTTAACTTCTTGGTTTAAAAGCCTACAGGATCACTGTAAAATACCTCTCTCTTCCATTTCAATTTGCAATGAATTCTCACCTTTGCTTCATACTCTTGTCTTTCCCCCAGTTCCATTGTATTTGCTGTTTGGTGAATCTCTACCAAAGTAGCACTGTTTATGAAATGTGTTATACATTCAGCTTGAGAGCGCTAAAATTAGCCACACTTTACGGAGGAACTAAGGAAAGTTATTTCACACAAAACTCTACAGGTGCTCAAATATCTTCAATTAAACCGGTATGTAGGTAGCCTTATTCAGAATTTCAAATGCCTTTACTTTGAGCTAATTGTATGCATTTTGGAAGTGAAGTGGTATAATTCACCCATTTTAAACTCTTACCTTTACTTGATATGCATTATTTTTTTCTGAATTCCTTTCACAGAGAAACCCTTATTCAGATGGAAACTTTTCTGCCACCTGCCTCCGCAGCATCCATCCTCAGAAGAAACCCACCATCAGAGCCTTAGTAAGCCCATAAAGGAAGCACTTTACTCTGGGAAGGCTATTCAGGTTACACGCAGGTGGCAACTGAACAAGGCAGGAATTAAAAAGTAACCAAATGCAAATACACATTATCATCCACTTCTAGATGTATGATTACTGCATCTTGCATTCGAGATAGACTGTGGAATGTAGTCTTTATGCAAAGTATAGCCTCGTTTAGGAAGAAGTCAAGGGACTATGAAACAAAAGCAAAACTTAACTACACTGAGTTTATGTCCCAGAACTGCACGGGAATCTTACGTTCGCAGAATTCAAAAATAAATGGGTGAGTTACCCTGGCAGAGCACCACGCAGTAGCTACGAAGTTGCTTCATTCCTGTTCTCTACTACTAATGCCATTTTGTCTTAGAATCCCCACGCAAGGAAATATTTTTAACTCAGAAGAAAGAACACTAACATATATAACAAAAATTAACCTGAATTTACTAAGTTTAGAATTGTGCTACTATAAGGAGCAAGTCAGGTTAAATGCTCCAGAGCAGCAGTTACCATCTTTCACTGACCCATGAGAAACAAAAGTCAGTGTCCTGCCAGATGGGACCAAACTTTGTTTCATGTTGCTCAAGGTTTTCACATTTTAATTTTCTGGGACCATGAACAACACTGGAGGATCTCAGTGGTTATCATGAAGTTTGGTGCCATGGATTTGTAGCTGCTACTCTACATTGCTCACAGGAGAGCTGAGGTACTGCTCTTCATCTACCTTACCACCTTTCCCACCTTCTTGTATGTCAAAAGAGATCACAACCATTAAATACTTCCAGGTGGAAGATACATCAAAGACATAAAACCAATTAAATCTCTGAAGAAGGAAAATAATTTGCTTACCTCCACCCTGCATCATTTTGTAGATTTTACTCTCGATGTGGAGCTGAGGATGTTTGGTTTTCACACATTCCAACTTAATGGCAACCTCCTCTCCAGCAGCAATATCAGTTCCTAAAACCAGAAGAATGTAAAACATTGGTCAAAACATTTTTTAAGATGCATTTCCTTCGTCAAGACTGAAACAAACCAAATATTGACAAACTACTACTCAATGGCAAACAACCAGAGATTATTAAGTACTTTCAGCCATGATTATCTAAAAATTCTCTGAAGTCTTACAGATTCTCTCCACCAGACTAGTAGTTTAAGAGACAACTATTAGAAACTCCAGCACAGGAAGCCAAAACCGCTGCTATCCCATCCCCACAAAATAGGAGTGCATCTTCTGAGGGGTGTCTTTCCACATCCAGTTTGTGGTGGAAGTGCTCACAATGAATGTTTACAAGTGCGGCATGAATCCCTGCCAACCTAAGAGATGCTAGGAATTCAGATCACATCCTCTTATGCCTTGGAAACAGAGACTACAACTTCCCTAAATCTCAAGATACTCCAGATGTATTCTGACACCTTATGATTTTATCTGGTTGGGAGGCAGCTCATCTACAGTCAAGAATTTGTCCTCCCAAAAAACTTTTAAAAAATCTCATTAAATTCTTGTTTCAGGAATCAAGTGACTGAAAAATTGGCTTACCTGTTCACTTTCAAAGTTTAAACATATTCAGGGGAAAACTGACATTCTTAAAAAGAAACACCGACTCAAGAAAATACGTACTCTCACAGCCAAGCAAGTGAAGAAGTACAGGGAAACAGGAATTGGCAAAAAGATGTGTGACACTTTTTAGACATATCCCTGAGTCGCTCTGCTTTCAGAGTTTGGCTGTCTCTTTTCTGCATTACCTCATGGTGTAGGATCACTTGAAGTACATCACCTGCTGTTTGCTCTGATCCCCGCTCTTACAAGCTTAACTTGAGGTCCACTAGTTTTCGTTTGGAAAGAAACAATAAACAATCATTTTGTACTCTCTCTCTATGACACTCAGGATTTCATAGACTTCTACCCTACCTCATTTTCCCTTAACTCTTCCCAGAATTCAAAACCTTTGTATAGAAGTCATTTTTAATTACCCGTAATTATTCCCCATTTCACTTATCTGTACCTTTTCCAGTTCCATAATACCCTTTTTTAAAGGCACACAAAGCAATTAAGAGAGAGATGCACGATTATAATTTTTTTCCATAAGCTTTTCTTTGACCATCACAGAGCACCCAGCTATCGTACTCACCTAACTATTGTATCTGCAAAATCTTGTTCCCGAGGTTAAGGAGCTACTTCAGTGTTTTACAGCCTTTTGTCTACACAGTGAGGCTAACCAAGGCTAACAAAGGCAGGCTAACATCCCACACCCCAAAATGGGCACGGCTCTTCACAAGGAACTGATGGTGCACATAATTATCTATGAGTTCACGCAAGACTGGAATTCTTTTTTTAGGTTAATAAAATGTCTTTTTGTGTTCACCCACACGTGGACATTAAGGCGGTGTTGCTGGTACAGCGAGTTGTTCCGAGTGGACACCAGGGTCAATACTTATTAGGCATTTCACAATGCACCTTAAGGAAACAAACCATCTGAAGCTCACTCCGGGTACAATAAGCACAACTCAAGGTGAACAACCAGAAGATACAAAGGAAAATGAGGCTGTATGTGTATGTGTCTGATATGGACTCCTTTGTGACTGGCGTAATAGGTGGAGGATCCCCGACTGCTACTTTGATCACAGCACAGTAGCAGCAACTGGGAACTCTTTGATTTCTAGTCTAAGGTTTTCACATTTTATGAATATATTATTTTGGTGGACTTTAAATGAGTTATGGTGCACATCAATCCAGAAATGTGAAAGGGCAGATGAGCAATACAAGGAGGAAGGCATTATTTTCTGATCTAATACTGACCTTCCCACCCCAAACAAATAAAAATCTTGATTTTGAACCACAGAACTCCAGACCTTTCTTGCTTATCCCTACATTCAGTACTTGTTCTCCCCAGTCCCACAGCACCTGAGATCAGGGAGTGCGTAGACTGAAGACAAAATTATCTGATGGGCGATCGGCAACAGACGCGGTTGGTTTGGGGTTTTGGTTTGTTTGGTCTTTTTTTTTTAATTTTTCTGATCCAAAACAGACACAAATAGCTGCCTGAGCATACTGAAAGACACATCTCTTCTGTGTTTGATTAGGGCAAAAACTGTACAGGAGGCTCAAGACCTATATTATTAGTATCAAGTTCTGCTCAACGCAGTATTAAACCATGACTTGACAGACCATGGTCTTGACCTGGTAGGTTCTTTCTTAGGGTAGTTGCTCTTCCCAAGAAGTCTTTATCTAAGATATCCAAGATCCTTAGCCTGAACTTTGCTTCTGTATAAACCCTCCCCTTCAAGACATGAGAACTCATATTAAGAGATGAAATTGATATATTTGTGTCCAGCAAAACTGATGAGAGGGGGACAAAAATACAAATAATTCTTCCAAGCAATCCAGTGCTTGTCGCCAAGTAGGGACTTCTGTCCCCACTTAAACGCTGGGACAAAATTTTTAAAATAACTCTGTAACCACCAAAAGCTTAGCTTCCTTTAAGGAAAACAAAATAATATTCGAGAAGTAGAAAGAAGCACTACTATGAGAAGAATCAATAATTAAAAATTAGTATAATGAGAAGTCACCATTTGGAAGTGAAAAAGTCTAGAGTTGTGAAAATACTTTCTTTTAAACTGTGAAATTCCAATTTACTTGGAATTGCGAGATCTTCCACTGTATGGAAAGCCTTGGAAATTATTTTGATTAGCTCACAACCCAAAACTCATTCTTAAGAAAAATAGATATGTAATGCAAAAACCATGAACACAGTGACTGCAATGCTTTCGTTACTGATATCTATTTGGCCTCATGGACTGAGCAACAAAACAAATACTGACTCTGCTCCATCCCCACCCCTCCTCGCCCCTTGTCCATGTGTTGTGCTATTTAGAGTATATGGGAATCCATTTCTTTTGTATCTCCTCCTGGAGGGTAACTTCAAAAGATGCGGATACATTAAATTCCTGAATTTTATTTTAAGTTGTCCACCCTCCTTTATTTACAATAGTGCCTTACCTTTCAAAATCCTGTCCCACAGACCCCGCCATTCTAAGCAAGCAAAGCCAGGGCCATTCCAAATTCCAGAAGACATACTTTGAGGTATAAGGGAGAACAGGAAATAATATGAAAAAACTATGATAATAACAACAGTCGTTGGCTCCATATTCCAAAGAAAAGAAAGAACGAAAAGAACGAACGAAAAGAAGGAAAAGAACGAAAGACCAAAAGAATGTCCCTGCCTTCTATTCTGGAATGTCTTCAACACCCTTGTAGCTGCATTAAAAAAACATACAAGGGGGCTGGAAACAGGCAAAAATAATCAAATCTTCCTTTTCGAAGCATCAGACTGAGCTGGAAGTCTACATTGAGGTAATCTACAAATTCTCTAAGGGCTATCAAAAGGCATGTGTACTTAAAAAACCCTCATGTCTTCTGAAAGAATTTAAAAAGTTATTTTAAGGCACTTATGTCCTATTGTAGTGTCTGAACAGCCAAGTAGAAACTTGTGGGTTTTTTAAAAAAAAATTCATTATCACAAAAAGCACAGATTTTGAACACCTGTTTTACTAGATAATAGTAGGCAAACCAAACGGGCCTCTACAAAAGGCTTCAGTTCTTGAGAGACATTAAGTTCCCCTGCAAAAACAAACCCATGACATTAGCTGGATCTTCCAGACATAAAATTCTCTGCTAGTTACCGGCTCAGGCATGACATTTGCATTAAGACCCAAAAGTAAATCCAAGCTGGCTACTTAGAGATAAAAAGGGGTAAAAAACTGAGGATGAGGAACTCTCGTGCAAAACACAGCATGGCAGTAGTACTAATATGCAGAGAACTATTATTTCCTGTGCAACTTCACTGGTGTGGGCTGTACACATGAAGATAAAAGTGACAAATAGGAAAACGTTTATTTTACTTGCACTTTAAATTTATACTGTAAAGTGATTTAATTGCGCAGTAGTCAAATGCTAATGTAGAAGTTTCTCAAATCATCTAAGATTTTTCAGATTGTAACTGCTGTCTTAATCTCCACCCAAAATCCCTAACTAGGATTTCTGCACAAGTGTCACCACCATCTTTCTCACCATAGTCTTCAATCTTCTAAGTGAGCATTGCAGAGAGAAAGAATCATGTTCTCTGCTTCTAGACAACCACACGCCTTCAGCTAGAAACATGGGTTTTTCATCAGGCGTATGATCTATATCACAGATAACCAGTACTTCATTATCTGTAAACAAGCAGCTTTAGCTCACAAATTATTTTGGCATGCCAGCTGTGCGCTGCAACATGAAGCACTGCTGTCTAGGAAGAAAAAACACCTCTCATACTGCGCACCCTGCCAAACATACCACATACGTTAGCCAGTGACGCTGGTTTTACCCTCCAGACGTATGCAGTTAACGTACCTTAGCCCCTGCAAGTTCCACCTCCCCCTGCTTTTTGACTTGCTTTTCTAAGTTAGCACAATTTTCAAATGCAGAGTCCTCACTTCTATGTGGCAGGATATAAAATTTATATTTCTCTGTATTCAACCCATTTCTTACAGTTTGAGACTTTGCAGAATACATTATTTTAAAAATACTTGCTTTCAGAACTTGTTGTACCCACCGCCGCTTGTCATAATCATAAGAATGAGCCATTATGATAGAGCACTACATAAACCGGCAGGCAAAGACAATGTCGATCCTGCAAACTTTACAATTGCGTAGAAATCACGGTAGCAGAACAAGATATACGCAATAAGGCATTAGGGCGACGTTCAAGCAACAGGATAGCCAAACCATGATGATTCTTTGAAGAATTTCAGGGTGTTTTTAACTGCAACCTAGTCATCTGTAGTTGTGTAATTTTTTTTAGGCCTCACAGGAGAAAGAAATATCCCTATGACAGCAATTTTTCCTCGTCCACTGCAGTGATATTTAACCCTGATGCACATGTTTCTTTCCCAAAACATTTCTCTGAACGTGGTGGGGTTGTTTTTTTCTCTTCTCAAATGAAGGGATTTATACCCTTATCCCCCTTTCACAGCTGAGAAGATAAACGGTGCCCAAGGTCACAAGACAACAATGGGAAGAAGCAGCTAAATCAGCCAGAATTCCCGATTTCCGCACTGTCCAAATTAGGACATGATGTCAACGAAACACTAAATCGCTCTTGTTGTGCCCCTAGCAGGGTACTTCGTACCAGGCGGCCTTCCCTGGGCAGCAGCGCAGGCCGGACTGCGGCCGGGGTGACACGGGGTGACAGGGGGTGACTGACGGGGGGGTCCCGGGGGCTGCCCCCGGCCCGCCCTCGCCGGGGGCTGGGAGCGGGCAGGGCAGGCAGCAGCGCCCGGCCCGGCCCGGCCCCCGACCCTCCCTCCACAGAGCCGCGGACCCGCCGGGCGCGCCCGCCGCGGCCCTCCCTCCTTACCCAGGTAGATGTCGCCGAAGGAGCCGCTCCCGATCTTCCGGCCCAGCCGGTACCGGTTCCCAACCCTCAGCTCCATGGCGGCAGCTCGGTTCAGTCCGCGACCCGCTTCCGTTGCTCCGCCGCCTCACAGCCCCGCGGCTCCTGGCGCCATCGCGGCGTAGGTCCCGCCGCTCGCTCCTAGCGCGACAGGCAGCGCCCCGGCCGCAGCTCCCGGGAAGGATGGACGCGGATTCCCCGCAGGGCCGGCCCCTCAGCCGCTGGGGCTCCCGGCCGCCATGCTGCGTGACCTCACTTCCCTAGCAACGGGGGCGGGACGCGCTGGCGGCGGGGACGGGGGCCCTGCCCCGCGTGGCGGGACGTGGCGTGTCCCCCGCGGGGCGGAGCCGTTCGCGGCGGCACCGGCCGCTGCTCCGTCGCACCGGGCCCGCCCGCGCCGCGCCCTGAGGGGCCGCCGGGCGGGGAGCGCGGCCGCAGCCTCCCCGCTGCCTCGGTCGTCGTTGTCGCCGTGACCCCGCGCCGGGGCTCCCTGCGGCGGAGGGCTCCTCCCGCGGGCAGGGCGCCGGGGGTCGCTCGTTTGACCGGGGGGCGTCGGGGACAAAGCCTGAGTCGTGACCCCGCAAATTTCAGGGGGAAAACGTGTGGTTCCTGCTGGGGAGGAGCGCTGAGATCTCCTCTGCGGCTGTGTGGGGTGCAGGAACCACCCGGCTCTGCCCCAGTGGAAGAGGAGTGGTGAGAAAACGCGTTTCTGTTTGCATGTTTTCTCCTTTTCTTGTAGCAACGCGCCCTTGAACGCACGGCCTTGCCAGGCTGGTGGTCTTCTCTCGCCGGCCGAGTCGAGGTTGCCTTCTCCTACGGCAAGCGGGGGGGTGGATTATGAAGCCAGCTTCTGGCGTGAGAGGGCTTGGGCTGCAGATGTGAAGGGCTGGGAGTATCGGGAGGCGTCTGTGGCAGAGGTGTAGGGTGGCAGAGGGAGGGAATGTAAAGTCATAGAATCATGGAATGGTTTGGGTCAGAACGGACCTTTCAAAGCTATCCAGTCCAACACCCCTGCAGTGAACAGGGACATCTTCAACCAGATCAGAGTCGCACAGAAGCACAGGTTGCAAGGCACCTCAGGGATCATCTAGTCCAGCCTTTGATCAGGTTGCTCAGAGCCCCGTCCAACCTGGCCTTGAATGTTTCTAGGGATGCAGCCTCCACAACCTCTCTGAGCAACTTGTGCCAGTGTTTCACCACCTTTTTTCCTTATATCCAGTCTAAATCTACCCCAGTTTAGTTTAAAACCATTACCCCTTGTCCTGTCACAGCAGGACTAAAGAGGTTGCCCCCACCCTTCCTATAGTCCCCCTTTAAGTACTGGAAGGCCGCAATAAGGTCTCCCCACAGCCTTCTCTTCCCCAGGCTGAACAACCCCAACTCTCTCAGTCTGACCTCGTAGGAGAGGTGGTCACAACAGGTTTCTAGGCAAAGAGTGTCTGAGCACCCTTCCAGCTGTTTCATGTGCCATCCTGCAAGGGGGAATTCTTCTGTGTCCTTAAAGTGAACCAACTGTATAAGCCTGCATCTTGGAGACACTTGCTTCATGCCAGTAATGCTACTGAGATGCAGGGTTTTCTGGATTGTTCTGCCTGGGTGGTGTTGCAGACCCAGCTGTGTGGGCAGTGATTGCTGTGCTGCGTGCCCAGGCCTAAGCCACAGCTGCCTGTCGAGCAGGGGCTGCAGTACGCTCCTCGGACGTAGAAAGTAGGGTCTGAGCAAGAGGACTAGTCTTGGAGAACAAGTGTGCTGGGGAGCGGCTGAGGGAGCTGGGGGGGTTTAGCCTGGAGAAGGGGGGGCTGAGGGGAGCCCTTCTCGCTCTCTGCAACTGCCTGAGAGGGGCTGGAGTGAGGGGGGGGCTGGTCTCTGCTCCCAAGTCACTAGTGATAGGATGAGAGGAAACGGCCTCAAGCTGCGTCAGGGGAGGTTTAGATTGGGTATTAAGGAAAATTTCTTTACTGGAAAGACTGGTCAGGCCCTGGCACAGGCTGCCCAGAGAGGTGGTGGAGTCACCATCCCTGGAGGTGTTCGGAAAACGTGTAGACGTGGCACTTGGGGACATGGTTTAGGACGCCTGGCGTTGTTGGGTTGACAGCTGGACTTGGTGATCCTAGAGGTCTTTTCCAACCTTAATGATTCTATGATTCTATGACTAGGCTGCATGGGTGCATGGGCACCCATGTTTTTCTGTGGAGCGTGGTTGTTAAGAGCCTGCAGTGTAAGTGCACAGGGAGGGGTGAGTCAGGACTGCCTGCATTAGGAAGCTGATGGGACCATCTCACCCCTCTTCAGATAGGTGGCATATCTATTTACTCCTCCCCACACAATCAAGGTCTGAGTCCTGCTGTGCAGAGAGTGATCAAATACTAGTGAAACACTTAATGGGTCAGGATTGGGTATTGCACAGTTTTCCTGTGGAAAATGGGTGCGAGTGTGTGTCGATTTTGCATGGCCAGTGCTTGTAGAGCACTGCAAACTCAAAGCCGGAAGGGATCCCCACAATCTCCTGTGCTGAGAGAAAGAGCTATGCTGGGGTATATGTGCTAGAATGGAGAAGATGAGAGTAGTGTCCTTGCTGTATGTATTAGGGAGAGCACTAGAGAGTTGGGGGTGTCCTGGTGACTGGGAAAAACTACTAGCAGAAGTACGCAAGAGCAGCTCAGATGACGGCTGGCAGCCAGAGACAGGGGAGGAAGCAGTGCTCTGTTAGTTGGGGTGTTGGACGTGTACAGGTTGAGTTGTGGATTGTGTAGGTCATATTGAGTTAACTGAAGGCAATGAAGGTTTAGGGCACAGTGGCAGAGGCAGTGGGTTCTACTTGTGGTTGTATGAGGCCAGGCTTTGTTGATTTCTGCTTAGGTACATAACCTGGTACATGTGGAGGAAGTTCCAGTGCTGGTACAGAAATGAAAACATTTTTTTCCTACAGTCTTGGCTGTTGCAGTAAGAGGCAGGCTGAACATAGGACCAGACCTACAGATCACAGCTGAGTAAGAGTTCCCACGCCCTTGAATTTCACCAAAAAGCGTAGGTGTGAGTACATAGAGGGAACAGTGTGGTGTCTTTGAATGTTGTCTACCAAAGGCTGGCTACAGGTCAGCATTCCCCCTTTCCATTGGTAGTTTTCAGATCATGGGTTATTACTCATGACTCCAGCAAGGATGTTGCAAAGCTACCTGTTGCTCAAGTTTTTTGATCAGGACCAATCGCCTTCTCCTCTCTCGTCTTGCCTCATGATGATTGCTAAAGGCCTGAGCAGAGTACCTTGTAGATCTTGATGGCAGTGCGTGGCCGGTACGTGGTTTGCTAAATATGTATAACTAACACAGTTAATAAAGCTAAATATAATTGCTGAAATTATTACTATAGAGCATAGAACCAAGTGAGAAATTTCTGCAGTTGCTGAAAACGTCTCCGAGTCTGACAGAATGAGAGACATACGCACAGTACCTATACCCGAAGGCTAGCAATCGCTGCTGAGCAATGTTCTTCTGGCAGGCCATGTATCTCAGCTCCTCAGTCTTGCCTCAGAATCTCCATCATGGCATTATAACTTTATCAGCAATTGCTTATCAGTGCAGTTGAAGTAAAATCTGTCATTCTTCAAAAACATACAGTAAAATTCAATATCCTACAGAAAAACATGAAACAACAAAGTTACTGTATAAGCACAGGAGATATCTAATGCACACATGGATATGCTGCCATAAGAAATTAAAATTTCTGAACTCTGTTTTAAGGTGAGTTGATTAGTAGGAGTCTTTATTTCATATGAGACTTTAATCTTTCTTCTAGGTATCTGGCTCCCTGTTGCCCCAGTTACAACACCCAGGTAATTAAAAGGGGGTTGCAGTAATTGGGCCTTACTCAAGTTGATCTCTTACTTTTAAAACTTCTGTCATGCATCTTCTGTAGCTCCAGTCACTGGAATATCATCTACATGAGGTAATAATTTGGGGTTTTTTTGTAGCTCTTAATGTCTTGTAGCTCTTATGGCTCTTAGCATCACACCCATAGAGACACATATTTGTATATTAAAAAATGTATATGTTTACATGTGTATGAAATATGCAGATGTTACAATATATGTCAGTGGTCTATTAAGCGTGACCACTGTTAAAATAGTATTAATAATACATCAAGCCTCATCAATAGAAATAGGATTTCTCTTGTTTGAAGACTAAGGTGCTTTTAAACTGGATCCATTTTCTTTTATTTCCTCCAATTGGGCATATTTTCCTCTTGCTTTTAACTTCAGTCATGGCAACTAATGTAAAAAAGCCTGCCCCAAGAGCCAGAAGCTCCCCATGCCCCTGCCTGCAGGCCCCTATGACTCTATAGATGTCTCCAACCTCCTGCTACCTGGCTCTTGCTTTCTGGCACTCACGGGGACATCTGTGCACCCTCAGTCCCATGCCACAGGGGAATGGGATGTATGCCGCAGCGCTGCGCGGCCAGAGCCATGGAGCCCTCGAGGGAGTCCAAACTAGAAGAAACAGTTTCTGCTCGATTAAGAGACCAATGTAGCTTTGCATAATGTGAAGAGAAGTGGTTCCATCGATCACAGTTAAAGCTTTGGAAAAGTACTCTGAAAATAGGATAAATTAATGGCCTCAACAGTGTTTTTGGTTTGTTTTGCAGGGTAGTACTTTGCGGGCCAACAACTTGGAGATGCGGCTTGACCTGATCGGTTAATTTTAGTGATATTTTAAAGAAGCGTGAAAGTATAGAAGGAGCATAGGAGCATGAGGAAGAAAGGAAAAAGCAAGGAAGGTTTGAAACAGAGGAAGAGCTAAGTTCCATGACTATTGAAGCTGGTTGAGTTGGAGAGAATCTGGGGTTATGCTGGGTCTTGGCCTCATCGGTGAAGAAGCTGTGTGCTAGGCAGATGGTGGGTGAGTGTAGCTGGAGTGTGGCGAGGGGTGGGCTGGGCTGTCTGGTCTGGGGCACACAGGGAGGCAGGGGAAAGACAGGGCGATCTGAAGGAATGTAGGGTGCAGGCTTTTCCTCTCCAATGGCTTCTCAGGCACACAAGGTCACTAACCAGGTGCCCCATGGCTCCTCCCGGAACTCTGACAGCCACATGAAGCACCCAAGGCACTGGCTTTTGCACAGAAATGGCACTGCTCTGGAACAGGACTGCCACCTTGACATGCTGCCAGCAAAAGCCCCCTGCCCAAAGGCTCTGCAGACATCTGTCAAACCAGTCCCCAATTCCCCAGCAGCTGCTAAACCTTGCCCCAAATGCACCATTGACCCTCAAAGTCCCAGGACTTCAAAACACCCCCAGGCTTGGACCAAAAGCCCCCAACCCCCAACCCTGCCCCAAGACCACAATGATTCCAACACTGCTCTGAACCCCACCTCAGAACCCCAATGCCCCCAAACCCACCCCCCCAAACAATGCCTTGATGCCACCCCCAAAGGTGGCAGGCTCCCCTGCAGTCCTGGATGTCTCTTCCCTCCCTCCGCTGGCAAACCCTGACCTCCTGGTGCCCAGGGGAGAATTTTGTGCCCCACGTCCCCCACCGCAGGGGAACAGGAGAGATGGCCCAATGCTGCTGGGATGCAGACATAGACTGCCGGAAACCCCGCAGGGGACAGATGCTCCTGAGGCACCGTCTCCTGCGCTCCCTGTTCCCATCCGAGGAAGATAAATACAAGCTAGCCCTTGGCTGCGCTTTATTCTCAGTTAATACAGAGGTCATTAGATTAATTAAGGGACACAGTGAGGACCCAGACAGGCCGCCACCCCAAGCCTGGGGTCCCTGAGACTCTCTCGTTCTCTTGGTGGAGCTGTTCTGGAGGCCTGCGGTGGGCTGCTTGTGGGTTTGCATGATGCTGTGGTCTTTCTGGGACTTTGTCAAAGGCTCTGGGATGTTTGGGATGGCCGGTGGGGCTTTCCCTCCTCACCTATGGGCTCTGGTTATGGAGGGGGGGACGGGGACACATTTGGTGGTCTGCAGGGCTGTCCCCATCATGTTACTACCATATTTGGAGTGGTGCAGGGGTCTTCTCAGGTCTCTGCATCTTCGGGGAATGGGTCGTAGCAATATCGTGGCATCCCTTTCCTGTTTTTTGGGAGGTAGTTTGGCCATGCCCAGAGCTCTTCCCCTCTTTTGGGAGAATTATATTAGGGTGTTCGGCTCTCTTCCCCCAGTTTCATTTGATCTCTGTGTACCCTGTTTAGTATGCCCTTCAAACAAATTTTAAATACGGAGGAGCTCTCCTCCAGACGGGTGGAAGGAAGGACAGGGCTATGATACAAAGTCATAAACAACCGTGGTGGCAGGGCCTGGGCACTGCGCTCTCGTTGGGGGTTAAGGGCACAGCTTAACTTTTTGCTATAGGGATGCAATCAGTGATAGGAAGTGCAAATGGATAACAGGGAGAAGACTGGTGAACAGGTTTTTATGAATAACACCTATCAAATTGGATGAAACAGGGAAGCAAAAATGCGGTTCAGGCCCTGGTGTGTCCCTAAAAATGCAGGGCTCCTGATATCACCAGAAACAGCTAAAGAAGGAGGCGTTTCTGTGTGGATAGGTAAGATTATCAATAAAAAATGTTATTTCTGTCTCTCAGGGCAGCTCTAAGGACTAAATAATCCATTCCTACCCTGTGAATATTGTTAATTGTGGCTGGATTAGCTTTGCTTTGGTAGTTTCATATTTTGTTACCAGGTATGCATATGTGAAAAGAAAAAGATGTAATACCTACTTTTTAGATTCATTATGGTGGCTGAAGTTGATTACAGCCTGCCTTATGGCCCCTTTGGGGTGCACCAAGGCTCTGCATGTGCTCCAGAGCCCCCCAAGGCCTGCAGTTCACATTTCGAGTTGCCCCCAAACCTTCTGTGGGCCTTTCTGTGTATCCCTGCGCCCTATGTTTGTCTTGCAGCGTGCCACGAAGTTTTCAGTTTACCTTTCTTCCCCACCCTGGGGTTTTCTGAGTACTTTCTGGTGTGCTCCAGGATCGTATTTTCCTTCCTTTATGCACCAAGGCCTTCCCTTTGCTCTTCTGTGCTCCCAGAATCTTTTGTTTGCCCTATCACCCCCTGATGTTTTTCTTTTTCCCCCCTTTCATTGCACTCCAAAGCTCTCCATTTGTTCCCTTAATACTAATCCTTATTCCTTTTCATGCACCGCAGCTCTCTTCCCTTTAGCTTTCAGCAAGCTGCCCTCTGCAGCTGGACACCTCTGCTGCTCTGGCAGCCCCAGCTGTTCCTTGGGGTTGATTATGATGGCCCCGTGTCCCTGTGGGCTGCAGCTGCGGGGCAGGGATGGGGGAGCGGCAAGCCACCGGTGTGACAGCAATGCCCTCCAGCGTCCAGCGGGTCGCAGCCTGTAGGTAAGTAGGTGGGAATAACTGCAATGCCCGAGGTGGCTGCTCTTGTGCAGAAAGTATAAAGTTTAACAACCATATGAATTTTAACAAGGGTAAGTGCTGGATTTTGCACCTGGGGCACGACAACCCTGGCTGTACGGACAGGCTGGGGAATGAGAGACTGGGGAGCAGCTCTGCAGAGGGACCAGGGGGTTCTGGTCAACGGCAAGTTGAACGTGAGCCAGCAGCGTGCCCTGGCAGCCCCGAGGGCCAGCCGTGCCCTGGGGGGCACCGAGCCCTGCATCGCAGCCGGGCGAGGGGGGGGATTGTCCCGCTCTGCCCCGCGCTGGGGCGGCCTCACCTCGAGTGCTGTGGGCAGGGTTGGGCGCCGCAGGACATTGGGGGTATAAAGCTATGGGAGAGGGTCCAGAAAAGGGCCATGGAGTTGGTGAAGGGTTCAGAGGGGAAACTGTACGAGGGGCGGCTGAAGTCCCTGGGTTTGTTCAGCTGGAGCAGAGGAGGCCGAGGGCAGCCTCATGGCGCTCTGCAGCCCCCTCCCGAGGGGAGGAGGAGGGGCAGGGCTGGTCTCTGCTCTCTGGTGACCAACGCCAGGCCCCGAGGGAACGGCAGGGAGATGTGCCAGGGGAGGGTTAGGCTGGGCATTAGGGAAAGGTCCTTCCCCCAGAGGGTGGTGGAGCCCTGGCACAGGCTCCCCAGGGAGGCATCGCGGCACCAGCCTGGCGATATTCCAGAAGCACCTGGACACAGCCCTCAGCCACGGTGTGAATGTGGGGTGTCCTGTGCAGGGACAGGAGCTGGGCTCGATGGTCCTTGTGGCCCCCTCCCAGCTCAGGGCATTCTGTGATTCTAGCAAGTCGGGACCGCAGCAGCGGCGCCGCTGCCGCTCGGCGGCCGAAAGCCGGTACTGCACGCGGAGCACCGCCCACGCGGGGCCGCGCCGCCGTGCCCCGCGTAGCCGTCCGCCGGTGACGGCGTTGCCGTGCCTGCGGGGCGCTGCCGGTCGCTGCCCGCCCCAGGCGCGCGCTGCCCGGCGGAGCGCGGGACTGCGGCACCGCTGCCGCCCCCGGGCACGCGCCCCGCGCTCGCCGCCGCCGCCTGGCGGCCGAAGCGCGATAAAGCCTCCCGGCGCTCGCGCGCCGCCTCTGGCCCCTCCGGCGCCCCGT
This sequence comes from Phalacrocorax carbo, assembly GCF_963921805.1. NCBI lineage: Eukaryota > Metazoa > Chordata > Aves > Suliformes > Phalacrocoracidae > Phalacrocorax > Phalacrocorax carbo. Next base: position 9,918,389 of record NC_087528.1, read on the forward strand.
CGGCGGCCGGCGCATGCGCGGTTCCCCGGAGCGCCATGGCGGCAAGTGAGGGCCGGAGCCAGCGGTGAGGCGAGCGGGTCCTTTCGGCGGACGCGGGGGTGTTTCCTGCCCGCCCTCGGGTGGCGGGACGGGAAGCTTCAAGCCGCCCGCTGCGGCAGGGTCCCGGTCTCACCCGGAGGCGAGCCGTGTGAGGGCAGCCCAGGGGGTTACCCGAGGGCTGCTGGGAGGGGCGAGGGGAGGAGGCGGACATTGCCCCTCAGGGCGCAGACGTCGGGCGCCTTCCCGAGTCACCAGAGCTGCCACTGAGCCTCCCCTGGCCCAGCTCGGCCCCGGCAGCTGCCTCCAGCTCCCCTGGAGCCTGTCGCGTAGCCCCGGGCCGCCCGCAGGGCCTGCCGTGGAGGCCGCGAGCTGGCCCTCGGATGCGCTGGTGCCGGTAGCAGCGGGGCGGGGGAGGAGCGGCGTCTCGGGAAGCCCCTGCGGAAGGAGAAGCTTCAGCCAGGGGCGATTTCGGGTCGCTGTTTCTTCTTTCCCTCTCCCAGAGGCCGCGGTTCCTGCCCTGGGGATGACTGCAGCCGCCTCAGGCTTGCGTGGGTAGTCTCTGCCTGGCTTTTCTCTCCTCACAGTGTGGGGGCAAAAAAGGACGGGTGGAGCGTGTACTGGATATGGAGCTGCTGTGGCTGAAACTGGAGAGACCAGATAAAGGTAAAGAAGAAGACATCAAAGGCCACCTGGGTGGCAGCTGCTTCCCACTGCAGGCAAGAGAACCTGCCTCTCTGTGAGAAAGTATCCTTCTTTGTAGTCTGCAGCAGGCCAGGTTGCCAGCGTGCGCCGTGGGGTCTGTATGCGTAACCCAAAGTGTGGTACAGCTGTGTAGTGCACAAGTGAGCCGGGCTATATGTTTAGGAAGCCTCATCTCATAAGATCTGTGAGACACCCATGTGTCCTCTGAAGGGGAGGCCAGCCAAGTGACCAGAGTTATAGAAGGGGAAGGGAGGAGAAAAGGAGAAGGAGGCATCTGACCTGTCAAATTCTCCTGGCAGCATTGAGAGCGAGAGCTACAGTGACTCCCAGGCCCTTGGGACCCTGCCTCCCCTCTTGTGCATCCTGGGCCCTCCCTGCCTCTCCCCTGGCCCCCTTCTCTTTGCCATGCTGCTGTGATTCTTCCCCCCCACCCCGTACTTCTCATCTATTATTTTGTCCTGCTCCCTTTTCCTCTTTATCTCTCTTGTTCTGCTCCCTTTTCTTTTTCTCTCTGCACTTCTGTCCTGCTCCCTCTCCCTTTTTTTCATTCTCTGTCCTGCACCAATCACTGCTGTTTCCTTTTCCATCTCTTTGTCCTGATCTGCATCTCTTTTTTTTTTTCTCCACAGTTTCTCTGGCCTGTTCCCTGGCATTCTTCTCCCCTCTGCACCTGTACATGCCACTCTGTGCCCCTGCCTTCCTATCTCTCTCCTTCCTTTCTTTTCTCTCTCTCTTTTTCTTGCTCGATGTCACTTATTCTCATTCTGTATCTCACTGTCCCTGTTCTTCCTGTTAATCTCTTACTCTTTCTGTCCCTTTGTGCTGCTCCCTGGCCCTATTAGTTATTGCTTCACCTCTCTGTCCTTTTTTTTTCTCATGGTCCACCTCTCTGTCCTTCTCTCTGTTGCTCTTGTTTACTCTCTATCTCAGCATCCTGCTCCCTGTCCCTCTCTTTTTCACAATATTGCACTTTCCTGTTCCCTGTCCCTCACCTGTTTTCTATATTGCTCTGTCCTTCCTCCTGTTTTTCCTTGTCCTTCTGGACTGCTATCCATCACTGGTTTTTTCTTTCTCCATCTCTCCGCCATGATCCTGTCACTCTCCTCCTCCTGTCTCTAATGTTTTTTTTTCTCCGTCTCTACCCTGCTGCCAGTCCGTTTCCTGTTACCCTCTCTGTCCTTCATCGTCCCCCTAACTTTTTGTCTGGGTATCTGGTGCAGCCTTACCTCGAGTGCTTTGTGCAATTTTGGGCGCCACAGGACATTAAGGACATTAAGCTAAGGGAGAGTGTCCAGAGAAGGGCCATGGAGTTGGTGAAGGGTTCAGAGGGGAAGCTGTACGAGGGGCGGCTGAAGTCCCTGGGTTTGTTCAGCTGGAGCAGAGGAGGCCGAGGGCAGCCTCATGGCCTCTGCAGCTCCCTCCCGAGGGGAGGAGGAGGGGCAGGCGCGGATCTCTGCTTTCTGGTGACCAACGCCAGGACCCGAGGGAACGGCAGGGAGATGTGCCAGGGGAGGGTTAGGCTGGGCATTAGGGAAAGGCTCTATCCCCCAGAGGGTGGTGGAGCCCTGGCACAGGCTCCCCAGGGAGGCAGTCCCTTCCAGCTGAGGACATTCTGTTATTCGATGATTCTATCTCTATACCACTGCCTGTCCCATCTTTCTCACTATATCCCCCTGCCCAGCTTGCTGTCCCATTATTCCCCTCTGTCCTGCTCCCTGGTCTTTTTTCTCATCCTGCAGTCCAGCACTGTTTTTTCTTTCTCCCTCTCTGTCCTGATCTGTGTGTCTCTCTGTTTTCCTCAGTCTCTCTGCCTTGTTCCCTGTCTTTTTATCTTGCTCCCTCCCTTATTCCTCTCAATCTCTTTCTCTCGAGCCATCTGTTCTGCTCCCCACTCATCATTTTCTCTCTTTCCCTCTGTCCTCCTCCCTGACCCTGTTTTTCTTCTGCCATGTCCCCACAGGGCTCCTCATCCCTTTTTTGTTGACTTATCCATCTCACTGTCCTTTTCCCTGTGCCTTTCTTTCTGCTCCTCAGTCCTTCTCCCTAATTTTATTTTTCTCTTTCTGTTCCTCTATCCTGCTTTCCCTCGCTGTATTTTCATTTTCTGTATCTGTTCCTGTTTCCCCAAAAAGCGGGTTTGTTCACCCAGGTTTTCTGGCCTATGGGCATGATTTTTAGTATTATGAAGATAGTTCACCTAAAGGACACTTGGTTTTGGTTCTTATCAACATGCATAAACATTCCAATTAGTTGTCCCCCTTGACTTTAGACTTGACCACCCACCTTTCAGTGTCTTCTGAGGCACGCTATTCCCTTTCAGCAGTCACTCAGTTCATCAAAGATCTAATCACAAAACAAATGCTTCCCTCTCTCTCAGCTCCCTTCTCTGACTGCCAGATTCTGTTTTGCAAGGATCGCATAGTTCATTGTTATTACTTAGTGGAAAATTCCATTTTCTTTGGGATATCATTTTTTTCCCCCTTTGAGACTATGAGACCTTTTTTATGTGTCTCATAAGTCTCAGTCCTTTTCATAAGCAGTATATCATACTCGTAATACATCCAACTAATATACAGTCATATTTGTAACAAGCTTTGCAACTATCCAGTAAGGGAGAATCCAAGCTTATGTAATATTTTGTTTAACTATCAGATTTTTATTGAAGCCTTTAGGTCCTGGCTTGACTTTGCCACTTTTTAAATTCAGTTTAATTAATCATCTAGATTTTCAGTAATGTTTGGGATGTGAACACAATGGTCCTTATAAGAAATTTATATATGGACAAACTCCATGACCATGTTGTAAAATCTGAATGCAGTTAGTTTACCCACTGTTATTGAATTATTAGCTATTATGTTTTTCAAAGGTTTGATTTAAATCTAGAACTAAGATTCCCCAATCTGGGAGGGGGAGTTTGCAATGGATTTTGGTAGTGGAAGACATGTGATCATGCAGTCAAGCTGCTGCTATTGTGGATTCTCCCAAATGACTGGATAAGTTGTAGGATTAAATTTCCTTTACAGACAAATACTGAATATATAGCTATCATCTTGGCATAGTTAGATTAATATTTCCTGAGGGTTTCTATAACTATCCTTGTGGGGAAAATAGGCACTAAATCTCTACATAGACAAGTCCTGTTTCCTAAGCACAGTTTATCTCAAGGGTCTCTGGTCAATTGAAGTCTAACCTTTCCAGTTGGAGTGGAGGTCCATTTATCTTGATCGGGCCTTGGCGCCCTTTTTACCCATGTACAATAAACCCAGGAATCAATTCCTTCTACCTTAACCGCAGTATAAGCTTTAAGTAATACAGCATAGGGTTCTTCCCACTTCTATTTCAAAGGTTCATCTTTCCAGATTTGTATGTAGACAGCGTCTCCTGGCTGGAATGGGTGGACCGGTGCGTCCAAGGGAAGAGAAGCCCATTGATTTATGTACCTGTGCAGTGAAGACAAAGTCTGCGAGAGAGAAATCAAACATTGTTTGATGGCAGCCTGTGCTTTTATATGGAATTGGTCTCCCTTGATGTTTAAAAGGTTTGTGGGATATGCTTCCCAGTATAGGATCTCAAAGGGGCTTACCCCCTCCTTAACCCTAGGGGTTATTTGAATTCACAAAAGAGGTAAAGGTCAGGCTTCTATCCATTTAAGGTGTGCTTCCTGGCAAAGTTTAGAAACTTGCCTCTTGAAGGTCCTATTCAGCCTTTCTACTTTCCCAGTAGATTGAGGCCTCCAGGGCATGTGTACTACTTCTGCAATAAAATGAGGCCCATTGTCAGAGGAGATACCTTCTGGAATACCAAATCGAGGTATAATTTCCTTGAATAAAATCCTAATTACTCTGTAGCTTTGTTGGTATGACAAGGGAAAGCCTCTGACCAACGAGAGAAAGTGTGTATTAATACCAATAGATATTTATACTGATTACATCTCTCCAACTCCGAAAAGCCAATCTGCCAGTATTCCCCAGGAGCTATTCCTTGTCTTCTGTCCTCCCATAACCTTCTTACTGATTTTTGGGTTATTAGCACAACAGACATTACCTTTTTTCACTACAATATCTGCTATAGTTTGTATCTTGGGCCTAAAACCGCTTCGCTTAGCAGTTAATACCAGTGCAACTGCTCCTGTCTGCGTTTCTTGGTGTAGCCTTGTAAGTAACATTTCCATCACTTCCTCAGGAACCAGTAATGGTTTCAGTGGGGTCACCTACCAACATCGATCATTTTTGGAGCAATCTAATTGCTGTTAATTGGTTTTCTTTCTCAACATATTTTGGTGGTGATGGTTCTAAACAAGATCCTGGAATTAAGGCTCCTTCAGATCGGCTTTTCCATTACCTTTCACAACTTTGCTATTTCCCCTTTGGTGAGCTTTACAGTGTATTATTGCAGCCTCCTTTGGTTGAAGAACTGCTTGCAGAAGTTTCATAACTTCTGTTCCATATTTATTGGAGCCCCTTGTGAGTTTAATTGCCCTGTGTGACGGACGTTCCCTTAATTACTCCTGGTTTTAGTTTGGTCTTTATCAGAGTCACATTCTCGGGTCACCCTGACATTCCTGATGGCCACACCATGGGTGTTACTGCATGTGATAACTTTTTCTGGAGTATTTCCTCCTTCTGCAGGATCCTTCTCAGCAGGTACATCTGGGGTCTCTATGCATTCTCTGGGGGAATATGTAACTGGACAGAATCTTCAGAGAAGGTTAATTGCACATTTAATTGGCAGAGTAAATCCTGTCCAAATACTGGTAAAGGACATTCTGACATATAGAGGAGTTCATGTGTTAATTTATTACTCCCCATTGTGAGCTCCGTAGGCTATAAAAACAGCCTCAAACTTCTTTTCCCTGTAGCACCAGCAACACTTACCTTAGTCTTGCTTAAAAGTCCCTTACAACTAGTTATCATCCCATATATTTCTGATTGTGGGACACCGGCTTGTACAAGATCATTCCACATCTGTTTCCTCGTGCTGTAACTCCTTTTGGTTTTGCCGGCTTTCCTTTATTCACCACCCAACCAGATGGTCCTGAAATTACAGCCCCAGTTTCCCTCAAGGTATTTGCTAGGGTGCCTGCATTACCTGTTGCCTCTGGAATAATCAAGGGTTTTAGTGAAGTAGGCGCTTCCCTCAAAAACCACATTTTGATACTTCTTGTTACTGCTGCCCTGTCTGGATTGGATCCCGTAACCCACACATGAGCCATTGCTGTTACCAAAATGTTCTGAGGCACAGCAGAGTCAGGTGATCGCAGTACAGCACTACAGCCAGCAGCAAAAGCAACAAAGCAGCTGCTAATGAACATAACGAGATTCTGACATATGGTAAGGCAGGCAAGCCTCCTCACAGACATGATGCCTCCTGAGACCTTCCTCATTCTCCACAGCACCCTGTAGCACTTCATCTCTGTTTCCATCTCTCTCGTGTTCCATCTTTCTTTGCTATGAAGCGTTCCTTTATGTGTCTCTGCCACTGAGTGTGTCAGTTCAGTTCCTCTCTCACTCAGTCATCTGTAGTTTGCCTAGATGCTCTCCTGAGACTCCAAGGCCCTCAGCCTTGTGTCCCCAAGCCTTCTTTTCTTACCCTGCCCCTTCATAATTCCTCTACTCTCTATAACAATCTGCTCTAAGTCTGTTTTTGTACTCCACAGCACTGTTGTAGCACTTAGCTCCCTTTTGATTTTTTTATTTCCTTGCCTTCCCACTTCAGAGTTCTGTTATCTTACTCTTTGCTGTTTAGGATGCCTTCATTCAGTCCCCAGCCCCCTGATGACATCTGTACTTTGTTGAAACACCCTTTCAGAGTTCCTCATTATTGCTGAGGCTTCTTTGGTCTCTCAGGCCTCCTTGGGACTCCTCTGCTCCCTGGGCTGAGGTCTCGTGAGACATTCCATATGCCCTAGAGCCCTGTTTTAGCTCAGCAGGACACTTTGCACCCCTCTTTTCCCCTCTGAACCCTTCCTGAGTCTGTGTCTGTTATCCCAGTTGGTTCTTCTGTCCTCTCGTCTTCGATGAACCTCCATTCCTAGTGCCCTAAGGACGTCTGTACTTTGTTCAATTCCCTTTTGAGCTCATTGCATCCCCAAGACTTCTTTGGTCTCTGTGGGCCTTTCAGGACCTTCCTAATCCGTGTGTCAGTGCCTCTTGTTCTGTCAGCACCTGTTCCAAAGCCATCCTTGTGCTCCACAGCAGTCTGTTTTCTGTCTTATAGTATGTGCCTATTCGGTATCTGGTACCCCAGTGATGGTCTGTCGTTGGCTCAGCTCTACCCCTATTTCCTTTGGAGTTTGTGGGGCTGAGTTTTTGAGCTCTATCGGTCTCTGTGTATATTTGAGTCATCTGCCAGTAACGCTAACTTTTGTGTGTTAGTGGGTGGTTTGACTTACTCTTGCAAGCTGAAGTGGAAACGTTGGCAGGCAGAAGCAAGCGGGGTGACGGTGGCGGCAGGCACAAGTCCGCACGCAGGGGTGACGGTGGCGGCAGACTGGAGAAGGCAGCTGGCACTTGCCTGCAGGTGGCATTTCCCCTGTGCCGTTACCCTGCCAGTGGCATTTCCCCGTGTGCCCCTGCTGCTGCCAGAGGCACTTCCCCTGCTGGCACCTGCCTGCCTACAGTGGTTTCCCTTGTGCAGGTGTTGGCTGGGATGAAGTTAATTTTCTTTATGGTAGCTAGTATGGGGCTATGATTTGGATTTGTGCTGAAAACAGTGTTGATAATACAGAGATGTTTTCACTACTGCTGAGCAGGGCTTAAGTGGAGTCAAGGCCTTTTCTGCCTTTCACTCCACCCCACCAGCGAGCAGGCTGGGGGTGCACAAGAAGCTGAGAGGGGACACAGCCGGGACAGCTGACCCCAACTGACCCCAGGGATGTCCCACACCTTATGGCGTCATGCTCAGCATAGGCAGGTGGGAGAAGAAGGAGGAAAGGGAGGCATTCGGAGTTGTGGCATTTTGCAAGTCACTGTTACACGTGAAGGAGCCCTGCTTTCCTGGAGATGGCTGAACAGCCACCTGCTGATGGTGAGTGAATGAACTGTTTTGCTTTGCTTGCCTTTGTGGCTTTTGCTTTACTTATTAAACTGTCTATCTCAACACATGAGTTTTCTCACTTTTATTCTTTCGACTCTGTTGCCCATCCCACCAGTGGGAGTGAGTGAGTGGTTGTGTGGAGCTTGGTTGTGAGCTGGGGTTAAACCACAACACCCCTGCCGGCCCGTGCCTCCCAACGGCACTTCCTCTGCACCCACAGCAAGGACTTACAGCAGAGGGAAACAGAACCAAAAGCAACATCCATGGTACCACAGTGGGGTGAAGAAGATCTGATTTGAGTGCTCCTTTCCCAGCCTATAGCAGCAGATATGTTCTTTCCTCCAAAAAAGAAGGCTTCTGTCCCCAAAAAACTCTTCCTAATTTCTTTTAGGCACAGCTCTACTCTTCTGAGAGTTTACAGCAGTCCTGTTTGGGAAAAAAAACCCAGGAACTGCACTTGTACTAAGGCGCTGTATAAAGAGGAAAAATATTTTTCCTTCTATTTCTAAATCCTTGCACAGTCTGGACTCTTTTCAGGTAACCTTAGCTTTGATCTATTGTATAAACGTAATATTCATCGTGATATAACAGAGTTCACAACTGGCTCAGTCAAAATAATAGACTTAGTAAATACATAAAAGCCTTTTAATAGCTGGGAATTGCTGTATCTTCATGAAGTTTTGACTATATTCCACCAGATTAAAATTAAAAAGACAAAATCCAATAAATAAGCTGAGAGGTGAGTTAAAAGGGTAGCTTAGCGCAGTATAAGGCCCCCGCTGTGGGGGTGGGTGTGAAGAAAGACCCCAAACAACCCCTAACAGCACTAGTCTCCTGTGCCAAACGAGTCAAAATTAAGCATAGAGGATTTTCTGTATTTCTAAAATTAATTAATAACATATCTTTGGCTCTCTTTCATTGTGAACTTTTCCCTTTAGATATGATTGTAGCAAACTTCAAGAATCACACAGCATCCCACATCTTTTGTGTTTTCCTGCTGTAAGTTTCAGCTACAGGTTTATGAATAATTAAACTGTATAGAAGTGAGTCAGCAAGTATTCAAACTGTTTCATGGATCTGCTTTTCCAGTTATGCTGCTGCTGATTTTTACTTAAAAGCCTAATACTAGATTAGGTCTAATGCAAACTTTTTCAGCTTTATTCAAATCAAGCATGAATGATAAATCATTTGAGGATGAAGTACTGCCTCTGAACTACCAAGTGGAGAGCCCTAGGGTGCAGTATTCGTCACGTAGTGTCTGCATGCAGGATACCCAAACCTATCTTCAGATGTAGAAACATTGTAGGCTTTTCGGCTAAGGCAACAGAGCGGCTATGTCAGTATGCTTTCCTATCCATTAGAGTTACTGTTGAAAGCACACACTGAAATTGCCAGCATTATGGGCTAATTTTTCAGGGAGATTGCTATCATACTTCTGTTCAGCCTGGAAGGGGACTATGGCCTCCATGACCCAATGCCTTTTCTAAGGGAGCCCTCCCATCCACCCTTGCACAGGAACAAGCATGCGGAGGAGATAGTCTCAACCTGCAGGTGGTTGCAAAACCAAATGACTGTTCAAAAGGCCAAACATCTTTAATTCAACAAACCAGTCACCTGTACAAAAGGCCACCTGAGAGTTAAAAAAATAAAAATCTATGGCCATGCTATTGTGTTACAAAATGGAAGACATGCAGAGCGTGTCTGTTTCAGGGTTCAACACATCCTTCCTGATCACAGATACAGTCCTCTGACCTCTGAAGAATTTGAGATTAACTGATCGTTTCAGTCACGAAAAGCATTGTGAGAATTCAGCTGGTTTAAACCTGTGCTGCTGTCCTCAGCGAAGCACCAGGAAAGGATGGGGGACTCAGGGAGCTTCTTGTGCTGCTTGTGAAGACCTGGAGCTGGATGACTGTGGCAATCAGAGTCTTCAGTGAATGGGTGGATTTGGTGAAGGTACATTTATGAAAACTGCCATGAGATCATGTATCAAACGAGCATCTTTTTTTTTAGCTGACCGCTGTGTGCCGTTACTGAGGCGTATGCTGCTGGCATAGACTCCTGGTTTTGTCACTTGTAGATATTTTTCAAGGTGTGAGGTTTTCCTTGTCAGGAACCCTTTTGGTTTTTCCAACAGCTGTAGAATTGAAGGAAGAAGCATCTGTGAGGCCACCGAAGGCACAGGTTGATTTCGGTAAGAATTATAATCTGATTGCCTGTATTTAGGCTTGGAAATCTGGAGCGCGAAGTCCTCAGGGTGGCTACGCTGTCCCATCTGCTACTGGACCCCCTTTTGCTCTGACGGGAAAGGATTGCCTCTTCATTGCCCAGTGAGTTCATGGCAGCTCTGCTGAAACGCTGCCCTGGTCGCTGTGGCCCGTCAGCCTTTGCCTTAGAGGGTCTCTAGGACAGGCCTGAAACACCACTGGGCGTTACACCACGGGGCAGGACCTCAGGAGAGCCACTAGCAGTAATTTTTTTTACCTATATATATTAATGTGTCTTAATATAACAACTGCAGTGCAACTAGCATGTTTACTGGGTTTCGCAAGCACTTGTGCAACTCATATTTTCCACAGCTAGCCTTGCATTTTATCTAACTGTAGACGTGTGAACATCTCAGCTTGTTCTCCTTGGCTTCCTTTAGAGAACTAGGCACCTTTGCAAGGTAATTAATCCATTTCATCTTAAAATCATTTTAAGATGAGATGAATCATGTCAAGACAGCTATTCCTCTTGATTTACTAGAAAGGAAGCACAAGATAAAAATCTCAGGCTTTAAATAACTTCTAACCAACAAGTTAACCTTAAACAAATTCAGACTTAGAAATGTAATTCTTAGACTCTTAGAGAGAAACAGGCAACATTTGTTTCTAAAGGATGGACTAGTTTAGTAACTGAGAGGAGACATCTCAGCTTCTGCCATTAAACAAGCTCCCATAAACCCTGGAGCCAAGTTGGCTACGGGCTATAGGGTGGAAGCTGTATGTCAGCGTCAAGGGGTGTCTGTAGAAGTACTCAATGCACGAGCACTGGAACCACTGCAAAGTCATGGAGGGGCTGGAATCTGTTGACTTAGACTTGATGCGGGGGGGAAATGGGCATCCACTGAACGTGGTCCTAGTAAATACATCTATGCCTTCACTGAATGTCCTCCTGCCATTGTAGAAATGTGAGTTCATCGTTTACCATAATTACACCCCAAAAAGTCAAATCCTACCATTAAAAATCTGATGGAACATTAATACAGGTCCTGGGAAAACAAAAGCAAAAAAGTACCAGCATAAGCAAGGCTTTTCTTAGAAGAATTAAACCTAACAGGCTTGCAGTTGTTTTTTCCCAATTTATATTTATCTGACATTCCCGAGTAACTCGCTGGTCTCCATCTCAAACAGATCCACAGGCCTTGTGTTTTGTCCACAAACCCCCACCACATATGGCGGGGGGATACTTCGCACAGTTGTGTCCCAAGTTCTCTACTCTGTTGTAGGACAATTATTTCTGAAGTAAGAGGTGGTTTAATGTTATCTCACTTTAAGTATACTGTAGTCTCGTGTTGTGAAGGAGGAGGGAAGAGCAGAGCGTGATACCGAGGGAGGCAGGTATTTCCAGATTTTATTCATGTGACGCCCTATTTACTCCATAGAGCCTATCCCAGCCTTTTCCATGCACATCACTTTGCAAAACAAATCCCCCCTTTGGCCATATTTAGGAAAATATTCTTTCTTAAATTGAAATTGGCTCTTTAGTGGGCAGAGCTGTGAGTGGGAGCCATTCCCCTAAAGGACTGTCAGCCCACGCCTGGATGTTCAGCAGTCTCCTGGGCCGGGATATGCCTCTGCGGGGGAAGCTGCACACCAATGTTGCAGACTGAGACTACTCCAAGGAACCGGCTCCCGCCGAGGTAAGGCTTAGCAGTGTGATTGCTTGGCTGTATTACTGTGGGAGTGAGGAAATTATTCTGTGCTTATTTTTCATAATAAAACCAGCTGACTGGGGACTATGCCATGGCACCAAATGCAGAGGTGGAGTTCATACCAGCTGTTAGCCCAGCCTCCCCTTCACAGTGAATATCATTTAGCAATCTCATAAACAATGTTACGGAAATGAGATCCAGAAAGAAAAGCCTGTATGCTTTTTCCACTGTTGGTGCAACCCGTAAGGCACGTTACCCGTAGGAAACATAACGTTTTGTCAACTGTACCTTGACCATTTCGTTTCTGTAGAACCCACCATATCGCCAGTGCTGCTGCACAAAACCCAACAATCACTACCGGGGTGATGATGCCAATGCTGCTCTTTTTGCTTTTTGGAAGTGGAAGATCACCTGCAGGGTAGAAGAAAATAAAGAGTCCAAGTGATTCAAACAGGTGTGCCAAGAAATGAGCCTGCCTCATAAGCACCAGCTGGGAAGAATTGGTGCTTCTGTAATGTACGCCACAAAAGCTGATCATGAGAGAGGGAACTGATGAACGAGAGAACACATAGCATCTGCTTAGGATATCTTAATGAAGATGCCTGTAACGATAAAAACAAACCCCATTCTATCAATATTTGAAGCTAATCATTGACTACCCACCACAACAGATACCTTTGAATATCTATCATCTGAACCGAGAACAAGAGGTGTGAGACCTTATATCCTTAAAATGGATTGTTTTTCTGCTAAAACAAGCTATGCAATAAGTAGAAAATAAAAGCTCGAAGAATGTTTTTCAGGGCAGCATCATTCTGCATGGCGTCTGGCTAGTGTGCGTTTCGGAAACAAGGCTCTGGTAGCACAAGACATTCAGCTAGGTAATACATCATTAACGATGGATTCAAAGGCCACTCTGAAAATCTGTTTTGAGCATTTTTTAAAGACCTCAGTGCACAGGAATTTAAACATGTAAATGTCTAGAAAGGTTATTTTAATATTTGTCCAATTTGGAAGAGAATTACTAGAATCATCCAGCACACTTTCAAAAATTACTGAAGAAAAACCCCAAACGACACAGCAAAAAATGAAGAGCCGTGCCCCTACCAAGGGCTCTCCCCAGAAAAGAATGAATAGTGATTACTTGTCTCAAGCAAAGACTCCCTGTTTGTTGTTTGTCCACAGCCTAAGGAAGACAACAGGGATTTCTACAGTGAAAGAAATTTGGACATAAAAAATAACAGTGACAAATGTCCTCTTAGTCTGGAGGTAGTGTCTCATTTATCATTTACTGGTAAGTGCAATTCTTGGAAGCTTGTTGCACACCCATCATGTACCACCTTCCCTCAGCATCCCTGTATCTATAGCTAGACAGCAAGCGTTACAGAAGCCTATACCTATGGATATATATTTCCAGGACTGGGCACCTATACGGGCTAGGGGAAAGTCTCTGGGTTTGGATGGCTACAGCATATGTGGGTCCAAGGTATGAATGCAGAGTACATCCCTCTGCCTCCATGTAAAACTCTGTTCACATCAAGCTGCCCGGGCAAAACTTTCTCAAAGCCAAGGGCAAACAAACACGTGACGAGATTAACCTAGGTCTCCAGTGCTGTAGGCTGTTGATGGTCTGGTTTTCTCATCTGGTGGTTCAGGGTAGCAGGTCAGGCGAGAGTTGGGCACCGAAATGTCAGTCTTTGCATCACAGCAGATTTGAACGTTACCCCACACGTTTTCTGAGGAAACTGAAAGATAAAAGAAGTTTTAATTATAAATATGGATCATTTGTAGCATCTTCATTCAAGGGTTCAACAGGTTAAAGAGTTTAATAGGTTAAAAAAGTGGATCCTTCATGTACCACCAAAAATCAGAGATTCGTAGGAATTTAATTCACCAACTGTTCAAATCAACCAGTCAGCATTTAGATTTTCTTCTCGCTAATGCTGATGAACTGTTCTATGAACCAGTAATGGAAATCTTCACATTTGAAGAAGGCAAAAAAGTTTTCACATGTAATTGAGAACACCAAAACATTTGTAAAAAGCTTATCATTAACTTTCTGCATTTAAATTCTAGTCAAATAATAATTATGACAATATTTTGCACCTTCCACTTACCCATACGAACCGAAGAAGAAGAACAAGCAAGATTAGCGGCTGTATAAATCTAAAAGACCCCAGCGTGCATCTTCCGCCCAGCCTGCGTGCCACTGTGCCGTTATAGAACTTACTCCTCTTCTAAGAGCTGGGAAACGTAAAGGCCGTTATCTTGGTAACGCCTTCCTGCCTACGCATCCTACACTCAGCAGATCCCCCTGTTACTCTCTCAAGAGATATAAGCATCTACGTCTGCAGCAATTTCCCGTTTTCGCTATGGATGCTTTAGTGTCATCCGAGCTTTACACAGTGGCAACAGCATGTAGATATTTTGCAGTGGTAAGCGTAAATCCAGGAGAGAAATGGTTTACAGTGATCAGAAATTAAATATACGAGGAATTTTTAGGCTGAGTAAAAGCATATGTAGGGTAGGATTTTTTTCTTATTTTCTTCTGTCAGCAACAAGATTAGAAAGGATGCGCCAAGTCCAACAAGGGAGGTGATGAAAGCCACTTTCAGTTAATCATCTACAGGTGCAATTGCAAAGCCAGCTATACATTCGGTTGGATGTTAACTGGTGAAATGTCATTGTCTTGAGTGGAGCTAACTAAATTACACTTGTCCAACCTGATCCACCATAAAGTTTTGCCCTCTTGGAGCCACTTGCTACAGGTACTGGTCTGGCATTTTTATCTCTGAATTTGAGAAAAGCTGGAAGGATACATCTTGGTTATTTACTGAATTGTGCAGAAGAGCAACACAGAATGGCTCTTTAGGCTAAACCTGGATTTCAGTGCGTACCGACCGAAGTAGATGGGATTCACACATTGCAAACTGGCACAGATTTTGACCATGAGAATTGCTGTTGCCAAAACAACAACAACAACAAAATCTTTATGAATCAGGGTACCATGAATTTATCTGAATCTCTACTAGTGTAGTTTTAAGCGGTGTTTGACCTGAGAGAATGTTATATATTTTTTCTGAATGACTTAATGACTTTTTTATCACAGAAGAAACTCATTTTCACAAGTTAGTTTACTCATTAACCTCACTGTCTGCCCAAATATATAACAGTTCAGTTTCATAACCAGGAATATGTTCTCCATATGTTGATAGCCAGGCTCTCAGTAGAGCATACCTGTAAGATCCAGGTAATTACATGCGTCTCCTGCTCCTATGGGTTTCTCCCAGAAGATGGCATAAAAACCTTCAGAAGTATTTTCTTGCTGAAAACACATCTTGATGTGTGTTTCGTTGGTCACCAACTGAAGTATTTCGTTTGAAAATACCTCACTTTGTGTTTCACCAATTTTTACAAACTCTTCGTAATTGGATGATTCACATACGTTGCTCTTACAGCCTTTGCAGTGGTAGACTGTCACATTTGTTTTGCCAGAGGAAGAGTCTCGCGTTCGCTCATCAGGGTTGCCACTGGGCATGGCAATATCTAAAAGAGAAAACAAAGAAAAATTATTTTCTACCAGTTACTACAGACTTCTAGTGTTAGAGAATGGGATCAGTTTTGCTGGACAAACCCAGTCGTGGTTTAGGAGACATATCTGCCAACAGGCAATTTTTATACGGTACTGGGCCCAGTCCCCAAAATAATTTTGGGGGTAGAAATTAATCCTAATTCCCCCACTGCTGCCACTGGGGTTTTAACTAGGAAACTGACTGCTTGGGAAGTGAATTGAAAGGCATTTGTTGAGCTAAGGGGTCCTCTGCCCAGAGAGGCTCGGGTGACTCATCCATTCTTATTTTCTTTCCTTCCAAAACTTTTTGGCACAATCCTGTTAGGTGTATCTCCAGCAGACCTCCAGATCCCAGGACAAATGAAAGTCACAGCTGAGCTGCCAGACTACATACAGTGGTATGCAGCGTCCCAGGTCTCTGCCACTGATTCGGTTCAGCATTTCTGCAGGCGACAGTTTTACAGCCAAGCCAAAACGCACCAGGAGCCTGGCTGAAGTGCTGGAGTATGCCGGGGCTGGGGCCGGAGAGCTGACAGAGGGGCTTTTTAGTCAGATTGCCCTGATAAAGAGCCAGTCCTTTGAGAGGGGACTCACCTCATCTGACTTCAGACAGAGCTAAAAAGTTACATGATAGCAACAGGTCAAATGAAACAATCTTCACCTTCTTTTCTGTTCTCACTTTAGTGGTTTTGTGATCTTAGTTTTAACTGGACAAAACTGAGCTTTCTAATAACAGTATAAAAGTTTTTAGCTACTAATGTGCAGTGAAAAGCACTGAGCTCAAACAAGGAAACTCACTTGGACAGGGAGCTGCAACGGTCAGGAGGAGGAAGCATAACCAAGTGAAGTGAAGAGAGTCCATCAGGCTGCCCTGGGTGCTCAGCTCCAGCAGTGTTGGATGCTCTCCTAGATTCTCCACGATCCCAGGGCAGGCTCACCAGGCTCCATCCTCCCTCATCTCCCTGTTTGGACAGTAAATATAGTGCTTAGCACCCATTGTCTTTCTTATTCTCTTGTTCCAGTCGAAAACACAACAGCTTCCAGGCTAAGTGTATAAAGCTTCTTCCAGCCCAGATTGCTGGAACACAGGCAAAGACACGCCGTCTTTCTGCAGGGAAGGGAAACCCCTCCTGAGCCTGGCGGCAGGCGGCTCCATGCCCAGGTGTTCCAGGCTCCTTGAGGCACTGGCCCTGCAGACATCACTCAGTAGTATGCACAGCAAATTACGTCTTCACTTGCTGTCACTTCCAAAACACACAAAAAAATTAGACAAGAAAGATGCTTTGTACTGAATGTTTGTTTATCTTGACCTAAGGTGAAGTATTTATTGTCAAACTGAATTTTATTTTTCATTTAGAAAACTGATAGGAAGTATTTGTTCAAATTAAATGAACAAACAAACAAAACAAGCAAAACCTCAGTATTCCTTTTCAAAAAATGTCTTCGGTTTAGTCAGAAATTCATCCTCAATCATTTCAATGAGACTATCATGAATTTGTGAAATATGTTTTAGCAAAACACAAGTTTCACTTTCCAAAGGAGAAAAAACTGGAAAAAATCACTTAACTTTCCTCACCAGCCTCGCTCTGGAAAGCACAAACTGCTTTGTGCCTAGGAGCTTTTAATTAGAATTAGAAGCTTTCATTGAAATATCTTCTTTTGGTATGTCGCTAGCTGAGAGGTACCTTGAGGCAGTTTCCAAATTAGTTATGCATTAATTCCTAAACCTTGAGCAGACATTAATAATTGCTTCTGTCCCATGATCTGTGCTAGTTCAGACCTGCTGAGAATCCCACCCCAATTCCCAGAAACAGGCAAGGTGAGAGGACCAAAATCTGCAAAACAAGCCTTTCCAGGTGCCAACAGGCCCTGGAGGTGCTCTTTGAAACCATCTGCAAAATGTCCTGTGGAATAAGATCTGGGGCTCCTCCGCAGTGCCCCAAAATCTCAGCACTTCCACATGGGGCCTAATTCCAGAGATTCTGGACCAAGCTGAGGTCCTGGCGCTGCTCCCTGCACACCCACAAATGTTCGATCCACCCACTCCCACCTCACAGCACCCAAGGAACACGTTCTTCTGTTTTAGGCACACTGCTCCTCCACACCATACAATCTTGCAAGAATTTCTGCTTGCCCCACCAGGTATTAACCACGCTCAGAGCATCCGATGAGCTCAGCATCTTTTCTCATCCTCTTTCCGTGCATCTAAAAAGAACTCCTATCTTTTTGATTGTTGGTGAGGTTTTTTCTTTTCAAAACCAGATGAGTCGGTACCATTTCACACATTACTCGCTTTAACCTGTTTCCTGCTTTGCAAAGCACCAGTTAACAACGTGTCAAGGGACTGTCATCAACCTCAGAATCACTGAGTCATAGAATCTTGTAGGTTGGAAAAGACCCTTAAGATCATTGCGTCCAACTGTGAACCCAACTGTGCCAGTCCACCACTAGCCCATGTCCCTAAGCACCACTTCTACACGTCTTTTAAATACCTCCAGAGTATTTTACATCCGCAGAGCATGTTCCTCAACCTCATGCAGTTCTCACAGACCAGCTGCAGTAAATCTGGCAGAGCTATTTGCCCAGAGGTCAAGCACAATAAGTGTTTTTCCCCCCCCAGTAGTTTTCAGCCTGAGGACTGTATCTTCTGTTCTTGTTCATTCTGTCTTCTCTTTTGTGGTTGTCTTGCCTCATCCTTGCCCCTCCTCTCATTCTGCTCAAACAACATCTCCCTTCCTCTTCTCTCTGGTGACATTCCCTCCTACTCTCCTTCACTTCATTTTTCAAAAGCCAGGACGCTGTCCACCAAATCGCTGCCCCCTCCCACTGGTCTGTCTTACAAGCCTCTTCTCTGGCCCGTGCCTGAGAGTCTTCAGCTGTCTTGGCTACATCCTGCCATCAGTTTTAAACTTACGTAATGGTTTTGGCTGGGATAGAGTTATTGTTCTTCACTGTAGCTGGTACAGTCTGTGTTTTGTATTTAGTATGAGAATAATGTTGATGATAACTCCCTGAGGCTTTAGTTCTTGCTAAGCAGTGCTCACACTAGTCAAGGACTTTTCCAGCCTCTCATGCTTTGCTGGGTGCATGAGAAGCCGGGAGGGGAGGGGGCACAGCCAAGAGAACTGATCCAAACTGGCCAAAGGGATATTCCATATCATACAATGTCACACTCAGTATATTAACGGGGGGAGTTGGCCGGGGGAAGCAGCGACTGCAGCTCGGGGACCGGCGGCAACTGGTGAGCGGTTGCGTCACTTGTGGGTTTTTTGTTTGTTTGTTTGCTGTTTCCCCCCCCCCACTTTTGCCTCTCCCTTGTTATTTTCGTTTTTAATACTAATAGTACTACTAATATTAATATTAATAATTTCATTCTTATCTCAACCCACGAGTTTTCTTACTTTTGCGCTTCCGATTCTCTCCCCATCCCACCGGGGTGTGGGGAGTGAGCGAGCGGCTGTGTGGTGCTTCGTTGCTGACTGGGGCTAAACCACAACTTTAGCAATAACACACTCAAGTCTAAAATGACACATGCTCTTTGGTTAGAAAGTATTTTTCGTCAAGTTTTTTGCCTGCTTGCCTTTTTTTCAAGGCAATACAAACCTTCACTTTTGCGAGCCACTGAAGCTGTCTGCACAGCTGTAATGCGGCAATGCCAGATCCTAAAAACAGATCAGCTGCAAGCAATTGATGAGTAAAGTAACAACCAGAAGGATCTGGCGCTGCTTCACCAAACCCAACCATTCACACCCAGCTGGTGAGCTTTCCCCAGGTCAGAAGCAATGAACCCATGAACAAGCCAACCTGAGTTCACTGGGAGGAGAGATTAGATTTAACCAGAAAGAGAAAGTTGTAGAGCCCTAACAAGGTCTTTTGGTATTGTTTCTGAAAGGATCTATTTGAGTAAAAATCACTACCTGAAACTCTCCTGCTTTTCCTTCTCCCGTAACTTCATAGCAAACACAGCACAATAAATAACTCCAATATTTACCAAGGCAAGAAAGTCAGGCATTAATGCAATAGTATCATTTCCACCAGAGGACAGGTCCTCTCTCAAAGTTAAAAGCCAACGACGTGGATTATTCTGTTTAGACACCTCTGTTTTCTTACTCCGGCACAAGTTCAACCAGCTCACCGCCTTTCCCGTGTGCACCCTCAGGCTTAGCAGCCTCTGCCTCCGGCACAGCTCCGCTGGGGCCGCCACTTCAGCGAGGCTGCCCTGGTGAGCAGGACAGAGCTGCGGCGGGGGTCACCCCGGTCCCGGCCAGGGGAGGTGGCAGAGCAGGGCTGCTGCCCTGGGGTTTAGATGCACTTCCCTCTCCAACCAACCGTGAAGGGCAGTCATGGAACCACAAGATCCAGTGCCAGTCTCCAGCTGTGACCACTGCATTTCCCTGACCCTTCTCTCTTCCAGCCACACCACCGGGGCATCTGTAGCTTTGTGAGCATTTTGCTATATGGCTTATATGGTCAGGCAGAACTGTCTTGGTGGAACAAGGCAAAATATTTTCAGAAAAGCTTTATCTGGTACCCTCAGTATCCCATGGAGAGCACTTAAGTTTCAAACACTGTAAAGAAAATCATACTATTGAAGGAAGTAACCAAAAAAAAACCCAACAAACCAACTTCAGAAGATCTTACACATTCTGTTTTCTGGGAAAAGGAGTAGTAGTTACATAAAGCTGGTTTTTGCATTACTTTTGGTACCAGTTTCACTTTACTGATCTGCTGAATACCCCTCTCAATAAGCTTTTGCAATTAAAAAAAAAAAGCCAAACCCAAACTAAAACCCTAGGAAGAGATTAACCAGCTATTTCCAGAGCAAGCCTATGTGTGCAGTTTGTTCCAACAGTTCCAACAAGTCAGTGCAGAAAGCAATCAGCAGGACGCTGTGCTTGAGCTGAGAAATCTCTGCAAAAATCCTGAAAATGAAGTATGCAGCTTCCCAGCACCTAATCTTAAAAATTGTTCCCCAGTAATCATTAGAAAACACTGCTAACATTTCATTTTCTGCTTGCAGCACATTAAGGCAAGCAGAATGAACTGTTTCACTGGTTTAGTTTATTTTAAAACCAATATCCTTTCGGATGGACACTTTCTGCTTTGGTTCTCTCTGTTTTGTTCTGAACCCAGAGCCACCAGGGTCCCCACAGATCCCTTCTGGGAGCGGGGCAGCAGCCACAGGGAAAGCTGTGCACAACCAGCTGCAGCCTGGGTCACAGCTTCGCATTGAAAAGGAAGAGAGCTGCAAAGATTTCTACTGCAAAATTCTGCCAAATCCTGCCAAACTATCCTTTATTTGCAAATGTGACAGGATGGCAATTTTGGAAAGGGAGATCTTAACAAACCATGCTAAGGAGCTATGAGGGGGGAAAAGGATTAATTGGATGTGGGAAAAAAGTATTTCGGAATTACATGACAATGCTCTAATAGATTTAGTCTATTACTTCTGTGGTCACCCACACATAAAAGTGTGTGGGATTTTGCATTCACACAAGCAATGTGAAAGCAGGGCAGAACTGCATGGAAGTTGGCAGTCAAGGCTGTAAAAAGCGGTGTTATTTATTTAGCAAGATCACGCACACAATAACACACGGTCTTCCTTACAGAGAAAACACGAAACGCTAATTGTTTCCCTTCTGCCACAGACTTTTTTAGTGCCTTATTCTACTACTTGAAAAAAAGGAAGCAGCAATAATTTGTAAGAGAAAAGGCTGGCTGTAAGACAGAACCCCTTAAAAAAGAAGGCAGTGTGAGTACCTCAGAAGTTGTTTGCATCCAAGGAAGCCTTTGTGCCTCTTCCCTTCTCCATGCCCCCGAGCAGCCCTTCCAGCTCCCTCTTCCTTCAGCTGCTCTTCCAGAGCCCTGCACAAAAGATGCAGAAGCCACTTGGATCCCAGAGGAAAAACAAGCCCACTGCTGTCTTCTCATTTAAAAAGTGGATTTTCACTTTCACTTCTAAGGAGGCCGGGCAACAGCAGTCCATGTCACTCAGCAATGCAAACAATGCTGCTGCATGGGACTCGGCAGCTGGAATGCATGGGAAAACCATATCCCCCAGAAAAACCTCGCAGGAACCTGCTTATGGGTACCCGGGTCGTAAATTTGTCTCTCTGTGTATTGCAACGGTGATGTGAATGGACCGGATTTGAGATCTGCTCCTGGCTCTGCCACTAACTTGCCATGCAAGGGGTCCCAGCGCAGGAGAGCCTGCAGCGCTGAGCTGGGCTCAGCTTATTCCCTGGCAGGGATCAGCGTTGAAAGATACTCTGACAAAACACGCATGCTTCAGCAGCCCTTCTCCTGTTTGACTGAATTTGTGCCCATATGTGATGGCCACACCTGGCAGGAGGGGTCGGGACCGGAGGGCGGGCAGAGAGTCTGCACAGCCTTTGGTAAATCAAAGAAACCGCTCTAATTCCCAGGCTCTTTACAACTCAGGTAAAATAATGCCCATTGGTCTTGGCAAAGCACTTTGAGATTAATGCTACAGGTATTCATTTTTCAATGGGCCACTTTAACATTTGCCTTTTTAATAGAGAAAAATGTTATTTTCTAGCTCCGACCATGGAATGAAAGCTTCAGGGACCTGTTCGGCAGTATTTTACCCACTCTGCGGTCTGATCTTCTCTGTAGGGACTAATAGGGCTGGTGGGGTCTTCTTTAAACAGCGCCTTTCTTATTTCCCTTATCTTGTGCCCTTCCTTCAGGTAGGGCCCGCACTGGCCTGGAAGATGACCTCCAGCACGGCTGGGGTTATGGAGGAAGCCTCCATAGAAGGCTTCTAGACCTCTGGAGAAGTTAAATATTGACAGCTGTTGTGTCTCAACCTGCGAGAAGGAGGGAGAGTGACCAAGGTTCTAATGATCCCCTCGGACTAAATTGAAGTGAAATGACACCAAACGATCAACTAAACATTTTACTTCGATGCAGAAGCAACTTGAACTTGAAAAGACAACTTGAAAGCATGGAAAAGCATTGATGGTGAGGCTTCTTGTTAAGAATATTTGTAAAATAAGAGGAGGAAAAGGAGGGGGGAGAGAGGGGAAAAAAGAGGGACAGCGATAGCAAAAGATAGGGAGGTATCACCACCCCTGGATCCAGTGCTGATGACGACAGACGTGACAATCCTCCGGTGGTGGCTGCGCACAGGTCTCTTTGTTGCAGTGTCTTTAATAGTCTACGCCCCTCCTTCAGTTACGCCCCCTCTGAGCTTATGTGGTGCTTGTTCCAGACGTTTTGTGATTTCTGCGCAGGCACCATTGTGAGGGGCGGTCGCGAGGGGTCTTTCGGGCAGTCATAAGCCCCTTCCTCAAATAAACTTTGCATGACCTCAGCAGGTTGCTATGTGAGGCCCAGCAGAACCTGGGACTGCGTGTCCTCCGATGCGCCCGCCCCATGCCCCATGTCCATCGATTTCCCACCTGCAGGTTGCTACATCCCACATCACGCCAATGTTTGAGACATAAACTCTTTCAGCCCCTTACAACATCAGCAAGTCAAGAGGTGTATGCGTAGGTTTCCAGGAACGACACACAAGGTGATGCAGCCGCTCTGTAGCTCCTGGGGCTGCAGTTTTCTTCATTACAGCCTGTACCCTGGCTCTCAGCATAGTCTGTGACTCCACAGGGAGCTTATGTTAAAAGCAAAGGTTTGTGCTATTACAAATAGTCCAGACTGCCAAATCCACACATACTAAACGAAAATGGGATTAAAGAAACACTCTCTGAAGTGAGCCACAGCCATTTGTTGCCTGTCTTCGTATTCATGGTTGGGGGGTTGGGTTTTTTAGTTTGGTTTTGCGTGGGGTTCTTTTTTTTGTTGTTATGTTGTGGTGGGGGTTTTTTAGGTGGTTTTTTTTGTTTGTTTGTTTGGGTTTTCTTTTTTCCTGTGTGCTCAGCAGGGATTATCCTATTCCCAATGAAAATGCGGGTGAGGAGAGGGACCGTTCTCCACCCCTGCACTGTCTGGTCGGAGCCTGCAGCTGGGACCACATCCTCCAGTAATTAGGCACATGGAAAAGCAAAGGAAGGTCCCAGCTGGTGGGGGCTCAGCACAGAGCATTCTCAAATCAGCCTTATCATGGCAGCTGCAAGATTTCCTTTCCGTGTTCCCTTTCACCTACCTGCTCTCAAATTTCAGGACAAGTACCTTGCCCAGACTTCCTCTCATGTGATCGATTTTCATAGTTTTCCTGTCACATTTTTGTGTCTTCACAGGCTCAATTCAGTTTTTCCATAAAACCTTTCCCTTTCTGACATGACAAGCGTTTTCACCGAGCCCATTTATGATGCTTTACACTATGCGCCAAGACACTTGGCAAAACAGGTTCTTCTTTCTCAGGCATTTTAAAGGTGGGCGAAAAGTGTGAGTTCATAGGTGGGATTTTTTTTGAGGGGAAAAGGAGTATTCAGTATTCAAATTGCTCAGAGGTGGATGGCTAAATATATCATTGACTATGCAATAGACCATTCAAAAGCTGTGAACAGACCAGGAAATAAGATTTGCTGTGTTTTGGAAAAGTGGAAAGACGCTGACTCTGGTATAATCCCTATGCCTCTGCTGCCAAAGTCTTTCCAAAGAGAAATAAGGAGAAGTATGACAATGTCCTCCACAGTTAACTCCAGCAAGGGATACAATGGTGCTACCCTTGTAGGCTTCAAAAATTTTTCTATTCAGGTTTATATTCAGTCTTCTGAGGAACTGTGTCATAGACAGGAAAAAAGGAAGAAGAGGGTGATGCACTCGTACATGAAGACTGTCCATCCAGCATCTTTAAATCACGCAATCCCAATCAGCAAAACAAAGTACACCAAGAAGCTTTATCCATAATAACATTGAAACAAGCATTTTGAGAACTAACTAACCATAAACCAGGAGATTTTTTAAAATGTAACTGTGAGAATAAACCAACAAAGTAACCAATACTCCACAAATTAGAGATGAGAAGCAAATATGAATGACAGCAAGGGACGAGAGGTGCTGTGCCTTCAGCCAGCTCTGTTGGGAGTTCTAAGTTGGTGCATGCTTCTGCACCGGCAGCTTCCTGACGAGTTCAAACAAATACATAATAAGAGAGAGCCAGAAAAAAAACATAATTAACCATTCAGAAAGAGTTAATTTTCCAAGCAGAACTTAAGGTCTTGCACTGGCATAAGAAATCCTGTTGGGCATGACTGCCTACTCAGAAATAAATCTTTCTCACATCAGTATTTGGTTTGCACACCCATGATTGTGTTGAAGTAGTCAGGAAACACTGCTAGGAAAAAGAACAAAGACTTCTCTGCTCATTCTGAGCAGCTCATACCACGTTCAGCGGAGAAGAAAGGCTGTAGGTTAACCAGCAGCTCTCTAGAAACAAGTAATAGTGAGCTATCAGGGAGTTGTTGTAACAAAATTGACTTTGGAACAAATCCGTCCCGGCCCAGCTGCATAGCCTCCATTGGAGAGCCTCCTTCTTTCATTTCCTCAAGGATAACGCCTTCCACATTCCTCTGAAAACACGTTGCTCTCTGAGAAATGCATCAACACCACTTGTGCAACATCACTCCCACACGTTAAAGATTTCCTTGCCTAGCAGTCTGAGGCTCTGGCTCCTGGGTCGCAGTGCTACTCATCTATAAGCAGCCCAAAATAAGCTGCTGTGACAGTCTTTAGGAGGGATGCCATCCCCCTACCCTGCATGGCAGAGCTAGATGGGGTTACTAGAAATGAAGGTGGGGAGCAGAGATCTGCAGGGCTATAAAAGTGTTGAACTAATGAAATTATATACCATAGGACGTGCAGGCAGTACTGAAGAAGAGCTTTTAGTGCATGCAAACCTGCTGTCATATAGCTTGACCTGGAAGCTGGGATTTTGCCTGTGGCAAATCAGTTTTTGGCTCAAAAATGAAGCGATGTGACATTCTGGGTATGTGGCAGAATTGATAGTGCAGGAGGAGAACCCCATGGAGCTGGTTTGGGAACTGAAGGCCAAAACCTGCGGCTGGGTCAGTGTAGGTGGCTGAGATGAAAGGGCTGCACGGTACTGAAGGGTGAGCAGCACCTCTCAGTAGACAGAAAAGTGGGGAGCCTCATCTCAAACCAGGGAACAGTCAGGAGACAGACCAAAATCCCGCTCTGCAACCTGCTACTAAGAAGTAGCTGCAGAGGGAGTCATTCTTGTCTCTTTGCTCCTAACGCCCATATAAACAGACCTGGACAAAATGAGGAAGTGATTGTAAGTCTGCTTTCATAACGACAGTCAAAGAATTGCTTCTTTGTTATTTTTAAGTCTGCGATGCAGAAACAGGCTTTCCCTTTTGCAGTTGCTCAGAAATGCTTCCTGTCAAAATAATTTCTAAGAGAGTGAGAACCATAGTCAGAAAGTGGCTGGAGCAAGGCTCGCTGCAAGGCAACGGCAGGGGCTGCTCTGCTCTACATCCTAGCGCTCCTGGCACGGCCGGGAGAGACAGCACGATCACCTCCTTGCCCCTCCTAAACAGGGCTAAGCATCTTCTCTGCTCAGTCCATGGTCAGCACACGTCTATAATGGAAAGGCTCCAGAATTTACCATGGGTGGGATTAGATGGGCACATACTATGGGGTATGGTTAGAGGTCTCTTAAGACCACTGGCACCAGATGTCTCTAACACTCACTGGCTGCTTTCTGGCAGGGTTGAGTTGTTCAGCTCACCCCAAGCTGACCTACCACACATTGCACCTTTGCCTGCCACCTGAAATGAGCTGGGATTCCTCATTGAAAAAGAAGTTGCCACTATAGAAGAAATACAGGTCTGGCTTCAAGTCCGTAATAACAAATAATAACAAAACTAAAAGCCTTGTGTGTGGTGTTTGCCCAAAGTGCGTGGCACCAGGTGTTCTCTGACATGGAGACAGGGGAGACAACACGTCTTAATACCCTACTGCCTCAACACCCCTACCTGGGAGCAGGAAGAGCTATGACAGTGACAGGAGTTTGAGCTGCTGCTATTGCCACAGCACCTCCTTTAGGAGACAATGGCCCTTTTGCCCCACCAAGAATCCATACCTACCCTCTTTCGCTGGTATATTATCTGCTTAACTCTGCATATCATCAACCTTATTTCCAGGTTGCAAGTGGTCTCAAAAAACAGCCAGAAGCAAGGGAAAGAGAAACGTGCTGCAGCTCCCTACTTCTGAGCTGAATCCTCTTCTGTTTCAAGAGCAAGTCTGCAGCCACGTGCACTATTGCACTCCTCTGCCCATCTCAGATATGACCTTAAGGAAACTGGAAGAAGTGCATGTTCCGGTGCTGGGTGCGGAGCCCTTTGGAGCTTCCTTAATCCTTCGGCTGCTCGGCGCAAGAGCAGTCCCTTAGCATCGAGGCACGCAGGATGAATCCTTTTACTTACTAAACACAAATAAATAGTTTTGGTTGTTTTTGAGGGGGGTGGGGGAAGCAGTAATGGTTATTTCCAAACTCCCCATCTTTGGCAAATGGGGCACTGAGAAAAAGAGTTGGCCAGCACTGTTTTAGCATGTGATGCAAATAGCACAAGGGAACAAGCTGTAGCCAAGGAACATCGCAGCAAAGATGCACATTGGGGTTTTTTGCAACTCTCACCTTTGCAACTCTGGAGGATTGAACGATTTGAGGAATTGCTACCAGGGCTAAACTCGACACTCAATTCCAGCTTGTCTAAATAGCAGCTATATTTAAATTCCAGTGCAGGCTGTCAGTGTAAAAGATACCAATGTTCTAACTCAAAATTTTTTCTTTTGCCTTGGTTCATTTTTCACAGAAGAAGTCATTTTCCAAGCACAAAAATTTGGTAATACCCAGCCACACAAGAGGTCCTTCAGTCCTCCTAGGAAGAGGGTTCCCTCTTACTAAGGGCCACAACATTGAGTTCCTCTGGCCCTGTTCTCATGCGGTTTTTTCATTTCCACTTTCAGTGTGAGTGATAGCCAGTTCCTCAAATGCCTGCCTTCTACAAGCAGGGAACAGAAATCTGTGTGAAACACATTCTGCCTACACTAAAGTTTCCAGGAACAGGCAAAAACTTCTGTATCCAAGAACTGTTTTGAGAAGTTTATTTT
This sequence comes from Phalacrocorax carbo, assembly GCF_963921805.1. NCBI lineage: Eukaryota > Metazoa > Chordata > Aves > Suliformes > Phalacrocoracidae > Phalacrocorax > Phalacrocorax carbo. Next base: position 9,945,712 of record NC_087528.1, read on the forward strand.
AGTTTATATAGAGCGAGCTTGCACTGCATCCTTTAACTATAAATCAAGTACATGATAAATAGAAAAAAAAATTATTAATTTATGTCTTCAGTGAGGAATTTGCCCTTCTCTTACTCACCCAGAAATGTGCTTTAGGAATTTATTTTTCTGTGAGGGCTGAAGAACCTTCTTGTCTGGTGCTATGGGACAAAAGACCTTCTGGAAATAAGATCACAAACAATATTCCATGTATCTGCTAAACCATTTGTAGAACCTCACGAGTACATGTAACAGCTCCTTCAGATGCACCAATTTCTGTTTAAGGCAAAATTTTCAAAATCCTTACGCAATTTGTCCTCAAAGCCCAACCAGCTTACGGACAGCTTACTTGATGGATGAAGGACAGGCAGTTGTATTCTGTTTTAGTGATGTGACCACCATCAGGGTCCTTCTTAGACTGTATTTATACTGCAATAATCATAGAAACTCTGCTCCTAAATCAGGCTTAGTTTTCTTCCAAAAGCGATAACCTCCAGCACGACTGTCTCCTACGGCCAATGAATCTTATACTTTGATCCACCCTGACACAACAAAACCCCTTTTCTTTAATCCAGAAATACCATCCCAGAACAACAACGTTAACTTTAGCCAGAACTTTACCCAGAAACTCAACATGAGAAATGAGCCAGAAGCCATGAGAGGAGAATCAAATACTATGAACACAGAAGAACCTAGAGTTTTTCTTAGGCATATGCACAACGGCAAGTAGCATTTTAGGCTTCTATTCCTTTTCGCTTCAGAGAACTATTACCTCGTTTTTTTATATGTCTTCTTTCATGTTCCAGGAACTTGAGAGAGTAATGATAAGGCCCAGGGATCTCTCCCAACCATCAGCATTAACAGTCATTGCCCCATTATATCTTTAGTCTTAGTATGTTTTGCCACTGATTTTTGTTTTGGTTTCCAAATCTCCCTTACCTACAAAACAGCTGCTTTCATGTTTGCAGTGACTGATAAGTCAAGAAAATAGCACATGAAGTAATTTATGACTGAAACATAAAAATGAAAGCCATAGTTGTTTATGACAATCAGTCTAGTAATATATAACTTATCTTGATTCTTAAGCAACCCACCTGTCACGCATCATACACAGTTGTGAATATAAGGAAAGAAAGATTTTACCGGAAAGGCTGCCTTACAAAATCGAGTACTTACAGTAAGCTTTGTTCAGAACAGTGATAGATGCTGTGAAAACCAGCAGTCTCATATGTCTTGGCACTGGTGACTTACTGCAACAGAAACCAATGAGACTATCCAAAGTGTTGCTAGAGGAAAGAGCTTTTGTAGGTTAGTCTAAGAACCATATTGTGAACTTTGAACAGCTATTAGTTCTAGTCAATATAGTGAGTCTTTAGAACCTTCATTAAAAGGCCATACTTCATCCCTGATGTGAGTTCCCTGCCTTGAAAAGAAACAGTGTTTTATTCTTCACCAAGTGGACAACTGAGCTCAGTTCACATTCTTAACACACTTTTTACAGATCTGAATCACACTTACCAGCATTCACATTCACTGCAGAGTGAAGCAATCCCCATTTTGGCCTCCCCAGGTATCAGGCAGCTTCTGTTATGATTTTTGATTTGTTTAAGAAAAGCGATGGGAGAGTTATTCTGAAGCCTACATACAAGCTGCTCTCCCTACATGCCAAGCTCACGTGTTGTTTGTGCTTCTGCTGCTTGAAATTCTGCTTTGTTTCACTGTTGACCTATTTAGGGGTCAGATGTTGGCTGAAGAGGTTGAACCAGTAACCTTGCCATATCTGGGCAGACAGAAAGACTGACTAAAGCATCTCCCTTCCATAGTCTGAGACTTGTTTGTACTGGTCAATGTCAGCATTTGGAAAACTCCTGGGTAGGGTGCAAACAAGCTCTTCTCTTACAAGACAGAAACAGCAGCACCGCCAGTGTTTGTGGCAATGGCCCAACACCCGCAGCAGGCTGTTTCTAAAAGGCAGATAGTTTCCTAGAACGGCATTAAGCCCTCCAAAGGTGCCAAACAGGAACCATGTCTGCAGTTGTGAACTGTTAACCTAGATTATTTTATTGGCTTTTTAGGAGAAACACCATCCTTTTCCGAGCATCTGCACACCTTGAGTATCCGGGGTGTCTGGCATTGATCGGGGACAAGGCTATTGCACAATTAGTACCCAACAGCGTCTCAGAGGTCAGAATAACAGGGAGCAGAGATCCAAAATATTTCCAGCTTTGCAGACGTATTCACAGCCAGCAACACTATTGACAAAGCATTTTGGCTGCAGTAAATTAATAAATTAAAACACGGTCAAAACTCTTCTGTGAAACAAAACTGAAAGAACTTAACAGAATTCTTATTGCTGAAAACCAAAGCTGGCTATTATGATTTTCCCTTTAATAATAGAGACCAAGGACTATAAATGAGAAATCGCAATTGAAGTTCAGGGTTTGGTCCATGGTTACTTTGATTTCTCCCTGAAAAAACACCATGGTGACCCTAACTATTCTTTTTCTTCACTGCTAAACAGAATATAAGGAAATGTCTTTTCTCCTGAAAAAACCCCACAGGTATCGGAGACCATGAGGCAAAGCACACAAGTTGCTTTTCCCTCAGTACAGATTTTTAGATACACCAAAAAGCACAGCTTTTCACAGCCTAGGAAGAGAAAAATAAGTGGAAGGAACATTCCTGAAGCAGGAGTCAGCACCCTTCTCCAATCTCATCTGCCTGGTTATACAGCTAAGGCTAATCGGTGATTACTAAAGTTCAGGCCTCTAAAGTTCAGGCTTGCCCTTTTGGAGCACAGATCTGTAATTATAATTAAATCAGAACTCAAAAGATGAATAAAGGCCACATTTTAAGGAAAGATTTTGCAACATTAAGCCTCGCTGACGAAGCTCCAGCAACGAGCAACGGGGCAAACCTCCCCGTGGCGGTTACGGGCACCTGCTGTTACTTTCAGACAAGAGATTTCAAAGCTTTTGAAGGCAGGGCTGAGCAGTGTGGGCACAGCATGGTCCCCACCCTACAAAGAGAGAAATGGCATGAAGGTGGCGGCTGCCTAAGTCAACAAGGTACCGTCCCCTGATCGTCCATGGGCCATGCATCACTTTGCTTTTGGATTCTGGTACAAACCAGCTCATTTTCTCCAAGACAAAAAGCTGTTATCAGCTGGGCTCCCTCTTCCTGCCTGCCTTCCTGTAACTACAGGGTGAGCTCTGAGATTTATGTTCCTGCCATATGGTTGATATGACTGTCTCGTTAGCGATCACAGCAACCTCTTCATGGTTTCTGTGTGCCACGTCAGCCTGCTTTCCTCATTTACCATTCTGAGTCCTGGCATGAACCCAAGAGAAGATGTCAGCTTTCCTCCCAAGCAGCCACCACTGCTCTAACACACCTGTGTTTGGCAAGCCTCACACTTGACTAGGAGACGTGCCTGGCTCCACCGATATACATATAGAAGAGGGAGTTTAAACATCTACTGTCACATCCTACCTCTTGCCTTTTCTGAATGACTTCAGGCATTTAGGAAATGAGCAGAAGTCTCTGCATCTTCACCCTCCTACATTTTTTTCAAAGGAGCTGCTTTTTTTTTGTTTTCATGGAGATCCTCTAACTGCCAGGAAGCAGGTAAAAGCAAAACCACTGCACTGCTCCAGTTTTTGCTGGCTTAGAAGGCACCGCTTCCTGTATTTCAAAGACTCACTGTGTACCTTTCTGCGGAGACCAGCTCAGCAATTTGGCAGCTACTGGCTGTATCCCTGTCTGGGGAGAGCAAGTTCCGAGGGCTAACACAGGTGCCAAAGCATCCTCAACACTCAAACGCAGCTCCTTTCCTCCTCATTTAGTGTATCTCCTTGCAGCTGGTCATTTCTTTCCTTACCAGCCTTTCCCCTTCCCCAGGAGCTTAGGAGAAACCTGTTGCTGTGAAGGGGTTTTGAGATCTGCTTGTTCTCACATAGGAAAAGATTAAGGCTCCGGTTTCAGCAGCCAATTCACGTGATTGTGGGTTCTTTTGGTGTTTCTAAATTGGCTTTGTGGTGGTTATTTTTTTAGGGGTTTTTGTTTTTTTAAAATCTGTACTACTTCGTGCGTAACGGTGGCAAGTTGCCGTTCAGCTTGCCAATAAAATGAGCACTTTTATGGTAAAACTTGTTACCACTGGCACCATGGGAACAGAGGAGGGAAAACTTCAGGGCCTGTAAGCACAGAGTACAGATGAGGATAAAAATTTGCTTTCTTTCTCTGCTGCTTTTTGGGGTGGCAAGGGAGCAAATCAAACTATCAGAATTCATTTTAACTATCAACAAGTGCCATACAAAGTTACAATAGGAAAGTGACCGGGATGGCTGATCCCACTCCTTTCTCTCTTCCCTATAAACCTCGATAGCTCCACAGAGCCAGAAACTCTTTTACTTGACTTGGCCGTTCCTTATGGCCCACGCAGTGACTTCCTGGTCCCTCACCATCGCCGATGCAGTGTGACCTGCAGCCGGTCACAAGCGTCAGTCCCAGCTCCACACTGCTACAAGCTTCAGCTACACCTTGGAAGGGCAATGCCTCCTCCCAGTCCACAGTCCACATTTTTGCTCAAGCCAGTGTTTGTTGGCACTTTGTCCCTATTTCCATCACATGACCCACAGATCAAAATGTTCCAACTGTGGATTGTGTTTGCAAAAGTGTTTGTTGAAGAACTTACGTGCGTGATGTTCCCTGAGCGTGGAACACCGAGTCCTCGTAGTTGAAGAGGTGGACAACGAGCCTAGGGAGACACAATTTCAGAGTTTTATTTAGCAGACATCATACGTAAGTGATCAGCCTTCAGTTTAATCACAGTGCTGCAAAACAACTGCTGTCCCTTAGGTGTCCCTTAGGTGAAGCTGTGGATGACTCGGTTTGCTCCTACTGTCACAGTTCAGGACTGCAGATTCTGTATGAGAAAAATGGTCCAACACTGGGTCGTTTGCCTGCCATTACACGCTCATGTTCCAGACTCAGGGCATTAAATTAGAGCCATTCCCTTTAAAAAAAACAACCCACCAAACAAAACCAACCAACCAACCAAAACCCAACCAATTCCCCAGACTTTTTCTAGCTGGCACGCTGGCCCTGCTCGAGACCCCGTGTAATAACCATGAGCACAAAGTTGAATTAACGTGTCTCTTCAGTACATTCTTTCATCTACTTCTCCGCCCCTGCTCCCTGCAGGAAAGATGACTGCTGCCTTCTTTCCAAAATTCCTAGATGCTTTGGCTCAGGCTTTTCTACTGTTTCCCCCCTGCCCCTTCAGGTCAAAAGATTGCTTCACTGAGACACCAAAAATAAGTGAAACATTACCTAGAAGGCAGGTGGAAGAAACTGCACCTTCTGCAAGGGGATGCTGAAAAATCACCAGTGTTTTGGGGCAGCAAGCAGCATCCCCTTGATTCAGAAAGCACACAGCCTCCCCCAGCTCCCTCCAGCCAGGGATTCCCACTGTGTGACAGATGCGGTATCCGGTGTTTCTGACTGATAGGCAAATGTCTAACCCTTACCTAAGTTTTTCTTTAAGCTAACATCTTGCTATATGATCCTCATATAGGTACTTTATTGGTGACACAAATTTTAAGTTTTAATGGATTATTCCGCCCCAGCCCGCCCCAGCCAAGAAAGCCATGGTTTAATATCTTAAAAGACCCAGTGGCACAGCGAGATATACAACGGGCTGTAAAACACCTCCTCAGCTGAAATATTGATTTTCTATTAAATGCTTTGACTGCCAGCACTCTGACTTCATTATTAACAACAAAATTATACACCTTGTCTTGCATTAGCTAATCCTCTTAAGACTTTTAAAACTGTATCCTCCAAGCAGTCTGTAAATGGAGACACACAACTTCCTTCAAAACAATTTTAAAGAAATTTGGTATTTTCCAGACGATCTTGTCCTAAAATGCAGGTATATTTAGAGGCAGTTAATACCCTTTAAGAGAAGCACCACCTGCTTGCAGATTTGCCCCACAGCCTGCAAGTCTGCCAGGATTTATGCACCAGAGTCCAAATAATACATCCTGTTTCTCTACGGTGCATTCAGTGGATCCACAGACAGACAGACAGCCTGTCCACCCCAGCCAGTGACCGCAGGCATGTTGGCCAAACGTGCACATCAGCCCCGGCACTTTGCCCTAGAAATGGAAGCCGCGAGAGTCCAGAGCCCAAGGCCAGAGATGGAACCCACAGCACGTCCTTCTCATGGCCATGTCACCAGGCAGCAGGATGGCATTGGACTGCCGATACAGAGAACCACGTGCTGCGGCGGGGTTCAGGCTCAACCCACGGCAGCTCTGACTCACTGGGACAAGGAGCATTCCAGGAAAAAAAGGCTGAATTTTCTCTCCCTCTCCCTCCCGCCCAGGTAATTTTTCTTCTCAATGTTTGCTTTCTGTTGCAACACGAGTGCTTAGCTAACGCTTAAGTTCATTTTCAAGTTAATGGAAGGAGTGGAGATTTACAGGCTAAACCGTTGCCACAGTGCCTGTGTGCAGGGAAGGTGAGCTCTCCCCTCATGCCCAACCCACCACGGGTATTGCTGGAGAAGCTGCGCGTGTGTTGGTGTCCAGACTTGCCCCCTCGCGAGCCTGGAGGCTGCACCCCTGCCCACTCAATACAAGGAGGTTATTTCCAGGACCAGTAGTGTTCCTGCTCAGGAATGCGTGACTTCCACGAGCCCTCTCTTTCTTCACCTGCCAAGAGGATAATTTTACCTCTGCTTTTATCTTGTAGCCTATGATGGCTCAACAGCACTTCTTTGTAAAGTCACCACTGAAGAATGTTTGCCACCAGTCCCACCCTCCATCTATTTATCTTATTCTGGACTGTATAGACAAGGTTTAATTCTCTTTGTTCTCTTTGCTTCACAACTGCCCCACAACTGGACGTGATATGTGCAGCCAAAACGAAGTTGAACCTCAGCTAACTAACGCAAGCAAGGATCTAAATAGGAGTGTGATGCTGCTGCGAGCTGCACTAGCTCATAGGAACTGCTGGCATGGTGATGGCATACAAAAGCAGGTAGGAGATCATTTTGCATTCCCTGGGAAAGCTGGGCTCATGCATTTTGGACCATAACTGGAAGCACTTCTGGCTCAAGTCATGAGCAGTCTGTGGGAGAAAGGGACTCTCATGAAGGAATGAGCAAGCGATTTCGATTCCCCAAAACAGAGGCTTGTACAGTGTGAGACGGGATGAGGACCAGAGGAGAAGGGAGCTCCTAATGAGTGATACCCCAAGTTCACTTTTTTTTAAAAAAAACCCCACATAATCTGGTATCCACAGGAGGCTGGATCTCATCAATATATTTACAAGTCTGAGAAAATAATGGTGCAATCCTTTCAACCCCAGCAGAAGAGGAGTCATTCACATTCTGCCAGCTAAACATAGTTACTTGTCTGCAGCTCAGCCAGCCTTGCCAAAGGTCAAGCAAATACAGTGCTGTCTGGAGTGGCAGGATGGACTTTCCCTTTCACAAGAGAAAATGCTCAAGTAGAGCAAAGTCAGCTTTATGCTACCATCAAGCTTTCTCCATCCGTTTTCCAGCAGACAAAAAGCGCACCTGGTAGGACGAACTGCAGTAGCAGCTCTGCTCCACCCCAGGCTTGGAAATGTCAACCCTGGTCACATGTTTTGTTTTTGTTCTCTTCAGACAAAACAGAGGGTGGAAATAACAACCTATAATTTCCATTGGAAACGTTTACTGGACAGCGAGGGATTAGTGGTCCACAAAATTTGTAGGTTCAAAATACAAACATACTTCTATAAGCTTCTTCTATACTTCTATAATTCATATACTTCATATACTATACCTCATACTTCTATAAGTACAGTATGTGACAAGCCTGCAAGCTTAAAAGACAAGGTCTCCAAACAGCACATCTCAACTCCTAGGTGGTCACAAAATATGATCTGGAGTAACTTACCCTTCCCATATCTGGTTTACTCTCTGCAAAAGCACAAACACCTCTGGACTTCAAAGGGGAGCCTGAGAAAGTTGTCCCCGAGATAGTTAATGAGTGCCACAACTTGCTTCTAGGTCTGCATGCCTGGCAAGTACTTCAGAGCCTACTCAGCCACCTTCTTTCTAGAAACCAGGCCACTTGTTTGCATTTATGTCTGCATCTGTAGACTAGAAATTCCACAGCTTTGGACATTTTTTTCTCAAAACTGAAGTGATGGAATTGCAAAACAAGTCTACTTACACAAACACAAACCGTTACGTTAGTGCTCTGACGGGAGGAACACAATGGAATATTTAAAAGGCAATAACCTAGCCGACCCATGCCTTGGCTGCTCATTTGCCTTCTGAGGAGTTTAAATCTAGTTATTGCCCAAAGAATAACAAAATCCAAAAGGTGACTAACATTGAAAACAAAACTTTTCCGAGATACATCCATGGGAAAATAACGCTACCCCAGCTGAAACCAGGACACTATCCACCCCTTATTCCATACCATTTACATCATGCTCAGATACCACACTAGCCAATACAACCTCATTAATCACCACCCCCTCCTCCCATCCTTTGATATAATACACAGATATAATTCCCTCAGTCTAAGGACCACCCCTGTAAAATGTCTTTAAAATGTCCACAAACATCCACAGAATGTCCCCTGAGTTTAGCCAGTCCATGGCTTTGGGCTCCGTCTGTTCTGGTGGTCACTCAGGACAGGAGAGTTGGGGTGTTGCGTGGAGTTCCTGGGCACCAAAGCCAGCTCAGGTCGGGTCACTGCTGCACTTGCACCGCTTCTTTTAAGGCTTGTCCTCCACTGGTTCGCGTGGTTCCTGCTGTAGTAATTGCTATGCAACTCAAATCACAGGCTGCAAAAATGTAAAGGTAGAACCATTACAATCTCCACCCCTGGCCCCTTTGGGCCAGGTTATAGGTTTCGCATTGCAGTGAACCCCCCTTGCTCCCAGCCTGGCTAGCAACAAGGGGTTTCTGCTATAGTAATTCTCATAACATGTAACTCAAATCCTGCGTTACAACAATTTGAAGGTATTTCCATTACAATCTCCACCCCTGGTACCTTTGGACCTGGGTTTAACATTGTAATGAACTCCTCCCCTTGACCCTGCTCTGGCTTGACTTATCCACAGACTGCAGTCCCTTAGGGATGCACCTGCTCCAAGCCTTATCTATGTGCCACAGTCTCTCCAGGGGTCTCTCCAGCACAGACTTATCCACAGTCACAGTCGCTTTGAGGTGCACCTGTTCCAGCGTGGCCTTCTCCATGGGCCACAATGCTTTCAGAGGTGTACTTGCTCCAGCGTGGCCTTACCCACAGCCACAGATGCTTTGAGGTGTACCTGAAGTGAACCTGCTCCAACACAGCCTTGCCCATGGCTGCAGTCCCTCCAGAAGTAAACCTGCTCTGTTGTGGGCTTATCAATGGCCGTGCACTTTGAGGTGCTCCAGCATGACCTCATGCACAGTCACGGATGCCTCAGGGTGTACCCGCTGCAGCACAGAGTTATCCACACCCACAGATGCTTTGAGGTGTACCTTCTCCAGCATGGACTTATCCTTGGGCCATAGTTCCCGCAGAGGCATACCTGCTGTGGCACAGACGTAACCAAGGTCACAGACACTTCGAGCTATACCTGCTCTGGCATGGGCTTATCCACAGCCACAGGCACTTCAGGCCATCCTGCTCCCACGAGGACTCATCCACAGGTCACAGCCCCTTTGACTTGGGTTCACACTGTCCATTACAGCAGCACAGAAACAACAGCGATGCCCTGGCCGTCTGCCAGCCCAGGCACCTGAGCATTGCTGTTACCAAAATGTTCCCAGGACAGCAGACTAAGGTGATAAGCAGTGCAGCAGTACAGCAAGCAGCAAAAACCAGCCACTAATGACCGCTACGACTTTAACATAGAGGCCAGCAAGCCCCATGGCAAGCACAGAAGCCTGCTGATTAATAGCTAAACAGCAATAACAGCTATAAATTCAATGTAGCACATTTCAATCAAATCTGTCGTTATCTCAAAACCTCTGAGCCCCACATTGGGCACCAAAAAAGACTGTCATGGTTTAACCCCAGCTGGCAACTAAGCCCCACACAGCAGCTCGCTCACTCCCTGCCAGTGGGATGGGGGAGAGAATCAGGAGAGTAAAAGTAAGAAAACTCATGGGTTGAGATAAAGACAGCTTAACAGGTGAAGCAAAAGCCACGTGCACAAGCAAAGCAAAACAAGGAATTCATTCACTCCTTCCCATGGGCAGGCAGGTGTTCAGCCATTTCCAGGAGAGCAGGGCTCCAGCACGTGTAACGGTTACTTGGGAACACAAACACCATCATTCCAAACATCCCCCCTTCTTTCTTCTTCCCCCAGCTCTATATGCTGAGCATGACGTTATATGGTATGGAACATCCCTTTGGTCAGTTGGGGTCAGCTGTCCCGGCTGTGCCCCATCTCAGCTCCTTGTGCCCCCGGCACAGCACGGGAAACTGAAAAAGTCCTTGACTAGTGTAAGCAGTGCTCAGCAACAGCTAAAACATCTCCGCATTATCAATGCTGTTTTCAGCACAAATCCAAAACATAGCCCCCTACTAGTGACTATGAAGGAAAATAACTCTGTCCCAGCTGAAACCAGGACAATCAGGTACAAACTACACTGGAGAGCAGATTGCTGAAAGAACAAAGCCAGGGAAACCATCCCAAGACCACATACAGAGTTTTATGTCTGTTGTCTCTGAGTTTCTGTCCCCTTCCCAGCACTACTGACCTCTCAGGCCAGCTTCAGCAACAGCTCACAAGCCAAAGCCACAACCACAGGAGCTCAGTATGAAAATAAGAAGTGATTTCTCACACCACAATTCAACACAAGAACTGAAAATTTTTAGACGTCTACAAGAAGTAGGTGTCCTACTGTGTGCTAGCAAAAGTCCAAGTGTGTTGCTCAGCATCACCAACCAAACCTGCCAGTGGGAATGAAAGTCTTCAAAATTAAGCAGGGGCAGTAAGGCGGCGATCACTGGCATCACAGACAGCAAAGGAGAAGGGTTTTTTTCAGAAGTTTTTTTCCCCAGCTTTTTTCACAAGGCGGGAACAGACTCTTCACATGGTACCATCTACTCTCCTAGGCAAAACCAGAAAAGATTACACACAGCGTAGAGGGAAAAGAAATTAACGTAATAACAGTGAAAAATGCATGGCAGAACACAGGAGGTGGCTGACACAAAAGACCCTCCCATAAACAAACCATGAATTCTGGATCCACCAACTCTGACCAGGAATTAAGATTTGCCCATTGCAGTGCAGCCGTTCTTGGTGGGGAAAGGGGTTTGAGAAGCGCTATTGCCTCCCCATGCCCTGGTATCTCTCTGCAGAGGTCCCTGGCCAAAACACCTCTTCCTCAATCAGACTAGCAAAAACCATTTGGGACATGATACATCCTCTGGAACTCTTCTTGTATGAGTCATACTTCAGATCTGACACTGCTGCTCTTAATTTGGCCATTTATAAGAAAATCGTTTATTTGTGACATGGATTTCACTCTCAGAGGAAATTATTTCAGCCCTGGCTTGAAAGACCAGGGATTTTGTGACCTTCCTTGACCTCCCATCCACTGGAGTCCAGTGATGCAAGGAACTCTCATAATTGTCTGAAATATCATCACTGCTTCCAGCAGGAAGTAAACTTCTTTATCTATGTTCCAGAGGATAAACATACATAGGGTTTAATGATGCAGACATCTGACCCTTAGACATCATTGGGCCTGTTTTCTGCTCCCCTACTATACAGATTGCATCAGTACCAGGAATCTGGAGATTTTTAACCCTTTTTCCTTCTCTTTAAAAGGAATGTTTAATCACAAGCCTGTGACTTTGTTATATTTACTGCACACTGAGGAGAGAGAAGCTGCCAATCCCACTGCAGGCCAAGCCCTGCGATGGCTGTTGCATATGGGGAGTCAGGTGGGGACTGCCCTGACACTGTAAGGGACTTGCATGTCCTCTCCAATACAGTTCCCACCCAGAGACTCTGCAGCAAGGCTTGTTGGTCCACTACTTCAGGCAAGGCAGGAAAAACTAAGAAGAAATACCCTTTGCAGCACTATGTTTCCCTCTCTGGTGTGCTCTGGGCTGTGCTTGCCCCTGCTCTCCCACCTGGGCTGAGCTTGTTGGAGTCTCCCTTCCAGCAACTTCAGCTCATGGTGCAAACGGAACTTGCAGTGGCTATGCAGGTACCAACACTGTTTCTGAAGAGGCGATCTCAGTGCCATCACGCCGAGTTACGGGGATCTCAGCAAAAGATTGCACATGTTTCAAAAGTGAGTCAACTGTGCCAACAGGAGAACCTCTCTTACAACTACATCCCAAGCAAAGAGCCTCCTTTAGAGCTGTTTTCCAGCTTAACCACCTATCAGATCTCCAGGTCTCATGATTTCCTCCACATTTTTTAAATCCTCAGAGAATAATTGCACTTCCTTTCTCTACTGAGGTTGCACCACAAGGAAACCTTGCCATGGAGAGATGCAGTGGAGAGAAGAGGCCCAACATGGTTCGTGATGTGGTTCATGAACCACAAATTCCCCAACAAGAAATACCATGCCAGAACCAGCCATCATTCTAACACAGCTTCTGGCCACTGCAGTCCACACCAGGAAAGGAGGGGACACATTATTCCATCTTCAAATATTGAACATGAAGCCAGATTTATTGGCTTCACGAGTTTCCTCCTTTTTAGATAACCTTCGGCCTTAGGTGGTATCATCTTTCCTCATCAACAGAAAAAAACACGTTATTTATCTGATGTGGAATATAGTTCCCCAAACAGCTAGGTCTTGAGATATTATTTCTACAAAGCATTAACAGACAGCCTGTGCTTGGCTACCACCCCCCTGCCAGCAAGCCCCACAAGTTCAGCAAGGCCATGACTTACTTATACGAAGGGGAGCATGGAGATCTTCTTCAAACAGCACTCATGAAACAGGACACTGTGCTCCAGCTGAGGTCCCACTGCCTGGAGTAACCACTCAATTTACCAGAGTCATGTCCATACAACACTGATTTAAGTTTTTTATTGCTAAAAAGATAAGGACGTTCTATTCTATGATTCTATGGAGAACAAGTCTTATGAGGAGCAGCTGAGGGAGCTGGGGGGGTTTAGCCTGGAGAAGAGGGGGCTGAGGGGAGCCCTTCTCGCTCTCTGCAGCTGCCTGAGAGGGGCTGGAGTGAGGGGGGAGTTGGTCTCTGCTCCCAGGTCGCCAGTGACAGGACGAGAGGGAACAGCCTCAAGCTGCATGAGGGGAGGTTTAGGTTGGGGATTAGGAAAAATTTCTTTACTGCAAGAGCGGTCAGGCCCTGGCACAGGCTGCCCAGAGAGGTGGGGGGGTCACCGTCCCTGGGGGTGTTAAAAAAAATGTGTAGACATGGCACTTCAGGGCATGGTTTAGGAGGCCTGGGGGTGTTGGGTTGATGATTGGACCTGATGACCTTAGAGGTCTTTTCCAACGTTAATGAGTCTATGATTCTATGACATTGTTTATAAGGGAGCAAACAATGAGCAGAGCACATTCCTGGTCAATAGCAGCTGGCTTATTGCCAACTGTCAAGAGAGTCTTGACTCAAAGAGGCAGTAAAAATCCCCACAGAACATTTCCCTCTCAAAACACATCCTTCTGCCTTGATGAACTGTAGGGGAATGGATCCTAAAAAAGGCATTTTGACTTTCTGTTTTCAGGCCAAGCTCCCAAGTGCTGGTGCATACATGAGTCATTCCATACACGTCTGCCATGAAAAGGAAACACCTCTGAGTCCAACTTTCCCTTGGTAAAAAGAAATGCTTAGACATCAGAAGAGTTTGATTTTGTATACAACATGGATAAAACCATTCTTGCTGCAATTAAAACTGCATGTATTCAATTCAGTAAAGTGAGATTTCATTCCCCATCACTTGTTTGATTGTATTTTGAATCTGGTTGAAGCATCACATGCAGGAGTTCCGTGAAGGATGTGTTTCATTTGAAAAGATGATCAAATTCAGCCAAAGGGATTGTTGAGTTTTTCTAAACATTCAGAAGAAATAGTTAAACAAGATTTTCATTGACATAATCTTTCTAAGCATGAGACACTTGAGAGCACAAACTACTTCAGGCTGGCCTAAAATGTAAAATGTGCAGGAAGACATCTATTTTACAGTAATATGATCTTTGTCCTACCCTAGAGCAAACACCAGGTAAATCCCCCCTTCCTTCATTTGGGGGATAGCTACAGGAAAAGTCTTGTAGGTAGTTACCCATCCTACAGTTTCCATTTTTCCAGCAAGGGACTCTAAGCCATTGCTTGCTGTGAGATGTCTTTCTGGTATTCAAACAAGAGAGAAGGAGGATGCAGAATCCAGGCTGATGCTGGGCAGTGGGGCTCCCATGGGACCCCTTTGCCCTGCAGGAGCCTGTTCTGCACAAGGTACCACTGTCCAGAGCCCATCGGCATAATGCAAAAAGGATTATGGAGTAGAAGAGGCAGGGCTGCACACCAGAGGAGCCACTGCCTGACTCTGATGCCAAGACACACAAAAGGTCTGAGCTTTAGCTCTTCACAAGTCCATGACCTAGGTGGTGGGAAGGACAATGCAATGCTCTAGTGGTTTATTGTCTTATAATAGACCTCTTATGTAAAATCAACAGCCACATTATACAGTATTATGTGGATTTTTTGGTTTGCAGCCAAAGGTTTCCTCATTTGAGCTCAGTTTCTCTTTCCTGCCCAAAACAAATATGACTCTGACCTTTTTATCCAAACAAATTCTAGCTGTTCTCAACTGACCTTTTCATACTGAAGTCTGACTCTTGCCAAGGGCATGGATTTTATTTCCCCAACTCCATCTGTGATAGCTGGGGCTCTCTGTGGACTCATGCCAGTGCCTCCAACATTGACTTTTACCCCTCTGACCCTTCCCCTCCGTAGAGAGGTTCTTCTTCCACAAGGTGCAATCAGATGCTGGCACGCTCCAGGCCAGTCGTTCAGGACATTCACTTGTTGACACACCACACGCTTTCCTTGTTGCTGTCATTCTTCCTAACGTTTTTTTTTAGCTGAAGTCTTGTCAGTTGTGCAACACAGAAGACATCTGAGTTTCAGAAGGAAACATGACTCTGGGTAGCACAAGCCCAGCAACTCACAACTTCATTATTCCCCAAGACTGCTTACCAAGCAGGGACCGAACAAATTAAATTGGAGAACAAACTGAAGCCTTTCCAATTTTCATTACTGCTCTAGAAATAGACAAAGATGTACAACCCTCTTTACTACTTTCTTTTCCTCTATTAATATGGCAATAGATCCATTATCCAGATGCACGTGTGTGAATGCACAAACAGGAGAGGAGTTTTGTCTTAAGGGAACTAAAGGGAGGAAGCATGGGCAATTGACTCAATATCTGGCTCTGGGGGTTCCCTGAGCCAGGGAAGCCCAAGATAGAGCAGAGTGGCCTGTCAGGTCCCAGCAGCTCTTGTGAGCAAGGCTGACAAGGCTTGGGCAATGCCAGGAGCCGCCATGGGAGATTTAAATGGCCCTAGGAAGCATGAGCAACCAGGAGTGTAGCAAACAGGGCATGGCACATGAGCCAGGGCGTGGCATGGGAGTTTGCACAGCAGTCTGTGCGAAAGGGTACTACACCCTGCTCGTAGGCCCACAGCCCAGGGAAGTGCTCTAGGTCTCTGCCAAAACAGTGGGTACCCACCTCAGAGCTAAAATCAGTGTTCCTATGGAGAAAGCCCCAGAGATGTCTGATGCATCCACCCAGACAGAACTGGTAAGGAAGGAGGCTTCAGTACAGGTGGTAGGTTGCAGGAAGTGCCCTGCCTTCTCCTGGTGAAAAGGTAAGTATGTGCACAGGGTGATGATCTGCTGTGTCAGGTGGCCAAGTTGTGGGAAACAGTTAAAGGGCTGGGCAGTATTAGTGGAGCCAGGGCAGAGATAGCTAAGTGGTTTCAGAACCACGTTCCTGTAGCGGACACCACTGAGAGTGAGGTGCCTTGGACATTGGTGACCTACAAAAGCAGGGCTCTGCTTCAGTCTCCACCCTCCAGTATGACTACCAACAACATATATGAAGCTTTAACAGCTGTAGACACTCACAAGCAAGGGGCAACAGTACCAGCAGCACAGAGTGGATATCATAAAAAGAAGAGACAAGTGCTTGTAGTGGGTGACTCTGTTCAAAGGCACTGGGGCACCCATCTGCTGACCTGACAAGGAGTCACGAGAGGTTTGCTCCCTTCCAGGAGCTAAGATTCAAGACATTGTTGAGAGGTGCCACAACTTGTTAAGAGCGCAGATTACTATCTGCTGTTACTCTTCCATGTGGGCACAAATGATGCTATAAGCCAGAGCCTGGGCAGAACCAAGGAAGACTATAAAGCCCTGGGGGAAGCAAGTGAAAAATATTGGTGCCTAAGTCATCTTCTCTATTTTGTCAGTTGGAGAAAAATGGGCAGTGAATAACAGACAAATAATGCAAATCAACTCTTGGCTATGTGGCTGGTGCTCTCACAAAGGTTTCGGCTTTTATGAGAATGGGACTTACCCCAGGAACCATAGCCTGTTAGGGAGGGATGGAATCCACCTGGCAAGGGAATCGTTGGCAGCAGGCTGGCCACCTTGGTGAGGCAGGCTTTAAAGGGAGGGCTCGGGGGCAGGGGCCAAAGTGGCAATGCTAACGCCATCACATCCAATGGGGGAATAAGCCAGGGCAGCCAGAGGAGTGGCAAAGGTGCCTTAGGTGCCTCATGAGATGACAATCAGAAGACCAACCACCTCAAGGGTGTGTATGGCTACAGAGGGTCCTCATGCACCCCTCCAGGGAAACCTGTGTGCTCAAGTACCTCTCTGAAATGCCTGTACACCAACGCACGCAGCATGGGGAATAAACAAGCGAAACTGGAGATCTGCGTGTGGTTGCAGGGCCGCAATCTCATTGCAATTACAGAGACATGGTGGGATAGCTCGCACGACTGGAATGCTGTCATGGATAGCTACATGCTTTTTAGGAAAGTCAGGCCAACAAGGTGAGGTGGGGGAGCTCTTTGTGTGAGGGAGCCACTGGAACGTATCGAGCTCTGCCTAGGGGTGGAGGAAGAACAAGTTGACAGCTTATGGGTAAAAATCAAGGGGGACGCAAATACAGGTGACACTGTTGTGGGCATCTGCTATAGGCCACCTGATGGGGAAGAGGAAGTTGATGAGGCCTTCTACAGACAGCTGGAAGCAGCCTCACAATCTCAGGCCCTGGTTCTCATGCGGGACTTCAACCACCCTGATATTTGCTGGAAAAGCAACACAGTGAGGTGTGCGCAATCCAGGAGGTTCCTGCAGAACATCAAGGATAACTTTTTGACACAGGTGGTGGAGAAGCCAGTAAGGCAAGATGTGCTGCTGGACCTTATACTAACAAGCAAAGAAGGTCTAGTTGAGGATGTGAGGGTTGGGGGTAGCCTTGGGCAGCAGGGGGTTGGACAAGGTGATCTCCAGAGGTCCCTTCCAACCCCCACCATTCTCTGATTCTGTGACCATCACAGCAGTGAGCTCCCACTCAACTATCAACCCTTCAAGACAGAGACATCAGGATTATGGTACATATGCCAAAAGTGTAGCTCAGTGCTACCTGCAGTTATAAAGTGGAACAGAACATCAGGAACTATTAGGAAGGAAATACAGAACAAAATAATAAAACCCACAGTGTATCCACATCTTTGTACATATTAGCTCATGCTCCAAAAGGATGAAACAGAACTTGAAAAGATGCAAACGTGGACTGCAGGAGGAACGTCCCAGAAAAGCAACAAAGATCTGCAAGAGACGTCCATGAAGCCTGAGAAACGAAACGAGGAATGTTACCTCCCCTGTCCCTGCAGGCCAAGAAAGTAGGCTTCACAAAAACCATTGCTGTGCTGCATGCTTAAAACAACCAAGAGAAGAGCCCTTTGCTACAGCACAAAGTGCCAGCCCAGAAACTATTACTACTTTTGGGATTAGGTAGCTCTATCGAAGAAAGGTGCAGCAACGGAGGCTCTTAAACACTACAGCTTCAATGTGAATGGAGGCTCAGGGAGTCTCTAACTGCCACCTGCTAAGAAGGTACATCTCAGAGGTAGGCTGGCTGCCAAGGCACTCAGAGATAGCCTCTCTTATAGATGGGATGCTGGGATCCAGCCCAAGCCAGCAGAGCTGGTCTGGTCTCGCCAGGTGCCAAGTCAAGGTGTTCTTTGCCTCTGAAGTAAACAGAGCTATACGTGGGCTTAGAGTTTTAACTTCATTCCTTTCTCTGATCAGAAGAGCATGGGGGGAAAAGTGGATGAAATGGCTGAAGCAGCAGGGACTGAATCCAAACAGCCCCAAGGTTTTGAAGGATTAGGCGTGGAAGGGAATGGGGTTAGACAAAAGGCACTGAACTCAGATTTTCCATAAACAAACATGCATACAAATAATTATACTATTTAGTACACATAATTAAACATACTTGCAAAACATCCAAACTACATGTGGAGTTTATTTAGTCCAACATGAAGTTCATTCAAATCTAGAAGCCAATGAAATTCGCACCACAGAACTGCAGCAAAACACTGGCAACATAAATACTCAGTCAGGAGTTACACCAGGACCCCAAACCCCACATTTCCTTTAGGTTTGTTCCCTAAAAAGGTCTGTGCTTTTATAACAGACCATGCTCAGTTCTCCCGAGGGCTTCTTTGGACTCCAAAAGGATCATCTCAAAAGGCTGAGACACCTGCATTTGTTCAGTCTGGAGAAGATGGAGGGGGATCTTATAAATGTTTATAAATATCTGAAGGGTGGGTGTCAGGGGGATGGGGCCAGGCTCTATCCAGCGGTGCCCAACGCCAGGCCAAGGGGCCACGGGCACAAGCTGGAACACGGGAAGTTCCCCCTGAACATGAGGACAAACCCCTTCCCTGTGCGGGTGCCAGAGCAGGGGCACAGGCTGCCCAGAGAGGCTGTGGGGTCCCTTCCCTGGAGACATTCACCCCCCGCCTGGACGCGGCCCTGTGCCCCTGCTCTGGGGGTGCCTGCTCCAGCTGGGGTGGGACGGGGTGAGCTCCAGAGGGCCCTTCCAACCCCCACCATTCTGCGATCCCTTCCACTCACACATCTCTAATTTGCTGCAGCTGTTACCCAGATAAGATCTGTTTTTCCATGGAAGCTTCCAAAAAAAAAGAAAGATCCAGGAAATAATTTCATAACAAAATACCATCCTTCTCTGTGCTTAATACTTCCATACTCCATCCAGGAATAAACAGCACTTTTTCTCACCGGTTTGTGACCTACAGTCCCTTGCAAAGGTAAATGAACTAATGAAGACCTGGAGGGATGTATAGTAGCACCAAACACTGCCTTCAGGAGATCACAAAATAATCCCTTTACAGTTCCTGAGAACAAATCTAGATATGAAGAGCACAAATTGGAGGACTTTCAGTTGCAAAGAATTAAAGCCCCCGGGTTGGAAAGCACTCAGTCTCAGCCGTCAGTCTGGCTCCCCGGACACCGCTTCTCAATCAGGTTACGTGTGAAAACACCTATTTTGGCAACACTCAGTTAGGGACCTTCCTTCCTGCAGTCCTGCTAGCATCTCTTCTTCGAGGACAACCCCTGCAGGAGCTGACAGACTCACATTTAGGGCCCAACCAAGTCTAGACCTGCCACAGGCATAAAAGACAATAAATGTTCATCGGGCCTAGTCGTTGCAACAGATAAATATAATTGTATTATTTTTCTGAAAGATTTCCATCATTAATGTAGGGTTGGAGGAGAAAAAAAACCCAACCACAAACCCCAGAAAAGCTCCAACTACAAAAGGACCAAGCAATGTCAGGCGAGAAAATTCATCACAGAGAGCTCCCTCCCTTCCAAAGGGAACCAAGTGGCTTGTGGTTCTAGCAAGAAAACAGAAATCCTATAATAAATCAAGCAGCTACAATAACAAAGTGCTCTGTTTCAACTCAGATGCGAGCTGATGAGGAGCTCTAGAGAGCAGTCTGCTGCCTGACTTCATCCTGTGGCTGAATTCATTTAACAGACTATATAAAGCTTATTATTTCAGTTCACTTAAAAATAATAAAAGCAGAGAGAAACCCAACATTTTGACATAGTAAAATAGCAAACATTTTTTGATCTGATAAGGGCTCCAAAATTACATGAGACACTGACATGACTCTCTGACGCACAGGTGCCTCTGTTCTATTACTTCGCGAGTCATACAATTCCCATGGAAAGCCAGGAGCAAAGTATTGACCCTCCCTCCACTGCAGCTCCAGGGGGAGAAACTAGGGTGAAAGCTGCAGGCTGGAGTCTCCCACAGCTCGATCCTGTAGATAAGAATAATGAAGGGAAGAAGTTGATTGTACAAGATGAAGTGCCTGTGACAGCCAAGGGAGAAGCCACGTGCTGCACAACGCAGAGATGAATTTCAGATTTATCTCACATGTGTTTAGGGTATTTGCTACAACTCCATCTCCAGTCTTTTCAAACACACGGTTACTTAAGCTTCCATTTCCTTCCTCTACTGTTTTAGATCCTGGGAAGATAGCAGTTGTATGGCAGATATTATTCTCAGAGCGTCCAAAACGATCCAAAGTTATTCATACCAGTGGAGAGAAGTTCCATCATTCAACGTTTTCCACTTCAAGATATTGCACAATTGTTGTTTATTAATTTAAAATGTGTTGTGTTTATGACCATCATACCAAATATTTTGGAAGGAGAAGCAGATTGCACAAACTTTTTTTTAAAGAGAAAAATCTCATTTACAACCCTAATGCACCAAAGCTTTTTAAATCTGAAGAGGCGCTGTCTAAAAACAATTCCCAGTCCGGGCGCCTCTGCCCCAAATCTCCTGCAGCAATTACAGCAGCTCAACTCCCTACACGTGCCAGAGCCCTGGCAGGGTCCTGGCCTGGTGTCGCAGCATGTCTCGCTGTCACACAGGAGGGAGGCTGAGCCTGGGGCCTTGCAAGTCACAGCCCCTGCGTGGGCCACAGTGTGAGGATAGCAAAGACAGGGTTGCTCCAAGAAGACCTGGGGAAACAGCTGTACCAACAGATCTCAGCACATCAGGCAGAGAAGAAACATGATGGGCGCTTTTGAAAATATTATGGATCTTTACCTGCCTCTGCCTCATTGACAGGCTACAGAGGATCACAGAGTTGTATCACATCTGTCACCAATTCCCCTCTGGGAAAGTGGATCAATGGTTGGGACCCCTCCCTATGCACTCAGAAGGATGCTGCTGGGAGGTGCACACAGCCCTGCTGCACAAGTGATGGGAATTTCCACCCCGGCTCCTGTATCTTACAAATCATCTCTCTGCTCCAACTGAGCCGAAAGACTCCTGCAAACAGTGTGGGCCGGCGGGTGCAATGGCAGAGCTGCTGGGCACCCCTCTGTCCTGCAAACTCATGCCTGGGTACTCTGCCGTCTTGCACAGATCGCTTACTCAGTCACAGGCCCCTTTGCAGGGGGTCAGGACATTTTCTTGGCAGCCCCTGGGGATACACGTAAATTCAGACATTACAAAATTTTTCTCAACTCGAACCATCTGCAGCCTTAATGCCTTCAGAGGTCAAACACTGCAGCCTATGGCTCAATAGGCATCTCAGAAACAACACTTTTTCTGAGAACCAATCAGTACCAAAAGGCATCATTAGCACTAATGTGGTGCAGACACTCATGTCAGGCTGTGTTTTAAATCCAGCAGGCTTTGCAGATGCCTGTAGCAGTCTGCAGTGTTTGGGTATCCTCATCCCCAGCCAGACCACAGGAGTGATCTGGCACCAGGCACCGGCCACAAATCAGATTTACCCTGATGATTGCATAAGAGCATGTGAATGAGGGAAAAGTAAAGGCAGAGCAGATAACACTATCTAGCAAATAAACAAACAAGGATTACATTTAGCTGTTACGGCTTCCTTGGATGATTTATTTCTTTTAGCTGGAGCAAAATTAAATAGGTAAAAGACTGTTTCCTGCAGATCAAGATAATATACTTAATAAAAACCAACATTAACTTTCCACAAGAGCCTAGGGTGTCTGTACAATGCCTGACATTCACAGAAAGAGCCTGTAAATTGATTGTTTTGGAGAAAAGAAAGGCAAAGCTTGTGTTTTCCTTCCCAGCGAGCAAATGCCTTTCTCGCAGACAGAAGTTTTTTTAACCTAAATAGAAGCAGCAACACTTCAAAAGCTGGGAAGCCAGTTATCTCCCCTTTCAGCAGTCTTTCAGCTAAAACCTCTCCCCTCTGAGTTGCTGGAGCTGCTAACTAAGCCCATCCAGACAGGAGCATTTCTTGTCCTTGCAAAGACACCCCAGAGACCAAGGTACCTCCGCTAAGAATCATATCACCCATCTATACTAGAGCCAAACACCTAACTCGGGTACATCAGGAACAAAGCTGTGGCTTTGGACTTCAGCCCTTGCTAGCCACTCCCAACCCTCCCACCCCATTTTTTCCACTCCCCAAGGCATGAGTATTGCTCCAGCCCACACCAACCACATCCAGCTCCTTCCCAAAGTCAGGCAGCATCTCCCAGGCCACAAACCATTTATTCCACTGGTATTGCTGCTGGAGAGCTTTAGACCGTCTTTCTGAAAAACTCAAGGGGTTGTGTCAGCCTGGTTCTCCCACATGCAGATAATGGACTTACATTTTCAGTGTTAAATATTTAAGAGACACACTGTGCTGGAAAACAGACGGAGCAGCCGTGTCAACACCAATCCAACCACTCCTGTAGCTACTGACATTTTCTGCAGTTTCTAGCATAGAGAGTCTTAGGAGTAGGGCTGGGTAAGGTGTAAGAGCATTTATAGATGAAACCACCTGGAACACAAGACACTTTTTATTTCTTTTCCACAAATGTGCTTGCAAGGGATTAATTTCTTTATTCTTTTTTCAAAAGGGCCCAAAATGTGAAAAAGGACTGTGGTGAAATGGTGCTTGCATACAGGCATCTAGGGGAAAGCTCCTACCTGGCCTCTGTGTTGCAGTAGCAGTCCCAGTCTTGGCACAGGATCACATTATATTCAGCACTGTGCAAATACAGAAAACAAAAGACTGTCTGAAGTAATTTCTAATCTTAGTAGTCCTGAAATAACTACAGCTTATTTAAAACAAAGCAAAAGCAGTAGGAAGGAACAGCCGCCTCTGAGGAACCAACTCTAACTGAGCCAGATTAACACCAAGCTTCCCTTCAGTGACAGGTATCTGCTGCAAAACTACCTGAAGGCTCTCCCCTTTGTTCATGGTCAACCTCACAGCCCCACCTCGTCCTGCAATAGGTCTGTGCCTGCCTTAGCACTCAGCATTTGATAAAGGCTGTACTGTGCACAGAGGAGAAACATCGCTCAGCTTGGACTCTCACTCCTTAGCAGGGGTGGCATGGAGAGCAATAATGTGTTCCCCAATTTGTGTACAAGTGGATTTCCTTCCTCCAGGTGCCGGTTTGCAGCATTTCTGCCCCAGTCTTGCATTCCTGTGAAGTGTTTGCCGACCTGTTTTGTGGAGCCCAGAGGGTTATGTACTCCTCCTGCTCCAAGCTGGGTGCAGCGTGGCAGCCCGCAGGAGGCTGAGCCACAGCATCCCTGGGTCCATGCAATCCAAACTCCAGCAAGCAACTTGGCTCAGTAACCTTTTTGCCTTCAATGCCCTCAGCCTGAGGTATAAAAAGGAAATAAGAGCCTTCCTTCCTCTGGAGGAGATGCAGCTTGGCTTGAGGATGAAAACAAGGTGTTGGCGTTGTTACTCTCACACGCAAACAGCGTACACAAGGATATTAATTCCCTGAGGCAACGAACAGTCGGTCTGTTCCATGTAGCAATCCAGTATCTGCTCCAAATCCACTGGCAGACGTGCTTACAGGGTGCTGCTAGAGGGGTGATGCTGTAGGAAAGGCCCTAAGCTCTTTTTGAAGCTTCGTTTCTGCTCTGCTTGTGGTTGGCCTGGAAAGAGAATAAGAAAAATAAAGAAGTATTAAAAGTATTAAATGCACTGATTGTTCTAGTGAAAATATTCAGGAGAATAAATCCATTCAGCTTTACACAAATCATTCACCTCCTGTTGCAGAGGATGACTGACAAGGTTAAACTTTATTGAATGTTTCATCAAAATTAAAACCCCGTTTGCAGGCGAGCACAGGAGATCCGCAAGATTCACTGATCAGGTCACTGCTGTAGCCCAAAGGCATGACCTCAGCCTGCCTTCTCTTTAGCGGTGCCCGTGTCAGCCAGCCTCCTTCCCAGAGCAGGGGTCCCACAGACAGGGACACACGTTCTCCAACCTCCTCCTGCTTGTCACTGGGCCCTGGATGCACCTCTGCACCCTGGGGCTGGTCCCAGACAGGACACCAAGCCACTGATCCTAACACAGGGACACAGGACAGGGCATTCAAAGGAGCTAATGGGAACCAAGCAAAGATTAAAAAAAAATTTATATATATATGCAGATATTAATCAATTATTTGAGCTGATGAAAGTCCATATCAGCTCAACTCCCACAAAACTGATCTACCAGACCAGGCAATAGCTGCTCAGGGATTGTGCTCCCTTTGCTTTACACACAGAAGCAGCAGCTTTCCTGGGCAAGCATGTCTGCCAGTGGATTTGGAGCAGATACTGGATCGCTACATGGAAAATGAAAGAAAAACCAGATTAACACTGAGCTATTAATCTGAGTTGGACCCAGTGATTGGAAGAGAAATAGTCCTCATCTGGCCTGACACTTCTGCCTCTCATTGCAGAACAGGACTGGGATTTTGCATCCTCTTCTGGAGCAGTTTGGGATTAAAAAACCACAAAGCTCCTGTGCCAGTCCCAGCATCAGCCACTTGATGGCCACCCTGCTTCACTAAAGAGCAGCACTGAGGCACTGGGGACAGAATGAGGCCCCAGGGCTGGGGGCCTGCCAGGGACCCCCGGGCTCGCAAGCAGGGAGAAAAGGGGCCCCCAAACAGCCCCCCAGGCAGAGCCTAGCAACTGCTTCGCTTTGCTCACCCTCACCTGGGGCTCCTCAGGGACCACCACGCAGCACAGCCCCCCCCAGCTCCCCTTGGTACAGATCACACACCCCTCACTCTTCAAGGTCTGCTACAGCACTGGAAGCAGAGGTGAGCACAGCAAACACTGAGGAATGGCCTCGGAGCACTCGGCGTGCTCTGCCAAGCCCTGGCTCGACGCCCAAGGTCCTGCCTTGTTAAGGCTCATACACAAGTGCTGCAGAAATCCCAAGCAAGAAAGTAACCTCACAGCTCTTTTGCATGTTACTAAGAACACGCAGGTTTGTTCTGGAGGCTGCACCAGAAATAGAGGAATAACAGGTCTGCAAAGGCCAGTCATCAGGTCAAAACTCTGCTTTTCCCTCACCCAAAGACTACCACAGCACAGAACACCCCCATGGTCCGCTCACACTGCCATGGTCAACCCAAGGTGTTTTTAAAGTCAGCATGTTTACAAGAACCACCTGAGCTCCAGGTCCCTGCTCTGATCAAGTAGGTAACATAGCCAGGAGGCTCAGGGGAGGAACTTCTTAAACCAGCTGTTAACCTTCCTGATATTTCCCATTTTATCTGGCATTGTTTCTTTCTGGGCCCATTCCTGTGGATATGGTTCTGAGCAGGTGAATACACTGAGGACAACGTGCTCTAAGGCTGTAATACACGGGCACTAGAAACATGGGAGCATTAAATACCAACCGGTGTCTGGATGCTCAGCTTCAGGCCAGTTTGATCTCCAGAATGAAAGAGCCTGTAGTGCTCCTGCCTCTGTGGTTGGAGAGGAGCCCAACAGTCAGGCACATCTGTACAACACTGAACCAGTGCCCGAATGACGTTTTATTTCCACAGACTAACCCTGACAAGTCATAGGATTGCATCAAAGCAACTCCTCACACTAGGCTTGTCAGGGTGCATTGGCATCAGTGGCTCACGCACAGCTTCCTGCTGACACCAAGGAGGGCTGGCATCAGCAGCAAAACACGGGAGTAACGCGGCCAGCCGTATAGAGTGGGACACGCCACTGCCCAGGTCTTCCAGCACTGTTCGGGGATGCCCACCAGTTCTGGATACAGCCAATGCTCTGGTCAGTCCCCAACGGATACTGCAATTAGATGCAGAGGAACTGGCATTGTGGTGCCCATGTAGGTTCCTCTCAGGCAGATAGGAGAAAACAAAACAAAAAACCAAAACCAAAGCAAATTAAATGGAAAAGACCAGGTGCATTTTTAAAGAGCTCTCTCTTCTGAACTTCCTGGCTTACAAGAACCATAGGAGCAAAGCTCTGCCCTCATGGTTTGTTTTGCTCGAATTTCCTCAGAGGATCAAGACTCTGGAAAGAGTCTCCTCAGCCAAGATTGCTCCACCACCTCTCTTCTGGACCGAGAGCAAAATTACTATTAACAAAAGTCACGAGTTTAAAAGATGTTCTAAGAAGCCAATGAGGAGGGAAGCAAACAGCTTTTTCCTTGCCAGTCCATTCCCCATCTTTGTGATCTCACACTGAACAAGCTCCCCAAGTGACCTACCTAGAAAGCAAAGCACAGATCCTTCAAACAAGCTGCCTAAAAAGTCGGTGAGCCGACACTGAGTTCAGTTAACACTTTTCAGAAGTGCTGAGGTCATTCCAGTTGATCACAAGCTCAGCGAGGCACCCGCTGCACTCACATAGAAAGGTAACAGCCAAGCTCCACTGTCAGGCTCTTTTCTGAAAATCTTACTACAGGCAGGAAAGAAGAACTTCTTTAGGAAGACAGTCAGATTTAATGAGTTTGGATACTTATTAGCAGTGACATCAACCGCATCATCAACTACTGCTCCATAGCGCAAGGCCAGATTGGGCTGTATGGCTGATTTCCTCTGCGGGAGGATGGGCAGTGTTGCTCATGGTACCCCTGCATAAGAACAGTAGAAGCACATGCAAAAATTCAGGGGTCAGAAAATCCAGGCACACACATTTCAGGAGCTCATCCCAGAGGATGGGGAGCACTTACAGGGAAAGATATCATTACTGCTAGTACTACTAATAGCAGCTTTACTAAACCTATACAAAGCAATTACTGTTTGGGTTGAAAAATAATGAACTAGATAAGCCATTTACAGGGTGCCTGCAAACTAAAGAGGGGGGAAGTGCCTGTTTAAAACCCTGTCAACTGTGACTGGTCTTTCAAACCAGCTGCAGGAGTTCAGATAACTCAGCACTTAATTTTTGTAACATCCATTCGACCCAGGTGAGATCAGTCATTATATATGACACCAGGTGCCACTTCACATACAAGCACTGGTAGATGTTCCTGAACAAGGCTCTGCTGAGACACCAAACCCTTGTTTTCCCTGTGCTTGCGGTCATGTGAACTGGAACAGTGAAGCTTTCTTCCTACTAACCGTCTTCCAGGGGAGAACGGTGACAGGATGACTGTGAAAATCAGGAGGTTTCTCCTTTTCACACTGCTTGTTCCCCACTAGTCCAAGGGCTCATCCTTAAAGGGAATTTTAATACAGCCAAACATAATGCAAATACATGCAACAACTGAAACCAGCAGAACAATTAAATCATCCATAAGCCCCAACACCTGTAGCTATTCACCTTTCTTCCTCACCCAAGTGACAACCATGGTGCAACAAACCGAAGGCTTCTCCTCCCCTTGGCGGGAGCTGCAGGGCAAACCCTCAGCCTGTGGGGACTGATGAGGCTCTGCACTGAAGCAGCCCCTGGAGCCTGCAGCAGCCTTCAGTCAGGTGCACAGTATTTAATTGGTTTGATGGGATTTTCTGGACTGCTAATCACCACAAGGTAATTAAAAACCTGTGCATCATGTCGAATGCTGCAGCACATTAAAGATGTTAAACTCCTGAGAGCTCCTTTAACAGAAACAGTTGTTCCCCTTGTTTGTCTGTGCAACACCCAGAGAGGAGGTGTCTGCAGGTGGGTGAACCAGAGGACACACAGGGTGAGTGCCCACAACAGCACCCTGAGGAGGAAAGATGAGTCATACACATTATGAAAAATAACCACAGTTCATGAAAATAAAGATT
This sequence comes from Phalacrocorax carbo, assembly GCF_963921805.1. Taxonomy (NCBI): domain Eukaryota; kingdom Metazoa; phylum Chordata; class Aves; order Suliformes; family Phalacrocoracidae; genus Phalacrocorax; species Phalacrocorax carbo. The sequence continues at coordinate 9,973,803 of NC_087528.1, forward strand.
TAAAAGCCATGAATTTTGGAAGGGACAGAAATTCTCATTCTTACAAGCGAAGGCTCTCTCACTATAAAGAAGAATAAAGAAAAAAAAAAAGGAAAAAATGCAGTTTTGCTTCACAGTTTGAGTTTATTAACTACCCACTAAATGGTTTGTGGTTTCCAAGATTCTTATGGCTTCAGGAATGGTTTCTCAGGACCAGCTACACTGTTTAATAAAGCCCAGCCATAGCCATGCTTTCACCCCTGTGCATACAGTGGGGTGAGATAACTTCATTAAAAAAAAAAAAAGCCCAGTAACTCACACTGACGTTATTTTTGATAAGTTTTCCAAAGGACCGGATTTTGCTCAAGGAGGACACCAAACATGACAGTGCATGCAGAAATACTATTTCACAAGTGTCTTTAAAACAGATGCTATCGTACTCATGCCACCTCTGGGAGTTTGGCATTACCTCTGTCTGGTTTGATCTTCTCCCAGAAGCCCTTCCCAAGTGATTCACTCTCTCAAAATACTTTGCTCAAAAGTCTCGATCACAGCGAGTCCCACATGGCCTCAGATGAAGGATGATCTCTCATCTGATCTCTCTGCAGAGCCTTCTTAGCAGGATCCTGATCACAGCCAGGGATTCTACACAATCCTGTAATACATGTATCGCCAAGCCATAAACCACAACAAACGTTACACGTATGACTTGAGCCAGGCAAAACTGCCACTTAATTCCAAAGCACATGCTCCCTCCAGAAACTACATCTATTTCAGTCCCAGTTGGGCGTACCAAAGTCACAGCTATGCAGTGCATTGCAGCATCCCCCCAAACTGTGCTGCTTTGGAGAAAGGTGCGAAAAGAGTTGTTGTTTACTGGCTGATTCAGTTTTAATAGGCAGGATTGTGGTGACCAGCATGAAGAGGGGATAAGGGTTGCAGGCTTTGCTGGATACTGGAGAGCACCTCCCCCCTGGAAAGGCACCACTGAAGCAGCTTCATCTGATTAAAGATTTTTTGCAATGTGATCCTAAACCCACAATACTTCATCTCAAGGCTTCCTGCTGCACAACCAAATTTCCACAAAGCTCCAGCTAACTGGGCTGCAAACAAGCTATTCAGGAATTCCAGATATATCTTTTTTTTTTTTTCTTTGTTTAGCTTTCACTTTTATCCCATTGTCAATATAGCAAAACCTCAGTACACAGATTTATCAGGCTTCTTGCAGTACCTACTGATGTTTGTTTGAAGCACCTCATCTAGCAGATCTAGCGTCAGTATAAGGAGCTAACAGCAGTCATGGAGAACACAGCTAAAGCCACTCTTGCTCCACTTTGCTCATTATACAGTGAGTATGAGAAGTCCAAGGTGGGGGAACCAGATCATTTTATCATTCCACTGGCAACAGCAGAGGTTCACAGTATTGCAGTCACTCCTCTTGCAGCTCAGGAGGCAGAAGTAGTATTTCCACAGGACACATCAATTTTAAAATAGTAGCATACTTCCAAATCAATAGGCTTCAGGGAGGAGCTTCCACCTCTGCTGAACACTACCACCACCCTGCTTCCCCAAAGGCTCTGCTCTCCAGCAAGGGCAACGGAGGCTCACAGGCCTCGCCTCTGTCTCCAACATCCTCTTTCCTGCAAAGGACTGGTCAAAGAAGCCTTCCAGCTCCTTCACGTACAGTTTGCCTCATGCTTCTTATTCTCTTTGTCCCCCTCCAGTGACTTGCAGAGATGCCAGTAGGATAGACCAGGTGGGCGTGAGAGAGTGTGACTTTCACCACACAGAAAATCCCAGAATGACTTCCAAACACCATGGTCCTAAAATGCAGAGCACCTGCCTGATATGACAGTTTTGAAGGGTTATCTTTGAACCAGAAGGCTTTGGGCTTGGTAGAGCATCGCTCATCATGGTTCAGGAGGAATACACCCATGAGCCCACACTCAATGAAGAGCACGCCGACATTGGTGAAAATGCAACCTATGACAGTTGGGGGTCTCAGTCCACATCATCCCAGTGCTCAAATATGATGAGTCTCCCCCCAGCTCTACAACTCAGCCCTGATCCAAGATTTCTTCCCAATGCACAAGCCCACCACAGGCAGCCAGTCAAAAGCAGAGCCAAAAACGCTGCTGAAGCGCATCCAGCCCCACATACTTTGGTCACTGACTGCGATGGTGAAGCCTCTCCAACCGAGCAATAGCGCTGCTCGCACGTTTAAACGCCATAGAAAACTGATATGAAAAATATCCTGGCATCACCCAAATCTATGATATCCAAAAGAAACAAGACTCTACGTGCTTTCCAAGGAAAACAGGAAGTGAAATTAGAAGCAGCCGTTAGAGGAAACATGAATTGCGCTGTCCTAACCAGCTTTGGGTTTACTCTGTGCCTCCCCAGCCTGAGTCATCACACTTTGAACTGGATAATTCCCTTTTTGGTGGTTAGATTATCACTGGGGAGAAAACAGTTTGACTTGTTTGTGTGTTTGTTTTGTTGCCTTGCTGTGCTTTCTAAAGGTCTTCGTGTTGGCTTTAAAGGCAAACAGTTCCCAGGTTGGGCTGAATGGGATTCTGTATTTGCTGCTTTGGTTTTTAAAACTTGAGCCATTTTCCTCACTTCCCCTGTTCCCCTCAAAGACTGACATTTTGGCAGTCACCGGTAGAAAATCCACAGTTTGAGAGCAGAGATGTAACATAAAGCTAATGCTTGTCTCAATAAAACAGCTGTCTGGCTCAGCCAGAGATGCCACTCATTTCTGCGGTAGCACTGCTGGCGGCTGGGACCGCAGAGCCTTTCCAGCAAAGCTCACAGTGAGCATCTCCAGCTTGCAACAGAGCTGGGCTTGACTGTGAGGGTCCTGGCTGGGGGCTTCAGAGAGGTTTCTTGACCTTGGCAGTCTCCCCCAGTATTTAGTGCAGCCTCTGCTCCCTTTCATCAGCAAAATACAGAATAACGTGCTTCTTGACAACTGTAACTCCCAGCCCCATTACGAGGATAGCGTCTGTTAAGCACTTATTAAATGACGTCCCTGAAGACTAAACTCAAGACCTTAGTACACTACTTGGCTTCTGGAGAAGCAGTACAGCTTCAATGTACTAAAACCACCCCGGTGTCATTTGTCAGCTTAGCACAAACACCATCAGCTTCAAGAGTCTTCTCCCTCTTCTCCCTGGGAAGATGCCCTCCCCACAGGGCAGCTCGAGGCAACTTCTCACACAGCCCAGACTCCCACTGGCTGCACAGAGGGCACCGGCAGATGAGTTTTTTTTTTTTTAAAAAAACTACTTCTTTTGCCCTAGGTCAATGGAGGAAGTTGTGGCAGAATCAGATTTAAAATTCTCATCTGTTAACAAAGAAATTTCAACTTCATTACAGAAGCCTGGAGACCTTTCAGAGAAGAACGCCACAGAAGCAGAGATGATCAGTGGTGTTTTGTTTTACATTACTAAGGTAAATATATCCTATTGGATGAGTAGTCCTGATGTTGGACTTTTGCTGAGGGTTTTGGGGAAAACATAGCCTCAGGCTGCGTGCTCCAAAATACCACAATTCTTTTGTTGAAACTTTTCCAGCCTCAGGTATTTTTGAGCATAACATTATTATCAAATTATGCAGTCTGACCTCGAACAAGCGCAAGGGAATATTCCTGATTTATGGAGGTAAGTTAAAGGGGAGGAAAGATGACAAGGGAAGGAGAGACTGTTCCACATGAGAAAGTGCTGCTGCTTTCCCTGTTTTGAGAGGCCTTTGACAACCACCTAGGCAGATGAAAAAAAGAAATAGGTTGTGTCACCATCTCTGACCGATGCCTAAGCGTGGGTGGGCACGGGGCAGGGAGACGTTCCCTGCTACAAGCATTGCTTTTTTTAAAGCATATGGAAAAAGGAAAGCCATTGTCAATAATACTGTCCCTATGCGATGTGCCAGAAGGAAGACTTGTCCTGTGGGACACTGGAGTTTGGCAGATTGACTTTGCCTTCCTCTAAACCCCCCTAGGCAGGCTAACACAAAGACCTTCCGATCAGTGTTTGCAAGCAAAGAAGTTTTATGGTAACTGTCACCACAGCAGACCATGGGCCCTATATGGAGGCACCAGCCGTGACTGCTTTGAGCCAGGAAGGAACAGAGAAATCCACACTGCTGATCCCCAAATACAGCGCTTCAAAGTCATGGTGAATTCCTGATGAGTTGACCAAGAAGGCAGCCTTCATGCCTGCAAATAGCTGCTCTGCTGGGTGCGGGACACAAAAACACCAGTGAAAGAACATGCTGTTCTACGCCAAGGCAGGACAAGGTCCATACTAGGAGGAGGGACCTGCCAAAGCCCACCAGAGGAGACCAGGGCAATGCTGCTCTGAGACCCAAAGCCGTTAATGACATTTGGCTCACAGACAAGCTCGGTCGCAAGCAGACCCACAGTGCCTGGGGCAGAAGGGCAAGTCAGACCCCAGCTTGTTCCTTAGACACCCCATTACAGCCCCAAACTCTTCCACAGCAACAGGGTAAAAACAAGATGCACATGTAAATGGTGCAGAAGGGCAGGATGAGTTGACCAGGTTTCACCAGCAGACAGAGGAAGCAAGAAGTCAACATAGAAACTGGCACTGCAGGTATGATCAATTTGATTTAGAAGCTTCATTATAGGTTTGTGGCCTCATACTGGTTGTATATCCTTTACCAAAGAGGCTGGATTCAGAACATCCTTTGTCTTGCTGTACTGTCCCTCATCCCACCACCAAACAAAATTAATTTCTTAATTTCCTTGCTCTGGAAGCACCAAAAGCTGCTCACCACATCACCTCAGAAACCAGAGATCTGATTATCATTCAATCCCAATGCCACAAAAAATAATGACACAACAGCCAGGGAGCAAAGCTGGTGGTGCTGGAAGAAGCACAGACCAGAGATGCAACATTAACCACACCATCATCTTGAGATGCAGGGGAGGCACCTGTGTTTGCAGTTCTTTGCACTGTAGCATCACCATCTCTGTACTCATGCAAAAGAAAAAAAAATATTCAGCACAAGTCACAAGAGATCAAAATCACTGCTTTGCACTATGACTTTGTAAACATTAATCTGCAAACCTTCTGCAAGAAACAAGGTAATTACTACGTTAAAAAAAGATTTGAAGGACTACCCTCTATCAGATCACTTTAAAACAAAAATAAAATCACAATCTCAGTCCTTAGCGAGTAAGCGTAAGCAAAGAGTCAGGACAACAGCACACGCAGGCAATGCAGGCAGAACAACAATGCTCGCTTCCCAGAACCTGTTCCCTTTTTCTGCTTGGTTCCAGTTCAACCATGTCCAACCACAGGAGGAAAGACTTCTTCCAGCAGCCTTCCCCTGTTTCGGCCCTTTGAAACCGCCATCATCTTTCTCAAGGCCCATATCCTTTTTGTGCCGTGCCCGCGTCCAAACCGGTGCCTAAGCTTTCATAGCTGTAACCACAAAAAGAGTTACGGGCCGGCTCAGTCAATACACCAGCAGGGACAGGAACAATGTGAAGGACATAAATACAGGTGACAGATGTCCCAAAGTTACAAAAATCAAAATCACACAGATGAAGAGGTGACTGCAGCTGACAACTGCTCTGCCCATGTCTTGGTTTGCAATAGGAAATAGTTACCAGCAGCATGTTTCCTCTGCACCAAAGCTGAGGCTTTAGAAGGAATGGGTGAATCTGTGGAGACCAACTCCTTTTCTTAACCACAAAATGTTTGAAAGATTTGTTTCATGCAGAATTTGGAGGCTGGGGGTCGGGGGTGGGGAACCAAACCAAAACAAGAAGAGATGAACTGGGTAGCAAATTATCAAAAGCACAACTGGCACAATGCAACAGCCCTCTGAGAGGCAGGAGAACAAAACAAACACTTTAAGAGAGACCACAATGAATAGGAAGAGCATTCAAGAGATCAGGAAAAATGGGATGACCCGCTCAGAGGACAGAGTCATGAATCAAAGTATGACACATCCCATGCTCTCAGGATCAAGTACTTCCTACCTGATCACCGCACTTCATCAGGCCACCAGGGTTTCTATAAAAGGCAAGAATGCATTTAACCTCTACTCAAAACTTCAGCAGCTACCCAGGTTGGTGACTCCAACATGAGTCATGGGCATGAAACCACCAAAAGATTTTACACACATACAAACAGAGCTTCACACACCTTCTTAGAAATACTTGTAATGGAGGAGGAACATTTTGAGCACCCTAAATCTCGAGTGGTCCTCAAAAATGTTCCAACAATTGCATTTGGTTTATATTGAACATAAGCATCTTCATCTTCTCCAGCTAAGTATAGTGTCCTTCATGATAAATGCAATTTACTTTCACATAAAAACTATTTTAATAAGTTGCACTCATTCTTATAATCATTATGACCACAGATAAAGATTGCTGTACTTCACAACAGAAGACCCAAAAGCCTTACAAATATTTTTTCGTATTTTTATTCCCCAGCAGACCTTTCCTTCAGGCATATAGAAACTCTAAAATAGTTCCCAGAATTTGAAAGTGATGCTTACACCACTCTGCCAATGAAGACCACGTATGGCTGACTTGAGATTTTTAAAACATATTCCTTGCTGGCTCCCCAGTAAGGTGTTTAAGCTTTCCTCTGCCTCTGTATCAGCTCACAGATGAAGCCTGAAGGACCGGCTCCAACTAGACCTGTAGCCTTTGCATAGGTAATTTAAAGGAGCTGTATCCCTTCCAATATGACTTGTGCAGGGCCATGCATGAAAAATTCAATAGACCTAGGAGCTGAACACAGACCTCCCAAGCCTCAGCTTGGTGCCTCACCCACAATGTCAACTTCTCACCCTCTCTGTGGACTCAGTAAGAAAAGTCTTCATAAAAATAATAAAAAGATATAGTAGTAATAAAAAGAGCACACACACCCTGAATGTGGAACAAATCCCCGAGGGTACGGTTACAGATTGCTCCCTTGCCATTGTCAGCTCACTCTCCAACACCACCTATGAAATTTTCATCAGTCAAGTAAACCTATTTTAGCAGATAGAAACATTGACACAACATTGTACGTGAAACCCTGATCCTGAAGCTTTATTTCATCACTGCCCAGGGCAACACAAATTGCCCTCCATTGCAAGGGAGGAAAAAAAACCAGAACCCTGTGAAAAATTTCCTATTAAAAGATCCACTTTAAAACTCCTCCCACCTGTCTCCACCCTCCTCCCCAGTGCTGGATTATTTCATAGAAGAGACTGCGATAGAGGCAGGGTTAGAATAACAGAGATCCATTCATACCAGAAGCACTGAAATTGAGGTCAGGCAAGGTAGGACTGCTGGCTGCACTAAACCAAATTTGGCAGAGGCATTAATCAAGTCAGTCATTCTTCATCTCTACCTATTTAGGGATATCTCAGGATGCATTTCAGACCAGGACTAACAATGTTGTTTTAGCATCCAGAGTCACCGCTGAGGTAACTTCAAGCTGCCCAAGAGAAAGAGTTGCTTATCTGCGATGCAATCTGTATTCACACAGGAACTTAGAGAGGTTAAGTGCATCAGCTTCAGATGCCAGCTGCTTTAAGCAGGTAGGTAAGATCCAACAGAAACTGAGACACACGAATCCCCTGCCTGCAAGCACAGCACAGCCCATCCCCCAGCAGATGGAAGTGCAGGAGGCAGGACAGCCTTGCTCTTTCTCTACAGCCCCTGCATCCCCCAGCATTGCAACCTGCTCAGTCCCTCCGGCCAGCTCCAGCTGGCCCTTGCTCCTACCGCAGCCACACATGCCTTTCCGTTGTGGAGGTACTTGGTGGGCAGGTGGGCAGAAGGCATTGCAAAGCATTACAAAAGAATAAAAGTAAAGTAAGTCCTCCAAAACCTAGGAGAGTAATTTCAAAATCCCTCTTATAATCCTTTGTTAGTCAAAGTCAGAGTCCTGGCCCATGGCACAACGTCCCAAGGGCAGCTGTAACACAAACAGTCCCATGGGGTCTTTTGCTTTTTTACACACATGTACCTTTGCCCAGCTGAATAAGAAAAGGTACCACAGCCTCTTCCCCGGGATGACTATGTGCTGCTGCTGGGAGGCGTGAGGTTGGGCGATGATTTGAGGCTGGCACCAGAGCATCGCTGCATCTTGACACTCACAGGCATTAAGAGAAGCAGCCTGAGTCACATTTCTGGAGGTTGCTGACAACCAACACACCGTTGCATAGAAATGGGGAAATTAATATCTTAGTGCTTTCAGTCTGCTGCTTCAAATTCATCCTCTTCCAAAGTGAAACTGGCTATTACATGCTGGCAAGACTTTTAAAACCAGAGACAGATCTACCAAAGGGGAAAAAAAGAAAAGAAAAAAAAATAGTCAGTGTAAATCCTGACCCTGGAAGAGTGGCAGAAATGAATAAAGAATTTGATTGAGCCACAGGCCTGATGAAAAGATCCACCAAGATAAAGGAAGGTTTTTCACTGCACTTTGAACCATTTGCTATAGCAAACTGAGACCTCTAGCCAGCCTTTCTGTCTGTTCTACTCTCTGCTGATACCCTTTGAAGTAAAATCTCAAGCCTGTGTTTAATAACAGTATAGGAAAAAAACCATGGCTTTAGGCTTGTGGGGGGGGTTGGTGGTTTTTGTTTGTTCTGTGATTTTGGGCGGGTGTGTGATTTTCTTCCCCCCCTCTTTTTACTCACAGGAACAGCTTAGAAAATTAGCACAGCATAATACAATAGACACAAGGAGACATGAGCTGGACAAGAACAAGGGTTGAACAAGCTGTGGGAAAATATAAATATGGATATTTGTTTAAACACCCCCAGAAAAGCTTTTCTTCCTTCCAAGAGCTTTGTCTCCCCTTTCCTTGCTTGCTCTGAAGTTTCCCACAGTTGTGTTGGGGCTGCGGGAGAGCAGAGCAGCCACCCACATTTCCAGCACTGTACGAGCAGGGCTGGAGGAGGCTACTGATTCTTGTCCCCATTGGCAGCAGAGGGGTGGCTGTTCACAAAACAACATCCTCATCAGCTTCTGCCCTGTGCCTCAGCTGCAATCATGTGGGACCCACAGGATGAGACGTGGTTTGACCCAAGATGGTCAGAAAAGAGACCGGCAAGGTCAGCTGTCAGCGGTAGCATGCCTAAATGGACACCCGAATCCCTCCCTCCAGCCCTTGGATGGTGATCAAGGAACAACATTGATCTGTGCATCTCGTGCCAGCAAGAAGCAGCTCTATCATTTTTCTCTATCCCCCAGGCAGGGTAAAAATCAGAAATCATCTTGGAAAGCTGGCAGGCAAGACAACTCACAGGTCCCCATCTTCTGCAAAAGCCACAGGATGCCTCACAGCTGCTGCCTCCCATACTTCATAAGAGCGAGCTGACAGAAGCATTGAGATGCCAGGCAGGTTTACACTGAAATCAATGAGAAAATTATAGCTGCCCAAGCAAGTACCACTGCTGGGCATATGCTGATAACAGCAAAGCCTTAAAAAAGAAAAACAAACACCCCCCACCCCAAGACCTCACCATCCCACCCCCCAAAAATGCCCCAAAACCAAACAAACACCACCACCATCCCCCCACACCCCCAGTAAAAAAACCAAACACCACTCCAGCCCCTACTACACTCCTCTGCCCTGTTGGATTAAGGTTTCCCAGACTAGGAAGGGAATTACTCAGTCAAACGTGCCAAGATTCAGAGCCAGAGATAAGCTCCAAACAGGGAGAGCTTTCCAAGTGCTATGTTTGGAGATCCAAGAAAGGCTGTGATTGCTCCTTCCTCCACAGAAGCTGCTCCCAGTTCAGCGAGAGCTCTGGGGCTGGGTACTGCAGCCTGCTTGGGATGGCAAGTACAGGGCTGGGGAAGAGATGCACAACGTGATACAGGACAGAGGCTACAAACCACACAGCACCCACAGGGCTGCTGCCATTTGCAGCCATTTGGTTCTTCAGAGCAAAAATTAGTCACTGATCTAAAACATGCGTGTGATCTGTGATAGGAAGAGACAGTATCTTCTCCGAAAGTTACTCATGGGCTGAGGCATTATATCACAGCTTCTGCCTGCTGACATAAGGATTTCACAGCCCCTGAGCTAACTGCTGCTTGGGCTAAGCCAGCACTGGCCCACGGAGGCTGCCTGCCAGCCAGGACACACACACCTCCGAGCCCTGACAGAGGCCACGCAATGCTGCAGAGCTTCTGACCAAGATAAAGCCCCCACACTGGGGGGAGATCGAAGCCGTCTCCCCCAAGCAGGATTTTAGGGGGACTATTACAGTGCAAACACCATGTCACACAACTGCTTTTGTAAATACTTCATCCTCAATCCTAAGAGCAGCTCAGGTTTTGCCCCTACAGCCCCTGCTGAGCAGCTGCTCTAGCAAGCAGGAATGCCCCTGGAACCCCTAAACTGTCACTGCCTTGCTCATTTATGAACTAATACAGTCTTTGAGTTTAAGCAGCTTTTTCCTTACTGTACCTTCACCTCCCTGCAACATGCATAGGCATCTCCCAGCCCTCCTCCCAGTCTCTGCTCTGCTAGGTGGAATATGTCCAAAGCGTCCCTAATCCCCTCTGGGGAGATGGACACACTTCACCCTTCCTGCACCTGCTCAAATTCCAGATTCTCACTCAAAATAAAGTCAGCTCTTTTTCACAAAAACATTTAAAACCCAGATGCAGACTGAAGGTAAATTCCCAGCATAATATTAAAAATCTTTATCTTATCAAAATAAGAGAGACATCCCCCTTCAAGAAGCAGAATAGTGAATACCTCCAGGTCCTTCACCCCAAGAAGGTTTCAGTGAGAGACAGTTGAGTGTTCAGAGATTTCCATTTCCCATCCCAATTCTGCAGTCAGGATAGATGAGGGCTGGCTTTGCAGTAATCCTCCTCTCCTGTCTGTGCATTGAAATGAACTATGAAATTGGAAAGCAGGGATTCTGAGCATCCTCACCTGTACCTGGCTCCTGAGCCAGCCTTGCATCTGCCGCAGCAGCAGCAGCAGCTGCCCTGCACAGTGCTAAACCTCTCCCCAGCCACTGCTTGCTCTGCCAGCCCCAGTGTCATGAGAAAGCTGGCAGGGTGGTGGGGGAAACCTAAATCAAGGCAAAAGCCATCCTCCTCTTCCCCTTCCCTGACCTTGCCCATTACAGCAATAAACTCAAATCCCAACAGCTGGTACCAAACCTGATGTGTCTGAAGGAACCAGCAAGGAGAAACTAGTGCCCTTGCAATTTAACACAGCCTTTTTGGAGCGGACAAAGATGTACCAAACAAGAAACACCATGAGGTGCTGCTGTCAGGACCTTTGAAATGAATATTGACTCCCATTTTGAAAGGCTATTAAGAGAGATCATGCAATTTGATTCCTAAACTGCCTGCTGCAAGGCAAGGACGATGGACAGCACTTAGTGGTATTTAGTGGACGGTCCTCTGATACTGTCATCTGCACTGACACAAAAGAACAGCCTTCGAGAAGATCCCAGGGTTGCTATCAAAGGAGCTGTCAGGAGTAAGCCTGGCCTGCTCGACTGCAGCCCCTCAGATCTACCTTCTCCAGCCCCTGGGCAAGCAGTGTCAACACCTTCAGAAGGAGAATACAAACTGCTCCAACCTCAGAGTGTGAGTACCGGCTCGGTGCAGACTACCAGAAGGAGGTAGAAGACTTTGCTGCAGTTTTCAAAACATTAACATAAAGCAGAGCCAGAGATGGGAGGTATGTTCAGGCGAGCTGGGAAATCCAGAGAGATTAAACTTTTGCCAAGACAACAATACTTCATAAATTGCTGCTCTGAGCAACAGCAGCATCCAACATGTGTTAATGGCCTGAAACTAGAAATACAAGGGTAAAATTTATTTAATCCCATTTTCTTCCTTCTTCCTTTCCTAGTAGGATCCTACAGAGCACAAGCATTTGTAGTCTGTCCACACTCCCTTGGATGTGGGCCAGCGCTGAGACACCTTCCCTCTGGGGGCCAGCCAAAACCTTGTTCAATTACTCTCTCATCCATGACTCAAAGAGAAAAGCAGCTGGGCAGAGCCCAGCCCAAGGCAGAGGAGTGGGCAAAGCGCCCATTCAACTGCTGTCACAAAAATCATCCCGACAGATTCACAGAGCACACTGGAGGCTTGGACAGGATCACCTGGATTCAGGCAGCTGTTCCCAGAAGTGAGGCCCTCACAGCTTTCTGCTTTAGTGGAACCTGTGACACCTTGGGGAACTGAATGCTGTACACACTGGAAATTGGCTATGGGAATTGGGAAAGAGAGAATTTCTAATGGGAAAAGGGAGCACGCCAGCAGATTTGAATTTGAGACTGGGGACTGGGTTGCTGTTGCTGCTGCTGTAGAAAGACTCTGACTGCAGGCTACAGCTATTTTAATCCCATCGCACTGTGGTGGCTGTGGCTTCTTCAAATACATCAGCTGCCTCCCTCCCCATCCCAGCCTGCCAGGCTGCTTCTAGAGAGCACACAGAGATCAGGCGTTTGGGGGCTTTGTCCAGCAGGACCAAGCTACATGACCCAGCCCTCAAAATACAGAGAGATGCGCAAAAGCTGTGCTTCTTGCAGAGGTGGCCCCATTTGGTCACAAGCAGTCCTGGATGATGATTTCCTCCTCAGAAGGTCTGAGCAGGGATCTGACTGCAGTCCTGCTGCCCCCAGTGCTGCCAGGTACAAGGATGGGGGAGAGCCATAGGAAAGGCATCCCACCGACCCCCCTCCAATTCTAGAGTTCACTGCTCCATTCCCTCACTCCATCAACAGATGATATCTGCAGCCACAACCTCCACATCCATTAAACCCGTTCCTGTCAAGTGCAACTCGGACACTACTCTACGTTATTGGGCAGTGGGGTCTCCACAACCCTGTCTGATCAGGTTCCAGGCAGAAAAGCTGCCCTGTACATTGATCTACTCCCAAACACGTGCCATCCCAGACATTTCACCCCCCAGCATCCAAACAGGCAGCTCAGAGTTCCAGCATTTCAAGTACAGTCAGTCAGGCTCCAGGCACAGAGGAAAGAGGAAAGCAGTGTTTCATAGCATTTGTATTTGGCTCTATACACATAAAAACACAATTAAGGCTATTAAATAAACCAACGTATCTTTATGGGAGCATTCTCCTGGTTAGAGCTAATGCTGAGAAACCACTAGGCTCACCAATACAATTCACAGTGGGAAGCACAAGGCAGAAGTTGGTGTTGAGTGAAATCAAAGCATCACTACAAAGCAGGGGTTAAAAGGAAGAACATGAATTTTCTTGTAGATACTGATTTTCTTTAGATTAGGGAGATACTTACACACACTCAACAATTAAAACTGACCAGAAGAAAGAGTGGATAACCAAGATAGTTCCTTCCTGGTTTTGCTTCCTTTTTGGGGCTAAGTGATTATTTTCCTCTTAGAAGTTAAGACATTTGAAATTACTTTCTACCCCAGACTTGAATGGAAAGCTGGACTGCTGACATATCTCGTGAACTGGAAAATAAGACCTTAAAGAGTTCTGGATGAGAAAGGTTGAAATTGAAATTGTTTTTCAATAGAAACCCACTATTTTCCTAAATCCAAGCACCCTTTTGCTTCAGATGAAGCAATAGGAAGAAAAGCTTTAAAAAGTTCTTGTCTCAATGAATCTATACCATGGAAAATATCAGTAGAAGCACATTTTTCAATTAAAAAAAGCCTCTTTACTCTGACATTTATAATCTGTTTTATTAAGGGGCTTTGGAGAAGGCTGAGATATTGGAGGAGGAATTGATGATTAACTTGGCAGAAGGGCTGCGAGCTGTGAATCTTGGAGCTGGAAAGCAGCATTTGACCAGGGCAATTGTGTCATCTTTACTTCACCTTTAGGGAGAGTATGGCAAGAAGACAAGTACGAGCTCACAGGGACTGCTCTGCTTAAGGGATTTAAGTGTAGCTACAGGAAGGATTTCAGACTAAGAGATAACACTGATAGCATGGTTGGTAGCTGAGAGTTTGTAAGTCAATACCAGTGGGATGGATGTTTGTCCTTCTGATGTCAAAGTCTTACTAGCTACAATTTCGGCTCATTATCTTTCAGCATTTTTTAGCCAACTTCACTGGAAAGAGGAGAGGAATAAAAGAGAGAGACCTGCATACAGGCTGCTGCAAGACAAACAGGAGAGAAGTTGTACCACATGCTGACAGCCAAGCACCCATATGTTCCCCTCGTGGACAGTATATTACTTCATACCTATAAATAATGCAACAGAGCTGTCTGCAAAGAATTAGCTCGTGGTTATTCTGTTGTTTGCTGCACACACAGCTGAGACCCAGGCTCATTAACCTGAGCAACATGAGAAGGTTATGTGGGATGCTGGTGCAGCCCAGCCGCTGCCACGACACAGCTGAAGGAGAGGTGGCAGGAGGATTTGGGCAGATGACACTTCCTGCAGCTGGGAGCTTGTGCTGATGAGAGCGAGCATCAGAGCAGAACAACACTGAACGGCGGGTGAAAGGGGCAGGCCATCTCCTGATTTATGATGCACAGGCTGTTATTGCCAAAGTATCACATTGTTCAGCTTGTCTATTTTTTCCCCTGCAGGAAGCCTGCCCATCACAGCCACATCTTGCAGGCTGCTGAGAGACCGCAGAGCAGCTCAGGGAGACATCCACCCTGCTCCAGACTGTTTCAAAGCTATTTCATCACTCCACACAAACCACACACATACCATCAAGTCTAATAGCTCCTCACCCTGCGTGACTGCTCCTTTCAGACTCTTCCCTCCTGTGTTTTCCCTCTCATTTCTTTACACAAAGCCCCCAGACCCCTCCATGCTCAGCGCTCTGTAGCCCACAAAATCACCGCGATGCTGCACAGAGCGCACAAGCCTGGGCTTGGGGACCAGAAGCAGCATAATCACGTCAGTGCAGGCCTGCACCCAAATTAACTAGTTGTAATGATCTGCAGGGGTAATTGGCACCACGCAACTCTGGTGTGCTTGTTATGTTTTGGGGACGAGAGCTCAGCAGAGAGCCAGACACACCAAGTTGCTCAGCACTCCCTCCTGCTGCTCACCACGAAATGGTGCCCAGAAATGGACAGGGATGCATCTGACAAATGCTTCTGTAAGAAACATGAAGTTTCTCTTCCACCTGCCATCAGGAACAGCCCAGGACAGACACATTATCTGGTCTAACTGGTTCAGACAAGTATCTTTTCTGCTTTCTTTGACCCTCAGGTAAAAGCACAAGATGGGTCTATGTATGCACGTAACCCTAACGCCAGGCTTAAAGGTCCCCACAGACTAAACCTGGCTGTACCCAGCTTATACTCAGCTATGTGAGCAGCCTTATTTCAAGGTTTCACCAAGGTCTGGGTGGGTTTTACTAATCTTTAGAGAAGCCACTAGACATTGGAGCAACCCGAAGAAGACTCCACCAGATTTTCCCCTTCCCCTCACTCTAACTTCGTTGTTATTCTTTGAACTTCATATAGAGTTCCTCACTCTACTATTTCATTGTTCCTCTGTAATATCACTTTTTACTGTGCTCTTCTACAAGCCACTGGGTCATACTTGCTACCTGCCACCAGACTTTTGCTGCTGAAGGTGTTGTGGACACAGCGACTGTTAGATTGGTGCAGGGTTGGGAACAGCAGTTCTTGGGAACATCAAGTCTCAAGGCAGCTCATAAAAGAAAGTAAAGAAAGTTCCCCAAAGACGCACACACAGGAGAGGCTGCTGAGGATCAGAAGCCATCCACGCTGCCCGGTTAGCAGACTCCCACCCACACCACTACATTTGGGTTTTACTTACCTGGAGCAAAGGGAGTGTGGGTGAAGACAGAGGAGAATGAAGCAGTGACAGAGAGAGATGAAGAAGTCTGGCATGATGCAAGGGTTGTGCAAGATGAGAGATAAACAGGTGATGTGGGATCTGGCATGTGAGAGAGGAACAAGTAATGAAGATGGAAGTGTTCGAGAAACGCTGTCTTCCAGGTGCTGGCACGCGCCAGCAGAAGTTGCCGCAAAACTTGTCAGACATCCTGACAAGAAGCTTTGTCATAAAATGCTGTCCAAAAGTACCCCTGCTCTCACTGGTCAACATGCTTCCAATTTCCATGGAATGTATGTCCTGAGTTGGAGGGGACCCACAAGGATCATCAAGTCCAACTCTTGTCCCTGCACAGGACAGCCCCAAATTCACCCCATGTCTTTGAGGGTGTTGTCCAAGTGCCTCTTGACTATTGTCAGGCTTGGTGCCGTGACTGCTTGCCTCCCTGGTAGGAGTCTCTCCTGAGAGAGAAGGCTAGAAGTTCTGGTTAGAATGGGAGAAACCCCCTTCCTCCCCCCCTTATATATTCAAAAGTCTTGAAAAATTATCCTGACAAAAAAGGCACGTGTTATCCAGCTATGAGTTACAGCTCCAGGGAACAGCCAGCACAGCTCTTGGGAAATGCTCCAACAACAGTGTTTCTGCAAGTTTACTTGCTCCTTTGGCACTGGCAAAACTATTCACATAGGATGCTCTTGCGGAAAAGAGATGCAAGTCTAGGCACGTCTCTTGTTCCAGCCTCATCTGGCTGGGAAGGAGAGGAGAGTATTAGCTCTAGTTCAGGAGGGCATGGTTTTTCACTAGGATCTTTCACTCTACTGCAGCTGAGTGAGCTCTAATGTTTGGTATCATGGCCCTGCAGCAAAGAAGAGGGAACACCAGTAACTTATACGCTCTCCACTTAGAGATTGTTGTAAAAAGAAAACAATACAGCCTTTGCCATCTCACAGACACGGAGGGAGCCAAGTCAGTAGAGAGGCAGCATCTCAGCAGGTTTGCTGTCAGACGGAGCACATGAACAGCTTTAAATCCCAATTCTCAGGTACCCCTGACAAAACCTAAGTCACCTGCATTTTGATCTGCTTCCTCACAGTCTGAGCCATGACAGCAACAGAGGGCTGCACTTTTACATGACATGTATAAAAAGAAGAGCCACGGGGTCAACTTTGTCTTATTCCAGCAAGAAGAGAATGAGAAAATAGTGACAAGCAGAAGCTACATATGCAGAATATCCAAGGCAGAAGGATGACTCAAGAAGGAAAGGGCTGAAGTACCTTAGCATTCAGAAGACTGCATGTGTCAGTGCAACCACCTGGAAACAGATAGGGACTGTGGGGACTGTGCAAGGGCGGGCAGGGGAGATTACTTCTTCATGCAAAACTGAGACCCTGAGAGGAAACAGAGAGCTTCCCTGCAGAGGGACAAAGAAGAAAGGATTTCTCAACACAGGGACCTGCTGAAGGGTCAGACTGGACCTGGCAACAGATGCCTGTCTCCCTCCCAGCTGGATGCTGCTAAGTAACAGAGAAGGGGCAGGTCTGCCACCCTGGTGAGACCCTGGATCACAGAATGCCCTGAGCTGGAAGGGACCCACAAGGATCATCAAGTCCACCTCCTATCCCTGCACAGGACAACCCCAAATTCACAGCCCCTGTCTTTGAGGGCGATGTCCAAGTGCTTCTTGGTGCCATGATTGCCTCCCTGGAGAGCCTGTGCCAGGGCTCCACCACCTCTGGGGGAAGAGCCTTTCCCTAACACCCAGCCTAACCCTCCCCTGGCACATCTCCCTGCCGTTCCCTCGGGGCCTGGCGTTGGTCACCAGAGAGCAGAGACCAGCCCTGCCCCTCCTCCTCCCCTCGGGAGGGAGCTGCAGACCGCCATGAGGCTGCCCTCGACCCCCTCTGCTCCAGCTGAACAACCCAGGGACTTCAGCCTCTCCTCATACAGCTTCCCCTCTAAACCCTTCCCCAGCTTTATGGCCCTTCTCAAGACCCTCTCCAGTAGCTTTATACCCTCAATGTCCCGTGGCGCCCAACCCTGCCCACAGCACTCGAGGTGAGGCCGCCCCAGCGTGGGGCAGAGCGGGACAATCCCCCCCCTCGCCCGGCTGCGATGCAGGGCTGGATGCTCTTAGGTCTGAGCAAACACGAAGATGCTTCCTTTGCGACAGCTCAGACACTGCTTCTGAGTGTTCAGAAGGAACCAAGGCCATTTTGCTTCATTCCTCTCCACCCCAGGTGCCCTCTTACCTTCCCCTCTTGCACCCTAGAGCTGCCTCCCTGCCCCTTCATTGCCAAACAGCCCAGCAATACATACACACAACAGCTACAGAGCAAACCGGCTTCTTTGAGGGCACCCCAACTCACGGAAAAACAGACACCAGGTAGCTATGGCAGGCCCCTTTCCTATGCTTGCACATTGAAAGAAAGCAAAGCAATGATTCTCTTCACAGTCTGTGGTTTCCTATCCACCGATCATCCTAGCAAGGGCAACCACTCCATCAGAAGGAACATGTATGAGAGATGGGCAGTCACAAGAGGGATGGGAAAGGAAAGAAAAACAATTCCACTTACAGGAAGATAATTGAATAAATTGAGACAGCTCAAAATCCAAATATTTTGGCCATTACAGTCTTAAACTTAAGCAAAATGCAAGGGGGGTAGCAGTAGGATAAATAGTGAAAGACAGATTTGGGACTCAACCCTCCCTAGAACACAGGGAAGGTGGAAGGGAATGTACAGGTCCCACATATGTTCTTTACATAGTAGCTACTACTTACACACCTACATCTCTGCAGCAGAGGTGAAGTGTGAGATCAGATTTTACAACTTTACTGCCTATACCCCACAATCAGTTCAAGCATCACGCCCAGTTTTAATTTATTATAAGGATAAGACTCTGCTATTACTTCTGCTATCCCCTTGTCCAACTGCCACTAGATACAAACACAAAACACAGCAGGACCTTTCATTAGGAATAACAAAACATACAGCTTTTGCACACTCATGCTCCTCTTCTATGACTCCTGCTGCCCCTCAGCCTTCCTAGACCTACAAGGTTTCAGCAGCTCCCTAAACCACCCCACCCCCAAACCTGGAACTGCCTACCAGTACCACTCCTCTATAGCCTAACCGCTAATTACAGCTGAAACAAATCTATACAGTCCCCCTCTCCTCACAGCTGACAGGCATTAGCCACTCACACTCACTAAGCTTAAACACAGCCAATTTGCATTAACAGCCCCTGCAGGGATTTATTTTCCAGGCTCATGTGTGCAAAATTTACAGAAAACATTTCTAAAAAGAATCTATAAAGACACAGAAAGACTCAGATTCATGACATGATTTATGATCGTAGAAAGCAAACAAAGGGCTGCAAACAGGCAGCCTGGAACAGCGAGAGCCCGGGCACAACCAGTCCTAGCAGGAAAGAATATATTCTATACAGCAAAAAGATTATTACTATTTTTCTTCCTGTTCATTGTTCCTTTTCTTTCTAAAGCCCCCCACATAATGCCAGGGGTTATGTATTAAGAGCTGCAGATGTTGAAGAATGCTCTCCGTCACATTTAACAGCTCCTTTATTCCTTCTGAAAGGACCTGGGGTCAGCAGTCCAGACTTGGTATTTTCAAATGAATTTTTAAAAGCAACGTTCTCTGCCCAAGCGTTCTTAAGTCAGCGTAATGCACCACATGTCCTACAACACAGATTTCTTTTTATGCAGTGAGTTAAAGGCCAGACAATCAATGAAGTAAAACAAAAACACCAGGCTATGATCTCCTCTCCTGTAAGAACTTATTTCAAGGATGCCAGATTTAGAACTGTATTCACTCAAAAGCTATAAAGAAGCCCAGGGATGAAATAGCTTCAACATTAACTGTGGCACAATACTTCTTGCTTAAAACTCTCTGTGTAGATGACTAGAAAGTGGTTAATGTGAGACTAGTTTTCCCAAAAGGTTTCAGTGGCGAGCTGGGGGGCTATAGAGCAGTAAGCATGATGAATTAGGCAAAACTGGAATAAAGAAGAGAGCGACCAGGGACATGAATAAGCATACTGGGGAAAAGGCAGCTCCTTTTCAAAAGCAGTTTTCAAAAGATAAGCTCTGCCTCAGGAACAGATTGCAGCCCTCTGAAGGAGCCCATGAGGGTGTAGAAAGGGGAAATTACTGCAGTTTGCCTGAATTGCCAGGAAGCATTCAGCAAGGTCCTTCAACAACTAATCTTCCATGAGACAGGAGCAAAAGTCATCATACAGATAAATAATTGGTTAAGAGATAATAAACAAAGTGTGGGAGTAAATGATCAATTCTGAGGGTGGACAGAGTCACCTGTGGTGTCCAGCCATCCAGTGCCTTCATAAATGAGCTGGAAAAAAGGAGTGAAGAGGAAAATAACAAAGTTTGCAGATGAGGCAAAGTGATTCTGGAGAGTAAAGGTGAAGCCTGACTGAAAAATTAAAGTTGTTTGCTTCTTCATTCCAATAATATCTTAGACTCCCAGCTAGGTCTGCATGCATAACAGGGCTCCAGCAGCAAATGCTCCCGTACACTTACAAAGACCGTGACAGCCCTTTGCAGTGTAATTAATTTGAGGCAATTAAGGCAGTCAAGTGGGTCCCTGCACTATGTGCCCTGGGCACGGCTGTGGTGCTGCAGAGGTACAGCCGTGGCTGAGCCGGCTGGAAGGAGCAGCTCACGAGAAGGTCTAGCAGTGAAAGGTAAATGCATTTGAAATGGAAACACTTGATGCTGCTGGCATGGCACAAATACTGTTGCCACCTGGCACAGGTAGCAAAGGCAAAAAAGATGCCCCTCCCTTCTGGTCAGGTGAAATGCTGTCGTCTCCCATCGCTCTCTGTGCACAACTAAGAAATAAGGAGCTCTTGCTACGCTGCAAGGAGAAGGCACGGTCAGATGTTGCAGTGGCACAGAGTCCTGCATCACCACTTGGGTAATGTCCCAAGGGGACCGGGACTCAGACAGGGTCAGCACAGGTCACCGGGAGCCTCTTTGCAAAAAGTTGTGGGATACCTAATTGCAGTGAGTCATGCGCTACTAATGCCACTAATGCTGGCAAAAGTAGCTTAAAGTCACTATGATCCTTGAATGTTTTGCTTTTAGACTCACTTAAAAGTAAACAAGTGTACTCTTGAGGTGTTTAAAGGCTCACAACAGCGATGGGCTGCACAGCAACCACTCATCCCATGCAGCAGGTGCCCAATGTCTCTCATTTTTGTTGGTCACAGATGACTTGTAAAGTGGTAACTGCTTAAAAGCATCCTGCCAGCCCCAGCCCCACAAGCCTGTCTGTATTCCTGACTTTTGACATTCTAGCCTGGAGAACCACTTTATTCAAAATAGTCTGCTAAGGACATGCAAACAGTGCTGGCAAACCAGGAAGAGCTAGGTTGTGGATTAACAAGAAATTGTGGGGATTTGGGTAGCGGAGATGGGAAAGGCACTGCTCTGCTCCCCTCTGCCAAGGACCCAGGCAGGCACCACGGCCCAGCCTGCAGCGCACAGAGCCCAGAAGGTGCGTGGGAAAGATGTCTGCAGCTCTGAGCATACGCATCGGAGGCAATCTTCTCTCCCCATTCACACATGGAGTGGCCTTCACAGTGAAATAAGAGTGACTGCGAGCACAGCTACAATGCATAAGCACGTGAAACGAAGCACTCCATTTCCCTGCAAATCTCTTCATTTGTGCAACCCCGGGATGCTACAGAGCGAGGCAGGGTAGCAAACAGGAGGGTGAAACAGGAGGCAGCGCAGGTGCAGCTGTAACAGCCTCCCCCAGCGACGACAGCTCAGTCGTGTCGCCAAGAACTACATCCCACGTCACCCTGATGGGAATCGAGAGGTGACATGCTCAGGCTCTGGAGACACAGAAGAAGAGCACTTCCACCTACTACTGGTTTCTGCACTGAGTGGTGGGTTTTATGTTTTGGGTTTTCTTTTCACTGATGCAGGTGTTTGAGTATTTTGGCATTTACAGTCTGGAAACCAAGGGATGCGCGAGGGATGCTGCTTCCTTTGACTCTCCAATAAAACAGCTGTGACTTTGACATCACTTCCAAAACCTGAAAAAACCCCACTCTTCAGCATCAAAAGGCTACGCAGCATCAAAAGGCCACAGCACACTTCAAAGGCCATTCCCCAGCCCACTGGGAACAGTCTGTTTCAAACCTAAGGATTTTACAAGACCTCCAAATGTGCAGCAAAGGTACAATAAAAATGTTCTGAAGCCATTAGGGCATTTTATGCTGCAGCTTCATGGTGACCTTCATGGTGATTTTTCACGGCTGCTGCCATAAGCTTCTCTGTGATACGGCACAGCTGGGCTCAGCTGCTGCTGGGGAAGCGGCAGAGATGAAATAAAATCTTTGCAGTGAGGCCGATCGGGGAAAGATGCTGTGCCCACATGCAGAGTTTAGGTGAGGTGAGAGTAGTTTTCAAGAGTACTAAGTACTCCAGAAATAAGAGGAAAATGATCTAATCGTGCCCAAGGGCGCTGTCAGAGCAGCTCAGCACGGCCAGGTGCAGGCAGGGAGGCAGGGATGGGGAGCAGCACAGCTGGGGCAGGACAAGCCTTTCCCTTGGTGCAGCCAATGGCCTCAGCCACCATTTGTGTGATGCAAACACACATAAACCGAGTTACACCGGACCAGTCAGTCCCACGGGGGCAGAAAGGCATTGCTCAGGCTGCAAATGGGCAATTTACCTTCCCGTTGTGGGCTTCCCTGCACACCCCCTTGCAGACCACCCCCGCTCGCTCAGGGTCAGTGCTGGGGGGCAGCCCTCACAACCCCACCCTCAGTCCCCACCGCTTGCTGCGTGCAGCCCCGTCCCATTGTGTGGTGCAGCACTCGGCCGCTTAGAAAGCTTCCATTAAGCAAAGTGTTATTTTGGAGCAAACCAAGCCAGAGAAAAGTATTTTAAAACAACAAAATGTGTTCTCCAACTGTGAAACCAGGCGCCTGCTCAGTCTTCCTAATGCTTTCGACCGAGGAATTAAGCTCCTTTTTCTACATTAGAGCTGTTTCCAGGAGAATTTCCCTCTGACATAAAATGCCAATGGCTGCATCCTTCTCAGGTAGGGTTTATAAAACACAGGAGCAAGTCATGGTGGGAAGGGACAGTGGGCAGAGGAGCGCTGCACCCTGGGAGAAGGGAAACGAAAGAAGGGAAGCAACCACTGCCCAAGAGGAGCAGGTCCCTGCTCAGGGTGAAGAGTCACATCTGCTGCACACTTGACCCAACATCTTCCAGCTGCTTCCTACATCAGAAAGCCAGTAAAGGAACAAAAGCCACATGGTCATCACCGCTGTGCTCTGCGGGGTGCATCACTGCTGCCCAAGCCTCGTCCTGGTGAGGCAGAGGTCCCTGCAGAGAGGGACTGTCTCACCAACACAGGTGACACATCTGCTACCTGCTCCTCATCACAGGAAGCAAACTGTGGAGGGCAAAATGCTTTATTTAAGAACTGGCATGTGTTTTTGAGTCTTTCAGCTAACACCTGTAATTTCTGGCAGTGCTTTTAGCTCAAAGCCTTTTTCTTTCAAGTACCTTGCACTCAGCCATTCCCACCCGCCTCAGCAGGGACCTCACAGCAGCACACGGGGCTTGGGAGGTAAATGCACAAAGCTCATCATATGTGAGGTAAGATGCTCCACTGCTAGATTTTGATTAGAAGTGAACCTTTATCTCACTTCAATCACCCGGCTGGTGGGTGACCCAGCCTGTCCTGCAGCCCTCTAACCACCACCACCGCCACCATCACCGGCTGGCAGGGCACATCTTCTCCACTACGATGGCCCCACACGCCGCAGACTGAAGTGTCAGGCCAAACCCCTTGTGCCAGGCAGCCGTTTCGGCTGAGGCTGCCCGTACCCTGGAGCATCCACACTGTACAGCCGTGCCACAGCCAGGGACAGCTGATGGAGGGGAGCAGAGCCACTGCCTCATCTTGGTGACCCCCAAAGTTCTGCTCTGCCACCCCACTGCTGGGAGGGGCTGGATGCTTCTGGTCAAGAGAGGCCCTGGAAAGACTCAAGGGAGCACAGTGCACAGCAGAAAGAGGGCAGCAGCCCAGGTGGGGCTGAAACAGCACCATGAGGATTCTGGCTCAGAGTTTGGTGATGCTGTTACAAGAGGGAAACAATGGACTTTACTCTCTCCTTTACTGTCTTCACATTGCTGTGAAGACACTAGAAGTCAGCACTGAGCTATCACCAGTGAGAAGAGAAGTTGCTCATCAGAGTAAGCAAGAAAACGCATTATGTGGGAGTATAATTTATTATAGAAAAGCAGCTTTTTAAAAATTTGAATTAGCATCTGCTGCTTCAGAGAGGTGACCCCTACCACCACCAGCTGTCAGTGGCTGTCACCATCCCCAGGTCCTTCCAGCTCTACCCCCATGTGTGCAGAATGGTAAATGCCACCAGAGTCCACAGCGGCATAAACTCTATGCAATGACATTTGCTGCTCTTTACATGCTGCCAGACAACCTTTCATGCTTCATCTTGTGTATTTTGTGAGAGGTTTTTGAAAGCTCCAGCTGAAATCTTTGCTGCCAGGCAGAGGCAGCAAGACTTGAGGATGTGTGCTGCACTCCAAGCTGAGAAAACACCTGGGATCAGCAACAGGAGCTTCAGCTGGAAATGGTGGGAGCCTGACTTTTTTTCCCTGGCCCCAAAATACTTTCCTAAATCCTCTAATTCCCAGCTATGAGGAACCAGGCTGAGAAATACAGAATAGCCTCCCAGGAGGGAACAGGGCAGCTGGAGAGGAGGAGAGGGTGGCTGAGGACACTGAACAAGCTGCAAAGCAGCGGCGTGATCAGCGCAGCCATGCAGGCTAGAACATGGAAGTGCTGCACAGGGTATACATGATAGCAAAGAACGGCAAGGAAACTGTAGTCTAGCATCAGGTTTTGGCCCATGGGAGGTGGTTCTCTCAGTTAGGCTGTACTCCCTACAGCTTTTCTCATGATAATTTGAAGGATTTCCAGGGGAAAACATGAAATATTACCCAGGACAAATCCTCTTCCATGCTGAAGAGATTCTCCCAAAAGGCATTTGTAAGAGGGAAGCTCTTCTTGGCCTTTGGAGGGAAGCGATGACCTCTTCTGCCTACCACAGCCTGCCTGCCTTCCCCTGAGTAATCAAACTCGCTGCAGCTCTTCCAGGAATTGAAAAGGAGGTGGGGACATCGAAGCATAAAGAAGCTCAAATAACACATCTTAGACCTTGCTAATAAAAATGTAAATGGGGCTGTGCAGGCTCGGGGGGGTGGAACAGTCTCCACAAAGTTGTGGAGGATCCGGCAGGATTGCTTGATTGAAAAGTTTTAATGAGGCAGCTGTGCAAATGACACACTGGCTGCACTATATAGTGCAAAAGGCTGCCAGCAAAGTCACCGGCTTATTTGATTTAGCAGCACCCAGCTATATGCACTGCTGAAATAGCTTTAGCACTGCTAAAACCTCTCCAAAAACCAACTGAGGCTAAGACAAGCTTATGACTTGGCATGGGCCATCACAGGCAGGACCCACAGTCCCACCGCAGACAACAGCGCCTGGCCAGGGACATGTTCGACTGAGACAAATCCGTAAGCAGACATATTAGTCACTGATGTGAGATATAAAACCACTCACAGCTAATCATGACTTTCTATACTTGTATAAAGTCTATGCTCATCAGCCAAGGTTTCCAGCATCCTTATCTCTGTCCTCCACGTTCTCTGTACCCCAAAGAACAACTCTTGATGCAGCAGTAGAAAAGAGGCGAGGAAAATTTCTCCTCGGCAGGTCCTGGATGCTTTGTCTTTTCCAGACATCTCAGATCCAGGACACAAGCACTTACATGAGAATTTCTAATGGTGGCAGAAGACCCAAGAGCTTAGGCAGGAAAAAAAGAAGCAGAACAAAAGAGTTATAAAGTTTGCACCTAAATGTAATCAGGTAGGGGGAAAACCTCTGAAAATGCATGCTGCAGTGAGACATCCCTGGTACTCTGATGAAAATCACAGTACATGAGTTGGGTCTAATTATTGTTATATCCCGGTACTTTGCATGTGTAAATACACTGAGGTAAATGGATTTAGCAAAGCAGACTTGCAAAGCTTAAATATATTGTAAATCAATGTATTTGTGTAAAGGTAAGTCAATTTGCATTTGTGCCAAGGCCCTTTGGTATTAGATACTGCTCATAAATCACAGAATCCCAGAGTGGTGGGGGTTGGAAGGCACCTCTGGAGCTCACCCCGTCCCACCCCTGCTTGAGCAGGCACCCCCAGAGCAGGGGGCACAGGAACACGTCCAGGCAGGGGGTGAATGTCTCCAGGGAAGGGACCCCACAGCCTCTCTGGGCAGCCTGTGCCCCTGCTCTGGCACCCGCACAGGGAAGGGGTTTGTCCTCATGTTCAGGTGGAACTTCCCGTGTTCCAGCTTGTGCCCGTGGCCCCTTGGCCTGGCGTTGGGCACCGCTGGAAAGAGCCCGGCCCCATCCCCCTGACACCCGTCCTTCAGATATTTATAAGCACTGATGAGACCCCCCTCAGCCTTCTCTTCTCCAGGCTGAACAAGCCCAGGTCTCTCAGCCTTTCCTCACGAGGGAGATGCTCCAGTCCCCTCATCACCTTCGTAGCTCTCTGCTGGCTCTCTCCAGCAGTTCCCTCTCCTTCTTGAAGTGGGGGGCCCAGACCTGGACGCAGCCCCCCAGATGTGGCCTCACTGGGGCAGAGCAGAGGGGGAGGAGAACCTCCCTCGCCCTGCTGGCCACACTCCTTTCCATGCCCCCCAGGGCACCGCTGGCCCCCTTGGCCCCAAGGGCCCGGTGCTGGCTCAGGGTCACCTCGCTGCCCCCCAGCACCCCCAGGGCCTCTCAGCAGAGCCGCTCTCCAGCAGGTCCCCCCCAGCCTGTGCTGGTGCGGGGGGTTGTTCCTCCCCAGGGGCAGGACCTTGGGACTACATTAGAAACTTGTTTTGCATGCAAACAGCCAAGAAGTGTAGGTTTTGGCAGAAACTCTTAGCACAGATGCCATTTGGTCGAGCCCCAGTTTGAGGTGGTAACACTGTGCACCTTGGCTTCTGCATTAGACAGACTAATTCTGCGTTACCAGACTAACCAGCCAGCACATGCAAGGTGAGAGTGTCGGTACAACAGACGGCAATGAAACGCATACACACCAGCAGAGATACACCAGCACATTTGTTTTCCAATGAATATCCAGTCCCTGCATATGGGGACTAACAACTAAGCCGAACCACTTCATGCAGTCTGACGGACACACAAGCATCTAGTTCTAGGTATAGAAAGAACACCAGCTTCTGCCTGCCAGCAGCAGGAGCTGCACGGTCACAGCTGCTGTGCAAACACAGCTCCAGTAACAGACTCACAAGGCAGGGCTTCCCCAACCATAACCTGAGCATAATCTAAGCTGTTTGCAAAGAAAGCCAAATCTGGAATGGGCACTGACAGCCTGTGATGAATCCAGCTTCTGCCTAGCCCATTACAAATGCTCAAGAAAGTTTAACAAAGTACTTGGTCATTTAATGCCAGTGACCCTGGAGCAGGAGGCAAGGTGAATCTATGTGAGATGGCCAACTCATCACGTCCTGCTAGGGCAACCACCCAGCAGGATGGACAGATGAATGAAGGCACAGCCATAGTGACCATGTTTTGAATTGCAATGTTATTTAGGATGCGAATGTAGATTTCCTGGTGGACAGGAGAGGAGGAATTAAGGAAGCTATAACTCCCCCTTATCACCCACCACCAAGTGGTCTGGGCTGTACCTGGTAGTTGAGGCTCTACCTTTGCAGAGCATGGTGGGGTCTGGCTGTGACACAGAATCACTGTCATCTCTACGTAACAGCTCTGCAATGTGCCTTGCAGGTTAGACAAGGGACAAAGTCTGCCCGCCTGGAGGGTGCACGCGGTGCTCAGCCAGCAGTGTGGTGCCATCCTACCAGGGGAGTGGGACAGGAGGCAGGACTTAGATGCTCTGCAGGTTGTGTAGGCATCAGACCTCCTCCTGGAGAATGGCCTGCACCCCAGTGCATAGAAAGTGGAATCATGCAGGAGGCAGTGATGTTCCCTCCCTTGGAGGCTCCCCTGATCCTGAGTGGCCACGGCAGAGCCCCCAGCACCATTCCCCCAGAGGGACCAGCAGTGCCTGTGCTAGCCCCAAACAGACAAATCCTTCAGCGTGGAGAAATCGTCCCCATTCACATGTCAAACACCATATGATAAATCTGAATGTCCAGTACCTTGGATCCCTGGCACAGCCGTGGGGGCACTGCCAGCTCTAAGCCAGGCACCCCAGGATGCCTCACAGAGGCTCAGACTGGTCTGCAAATGTCAAAGGCTGCCAAATGGTGGCCAAATGATCCCACACAGGCATGTCACACAGGAAAACGAATGCCTTCCTGTCTGCTGTCCAGAGCTCAGGGCTGGAGTCAGATCAGCTGCAGAGATGGAATAACATCTCCTCCTAATACGGTTTGTCCGTGAAGTGTATCTGACCTAAGAGCAGCCCAGAGCCTCCTTAGTGGGATGGTACAATCAGGGCAGAGGAGAGCAACCAGGGGAAAAGCTCCCTAAGCTGACTGTACACCCAGCACAGACCTCCATCCTTCCAGCTGTGCAGGGCCTTGGGGAGCGCTGAGGCAGCTCAGCCTCACTGCGCTGTGCACCCCTGGCCCACCATCACTGCATGAAATGACCCGCTCGCTCCAATTCACCTCATCCTTGGTGGGCACGAAATGAGGCCCCATCACACGCACCTTCCTGAGAACGCAGGGACCTCAGCCTCAGTCTGGGAGGGCAGTAGCTGTTGGTCGCCCACTGCCATATAGCAAAGCTTTGGACCTCATAGGAATCCAAAATTGTAACTATTGTGTAAGAACAGAGGTGACTTGTGTGATCTTGAAGGGATCCCTGTAGTAACAAGGGGAAATTCAGGAGAGAAAGGAGCAACAGTTCATAAGAGTAGTCCCAAGAGGAAAGCTGGGAGAAGCTCTGGCCCCTTCTGCTCCTTCCACCCCTCCGGGACCAGCCTCCACCATGCTCCAGGGCTGGAGCTGGCGCAGGTGTTACCTGCAGACCCCAAGGAGTCAGAGCTTGGGCCCTGTGCCCTTTCCCGCCCAAACTCCAGCGCACCAGCGGGGAACACCTGGGCTGCTTCCCCAGCCCTGGACAGTGACACTATTTGGGCCAGAAACAACCCAGGTAACAACCCAGGACTGCACCTCGGTCCCCTTTCAGCACCAGTCCTCGAACCGTCAGTGTAATTTACCCCTGTGCAGGGGAAAAGCTGACAGCAACACACAGATCCTCCTGGGTTGGTAGAGAGCTCAGCGGGGGATGAATACCCTCCATGAGCAGAGCAGCTATAAGCCCAGTATCCGTGTAAGGGATCCTGGATGAAGGAAAACAAGCTGGTGATTTCAGCCCCGGGAGTCTCGCTTTCACACAAAGCAGCCAAGAGCAAAGCCATACCGATTCAGAAAGGACAAATGAAGTTTCATATTGCAAAAAAACAGGAAGAAAGGAAACAAAAATGCCAAAAAAGCCCAGTGAACTCTCCAAATGCGTTGGCCGAGTTTGGGTGGCTCTTTCACTGGTGGGGACAGATAGCAGGAACAATGAAAAAAACAGTTGGGGACCAGCTGGGAATTCGGATATCACAGTTGCATGTGTCCAAGTGAGTGCTGGAACAGAGGAATTTAAATAGAATTTTCCTAAGAACAAGGGGTGACCAGGGGACTGCAGTGTCCTGCATGGCGAGTCACAACCACCTCCCCAACGCTCTTTCTCAGGAGCTGCTGCCGTTTGCCTGTGCTCCCGGCTGTCAGTGTGGCTCTGGGAGGACCCAGGCTCAGCACGATGCTGCAAATACTTGGTCTCCTTTGGGATGATCCCAAAGTCAGGGCAGCTTCTCATAAGCTAATTTGAATTTCTGCATGACCATGATAGCGTTTGCAGTGGAGACAAGATATTTGCTATATCATGACTACTTCTGGGTATTAAAGGGGGTCATGCTTGGAGATGAGTAAACCAAGTCAGGCAAATGGGAATCACATCTTTTCCCGAGTTTGCACATATTTCTAGAGCTGACCCAGACCAAGAATGCAGACACAGTAATGAGATTCTTTTCTTTTATCAATTTTGGCTGCATTTGTACATGCTTTTCCCTACATAGATGGAGCAGCACTTTATTACATTTTTAAAATGTGATATATAGACAAACTTATACTTCCAGCTTGGAGCAGAAGGGAGCCCATGGCTGCTGGCAAATCTGGTCTCAAAACTACCCCAGCAAAAGAAGAAGACGTCAAAGGGGCCCTGCACAGGCCGGAGAAGGCAGCAGTCAGTCGGGTGCACAGCCGGCGGGGTGCACAGCCCAGCTCAAGAGACGCAAGAGATTTAACTGGTTCAGCTGAGGTTTAAATCAGCAACAAAACACAATCAAATTCACATAGCACTGGCATAAATCCCTATATCAAAGGGGAGAAGTCTTGTATTTAATAGAATAATAATGGTTATTACCTTTGCAGTAACTTCAGAAGGCCCCTATGCAGAACCAGAGCCCTGTACCAGTGGATGTTGTCTGAATGATTAAACAGACCTGTTTCATATCTCAGAGGGCTCCTACCTTCATCCGTTATTGACTATGCAGTTCCAAGCCCTGTTACAAATCACACAGGCTGGAACTCCTGTCTCTAGCCCTAATAGCATCTGACAAATGTGAAAAACCCTGAAACTCAGGGCACTGGGAGATGAGTGAGCTCAATGATCTCTGTTTTACTGATGAGGAAAATAAGGGGAACAGAAGCAGCAAAACTACAACCACAAACAACCCTCCGAGCCAGGGCTGTGAACCTGACACTATCCACACTGCTGTTGAATGCCTCTCCAGACACCTCTGATAACTCCAGCAGGACACAGACCGTATGGGAGTCCAGCTTCCACTAATGCCAGCCCCATGGGCAATGAGATTTCCTGATAAACAAACACACGGATATAATGTTTTTCAAAAGGTTTAAACACCAAAAAAGGAAGTACCAGGTTGGGACCAACAGGTCCAGGAAACTGATGGGTCGGCCAGAAACCTTCCCGCATCCCAATCCCTGTTCCTTTCCCTGGCATGGAGCCAACCCAACTAGCACCTCAGTGCCAGAGGAGTGACAGGAGTGTGACAGTTCCAGAGTAGGTGTCTCAAGAGAGACCTGCACACACCTACCAAATGCTGGAGATTGAAGCAGCATGGCCAAGCCATGCCCAGCAGAGGCACCCACCTCCCCAGCCAGCATCGCTGTGTTTGCACAGGGCTTGTGCCAACGTGCCCTTTGAGCTGTGTGCAGACAGTAGCAAGGGGACTCAAGGATACCAGCGGGTTGTCCCTGCTCTGTATGTGAAGAGGAGACTGTCACATGAATGACCTTCTCTCTCCCAGTGAGTCACCCACAAGTAAAGCACTTTGCCAACGGCTTCACCATCAGTGCTCACCAAGAGACCGCTGCCACTCGCTGGAGTCACGCAGACGATGGGCAGCTCCATCTCGCCCGGAGAACAGTGTGAGAAGCAGCTTCCAGCCCACGCTTTTCCAAAGGTGTCTTGGGGCCAGCCACAAAGTGCAGAGTTAGAGTGAATCTTTAGTGCAAAACACATACATTTGAGGGTGCTTGGGTTGGGGTTTTAGAGCTCAGCCAGCCCCTGTTAGAGCTGCTAACATAAGATTTATTTTCATTGCAAAATTAAGGCTCCACATGAGGATTTGCTCCTAACCTGAGTCCTCACCACAGACAAAAGCACATGTATCTCAGTGGAGCTTTTCTTTGCGCACCCACTGCCCTGCTATAGGGACAGCCACAACCAGCGCTTATGAATCTTCCCAGGTGCTACAACAGTCACCCCATGTGGCTCAAGCAAAATAATGGCTTCACGCTGCAGGAAGACAAGGCCTTAGACATCAGAGGCATCTGAAAGCACACAGTTAGCAGCCTGTAAAAGGTTGAGAACAAAGAAGAACAAGTGTCCAGGGAAGGAGTCAGAGGGGGGAAACAGGTTTTGGTTAGTAAAAGTGATACAGGATGGACGAGCCGGAGCCAGCTGGTGCGCTAGGTGCTGCCGCCTCCCAGGAGCACCGTGATGGGAAGTGTCACCTAATTGCAGTGGTTGCCCAAATACAAGCTGGTGAAGCAAGCAACGGGCCCGGCAGGCATCTCCCACGCAGCCACGTCCAGCAGCAGACACCCCGGGAGAGATGGGTGCTCATTGCTTCTGGCTGGCATAAATCAGAAGCAATTCCCTGCGGTCCACAGAGCTAAAGCAGGGAACCGGCAGGAAAACCAAGCCCATCATGTGCAAGCAGCCAACACAATACTCAGCTGCTACCAAAATGATCCCGAGTTTAGCTCTGGCATTTCTCAGCACCAGCCCCTTCCTCACACTGCGCTTTTTCTAGGCACCTGGTTGATCTCGCTCTGTCTTTACTCTCCTTGAGTATTGCCGGGGAAAGGCAACTAACTGAATCCCAAACAACCTGGATAACATTTTGTTACCACCAGTGTGAAATATCTCAGACGCTGTGGTGCGTGATACCACCGCACAGATTCATCTGTTAATACACTGTCCAACCCAAATAAACTTTGGCTTCACTTTAGAATTGATCTGCTAATCGAGGCGCCCTGCCGTTTCCCTGGGCAGCCAACCCTCCCGCAGGAATTTAACCCTCCCTGGCCTGACTGCTCTGCTCCAACACAATGGTTTTGCTCAGGCAACATTAGGCATTCACCCTCTTCAGTGCAATGTAAGGAGGGGTGGGGTGGCTTTTCATATCACCGGTCCTGGGATGAAAACAGCCTTGACATCTCACATCCCCAGCTGGCTCGTGGCCAGTTTGGGGGGTGGGGGGCAGCTCAACAAGCCACAGCTATCAAAATGCTGCTTCTTTAAAAAGGCTTCTCGCTGGCTGCAGTCAAAGCCACGCTATTCCTAACGTCACTGAGTAACAGAAATAGCAGGCGTGAGTGAAGGGAGGAGAATGAGAGTACGAAGAGCGCACAGATTTCAAACATACTTGGCTAGGTAGCACGCTCCTTTCCTGCCACTGCCCTTCCAGATGCGACAGAGCACGGGGATCTCTCGCTGTCTGCCTGGGAAGAAGGATTCTCTTTTTTTTCCTTTTTTTTCTTTTTTAAGTTTCAGCTTTAATACTACTATATTCATTTTTATTTTATTTCTTGTAGGAAACTTCATCTGCTGGATTTAAAACCAAGGTTTGAGCAGGAGGAATTAATTTATGTTTGTAGCTACTGGAACGTGCATGGTACTCCTGCGTGATGATAATGTAGAGAGAAAGGCAGGACTGGCTGAGAAAATTGCTTAGACCGTAAGATGCATGAATGGCTGCTTGGAATAACAAGCTCTCTATTGTGTGTGTGTGCATGTGTGCGAGTGTGTGCATGTATGTACGAGTGCAGCAATGACAGTAACTTTAAAATGGTGCAAGGGTTCCCCCGTTTGCTTAATTTTCCTCCTCTAGGAGTGAGGACTTGCCTAGCTGTGGGCTCTGTCTGGAGGCAGATGAAGTGTTTGTATTGAATTAGTGCTGTAGTAATTTTATAAAAGAATCAAAACGCGGAGCGGGGAGATGCGGTGTGATGAGCCCTCTCCGGCAGGAGCTGTCACACCAGGGAACCACACAGACGTGCACAGGCACAACGCGGCACTGTGCTCGGGACACAAAGTGAGGCAGCTGCAAGAAGACAGCACCTGGACCATGGCAACATGCTCCTGAAAATGAGCTATCACAAATCCAACTGAGCTTGATAGCTGCGTGTGTGACCAGCTCCGGGCTTAGCGGGAGCATCCCATGCAGAGCCATTTGTTTCCGACCAAGCGTGCCGGCGATTGTGTGGCAGAGGAGCAGGCACAGCTCCCTGAGCATCCGCGTCTCCTTCACGTGTGATGTTTTTGCTGCCAGCACAGCTTGTACATGAACATCAATAAAGTGGACGATGAGGGAACAAGTCAGTGCATGGACAGGCTGGCGACACATGCCTGAAGCCAAGCAGGGCGAGACTGCACAGCGTGGCAGGGGAGGGAGGAGGTTTGCAAGGTCCAAGAAAGCAGAGGTGCTGGTGAAGCTACTGGAGACCAGTCCAGAGGAACAACGTCCCAGAGGAGCCCTGACCACTGCAGGACCATGCTTCATCCCTGCCCCTCAGATGTCTGTACCCAAGGAACTCGGGCAGGAGATGGGCTCTGTGTATTGTTTTTTCTCCCATTATTTTTTTTTTTTTTGCACCCCATCCCAATTGCTAAGCGAGGAGAAATCTGCCTCTGCCCTGGATTGCTCTCTTTTATGCAGAGTTTTTGCATGATATCTCCATAGCACCCATCACCCATAGCAGGTGGTAATGAGAAGAAAAGATGTTGAGGGCAAGCCATGAAGTGGATGAACATTGTCCATCCTCTAGGGCTACAGGGGTCACTGCCTGGGTCTTGGATAGAGTGGCAGTGACGGAGGGCCTGGTGCTGTAATCCTGCTGCCAAGGACCAAGTGTGAGGAAAGAGGCAAAGGAGTCAGAGCTGGCGTGGAGGCAAAGCGACCCCGAAATCCCTGGGAAAAGCTGCAAAACGTAGCAAATTCCCACGATAAAACAAACCTAACCTACCCAGTGGAATGAGACAGAGAGAAGTCTTTGCCTGCTGAGCCCTGCAAGGACAAGGCACAGTGTTTTCCAAACAAAGAGACAATCTGAGGTCCATAAAATACATAGTGCAAGCGCACTTCTTTGTGCAGTGGCCTTTAGGTTGGCACAGGCTTCTAGTATAATTTAAAATTTGGAGATTTTAGCTACTTCTTCAGTGTTTCAATCAGGTAGGTGTGACTCCCTTTGCCTACATCCAGAGCCAGTATAAATTCAAAGCAACACAGTAATTATTTGTACAGTGTTGGGCATGAGCTCACCAAAAGCTCCCGCATATAAAGAGTGACTACCTGCCTAACACGCTGCAGAACAACCTCACACCTTGCTGCAAGAGGCTGTTTAGACAGGTTCACGGGCAGGTCTGTCAGAAATATATCTATGCATAGACACGTGAAAATCTGTGGGATTGCAGTTGACAGAGAGCATGAAAAACCCCTGTGTTTACAGACATATAAAACCCACAGTGCAACGTACAACTCGCGTTATAGATAGAAAATACATTTTTTTTCTCCATCACTCAAGTACAATTTGAAACTGCAGGTCAGGACAGAGCAGGAACTTCTCAGTTAAGCAAAAGTTGCTCTGTAAAAACACTGCAGAATTGCTGGACAGGACTTCGAGTGTACCACTTACACAAAACAGACAATAATTTGCCTGCAAGCGGTAAACCCAAAGTTTGTTTTCTCTTTTTTTGGGTCTTTTACTCCTTCAGAGTTAACAGCTTAGCCAAGAGGTTTAAGCAATGATGCAAATAGGTTTGTAAGTTGCCGGTATGAATTTAGGAAGGACACTTCTTTTCCCCAACCCCAGACTAACTAAGGATTGCAGCAAGCGGTTCCAATGATGCACACAATCTCTTTTGTCTCTTTTCCATGGACACACTACGAAATGCCATTTCTCAAAGCTGTGCTCTTGTAATGATGCCGTGAGCCTTACACATGAGTGGCCTCAGTGCAGAAGACCTTTGGAAGATGCAGACAGTGCAGATAGGTACTCAGGGACAGCTAACGTCCAAATGATAATTTGTGTTGCTCTGGCAGATTTCTAATGTTGGTTTCTGATGTCTTTCCTCTAGCGGAGAATGCAGGTCTTCCTTGGATGAGACCCCACTAAGAAATGGTTCACCATCTCCCAGCAGTCACACTTCTCGGAGCAGAAAGAACAGATCTTCAGACCCCAGTGGCATGAACAAAGTCTCTGACATTAAAAGGCCAGGAGGATGTCCCTAACTGATGAGCTGGAGAGCCACTTTTCTGCAACCCCCTTCATGGTGACAGACACAAGCGATGGCAGCCTGTTCAGAATCAGACCCAATGCCTCTGCCAACGCCACTGGGGATGGTGTGCCAGCCACCAGTTCCATGGAGGACATGATCGCCATCTGCACCATCGGGACAATCCTCTCCCTCATGTGTGTTATTGGGGTGACAGGCAATGTCTACACCTTGCTGGTGATGTGCCATTACTTGCGATCATCTGCCTCCATGTATATTTACATCATCAACCTTGCGCTGGCGGACCTGCTCTACCTTCTCACCATCCCCTTCATCGTTGGGACCTACTTCATTCAGAAGTGGTACTTTGGGGACATTGGCTGTCGCATCCTGTTCAGTCTGGACTTCCTCACGATGCATGCCAGCATCTTCACCCTCACAGTCATGAGCACAGAGCGCTACTTTGCTGTGCTGAAGCCCCTGGACACAGTGAAGAGGTCCAAGAGTTACCGAAAGGCCATTGCCGTTGTCATCTGGCTGGTGTCACTGCTGCTCACTCTCCCGATGCTCATCATGATCCAGCTGGTGCAAAGGGACAACAAAAGCATCTGCCTGCCCACTTGGAGCAAGCTTTCCTACAGAGTCTATCTCACAATCCTTTTTGGTACCAGCATCGTGGGTCCAGGGGTAATCATTGGCTACCTTTACATCCGATTAGCTAAGATTTACTGGGTGTCACAAACAGCATCCTTCAAGCAGACCAAGAGGCTGCCAAATCAAAAGGTGCTCTATTTAATCTTCACGATAGTGCTGGTGTTCTGGGCTTGCTTCTTGCCTTTCTGGATATGGCAGCTCCTCTTCCAGTATTACGAATCCTTCCCTTTGTCTCCCAAGGTGATGAAGAACATTAATTATCTGACAACCTGTCTGACCTACAGCAACAGCTGTATCAACCCTTTCCTCTACACCCTGCTCACCAAAAACTACAGGGAGTACCTGAAGAACAGGCAGCGGTCCCTCAACAGCAGCAGTGGGTACTTCCAAAGGAGGAATCGGTTTCAGAGGATTTCAGGAAGATCCCTGTCCACGAGCAGCCAGCACTGCACAGAGACGTACGTTCTTGCTCATGCTCCTTTGGGAAACAGCAGTGCCTGAAGGTAAAATATATCTCCAAGACCAATCAATATTGACTTCAATGTTGCTTTGATTTAAAGTGTACATTGTAAAGGCAAAGCCTCAGCAGATCCGTAATGTGCACACATTTAGTCCAGAGGCTGTGCCATATGTCTGTTCTCATTTTCTTCAGCGCCACTGATGTGATGCTAGCTGAACATCTATCTAAATAGCCTTTTGCTTTTTATCTTTACATTTTAGTGTACGTTTCCTCAAGTAGCCATCAATAATGAAAGCCTATAATAGGGCCATGTTTTTAATGGTATCAGCTGTCTCACAGATTTTAAAATTGTATCCCGTGAATGGCTGTAGTTTGCTCTTTTTTTTCTTTAGCAGTAACACTAAATTTGTAGTTGTATGAGGACTTAAAAAAAATGAAATAAAGTCAAAGCAGCTGATGTTTGTGACATGCAATCCAGTTTTAATTTGGGGTAGGACTGGACAACATGGATGAGGCGTGTCCAGGGGTGTTTGTCCTGGTTTTGGTTGTATTCACATTTATTCTACACTCGTGTATGCACTGGGCTTGATTCACCATTCACACAGGTGTCTGTGGTGGAGTTACACCACAGTTCATGTTCGCAAGACAGGCTTCCCGTGACAGTGCCACAGTCAGGGAACCCTCAGCATCCCCTAATGCGCTGACCCCAAACACATGAGCACCCATGTGGGGGAGCGTCATCCTGGACAAGTGTATCCACCACTATCCAAGAGGTAGCGTACCCAGATATGCTATCCAAGTGTATCTGCCCTCCTCCAAGGAGGAACTGGGAACCTCTGATGTTGTTATTCTCAGGGCATCCATCGACAAACTGCAACATCCAGCCTGAGGGACCAGACCTACATCACCAAGCCCAGGAGGAAAGGACAGGGGGGTGGGAGAGGAGATATGATTTCCAATGCAAAAAGCTACACTATCTGAAGTCCCTAATATTCTGAATTATAAAACTGCTAGTTCCCTATAAGTGAGATCACTTGTTCCCTTCACAGGACAAGGTTTTGCTTTACTGCTACAAAAAGTGAATATAGTCCTGCCTACACACGAAGAACACTTTGCCTGTCCTGGCTTTCACTGATGATAAAGCATTATTAGT
Source organism: Phalacrocorax carbo (assembly GCF_963921805.1). Lineage (NCBI taxonomy): Eukaryota > Metazoa > Chordata > Aves > Suliformes > Phalacrocoracidae > Phalacrocorax > Phalacrocorax carbo. The sequence goes on from NC_087528.1 coordinate 10,011,768, forward strand.
ATAAATATATCCTCCATGAAGCCTGGTGCTTCTCCCATGAGTCTAAAAGTACCTTCTCTGGGATGCTGCCAACATCTGTACAGGAGTCCTCTGCTTGTATTAGCCCTGCTACCTCATTAGCAAGGATACAACGATACAATGCCAACACAACTCTAACCAAGTTACACAATTAGAAGCAAATTATTGCTTAGGAATAAATTCAGAACTGGAGTGTGATATGCCATTTGGCAGTGAACTCTGTTTGCTTATATAGAAACTGAATTTAGGTTTTAACATCTATTCCCCTTCAAGGCATTTAAACAGTCATTGCTCATGGGGACAGTGAAAGCTCTGCTTCCAGCATCCCTGGGTGATACGCTTGGAAAAGAAATTGCCTCTTTCATGCATGGGCTTAAACTGTTTCTTATGTATGGGGAAGATTGCACATGTCATGAAAGAGAACTCTCATGCAGTTTTAATGCTGAACTGTTGCAGAAACTGGAAGAGCATCACTTTGTGTTCCACGCACACCATCCGCAGTGGTCCTGCAGGTCAGGGTGCTTTACCTGCACCCTGCTTGCAGTGCAGTACGTTGACCTGCAAGTCCTACTTCAGGATTAGCCCCTTCCTAGTTTCAGAGGGGCAGAAATACCATTATATTTGGCTATTGCCTACACTGACAGTGCTTGTTAGTTTTCAGACCCTCCTCAGGCTTAATACACATTAGTCAAAGTCTTTTAGAGAGAGTAAAGCATCATTCACCCCATCATAAGGAAGAGGGCTCACGGATGGGAAGTGAAGAGGCTTGCTATATTCATGAACCCATTTTCCACTTGTATAGTCAGGTGTTTATCATGGGTCAGAATGTAAAATTTGGCCTCCTTTTACTGAAATTGCAATTTTAACTTCTCCTTGCTCAGAAATAGCCAGACAAGCTCAAGACAAGTTCAGCACGAGCAGTTTCCATTGTTGTAAAGGAAAGCTACTGCAGGTTGAGCCTTTAGATAGCACAGTCCATCTTTTCTAAAATCAGATGGTCAAAATGAAAGGGTAGTTTGCAAATGTCAACTCATCCAGCCTTTGCACACCAGGGAGAATGGTGCAGAAGAGCTACCAAAAGACATGGGAGCAGATCTGGCAGAGTTAATCAGTCGAACCCCTTTGTCCCCAGCAGTACTGCTCTGATTAACTTCTCCAAGCCCACCACAACAAATGCATCTGACAGAAAGCATTTGCAAAAAGCATGCCACGGCTCCGTAGGTGCAACAAGCACCCTGAAAGTAACATGTGCAATGTGCTGTGGAAGAGTGGCCATGCCAGAGGTCCTGCCGTGCCCTGGGAGGTGAGCTGGACTCGATGCAGGGCATGGGGGTTCTCTGCCTCCCCGGGAGGACACACCGTCTCAGCCCTGGACTGCACAGTCTTGTTTCTCATTTGAAGCCGGTGCTATACTCTCAGCAGGGGCTTGGAAGTGTGTTTGTCAAATCAGCACAACAAAGCCAAGAGAAAAGACGACACCCGCAAGTCAGGGAATGATTGCGGGTGCCATTTCTGTCAATACTGGGTCATCTTTGAATGGGATATGTTTCATTCAAGCCTTTCAATTTCCACCCCAGGCTGGCAGTTTTTTTCTCCTTCAAACACTCACATCCATCACCACTCAGCACAGGCAACAATAAGGGAATATTATCCAAGTCTACAGGTAAAAGCAGGGCTCTGAAGAGTTCACAAGCAGGATGTGCCCCAGCTCTGCATCCCCAAGTAACTTTACAGGGCATCAGCCATGCTCAGATACCAAACGTTATACAGCTGTCCTCTTCCTGAATCAAACAGCAGCTCAACCACTGGAGCCTAGTGAATATAAACGGGGCAGGCGGGAAGCGAAAAGCAGACAGCGAGGTCCAAAGAAGAAGCTGCCTCCTCCAAAACATAGATTAATTGCTTGGTTAATGATAGCTATAAAATAATTATTACACCCTATTTATTCCTCCTTGCAGAAACCTATAATCAGTCAAAGATCCAAGAGCTGATTTTGCATAAACAAAATTTGATGATACTGTGAAAGGGATGTGCGAGTACATGTAGCTGTGTGCTTGCGTACCTCTCCCTACACCCGTGCCCTATTTGCTAGCTCGCTCTTCTCTGTGGGGTGAGACCAGAAGCTCTTTTCATCATCTTGAAATCTTAAATCGCATCATCTCCCGGGCACTTGGTGCCCCACAGACTGGATTTCACCAGCTGAACTCCAGGTAGAAGAAGTCAGAACTCCAAATTTTTTGCTAATTTAAGCCAGGGAGCATTTAGCCCTGCCTCAAGACTCAAAGAAAGTATAGCTGTAAGTGCACAATGGCAGGGTGTCCAAAAAGGGCCAGGCCAGACGTGCTGGCCCCTGCAGGGCTCCCACCAGCTAGGAAAGGCCGGGTACCCACTCTGGTGGCTGAAACAAGCAGTGAACTGCAGCTGGGGCCAGGCAATGTTTTCAGTTGGGTAGTGTCTTTGCCAGAAAAGTATGACGTTTGTGTTTACCCAAATTATTTGCAAACCCACCCAGAAATTTAAGAAACCTTCTGCAAATTCTTTTTTTTTAATTTTCCAAATACTGAACTGTCTCATTTCAGCCTTTAGGAGGCAAAACAACACAATTTCTCATTTCAGGATGAAGTTTTATTCATCAGTCTGGTTACACTTAATTTCAACAATCCTCTGTCCATTTTGTCCAAACCACAGGACTCTTACAAAAAGATGCACGGTTGAAGTAGCAAAGCAGGGAGCAGCCGCTCACCACACTGCATCCCTCTGTCCAAAACCTGCCAGGACGCAGTGGGCACCCACGGTGGGGAGCGGTGCAGTGCCCACCCTCTGCCCAATACCCACTCGCAGAGTTGCAGCAATCATAGGCATAAACCTTCCTCCCCGCCTGACTTAAGCTGATCAACAACCCTCGTCCAGTCTGAGCCCCCTCCTTGTTCCTGCAACCGGTGACTACAAGGGCACAAGATGAGGCTGATTTGGGCCACCGTTTTCTCCTGTGCGGGCATCCCACCTCACTCCTTGGGAGATAATCAGGCCAGCAATTCTTCAGCCTACCTCTAACCAGACAGAAAAACCTTGGCACGTGCTCCCAAAAGAGGATCTGGGCAATAAATGAACATGCACTCTTTTGTTTCACTTACAGCTTCAAGATGGACAAGGACTGGCTGGGTGAGGAGCAGGGAGGCAAGGAGCACTTTAGCCCTAGGTCACCAGTTCAGTACATGGCCAGGACTTGAGGGGTGGGATTTCCAGATCAGCAGGTGATCTCCTTTCATTTCTCTGGGGTGCTTGCTAGGAAACCTCTCTTTTCAGTGTTTGCTTGAGGGCATTAAGAGGAGAGGCCAAAGGCTGAGCAGATCTTGGTGAGCAAATGAGCGCCTTGGCAGAGCTGCCTAGAAGAAAACATTCCTCTTGCCAGTGCTGCCCCACTCGTATCTGCTGTGACTGCCCCACCTCCATGCATGCACTGAAACTATCTGCCCCAGCCTTGCCTGAGCCTCCCCCCACGCAGCGCCCAGAGGAGCTGTACAACAGCGCATGCTCAGACTATCTTTTTTCCCCCTTCTTCTTTTCAAAATGCACGATCGATTCCTGAGACTCTCACACAACTATTACTCCTTCTCCAGATCAAACTCCAGCTGCCTCCAGTGCCAGACTTGTGAATCGTTGACAGAAAAAATATCAGATCTTCTCTCATATTTGGCCAGTTTTGTTTCAGAGTGACACCCAGGCATGCTGCATATCGTCCTGTGCACACCTGGATCCAGGCAAGCTCTGCATGGGGATCGGTGCCATCTAGTTATTGCATGAACTGTCATATCCTGGGAAAAAAGTGTCAGTTCTAAATGATTCTAATCACTTTTGCATGTTCAAATTCAATATCTCAACTGTAAGTCCTGCTTACACCCTGGTACACCTGATTTGCCATTAAGGATACTGATTCAGGCATATCAGAAAGGTAGTGGTATCAAGACAGTCAAGGAGGCAATGTAATAGCAGAGAACAAATTATGCTGCAAGAATAGAGAGGCATATTTGAAAGTAGGCTGGAAAAGGAGAAGCAGAGCAAAAAGCAGGCAATTTATTGCTGATTCCCGTTTTTTCAGTATTGTTAAACTGAAAACTAACTGCAAACATTGCAGAAGAAAATTATCACATTGTTGAGTTAGTGCCAAGCAGCAGATAAAGCCATCATGGGTATTAACAAAGAAATGCATATGAGGAAAAATAATCCTAGTTTTATGAGGAAAAATAATCCTAGTTTTATGGCGATAGACCCTTCACTAACTTTTATTACACAGAAAAGAGACCTCAGAGATGTAATAAGTCACCAGCTTCATGCTCAGCAGCAATGCAAGAAGCAAACATGACAGCTGTGCAGAAAGGCACCACAGCGAAACTGGTTCAACACAGTCGGGCCACTTCTTGCTTAAAACTGAGAAAGTTTCCTCAGTTTATCACGTCACGCTACTGAAGTACAACATCGGACTGTCACGTGCTACGAGCAAAGCCACTTCCCTCCACCTAGGGTATCAAGTGAAGTATCAAGCGGCTATCAACCAAAAGTGCTACAGGTCTGCATGCAAAGCCAAACTACAGCAGGTGGCCAAGCGCAGTAGGTGCTGTAAGCATTTTAAGAGAAAGTTTAGCTCGTCTTTATTCTGCTTTCCCAGGAACAAACACCCCATCAACATGGTTTGAGATCAAGGAGTCCACCAGTCCAAAGTTAGAGTTTTATATCCACTCTAAAGGCTTGCTGCTAAATCCAGTCTTCCCAAACATTTATCACGTGGAAAGCCACCTGTCTGCAAGGAGAGCTCATGTTTTTGCCACAAAAGAAAGTGCAAGTCTCATAAATTCAGTTTCAAAGACCAAAAAACTCAAGCATGCATAATTTTAACTGTCATTAGCTTTAATTACATGCCAAGTAGCTGCTGTTACCAGTTTAAAGCTGTCTAGGAAGAGGTTAAAACAACATAGCAAGAGCCTCAATGCTAGAGTGAAACACCCACTGACACAGGGCCAGATAGGATTTGCCACAGCAGCTCTGACTGTAGCTACCATCCTGGCTGATTCAGGTACCACCCATTTCACACAGACATCCTGTAACTCCTGTAACAGAGCTAATTCAATGGCATCAATTGCAGGTCCAGCCACAAAACATCCAAAACCTCTTTTTTCAGATATGCCAAAGGCAGAAAAGCGGTGCACCCACCAATGGACAGATCCTGAAAATAAATTAATCCTCATGGAAAAGAAAGGCAAATGCCAAAGTATGAGCGTCGGTAAGGTAGTTCTTTGAGCACTGTGGACATGAGGATCAAATATTATGACAAAGATTTCTAACTTTTAATCACTATGCCTCAAAAAGAGAAAAAAAGGAAAAAAAAGGAGGGACTCTCCATCCATAACACTGTGGCAGCAGGTACCCACATCCTTTGGGAACCAAGGTAGCAACACTCCTTCCAAGGTTTTCTTTTCCAAGAAATCTTGAATGCTTTCAATTATTGAATCTGGTGCACGAATCTGAGCACATGTGGCAGCAATGGCGTGCTCCAGCTTTTCCTGTGTTTGTGTTTATTTGAAATGCTAAGGGAAACACACCCAGCCAGCCTCCTGCTGATTTCTTGTTTAGTTTATACTAAACTAGTGAGTTACTGTATACTTTAGTTTACTGCTCAAAGGAGAGCTCAACATAATTAATTCATTAACTGCAAGCACTTTACAAACAGAATTGTTGCATCCAAAATGCCTATGTAAGTTGGTGAGTCACTAGTACACTCTGATATCCTTGGAGGCAAATTTCTGTTCTGTGTCCAGAACAGGGACCAGAGCGAGCTCAGTACGGAGGACGACCAGGTTATGGCTGCAAGGCTCAGTGTGCCGTGAGCCCCAGTGGCTCCAGCAGCCACTGGCCCAGTTGCCCTTGCAGAACATCACCTCTGGGGGGTCAGGGGGTGCACCAGGAGAGCACTGCAGCTAGTCTGCTTTGGAGATGCTGGACCTGACTTCAGATGAGAGAAGCAACTCCATGTAACTCAAGGGAGGAAAAGAATTTTGTGGACTTCTTCCTTGTCTTGTGTATTGCCAAAATGTTCAGGTAGTCTGGCAACATTTAGCTAAACCTGGAGAGGAATAAGGCAGGAGTGGAGCAGCAGGTGGGTCCCACCTGGCCTTGGCTGAAATGTGTGGGCAACCCATGGTAAAAAACATCTGACTATGAAGGGTATGGGCCAAACCATGCAGGGAGCCCAGGACTGACGGAGGTATGTTACAATGCAAAACAATATAACATAAAGTGGAATTTCAAAAGCTTTCCAGCCCTTGGAGTATCAGAAAATGGTACGTTTCCTCTCTTTAAGGGCAGCCTGTGCTGAACCTTCCTGTGCTGTTCAAGCCTTCTCCTTCATGGCTCAATTTCAGTACAGCAGCTTTGGCCATCTGGCTTCATTAAAACACCATCGTGTCCCCGGCTTTTTTTGATGGACCAGAAATAGTAAAAGCAGTTTCCCATTTAGCAATCCTTCATTAATCAATGCTAGCTGGTGGGTTGATTACAATTTAGTTTAGCTAATTAAAGAAGAAAATGTCTTTGTAAGCTGCTGGGGCTTGATCTGCTTTCTGCTATCTACAAATTCTTCCTTGATTTGAAACCCATGTCTGAAAAGATCTGCTTTTGGGCCAACCTACAACAGAACTTACCCTGAAGCAAACGTCTAACCCTGCCACACGTTGCACCGCACAAGAGAGGAGATTTAACTTCTGCTATCCCTGATCAATTGACAGAGCTAAAACCTAAATAACTTCTAAGACAAAACAACCGGCACCAAAGCACCACACAGCAGGACCGTCCGTGGGACTTCGGACACTCAGTGTTCATTCAGACTCCATTGTAGGTGCTTTTCATGGCTGCCCTTGCCGAGGGCGGTTGGGCTGGGAGGTAAGAGGCATGCCTGTGCCCAGCTGGGAGAGGCCTCCATCCCACCCATGCAGCTGCTGCCCTAACACTGCCTGCCCAGGTTAAAGGAAAAAGTTTGATTGTAATGCATGAAGTAGCTGTACTCAGCCACCAGAGACCTAAAAGTTCTCTGTCTCACATTCTATGGGAACACTAGACTGTTAAAATCCTTGACTGAAAAAAGAAGACAATAGGCTGTGATACCTAGGTTTTGGAGTGCTTGAGGATCATCTTGGGTGTTTTAAGAATCACAAATACCCACTTTAGACATTTTCCTTGGAGGAAAAAACCTCCTCAAAGCCTTGGTGGTGAAAAGCAAAAGCCCAGCCTATATCCCCACACCTGAACATCAAAATACCCTTCCCAGGGGCAGGAGATGGTTCCTTTACCCTCCCACACCAGGATATCAGTGTGTCCCCACAGAACAGAGGGCAGCGATGGGCACGTGCTGAAGACACTTAGCTGAAATCAAAGAAATTTTAGTTAAATTGGCTCCAACACAGACTTTCATGAGAACTCAGGCCAGTTGATTAATTTTTCTGTGTTTAAGATTCTCATCACTATCTTGCCCTTTCTCTCCAACAACCTTCATCCCTCTTGCCTATTCAGGATATAAATTCCCCAGGACAGAGTACCTTTTGCAACGTCTCTGTAGATGTTTAGTACAGCGGGGCCACAAAGGTGACCGATGACTTCAAAAGCAGCTGTGATACAACCAACAAATTTCAGCTGCTAATGTTAGAAGTAAAGGTATTTACTATAGACAGGCTTTAATCCTGTACAAGGCTGGTGCCGTGGTGTCAGGTGTCCATAAACAGATAGCACACATCACCTGTGCTCCTGAGCGAGGAAGTGGCAGGAGATGTCTCCGCAACAGGAGGGACCTTGCTCTGTGCATGCTGCTTGCTAGGGGCTCCGTGGGACGGCTCTGCCCTGCCTGAGCCAGGTTATACAGCTGCCTCCAGAGTCATTGTGGTAAATATCCTTTTTTTTTTTTTTTTTAAATGAATAATAAAGCAGCCTTTCTGCCCTGCTGTGAAAAGAATGGATATCTCTGGATATGTGCTTATGGAAGAGCTGCACTGGCATATTTGGAGCTTCTCTGACTGGTCAGGTAAATCTATCACTGTCGTGTAAAAATGCTGCCCAAATGGATTAGCTATCACTTTTCATATCTTGGCTAAGGGAAGCAGGCTAATGTCAGGTGACCCTACTATTAGTTAAATGCAGTAGTTTCTCCTTAGAGAGGCAAGCTGTATTCGCAGCTTTGGGAGCCTAAGTACCCACAGCACTACCCAGCGCTGCACTAACACCCACTGCAGCTGCCCATAGCCAAGCCGAGCCTACAAGCTACACCTGAAAATTGGATTAGAAGGGTTTAGAAACTGCAGAAGCTGCCTTTCACAGGGCTTCTGCATGCAAGCCTGCAAGCATCTGCATGTGATACTCCCTACTGTAGCTCAGCAAACCGCAGAAGCGCTCCTCTGGGGGACGAGCTGGGAACATAAGACCAGAGCAAACCTCCCAGCACACCTGTGAAACAGCACCATGGGACGGTGTGCATGGCAGCAAGGACTTTTGCAGCTTTGGGTGACAGTCTGCCAGAGAAGGATGGAGAAGAGCTGTGGATATCTGTCTCCTGGGAGTTAGCAAACTCCTTCAGAAAAGCACATATCTCAAGGTGCTTAGCTGCAAACAGGAGGAACAGTGTATCAGGGTGTCCCCTCTGCCTCTCCTGCAGGAAGGTGAGCTCCCAGCTCAGGTCTGGACCTTGAACAAGTACCACCACATCCCTGTCAATAAAGAAAAGCTCACAATATTTGCTTTCCTTACTGAAGTCCTTTGAGATCAATGCACGAAACAAGGGTACGCTGTATACTTCTTGGATCTTCTCTTTAGCATGAAAAACACACAGTTCTATGTTTTCTTTATTTCTGAGCTAAATAATTTTCAAGAAGAGAGAGGATCTGCCAGGTTGGTTGGGAAAGGGGGCAAGTAACATTGGGGTACGAGCCAGGGAGACCTGAGAGCTCTGCTCAAGGCCACACTGAGCCAAAGCTGTCTACCTGGCATGCTGCAAGACGGCTTCAGCCCTGAGAGATTTAGCACCTCCTCACTGCAGGGCCTGGGTAAGGGTAAGGAAAAGCCTGCCCTCCTGGAGGCAAGCTGAAATGTGAACACTGCTCAGCATGCCGCCGCTCACACAGCGGCAGAACAACACTGAGTTATCCTTGGCACGTCTCCCCCGAGCTGAAGTGATGTTTATAAGGGCGCTCTTTTAAATGAAAGAAAAATATACCAAAGCTGAGTTAAATGGCAGATGTTTCTTTAGCCTGAAGTTTGGTGGGGATGCAGAACAGGATTGTTCTGGCACCATCCAAGGCAGCACTCTTGTGGAGGTTGCTCTGTCTCCATTTTATTTATGTACTTCTTGTAAATTTGTTGTTCTCATTTGGGGCTGTGCAGAGCTTGCGTGGCAGAGGGTGGAAGGGACTCCTGATGCCTACTAATGGAAGAACCAAAAATTGTAGAATAACCACGTAGGAGAGTGGATGCATATCAGTGGGCATGTGCAGGTGGTCGTGTCAGTGTGAAAGTGTTTGGAAGAGCAACGCATAGCCCTTTTCAGCATGACAGAGGCAGATTAGCGTGGTTCAGTGCATGCATATGGCTGTGCACATGAACAAGAGCATCACATTCCTCCTAACTCACTCTGAGGCAGCTTTGTTAACATTCCTGGTGGATCTCTAGCAAAGATAATAGAGCCTTCTTTCAGTCCTGGAAAGAGCAAGTGTATGCTTTGGGTAAAGGGTCACGGGAGACAATCGAGAGCCACTCACACTGACTGTCATCCAAGGAATTTTGCAAGACTTTCCCAGAGATCTATATCACTTCTGCTTAGCATCATCCCCAGAACCCTCTAAGCATCTCCTACAGCAAGGTGCCAAACCAGCTTAGCAAAGCCAGGGGAATAAAAGAGCCTTGTAATAACAGCACCTAAAACCCTCACAGGGAGGAACAATTTATCCCTCATCATTCCTTTAACAGAAGCTATATTGGGCCACAGTGAATTTCTATGTCGTCTGCATCCCTTACATTGGAAAAACCTCAACAGCAGCAATATGTCAGAAGCACTGTTACAACCGGCAAACCCAGCTCGACACACAGTACAGAGCAAGCAGGGAACAAGGACCAGGCTCTGCTTGCATAGGGTGGGGAAAGAATCGCTTGCAAGCACTTTGCTACACCTATTATTATGAGAATGTACGAATGGGTGTAAAGGCTGCCCAGATCCAACATGGCCCAGAAGCTCAGCCTGTTAATAACCGGAGGCATGGGGGTGAGACTCCATGCCAGCCTCAGGCTGGTGACCTCAATGTCCATGGCCTCCTACAGCCTACGTTGTAAGTGCACCCCATGCCTCTTCTCCATCCTGACAGAGACTCGCCTCTCAGTAGAGGCTAGACCTAACGAAGGCTCTCCACACACAGCTCCGGGATAGACCTATATCAACATGTCTGATCCTTTAGTTTGATTCATAATTTTGTAGACAGCGCAGGAGTTACAGAAAAAGTGTCTGGTTCTGAAGTCCAATATAGCAAGAACAGTTTGCATCCACTCTACCTAGCGGAGCCTGAATACTATTAGTCAGTACCTGACAGCAACAGAAAATCAGTATAATTGGCATCGTACAGTATGTAGTTATCCTACAGGAAATTGTACCTTGCTGGACCAAGCCACAATGAAAGAGCTTGATATAACTCTGCAGCTCAATGCACTGGGGCAAATCACTATTATTTGAAGCATAATAAACATAGGACCAGTTCAAAGGCCGCTGCAGATGAAGAGCATCCCACTGACCTTAGCAGGCTTTGGATCAGCCTCCCTAGGGCTGTGCATTCCTGCGGTCTCGAGTCCTTGCCCACGTTTTGCAGCGCACGGGTGCATCTCACGGGGACCCAGCTCGCTTGAGTGTGAAATGAATGGTGCCCATTTTGGCAGAGATATAGACAGGGAAAGCAGGAGACAGCACACAGAGGGAGACATTTTCTTCCTTTTTTTTTTTTCTCATGACTACTAGTGTTTTCTGTGACAGTCCCCACGGCAATCAATACATAAGAAATTAAAGAAGATACTGTAGAGAAACAGCAGGTGTGCATGGGTGGGAAAGCACTTTAAAATAAATTATTAAATACCAATGTTGTATCTGAAGCTACTTAGATAATGGCATGTTAACAGTTGGCAGGACTGATGGTGCCTGTTCTGCTCACACAGGCACAACAGAAATATCTGCTTTATCTCATAGCCATGCTGGGTGCAAAATGCATTTCGCTGAAGATTTTTCATTCACCCTCAAAGCACTTTGAAAACACAGGGAACTGTTTGTTCAATTATTCACCCAGCTCCTCCCTTGTCCTCCCTCTTCCTCAGCACTGTAGTTTGAGCAAAAACGCTGGGTGCATCTGCAAAAGTGCGCTCCTGTTTTTACAGCCTGACACAGGTTCACTTGTCTCCCTAATTCCCGGGCCCTCGCTCTTCTCACCAAACCAAAGTATTTCACAGCACGATTGCCTCAAGAGTCTAGCAAAGAGATTTACCACATGCTTAAGATGTGGAAGCTCATCCAGAGGCAGAGAAGCTTGCTGTAGCAACTTAAAAACTGCTGTAGATCAACCTCTAATTTTACAACCCATAAAATAACTCCAAGATTGTTCAGCATGGCCCACAGAAAAAGGAAGGAGGTTGTTTCCAGTTCCCTCAGGCAGCCACATTTACATGAAGGGCAATCTTCAAAACCACCACCGATCGGTCAAATCCCTGTAAGCACTTTGAGGACAACCTACCCGCAGAGCCAGGGCTGTTGCATCAGCTCGGATATCCACCAGCACTGTTGGGTAGAAGTCCAGGGGATGAAGTCCTCTCTACTGCCAGCACGACAGGCTGGCCCCAGGACACTGGGATGAGGAAAGCATCCAGGTCCTGCACAAATTACCATTTCAAGGCATGGTGTCAAGAGACAGATATCAAACGCTTTGGCTGTTGGTGCTACTACAGCAATGAGAACAGATTAAGTAGACAGATGTCTAGAAACCAAGACCATATACATCAGACAAGAAAGGAATCTGAATCCTTCCCTAGAGGAATGGATGATATCATCACTGATTTTTTAGCTAGGAGTCATCCTGAAATGTCATGTTTGATGGAAACGTTACCTTGGCATCAAATATGGGCCTTTTCAGAAAAGCTTGGTAGTTTAAAACTTTCTCTCAAATGGACACCTTTTCCACCGTATGAAGTCACCAGCCTTTTTAATTTCTCTCTCCATCCAAGACAGAGGAAGGACGAAATCCCTGCGGAGTGTGAGGGGGAGGGCTTGGCCCAACAGCGAGGCTGGGAGAAACCCATCCTCACACAGCGCCCACTCTGGAGGGGGCTCTCGGTCTCATCCCCCACAAGCAGTGAAATTTATTCCAGATTTTTGTTTTCTTTCTCTCCCTGCCCTGCAAATGATGCTAAGTCTCCAATGGGACTCTGCATTTTGTTTTATTCCAACCAGCAGCAACACTAATGCCTTTTGGGCTGCAAAAAGCAGAGTGAAAAAGCAGACAGCAGTGGGAGAAACAACACACAGAGATCCTAGTGCCAGCACTGATGTCACACTGAATAGATATTTGAAAGAATTTAGTGGCTTGGTATCATTTACTCCCAGAAGCAGCAGCTATCCAAAGCACTCCAGCACGATTCACACTCAGGAATTCTGGTCTCTACGTGCCCAACAAGTGGGACATCTCCAGTTTGTGTCTCATGCTGCAGGGGCACTATGGGTTGAAGTCTCCTGGACTTTTGGAGTCCAACTGCTTTAGAGCAATTTACAGAGCATCTTTACTGGCTCAAACGTGAAACCTCACTCCCCAGGAGGTGACCTGAATCAAGGGGCAGGACTTCATGCGATAACACCAAGCAGGACCCCTTTGTGTCTCTGCAGAGGGCCAGGCTCGCTCAGGCTCCCTCCTTACCCCCTCTGCAGCGACATGGTCCACTGGCAGCAAGGTGCTGGGCTGGCCTGATCTTGCAAGTAAAGGGCAGGGATACGCTACTGGCTTAGCAGAAAGGAAAAAAAAATTCAAAAGGCACAAGCAAGTGACAGTAGGAGATGCTGTCCCCTTCTTATCTTCCATATGTCAGACCCCACCCCAGCAGAATTAGGGATACACTGTAGAGACTGGGGATGGAGCCAGCCTCCCCTTGGACAACAGGGACCTGACTGCATCTGTCCTGCACCTTCCTCCAGGGACGTGCCCCCGCCCCAGCCCGTGCAATGACCGGAGCAGCCGGGCAAACGCTGTCTCAGCAGAGAGAACCCCAATGCTCCTGCTGTGGGAAGGGCTGGTTTCCAGCAGCAAGACCCTCAGCGCAGCGGGGAGCAGTGGTGGGGAGTGCTGCTCGCGCTGGTGGGCGCACAGGCACCACGCTGCGCTTGCACGAGCCGCTGCCAGCGTTTCTGATGCCAGCGGGATGGCGTGCTGCAGGGGCTGGCGTCGCTTTTCACCACCACAAGAGCTGGTTTTAATTGACTCCTTTGCCTCAAAGCGAACAGGCATACTTTCAGGATGGAGCGGGACCACTGACAGGGCTGGGGATGCTGGGAGAAAATATCCTGCATGATAAATAAGAGCACTTCTACTCCTGTATTCCACAGCTTTATGAGGGTTTTATCCATGTATTTCTCAGCAGGTAAAACTCAACCTGCGCTGACAGCGGGCAAAACACACCTGCACGACGTCCCGTTTCTGCACTACCCAGTAAGAGAGGATAAAACAACTTATGGCTAATTATTTACCTGACAGACTTCCCGTTCAGAAATTCTCTCTTATCACATGCTGAAATATATATTAATTAAAAAATAGTCATCATTTTTTCTTCCCTCCGTTATCTAATAAGGCTTGTTACTTGGCCATTACTTTTTTCTGTACAGGGAGCTTTCTAGCAAGTGTCACAGTGATAGTGAAAAAGCACAGTCTGCTCGCATGGTAGTCTGAGAATCACCAGCTTTCTGGTCCGATCCTAAACCCATTTTGAAGCCAGCGGGACTCTCTGAATCAGGTCCTAGGTGATTTGGCAAATTTACAGAGGAACACTTGGTTCTGACTGACAAAGCAGGAGCTGTTTAGAGGAACAAGCTCCCGGTTGCTTTAGCTTTCCTACCAGTACTGTCTCTTCTGGTGATCTGGGATGTCTCTCCACATACCCACATGTTTGCTTGCTCGCTCACAGCTCCCTGATACAGTATTTTTCTTTATTCTTTTCTTTTTTGTGCATGATACATGTTGTCATTTTGCATTTCTTTAAAAAAAATTCAAACTCTAGAACAGAAAAAGTGTCACCGTCCAAACTATTTAGGTGTATTTCCAAGAAATTGGTGTATTCATGTTTGAAAAAGAACCTGCCTTGAATTTAAGAATATAGAAATAATTTTGAAGGTGATCATTCAAGATCAGATGGGAGCCTTTAGCCAGTGGTCAGGAGCCAGTTCCCCATCCTTTCTACCCAACCAGCAAGCACAACTATCTTCTAGCCACCCAGCAAGTGGTAGGATGGGTCTTCTCCAGCGGCCAGCACTGCTGAGCTGCGTGCAGCGGCGGGGGACACTACGGGAAAGTAATTAAAGCTGCGTCACATGAACAAATGAAGTGTGCACCCTCCCTCTGCTCTCTGCTCATAAGGGCCTTTTTTTGCAGCCTCCCTCTGCTCTCTGCTCATAACGGCCTTTTTTGCTGCAGCCTGAAAGCCCTGAGGGAACCTAAGCAAAGGCCCCAGCCTAGCTGAGAGCTTCCCAGGGGCTGAACACGATGCCGCTGGCGATCAGCTCCTCCCAGTCCAACAGAAGAAAAGGCAGGCTTTGCTGCCACGTGTTCCTGTCCCTGCACATCCTCCAGCACACAGGCCCCCTCTCTGGGCTGTCACTGCCATCAGTGCAGGATGCAAGTGCCACCACCCAGCAAAGAGCTCCAGCATCCTGGCTTTAACACAAAACCCTTCTGTAAGGCAAGAACTCTCTTCTGTGAAGGACCAACAGACATCTGACCACGGGTTTGAGCACTAGCACTCAGGCAGTGCAGAGGCTTTAAAATGGATCTAGGTACAGCAGCAAATCCCATCCTAAGCCTTGCCAGCTCAGCTTCCCCATCATTAAGACAATGTAGCAAATCAAACCTGGAACAAAGGGCTCTGTACCAAGCACGCATTCTGCATGCGACCTGGCAGGGGTTATTCAACAGGCACACACCTCATAGCAGGTTTTCTAACAGCATGTGTCACTGGTCTAGTGCCACGGGTTGGGAATAGGTAAATTGGTAAAGTCATATTCTGAAAGGGAAACAGAAAAATCCTGTGGTCAAGACCAAAATCATGAATTAGTGTATCCTGGAGAAACCTTTGGCAGGAAAACAGGGACCTATATTCTGGTGCTAGCCCAGCCAAACCTGGACATCTGGTCATCCTAAAGTAATTATCTTTTTGCCTTGCTTCATGTAAGTCAAGGACTTGGAAAGCAAGCACTGCTTAGCATTAACAACAGCCACAGATGCAGCCTGAAGCAGCAGATGATGGGAGGTAAGGTGCTGTTGTACAATATGGCTGTGCCAGTGCTTCTGATACTGCAGCTATCATAAGCATCTCATACCAGGTTTAAATACAAGTGGCAGGCAGAGGGACACACACACCCTGCAAACTACGGTACATAAATACAACCAACCAGTGGCATCTATATTCTTTTATCCAGCATTTATTAAAGATCAGTTTTTCCTTTGCTACTCCCACTTGCAACAGATCAAATGGTTGCACAGGAATGAGTAACTTTTGAGATGATCAAAACATAAAAAGAAATAATCACTGGTGTTTCTCACCACAGACTTAGCTGGCTAGCTGTAGGATTAGCTTCCCTTGAAAAGAAGAAGGAAATTGTACCTTATGCTGAAGCACTAAAGCCATCAGGCACACTTTTCCCTCTCATGATCTCTAAATCAATTCATCTGCACTATGAAAGGGAAGTCAAGAAACTCATTAAACTACCAGCGTCTGGATTTGCCCAACAACGCTTTTTGCCCCTCAGTTAATGAGTATGAGGAAGAAAAAGGGACAGATACGGGAACAGCTCGCTGGCACCCCTGTGCAGATAGCAGTCACCTTCATGCTCTGGGCAACTGATGTATTAATGGTGTATTAGAAGTGACAAGTTCCAAGAATTCATGCAATGGAGACAGTCCTCACTTGCCATAATAAAACAGACTGGGAAAGCATCCGTCACAACGCTATTAACTGGATCCTGAACCCAATTATCCATCCAGTGACATGGCTTTTTTGCATCCAGAAGAGATATGTGGGCATCAAAGTAGTGTAAAATAACCATAATCAGCAAGTGCAAGGCAGCTATAGCCATGTCTCAGAGTGAAGCAAAGACAATAATTTCTTCTGTGTATTTTCCTCCTTCTCCTCTCATGATTTACAAAAGACCCAGTTATCATTTTCTCAACTGGATTCATTTCAAGCAGGTATTTCTTCCAAGTATGCTCTGATTTGTGTTGCTCGCCAGTGCTGTTAGGCACCAGTGTCAGATGGGATTGCTACTGGTCCCTAACTGGATGAAACACACTCACAGACCTGGATTTCTGATGAAAATTTTCACACTTGCAAATTGACACATTTGCCTCCTCCAAGTAATCACTCACAGTAGCTTTTCCCAAAGGCATTCCCGCCAGCAAACGCATTAGCTCAAGTATTTGGGGATTTGACCACAAAGGAGGTCACAAAAAACCAGCAGAAGCAGACACAACATTTAATTTGACAAATATTTACAAAAAAATGGCACCTAGCCTCTGTGGCAGCCATCCCACAGCAATTATACTCCTTGCATCCGTGTCTAATTTAGAAAGCCTGAATGGAAGGAAATCGTCAGTATCCTTTTGGGGAAACAAAATTTACCTTGAGTAAAATCTAGCTCATGCAACCAGCCACCAAAAGCCCTGCCGAACTCCCAGGCAGAGCTTAAGGACATATTTTGCCAGCTGTGGGTTACAGAAGTCTGTGTTTAATAAGCGTTGACTCGTCAGTAAGTCCCTGGCAGCAGTCTGAAGGGAAAGCGTGGCAGGTTTTGAAAGGCATCAGTCTGAAGGAGCTCACAGATTTGTACTTGTCACTGATGACAGCGAGAAACCTTTCGAAGGGTACTCTGAGAAAATTGGTTTATGTAATTATAGAGATTTATGTCTCTTACAGTTCCAGGAGGCTCACTGCTCTCCTGGAGCTCTCGGCACAGAGGAGTCAACAGAAGAATAATGTAACGTCATCTTTGGATGCAGACTGTGCGATCATACCCACGAAGTAGATAAAGTGACCAGCTTCAATGTTCAGTTAGGTGAGACTAAAGCAACCCCTCCCCTGGAGGAGGCAGAGACTGCGGGAAGAGCCTCACCAGGGCAAGTCGCCCTGGCATGCAGAAAAAGTCATCAGAGCTGGGAACTAGCAGCCACATTTTGGTTTATTTGCATAGGGCAGATAGAAGCAGCTCATTATCGAAGGCACTGAGTTTGCCAAGACTTCTCATTAATGGTGCACATTTATGCGGTTAGTCTGCAATGATTTGCATGGTTTGAAGGTATTAAAGGCAGTGTGTTGAGGTCTCATTTAGGGGTAGGGTGTCTAGAGTAAATGTCTACAGCTATAAACCATGAGAGTCCTAGCCACAGCCCTGAATTTCCCCAGTGTGTATAACAATAATTTCATCATTCAAATAACACCCCATCTGAGATTTCAGTGAAACAAATATATGGAAAATAAATGTCAAAGTCCCTCTATGTTATTTAGTGTATACACAGGGCAGAAATAATGAATCCATAGAAATGTAAATCAAGGACTTAAAATTAGATCTGTCATTGCCCTATCAGGATTACAACAGGACACGGTGCCTCCAACTCCGGCAGTTTTCTGCCAAGTCTCAGATGCTGAGTGATTTTTTTAAACACTCTTGTTCCTGAAATCCCTGGACTGTTGGAAAACCTCATCTTTCTTTCAAAAAATATATACCATTAAGTTTCCAGCCCCTCAGTTTGCACAGATTAGCTCATAAATATGACAAAGAATGCAAAGAGAAACCCAGGTCTATTTTCTCATACCATCTTGTGATACCTAAGCCAGTCCTAGGCCAGACTTCTGGCTCAGCTCAAGGCTAATGCTCCTGCTCCCCAGCAGCCATGGATTCTCTGCCTGCCCTCGAGCTCTGACTCAGCACATACATGTTGAGAAAGCCTTGTACCAAAGACGAGAGCAGGATAGAAGAAACAAGGTAATGAAAATACCAAACTAAAAAGGCCATTTGGGGTCTTCCTGAAGCAGTATTTCCTCAGTAAGAGAGCAAATTCTTGGAGGAATTGCTACCAGAAAGGACCTAAATCAAAACCCTGTGATGGGAGGCTTGCAGACCGCAAAGAATTTGAGAAGTTGGCTTTCAACTGCACTTATATGTCGATTATAACATATAGGTACATACACCTTGACTTAATAACACTTCAAATTTAACGCCTGAGCTCTGGGCCAGGGCAGCAGCACCTTCCCTGGATATGAAGGTTTGCTCCTGCTGCGGGCCTTACTCCCCGAGGCAGGAGACTGAAAAGGCTTCACGTAAGCACACTGCTGAGGTTTTTCTCTAACTGGAAACGTTCCTTCTGTTATTCTGAACAGTCTGTCCATGCTTCATAGCATAAACTGCTTTAGAAATTACAGCCCTGGAATGTAAAACCGGGGCAGGCTGGCTGCTAGCCCTGGCTGCTCCTTGCAGCCTCTTTGCCAAAAGGTATCTGGTGTCGGCGATAGAACGAGGGGCAGAAGCATAAGAAAAGCAAACACCTTGCGCCAGCAGCCATCCATGCTACTGACCAGGAGCGTCTGCTTTGTGCCACAAATTGGGGTGGACAGATCCCCCATTTTGGACAAAACAAGTCCTCCAGCAACTCTTCTGTAATATACGCTCCCCTCACGTTTCCACTCCACATCTGGATTTTGCCCCAACGCCATACAACTGAACCTCTTAAAATGACTTCTCAATCCATTAGCATTGAGGTGGAAAGCATACAAGACTATTCTGGGTGAGAAACACTCCGAGCTGCTGCTGCAGAGTGGGTTTGGGGAGGGATCTCTGGGAGCCACGGGCAGGGCAGTGCATGGACCGTGAGCGTACCTGCCCCAGCCTCGGTGGCAGCAACAAGCAGGATACATGTCAATCCACCCCAAACACAGTCAGTGCAGGGGAATGCAGCCAAATTAAGTTGTCTGGTCCAAGACCTTATCCCAGATAAGATGAAAAGCTTTGCACCACAGTGATCAGATTTTTCCTTTCCTCTGCTCACTCCTAACTTAGCAAGGGTTAAGAGGGCTGAAGTGCATCCACATTAGATGTAGTTCAAATGCAGTTATCTACCCCATACGAAGGCCAAATAAAAAACAAAAGTATAGGCCAACTAAATCATGATAAAGGGTTGCATTCCTCACAGCCTCTGTGACTTCCCCTGTTTTATCAACACACCAGCCAGAAAAAAGGTTTTGGCCCCAGATGATATGCAATAATTATCTTGACAGCAGTACTTGAAGCACGTCTTCTATATTACTCCTTGTGTTTTTAACATTAAACTCTCTACCACCATATTTAAGGCCAACAGAGTGTTTATAGGACAAATGCCAAATACATTAAAAAGGTTTCATCACACAAAATTACATCTTAAGCACTAAAGAGAACAAATGAGAAACTGGGTGAAGGCAGATGCCAGAGTGATGAAGCTAATACTGGAACTCTTTATCTTCACAGAAAAATGACCGTGTAGCTGCTGATTTGATGTGTAGCAATTAAAGAGTAATTTACACAGTGCCACTTAGTGACAAGTATAATTATGTTCTGCTCAGGGTACATATCAGATAATAATTGCCTCCAGCTGAGCTGGAGTTTGTAGCCCACTAAAAGGGACTTTAATGATATGACCAAACATGGATTTCATCTAGAAAGTTTATGACTGACCAGATCATCGCAGGAGTTGCTCACAGCTTTTTGAAGAAAATTTCAATAAAGCCTTGATCTCTATATAAATAATTGCATTGATCTATGTGCAGATCTATAACAAAGATAAGAAGGTACAGAAGAAATTAGGAGATTTCTAGGATGAAACATACAGGAAGTTGTTCAGTTCACAAGGCTCTGGTGCCTAAAACTTTAAAAAAAACCAAAACACTAAAAAAAAAAGGTAGAGCAGTGCCAAATATGGTCAGTAGCCAAAGTCCAGTAGACAAAGGATGCCACCAGCCTTGTGGATGCCTTAGAGAAACCTAAGGAACACCTATAGGAAATGCTTGGCACATATAAGGACATCCTTAGGCTGTGCAGTGTCTTATCTGGGCTATGGTTGCTCCAAAAGACATCAGGTACTACTCCCAGGATGCTGCTGGAATTAACTTTTATTAGCCTCCATTGAAATAAAGCCCCAGAACACTGAAAACAGCTCCATAGCCTGGCCTGTAACACTTGCAGGAAAAATAAAGTCTTATATGAAGCTGTGGGCAAACCTGAGCTCTTCTGTAGAGCAGGAGTGCTCAGCTGCACATGACAAAAGAGACCTTCAGAGTGCCTGTAGCTCTGATCGTATCCCCCAAACCTTTTCAATAAGAAGGAGGAATTACAAAATGTAATAATGTTTTTGAGCATGTACTCAGTGTTTCTCTCCCCAGACTCTGCTGGTCTTTGTGCTGCCCTCAGCTGGGAATTGCAATGCGAAAGGGCATGGGAACAGGAGATGCAACTGTAGCAGCATCACTACCAAGCCAAGTAGAGTAGCCAAGAGAAAAGGTTGCTGTTTAGTTCGGTTTCAGAAAGCTTTGGGACAGTGTGGCTAGTGCCTTAACACCAGAATTTAAAGCTAAGTGGGACCTAGGCCACACACAGAGGTTGGGGAGTTACAAGAAATGCCAAGAATTTCTCCAAAGGGAGAAAAGCCAAGTCTACCCTTTCCCCCAGAACCTCTAGCTGACCTTGTTTACTATCAACATAAAACATGCACTGACATGAATATTCATGGTGAACCCAAAGCAAGCGTGAAGTGCTGTGCAGAGCCTGCTGGGTACCGGCAGGCTGCAAGGCAACACTGAGATACCTGAGCTCGCAGAGGTACCAGAGTCAATCCAGCTGCTCAACCCGGGGCTTCGCACTGAGCAGCACACAGACCTTCAAACTCACGTCTCGGGCTTGCCCTCAGCAGATCCTTCACACCTCCACACCAAGAATCCAGCCAGCCTACCTGTCTGTAAGCATATTGACATTAAATTCTTATGATTTGGAATGTACTTATACAATTGGTAGCTGAGCTGCACTGAGTAGCAAGAAACAAAAAATAAAGCACGACTGCAGCACAGGTCACAAAACCTGAGCTCAGTAACATTTTGCATTGCAAACCAAGCAGACTTACAGCTTCTCCTAGATTTTATCAGCCTGTTCAGGGGAACAGCAGTAGTACTAGAGGTAGTTTTGATTAACTACCATGATGTGACTCAAATGCACAAGTGTACAAATGCATCAGTGTGGGATTTCAGCTCAATGGAACAAAGTCACTTTAAATGAAAGCTCAAGGCATCTTCTCACACTTATTTATCCTCCTCTGACGTGAGGATGTGAGATAGTAGGAGTCAAAGTTTACCTCTCCCATTCATTCTGGTTCCTAACAGGAAAAGGACTCTCAAGCAAAGTCATTAAACAGATGAGGTGGCTCAAAAGTTTACCACACCTACTCATCACTCAGCGTACCCCATGGAAGAGAATTGGCACCACAGGAGGACCAGGGGCTGTAACCCCTCATCACTACCCACGAGAGCAGGGTCCCTGTCCAGGACAGCCTGGGACTCTCCCACCTCTCACCTTGCTGGGCGATAGCCGTGACCTGACAGACGGCAGGTCGCACTCTGCAGGCAGGACCTTGCTATGCCCGAGCGGCCAGAACGTCTGTCCCAGCCCCCGGCCCTCCAGGACAGCTAAATGTCATAGCTGTCCTTTGGGTAACCCCATAAGGGTGCAGTAGGTACTGTAGCAAGATGAGAGGTTTCACCTGGCACTCCAGTTTTGCTTGTCCTTGCAAGTCGAGGTGTGCTACGGTTAGCCTGGGGTGAGGGATTCCTCTGTCATGATGATTTTAGGATGAGTCCAATGACTGCTATCATTAGATCAAGGCTAGTTTTGCAAGGGTGGATATAATGTCCTGTGACCCTTTGTACACTTTTCCCATTGTAAAAATAACTTCATGTGGGATCATACTTCCAGGAAGAAATCCTGGTAATGAACACAGCTCAGACATTCCTGTCCCTGAGCTCAGTGGGGACGACCATCCTACTCCCGCTTTTCACCATCCTATCTGCTATCTCTGCTTCCCTCAGCCCATGGATGCTCACTCATCTGCTCAAAGCAGGATAACCAGGCTTCCGGGGAGGGCTAACGAGGCTTCCCGGATCACCTCCGGCTCATCTCCCCTTCTGCACCCCCCCTGACACAGCCACAACAGCTGTCCCTCAGCTCTCGCGTCTCCAGCCAAGGCAAACTCTTCATTGCATACCATCTCAGCTTTTATGCCAATTCTTGTCTGATTTGGGAGATAGCAGCACACATGATCCTAGCGTAAGCTCTGGGGTGGATGTTTCCTCTTATAGACATATCCAGACAAAGCACATTGTTAACTGTGTTAATAATGTACCAAAGGGTGTCCTGGGCACCCTCCATTGAGTGCTGGTAATTAACGTGTTATATTTCACAAGCTTCACAGACGGCATTTATAATTAACCTCTTTTTTTTTTCCTGCTGTATGATGCAAAATCAACTGTTATTCTCATAAGAGCCCAGGAATACATATTAAGCCATCCTAGCCAAAGCAGGGCAGAAGCCATTTAAAAAACAATTACAGGCAGGAGATGCAAACTCCATTCTGCTTAACTTGAGACACTGCACTGAAGAAAAAAATTACTCGACTCGCAGGCACTACGCCAAGGGTAAGCAGCATGTGAAACTCCCTCCAGCCCACAGTGCAACTCAGCAAGGCCTTGAATTAGAGAGGACATACCAGAACAACTAAAAAGCCCAATTATCTACGACTGATTGTACTTGTACTTGTTTGTTTGCAGGTTTACAGTGAAAGCCTCAAGTTCTTCGTGCTCTGATCTTACTAACTAAAATATTAACTTGTTATCCGGTGAGCCTCATCTCATGTTTTGGAATACCTAATGAGTTGAGGCAGAAGAGCTGAGTTTGCTGAGCACCACCTTGGAGAATGGGTCAATGGGAAGCATGAGGAAGCTGCTGCAGGAGGGCAGCACTCAGGGTACAGCAGGGTCTGCTGCTGGGGTTGGAAAAAAGCCTAGTGTCAGGCTGCAAAAGCCTCGTCTGTCTGTAAAGCTTATGCTACCCACTGTGGGCTTTGAGGAGGAATATCTCTGACCTGCAGGACATGCACAAATCACTTTTCTTTGAGTGGATGTGGCAGTGAAGCTATTCCCACATCCAGCGCAGACTGACTCCTGAGTGATTGCAGGAGGTAAGAGGTTATGCCAGAGCAGAGATCGGCAGCAGGCAAGAAAACACACAGTACCTTCAGATAAAGCGCAAAATAAGAACATATACCAGCAGTGGTTAAAGGCAGTATCAATACTGGCTGAAAGTCATGTAGAGAAACCCCCAGAGCAAACCGATACAGTCAGTCAGTAGAAGCACTAACATTTGAGCTAAATAACCAGCGCACTAAGCAAACATCGCACTACCAGCTACAGGGGATTTTGTCTCAACCTTTGTTGCTACGGTGTGAAAAAAAGAAATTTTTTAGTAATTCTGCTTCCTCTAATTTCTTCAAAATAACATGTTTATTTTCAAACTAAACTGCATGAGTAGCCAGGCCAACAGCCAGCCACAAGCAAGGGTAAAGCTTGATATCGCTCCAAAGGGAACTGTGCAAAGGGGACTGTGCCATGCTCATGGCTTGCTGCGCTCATTGCTGGCGATTGCCAATGCTTTCATGGTCTTAGGAGCCGGTCTGGAGTGCAAAAAGGTCCAAGCAGCCCCTTGAATCACACATGTTGTTTTCTTTTATGTCTTATAGAATCATTAAGGTTGGAAAAGACCTCTAGGATCAATAAGTCCAACCGTCAACCCAACACCCCCAGGCCTCCTAAACCATGTCCTGAAATGCCATGTCTACACATTTTTTTGATCACCCCCAGGGATGGTGACTCCCCCACCTCTCTGGGCAGCCTCTTCCAATGCCTGACTGCTCCTGCCATAAAGACACTTTTCCTAATATCCAACCCAAACCTCCCCTGACGCAGCTTGAGGCTGTTCCCTCTCGTCCTGTCACTGGTGACTTGGGAGCAGAGACCAGCCCCCCCCTCACTCCAGCCCCTCTCAGGCAGCTGCAGAGAGCGAGAAGGGCTCCCCTCAGCCCCCTCTTCTCCAGGCTAAACCCCCCCAGCCCCCTCAGCTGCTACTCATATCTTATGAAAGATAGCTTTATTCAAATACATTTATTTTTTAGCTTTATTCAGATAGCTTTATTCAGAAGCAATTTAGGAGTTAAACAAACCCTTACTCTGATATTAAAGTTGTTAATCACACAGTGCATAGTGAAAGGTACACTGAATGAAATGCAGAAAATAATCGGAGAGTGAGGCTCCCCTGGCTGTCATGGGACAGGGCTTCTTGTCCCGTGCCACAGGTTTCCTCAGTCATCTCTGACATGATGCTCATTCCTCAGAGCCTTCCTCCCACTCTGAAAACAGGCCACACTTTGCCATTTTCCAGTCTACCAGGGGAAGAAAAGAATTCCAGACACCTGAAAACACCAGTGGCAGCACAAAGAACGATAAAATCACTGTAAATATTTTCTCAAATTAGAGCCCCATTATGCTCCCAACACTGAAGACATCTCCACAGCTGGAGTAGCTGAGCGTAACCTGACTGCAGAGGTCTCTGCACCCACTTGCAGAGCAAACTTCTGCTGTCGTGTTTTCTGCCCGTCAAAGCAATCCACAGCGGTTGGCGGCATCAGCACAGAAAAATGAAGCAGCTTTTCCAAATCCACTCAACAGGGCAGTGGCAAAGCTGAAACAGGAGCCAAAGCCCGGAGTCCCAGCCCAACACTCCAGGTACCAAGCCACGTGTTCGACCTGGTGCCAGAGGGCCGGCGGGGACAGCTAGCACAGGACGCACCCTCGCTGGGAAGGGAAGCAGCATCAAGCGGTAAAAGGGTTTAATATTTCATTATCACATAATTCCCTGCAGTTTCTATTATTAAATTAATCCCTGTCTGTCCAGATCAGCTAAGTTCATCCTCTAGATAAATTAGGTCAGCAGTAGCCTGAATTAAAAAAACAACAACAAAAAAAAAAAAACCAAAAAACCCCAAACCAAAACTGATTGAGTGTTGAAAGTGTCTGCCATGTCTCATTACTCTATGAATTATTCATCCCAGCAGCAGCTCTGCGTTGCTCAATAGAAACATTCCTACAGTCAGGAAAGCACTTCAGCAGAACAGGGCAAAATAGGCCAAATTCCCCCAAAATACAGTGGCGGGGCCACACCCTGGCTCACCATACAGCATCCCTCACAGGGCTGCAACCCTGCCGACCCACCTGCCTTTGCCCTGTTCAGCAAGCACAAAACCATTTGCCTTTGAAAATCTGGCCTGCGGTTTTAAAAACAGCTAAGAAATTCCACTGTGGCATTTTTTTTTTCACGCTACCAAGAGCGGATTGCTGCAACAGTCATTGATAAAGTGACTCAAAGCCTCTGTGTAGCTACAGAAGAAAAATGAAGAAATAAAACCTCAGCTGCTGGGAAATCTGAAGAAGCTGCTGCAAAGACTCATGTCAAATCGTTTATTCTCTGTAGTTACATGCAGTTTAGCTGGTCCTACAAATTTCAAATGTCTCCTGATCTAGTGATGACCCAGATTATCTTTTCATCTTATATAGGAGAATTAAAAAATAATTTAGATGGCTAGGCAATTCTCTGCTCCCAAATGTACGTGCCTCTATTACAGAGAACCCTGAAAACATGCTCTAATTTTGAAAAATTACCTTTCTGAATAACACAGACCTGGTGGTCTTAGAGCTGTGCGGCTTTTGCTTTAAGTATTAAACTATCCTCCAGGGCTTAAAAACAATGAGTTTTTAGATAAAAGATGGTCTCAAAGATATGTTTAATTATTATTAGATGGAAGAATTAAAGATACTAGATGGGAGATAAGCCCTTACAGAGACAGAAGCTGTCTTCTCATTCTAGGAGATAATAAATTGTGCTATTGGTCTGTCGCTGGGCTGTGCTGGTAATAGATCACATGTATTTTCATGCAAGTTCAAATAACACACAGAAAAACAGCCACAAACTAGTCAGGGCGCCAAAACACATCAAATGTTAAGCAGCCTGTGGTCTTCAGGATGTCAGGGTGAGACAGACTGTTTGATGATGGTTTTTCAAGAGAAATTTCAGGGGTTTGCATGCCATTCCTGGAACAGCCATGCCGCTGCAAAAGGAAAACAGCATTTGGTTAACAGTAATCATGATTTGTGGAGCCATTTTACAAAACTCTGAGATGGCTGTCTTTAAAAGCGTGTAAGCAATGAAAAAAATTCAGAGTTGTTATGTCTCAAAGGCAAAGGCAGCAAATGCAAGGCTACCTGCAGCAGAAGCTGGCTTAGGCAGCACTGGCCTAGGCAGCTGCCGCCCAGACCTCTACTCATGGGTACAAGACACATCAGGAGGAAACATATGAAAAAAGGAAGGGGGAAAAAATTATGAAAATTGGTGAAAAGTAGCATCCTTGGAGAAGGAAAGCAGTTCAGCATCTCTGAGCTGGTAGCCAGCTCCCAGGGCAAGGAAGGTTGAGAAGTGAGGTGGTGTCAGGGTCAGGACTCGGGTCCAGGGCACTGAAGAGTGTGGTGGAGACCTCCTCTCGCCAGGAGTTAAACATCACAGAGCCGTGACATTCAGCTGGTTCTCAAGGCACCCCTTACACCAAAGCAAAACCTTTGTCCTTGTGAGTGTAAGACCGCAGCACGCCCAGCGTGGCACACAACAGGAAAGCCAACACCCAAGTGTGGTGCGTGGTGCGCAGGCGGTGCACACGTGTGCCAGCACAACCCCCCCGGTGCACAGCGTGCAACGCGCTTCGTCATTCTGTAACCACAGACAAGGTGAAAGGAGCATGACTAAGCTCTTATCTGAAAGACAACTCGGGAAAACAGCAGGATCCGTCTTAAAATAACAGTGGTGGGTCAACCCTGCCAGGATGCAAACCAGCGGCTCCGGGAGCCTCGGGGCTGCTTCACCCGCTTAGCCATCAGCGACAATCTCAGCTGAGAGAACAGGAACTGGGTTGGTACCACAGTGCTGACCTCTGCAAAAACTGTGATGCAAATGAAGAGCTGAGGGAACAGTTCGTGCCTTCACCCACTATTTCCAGCCCTTACACAGCTCCAGAGCCGGAACTTGGTACTCAGCCCACGAGCACATAAGAGGGCTATGCTGTCACTCGGAAGGACTCGTGTTACAGTAATTCTTCTGTGTTGCGAAGAAATGGAAAATAGAACTCCATTTTCCTGAAACGATCCTCGCTCTCCATACTTGCATGGTATCTGTGGCATGTGGGCACCACACCAGCTCTAACGGGGTCAAGGATAGAGACGCTCTGACAGCCTTTTGCTCCTTCTGGTAAGTCAATCCCAGTTTGACCTGCTAGTGAAAGTCAGCAGGCACAAACACAGCAAGCACCAAGGGATGGTGGTGAGGACAGAGGACATCATCCAGACTGCTTCCAATAGCCTGGATGCACCAGCAGACAACGGGTGCTGTCCCATCACTTTGCATTTTTACTTCTGTCATAGCTGTAATTTCTCAACAAAGCAAGAATAACCCGAAGGAGGAAAGCAGCAGGCCAGGGGATCCCTCTGCTGGCCTCTGCTGCTTAAACATACCAGGGCATGCTCCTCTACACATCTCTACTGCTTAAATGAGCATCTCCTTTGGAAAATCCGAGATTTCATTAAAAGCAGCAGTTACAGTATGCAACCCTTCCTCCTGCTTTAACATGGATGCTAGGTAACAAGTGTACTATCATGTGCTTTATTCCTCAGTTCTCTTTTCACTCACACTGAGTTTAACACTCCCTGGAAGTAGTAAAGCCAGAAAAATATACCTCCGCATACTTCTGACTGAGAACTGGGAGCAGGGACAACTGACTTGTCTCAGATGTTATCAAGCACCACGGGTTCGACGCAGGCTCGGTCAGGCCCAGTGGCAGGGCAAGCGGTGAGGCAGAGACAGAGCTATGGTACAAAAACGATTTTGAGTTGAAACAGAAGAGCAAGATTATAATGGTGAAAACAGGAGACAGTCAGAGAAGGAGGCCGAGGACATAGCTGACGATATGAGGAAGAGCGTGTCCTAAAAAGTTAACATGAAATCAGGGTCCCGCGCTCCATGACCAGTCCTCTCAAGGCATTTTTCTGAGGTTGCTGCAGCCCTGCCACAGGGGTCACAGCTCTCCCTGACATACAGAACTGGGTGCCCTGGAGCTACCACAACTCTTAAGTGTAGGAGTGAGTCATCTGCTAGGAAGATAAAACCACATGAAGCGATAGCAAAAAGGTGTGAGAATTCCAGTCAATTTGACAACACCAAAGCGGTTTCTCAGGCCCATCCTCTGGGAGTGCTGAAATAAGCTAGAAAGGGAAAGCTAATCCCGGTGTGTTCCCATCAAGACACCAGAGATACAGCAGGAATAGAGTTGGTTCTGTACATTTACAGCTGCCTTTTAACTTATATCTACAATTATCTTTCCAACTCCACTAATCCCAAGGGGACTGTAAAGATCACAGCTTAGCTGTATATTAAGCTTCCCTCTGCAGAGCTCTACATAGACAGGACTTCTAACTGCCAGTGTTAACTGAGCTAGGTCTCTGGGACATACTAATACTCAGCTTACCCAGAAAACCCCACAAAACACCCAACTAAACAAACAAAAAAAGCCCAGGGTTAACACCATTCTTATTGGTTGCTTTGTGATTCATTAAGGTTATGGTTAAACATCTACAAGCAAAAATGAGTTTACAAAATTAATCTCTCCGTTTGTCTTCACAGCAAGGTTACCCCAGTAGCTGCAGCCACCCCAGGCCACCGACGCCACTGGCTGCGAAGGGGACCAGGAGCCAGCTGGTCAGACTGCCTGGTTGGTGTGTGGATGAAGACACCTGAATTTAAGTGCTTCTGTACCCTCCGATGGACACTATCCTCTACAGAAAAAAAACAAGACCTCCCAGAAGGATTCGTTGCTATGTTTAATTCTCCCCAACATAAAGCTTAAGCAAAATACTTTAAAAACTGCTCCAATTCCCAGCGTGGGCTCCAGCTGCAAGAAACGCTTCTCACCTGCCTTGCTGCATACTAAAAAGGCATCATGCCCTTTTTTCCTCCATCTCCAGACCTGCTGCAAAAGCATGCACTCTCCTGAGTCACAATCTGGTTTTATGAGCTGCCAAATAATTGAAAAACCTTCACCTCAGACCCTTGCGCCCTCAGGATGGAAGACCAGCCTTTTACAACACATCACACCAGGTAACGCTGCAGTGAAAAATGTCCTTGTGAGAAAGACCTGTGACACCTTGCTGAATCTCATGGTCAGAAAACGAAAAGCCCAAATCTTCTCAAATCCTCAGGAGTCCAGCTCCAAGCATGCTACACCCAAGGGCTCAGATCAAACTCAGGTGTGAGCCTCTCCGGGCCGAAACATTAGCAAACACTGACACAGGTCTTGCACTTGCCCCTCACACACTATTTCTTAGCCAATAATTGTTCCTTTTCCAGCCCAGGCTTTTCAAGGTAGCAAGGTTTCATATTTATTCATAAATGCAAATTATATTTCCCAATGTGGAACAAGCTGAGCGCCCTGTTGCCATTGAAAAAATTCAGATGCATTTATATGAATGGGCAATTTTACAAACTGCAGAAACATCCTTGACATTGTCACAGTCAAGGGCAGACTCAGAGACTAAACAAACCAAGTTCTTAAACCTTAGTAACAGCCGTGAGGAGATAAATAGCCGTGCAGCGGCAGCAGGCAGGTACAGTGGAGCCAGGATCTCCACTGAAGCTGACTTTGAGCAGCCACAGTCAGAGCAGTGGGACACAGCAGGCAAAAGTAACATAAGCAGAGGGTGTGTGGAGAATTTCTTTACCAATAGTTTCTTTTAAAGCTGATACCAGCTTTTGGACTACTGTAAATGGCAGTGAAATCTTCCCCAACACAGACCTACACTCGCCCTTAAAATGTTCTGTCACCATGAACACTTACACCAAGCCATGGGGGACTTTAGAGGGCTGGTTTTCATTAATGAGGTTGCAGAACCAGCACAAGGGACCCAACAGGAGAGTAAACCACAAGCCAGCAAGGTCTCACAGTGCTCAAGTCTGCTTTGACAGAAACGCTGCCATGTGCAGGGGAAGCCTTTGGGTGAGAGCCTGGCACTGATGGTCACCTGTGCTGGGTCCAGCACGCAGTCCAAAAATGAACCTTGGGGCTCATTTTAATGTAATTCAATCAATTTTAATTTCTGTAAAGGAATTAAGACTGAAAAGAGCAAGTGCATGTTAATCATTACACATCACTTGGTTACCATAAGAGTATTTACTGGAGATAGCAGGAACAGCAGACTGGTCTCACTGCTGATGTCTGATGGTCTTTCAGGCGTGCTAGCTGCCAATATACCGAACAGCTCTGAGGCAACCACCACATTTATAAGGTATTATTTCTAGCATTTTTTCTGCTACCTCAAAATAAGTGTCCAGTCTGCACTGGTCCTCCAGTGTGTAAGGTAAGTCACCCAACCCTGAGTTAGACATCCAGAGAGAGAGAGAGGAGCCAGCCTCTCTTCATCGGCTCCAGAGTACCCCATCCGCCCCGTTTACATGCCAGTCTGGGTTTAGATGGCTGGATTAGATGGGGCGAATCTCACCCCAGCTCTCAGCAGAGCAGATACAGCTGATATCATGTGGCCGCAAAGAGCCACAAACAAGTCCAGAGACAAACTGCTCAGAAACACGCACCAGCTTTCTGCAGCACGACACTGTCCTGCCCTCCTCTGCCATGGGCTCTCAAAGGACCCCAATGCTGGAGAAGAGACAGTAAAGGTCATTTTTAGCTGAGGTTGCTGGATATGCAGACTCTGCTGCTGTTCTGGTCCTACAGCTCCAGACATAACTCACTGCAGCTTGTGTGGCCACCGTCACCACATGGATGTCCTCCCCAGCCAGGACAAAGTCGCCCAGAAAGGGTTCACTAGGCAGATCCCAAGATCATGTTCCCAGTTCCCAGCTAAGCCCATTCGAAATCCCTCATATTTCGAAAAGCTTCTCAGGAGGCTGGGAGGATGGGCTCAGGAGCCCGGCTGTAAGCAGATTTCAACTCAATTTGCCAGCTGTTTTCCTCCTTTCATTGATATGTTTTATTGGGCAGTGGAATGAGGAGACTGTTACTTCCTGCAGCTGGGATTTCAACTCTGCAAACACCATCTTACAAAACAGAGAATTTCAAAGCAACAGATTGCCAAGGTTATCAGATTTGGACAGCGCTTGCCAAATAACACACGCAGCTTTTGGAGATGTGACTGTTCTAAGCGGCAAAACAAGTTTAAACTCTTCAGTGGGAAAAAAAGCCTTTCTTATGAGAGATAATTCCTTTATTTGCATATCAGCTAAGGATCTTTTGACATTTATTTTAAAGCTGCGCTAGAAAACCCTTTTTGCTGTGAAAAGTTGGAACTGGTCGCACTCCAAACTGCACAAAAAGCAGGCTGTCCCTGCAATGCCCGCCAGCGCTAACCAACGGGGATCCAAGCTCAGGTTTTGCATGTGTGCTCCTCCACTGTTCACTCCAATGTACAAACCAGAAATTATTTTGTGAACTACTTTAAATTATATACAAGTGTCATCAAATTTTAAATTGCTCATGGATCATTCACTACAATGAAGCAAAACTCATCATATACATTTTTTGGCCAAAAGTAATTTCTCCCATGGGTTTGCAAACATACCGTAAGTCATGGAAACTACTAGGTATTGCACTCTGGATTAGTCCCAGCCTCACCCATAGTACTGAGTTGGTTGTGGCTCATATATATACATGGAGAGCAAGGATTTCCCAAAGACTTTTGACCTGAGAGCTACCTACCTGCAGAACTTGCCACAGATCACTATGTGCTGTAAACACCAGGTAGATTGGCAGCCCCCTTACTGGGATGTCAGAGAACACTTAGAGTCCACAGTTTGGAATCCACTTATTTGTACCAGAAGAGGTTTTATTCCTTGAAATCAAGACGAGATGAGTAGCAGGTAGGTTGCAGTGGCTGTAGCAAGGCTTGGTGCTTGTTCCCACTACAGGGTACAAAGGGTCGCTGAACCTCCTCTCTCCCTGGGGCTCTTAGCCTATGCAAGCGCTTTGCCTAACATCAACCCATTTTCCATCTAAATTCTGTACAGCTGTTGTTTGTCACCAGGTCAGACCTTAATGCACCAAGTATTCCTAATATGTGGGGGGAAAAAATGGGAATTGACCAAAGGCTTTAATATATGATGATAACAATTACCAAAATGCGATAGCTAATAAACAACCCTCCGGTAATGGGTTTGATCTGCAACTCTAAGAGTTTGCCAGCCTAGATCTCTGAATCTGTATTGATTGCTTTTTGCATATACCCAGAGACTCCTTCAACACCTCAGCTGCTGAAGCATAACAATTTCCCAATTCCAACATTTCTGAGGCTCTAGACTTCTAAGGAAATGGGGTTTGCAGGTCTTTTCCAGGTAAGGGGCTGTCACCGACTGTGAGGGACAATGGAAGGAATCCCTGCAGCCACACCAGAGCCCAGCTTGCTGCTTCAGGACCATGAATGATAATTTACATTTATTTAAAGGAAAAGGGACAAAGACATCCCAGTGCAACTGGAGCTAAAGGAGATGCAAGTGTTTATATCTGTGATAAATCTGGTCTATACAGGAAATCTATTAAATACTTCATCAAGCTGCAGGATAGATTTTTTTAGCACATGCCCACCTTGTGCAGGGAGGAAAGATTCAAGGCCCACTCCCCAGAAGAGAGGTCTGGAATCCTCTCTCCTCTCCTTTGGGACAGTAGCTCAGAGGCTGTTTGCGATGGCTGTTCCCTGCAATCCTGAATGCTAAACCATCTTTAAAGTTGCTGCCACGTTTCATTTCATAGACTCAGACTGCTCTGCTGCTGACAGCACAGCCCCCATACAGCGCATAAATATTTCTACAGCTGCAAGAAGTGTCAAAAGATCCTGTTTGTAAATAGCATCAAGCCCAAAGATGTTGAAGGATTCATCAAGCAAATTTAACCATCATCTTCCTCCAAATATTTTCTTCCTGCAGTGGAAGATACAGGAGTTACTGCACAGGGCTACACAGCAGAACCAGTCCGTTCTCATCACGGCTTTACGGCATGCTCAGTATATGATCTTAGCTAAGACAGTCTCATTGATCTACAGTTTATCTATCCCAAACAGATGATAGGAGTCCAATAATGTGCATAAAAGCACTTATGGGCATTTGTATAACAATAGAGTCGTGAGGCATCGTTGTGTTCAGGCACTGTTCAATTAGACTGAGATGGTGACAGCGGCTGCCCTAAGAGAATTCATAATCAGAGAGAAGGAGAAAGAGAGCCGGTGTGTGCCCAGGTGGGGAAGGGCAGCACTGCGACTTGCTCGCCGTGGCAAAGGACATTGTGGCAGGGCGAGAGGTGAAGCTCTCCCATGCTCCCTCATAATGACTGGTCAAGATACTCCCCCGTGCCTAGAGATCCTTTGCTATTGAACACGATATATTCATGCATGCAAATGAAGAGCCAAATGCAATGTGGAATTATTATTGTGCAATAAGCTATATTGGAAGGTTCTTTCAATATTTATTAAAAGGGTGCAAATAGCCTCTTAATGTGATTGAACTCCCTTATTTCCTCCCTAGAGCTCCCTTACCTAGCCTCTGTCTAAAACAAACACCCAGAGTGAGGCAAGGATAACCGTAGAGCAGGCTGCAGCAGTTGGAAATAGCGATGCCACCCCACTGACCCCTAAAGGCCGCTCCTCACCAGCACCACAGCAAGTGGGAGCAAAATAGTATCCCTGATCCCAAACAAGCCAAGCCTGGAAGATGCATGAGAAATTCTTGCTGCTAGCTTTTGTTTTTCACAAGCCGTTGCACTGGCTCTGTGGGATTTCTGAGAGCTCTCTGACCTGTTAGTGCAGGCACTTAGCTCCCAGGTGGGGACAGTCACTGGCAAATCGCTTTGTGTAATTCAGTCTCATAAACAACTTGGAAAAAAGAAACATCTCAGAAACAAACAATACAAATTATGAAACAACTGACATGATTCAAACCCCCCAAGCAGCCAGAGATCTCAGAGGAGGGAAATGCAGAGATGAAAAGGCTTTCCCATTAAGACAGTACTTTAAACAGGAGTAATCTCCTTCCAAATCGGTTCACTTGTCTATTATTTTCAGACTATTACTTTGCATCTATTCCACTTGATAGGCCAATTCTTCCTCTCAACTGCATCCCTCAGGGAAGTTGTAACCCTCTGTCTGCACTTTCCCTGTCTGCTTCCCTGGGAACAATATCAGCTACAAATCCAGATTTCTGACTTGGCTAAGAGGAGAGTGCTAAAAGAAAGCAGACAAGGAATGACTTGGTCAAACAAGATATAGCTATGATCAGTAGCAGAAATGCCAAAGGAAATGCTGGAGGAGGGGAGAGAGAGATTCAAATGGGCTCTGCTCAAAAATATGTGCTGATGTGCGATGCTTTGGTAGCACTGGAGAGAGAGATGGCTCTAAGGGCCGCAGTGCAATATACCCCTCTAGGAAGAAACATAACAGCTTGGGGCATGACACCCACATACTTCTGAGCATCCCTACAGCCCAAAGCAGTGTTTTGTCACTGTGACTCTAGAAGATACAGGCTTGGAAGGTTTTGCTGCTTTTGATGTCTTCCCTAAGCTGTTCTGACTTGTCGTCCCTTGGTGACCCACGTTACACCCAGCCTCCTCTTTCCTTTCTGTCCAAAAACAGCAGCGATGGGAAAACTAGTCTCTCCCTGCACTGAAGGAACAGACCAAAGCCTCTGCAGCCATGGCTCAGTA
Source organism: Phalacrocorax carbo (assembly GCF_963921805.1). Lineage (NCBI taxonomy): Eukaryota > Metazoa > Chordata > Aves > Suliformes > Phalacrocoracidae > Phalacrocorax > Phalacrocorax carbo. The sequence continues at coordinate 10,047,011 of NC_087528.1, forward strand.
AAGCGTATCTAAAACACATTTTTTATTTTTTTTTAGATAACGATACTCCCCCATGAGCTCTACAGCTGGTCAGTAAATTGCACTGATATTTGTTTCCGACATCTTTTATCTTCTCCTCCATGTAAAAATCAACATCATTTCCCAGCAGCTCTGTGCCTTTGACACTGTTCTAACTTCGTCGAGGAAAGTACTTAATTCCTCTATATGTTTTACACACAGCCACACACTCCTGCACGCAGCACAGGTCCATATCACTGCACAGATGCTGTTGGTATTTTGCCACCGAGACACAACCTCAGGCAGACACAACTTCCCACTTTCAAAGTCCAGCTTGCGATGCCAAAGAGCCTACAGAGCATTGGCTGTCAGTTGGGTGGATGTGCATGACAAACACATTTCTGACTGCACAAGACAAAGATATATAACATTTTAAAAATACATATATTCTCTTTCATTTCTTTCAATATTCTTCCTCTTGAATTTCTGCCTTAAGGGACATGATATCCCAAGGCTGAAGCTCCAGTTCTAGACCAGCTAAAATATCTTAAGCTACTCTTCCAGCTAACGCACCTCGATTCCAGCTGTATGCTGTGCAGGGGCTGCTGAGCACCTCAGGTAGGCCTGCATTCATCCTGCTCAGCTCCAGGATCCACGCTACAGCATGTGGCTGTGGACCACAGTCACTGGGACTCACCTCAAGAAAGCCAGGGCTGACCAGGGAAAAGTTCAATCCTGGGGTGATTGGCGTGTCCTCTGGAAGTGCTTGTCTCACCTTTCCTTGACTAGATACAAAGCAGGAGTTTCAGATGCTGAAAGTGCATAGGGCAAGTCCAGGCCGCCATGTGTGTTTGGACCCCTGGATAAAACAAACCAAGCACTTTCCGGCCGATGACTTTGGCTGCCACACTTCACAAGGTTAAGGCAAAAGAAAAACATTGGGCATTTTCATGCAGGAATGTTAGAATTCCTGTGGTAGAAGAGGCCACATGCACATTTAATCTTGTTTAGCAGCAAGATTTAAACCTCATATCTTGCTTATGCAAAATGGCTGGAAACGCTTCTCTGACCCCAGTTGACTTCTCTTTATTAACAGCCTGTGCCACTTTTATTTTGGTTACTATGAATACAGTTGCTATTCTGTGCCCTGATGCAACATCACCAAGATCAAAGGAATAAAACCAGCCTGGGAAGTGGTGAGCATTAAAAAAATATATACCATTTTAAGGCTTGCCAGATGAAGAATAGAAAAGGATGAAAAATACTTTGGTGGCACTATGAAGAGCGGGGGATGAACGGGTGTCATAACTCATGACATAACCAAAACTCCAGACAGTACAGAATTAGCTCACCGCAAGCTCAAATTAAAGCTTTTCTCTAACCAGCCATGATGTGATACAGGCAGGAGGTGCTGGGAAAGCAGCAGCCCGTGCACACCGGCTCCTTGGCCGGGCACAGCACTGCACAGCCCCGGGCTCTGGCAGCTGCAGTCTCTCTCTCTCAAAATAGCTCCTGCAGTGAGTGCTCCTAGACAACGTGGAGGAAGCATGCAAAGATAAAACGTGACATTAGAACAGATCCCAGGTATCTTCTCAGCTCTGTGATTAAAGTGTAAATGCCATAGAATATTTACCACGTTGGAAAATGAAAATTCATCTGAAATTAGTGAATAGGTTTTCCCCATGGAACAAAAGCCTCCTCCCTTTCCTGTACCACACGAGGATCCAAAAATAGGACACAGCCAGAGCTCTTAGTTGCAGACTATTAGTTTCTAGACCCCCCATGTGGACATGGAGTTAAACAGCTATCCCTATGGAAATAGTCCAGCCACTACCCAGCAGCGCAGAGGGTAACGCTGCTGGAGGAGCCTGTGCAGAGCCAGAGCTTCTCTTGGCTGCAGGACACTCCACTTCCACAGCCAGGACATGGGCAGAGATTTGGCTGGCATGTGCCATTCCTGGGCTGAGACAGATGCAGCAGCACGGCCATCAATCAGGGCATCAGAGCTGCAAAGTCAGGCGGGAAACTAAAAGGAAAATGGGAGTGACTTGCATTAACCCAAAACATTTCAAGGCAAGAGGGGAGCTCAAGCCAAGCTAAATTGTATTTGCATTCCTGCGGAACAAGTTAGGCACAGGGCATCAAGACCAAAGACAATTAATAAAAGATAATTAGTCCTGAGACTGGCAAAAATATGGCTACCTGTACCCAAACTCTGATTATAGTTCAGAATGTTGTGCTTAATCTTCAATCGAGTGTTAGTGGTTTGGGCTTGGACCCAATGTCTTCTGTCCAAGTTCTGATTAAATATAAACCAGAGACAACACAGCAAAGCCGGCCAACTCCCCAAACCCTTCTGAGGTGCCACCAGCCCAGGAGAACAGGCTGAGTACAACAAAGTGGTTTGGGGATTTCAGGTGGATTCTTTCAAATTGCTTAATTACAAGAGGAACTGATGGAGAGGGAAATTCATTTTCACTGTAGCAGTGAGGTTTCAGCAAGCAAGCTAAGCAAAAATCTTACAGAGACGGAGCCTGACAAGCAACATTTCTTGAGCATTTTGCTTTTAATTCCCATGTTCTACCTACCTGTTGCTTTCTACTCCTTGCCTTGCTCTTCCTTTGTCTTTAAGTGACTTTTCAGGTGTCTGTTTTGCTCTGATTTGTAGCTCAGATTTAACTAGGGTGTTTCTGCTCTGCAACAGCTTCCTGCATCACTGCTCTAAGTCAATCCCACAGCAGACAGAAGAGCCCTGACCACACAGGCTTGCACAGCTATTAAATTCTTCTCAGTGTGCAGAGAGTTTGTGGCTCTGCCTCATGTACGCTGGGGACACCTTTCATCTTTGTACATCTTCAACCTTTAAAACTGTGTTGGGGAGTATTGCTGTTGGGGTGGTCTTAGAGCAGCACAACCTTACGATGCTCATCTTGGAGCTGCATGTGTCAGCTCACCTCCAGCCTAGGTTATGGACAACAGCCTGTCCACACCAGCTCCTCTACGCCTACAGATCCTCTCCTCCTTCCTCCTCCTACCTAGGATTTGGCCCTTTCTTTGCAACAATATGGTCAGCACGTCCACCCTTCCCAAAGAAAAGCAGAAAGGGCTTGGCACGAGCCCTCCACCTTGCCTCATGCCCTCTCCCCACAGGCAGCTGGCAGGCAGATGCCAGCCTCAGCCTCTGCTTTAGGTGCACTACCACGCAGTCATTTTCTTTGGAGCCCAGGCTTATTTTTGCAAGAGGCCTTGCCCCGTGAACATATTTCTTGCAGGCTACTTAAGAGCTTGGCATTTTCCCAGCCCAGATGACAAGGTGCCTGTCAGTTCACCTCCCAAAACCCAACTTGGGACAGCTCTTCATGCATACATAAGTTTAACAGTTTACTTAGCAAATTTTATGATCATGACCTTGAGCAGACTCATCAAAGCTCCCAGCACTTTATCACTCCTTGCTGCACAAATGACATGAGGCAACTAAGCAGGGGAGTATTTAACCAAGGAACTGGAGCCACGTCCTCAGCACAGTCAGCCTGGCATAGAAAGGAGTATTTTTCTTGGTGGCAAATACCCGTCAGGCAAATCAGTTGCCATCTTACAGCTCTGTGTTGCCTCACTTACTGTCAGCAACATCTGCTTTGTGCAAAACTATGAGAATATGACCATGTGCGTTTCCCATTCCTGCCCTTTTCATCTCATTTGCATCAAAGACTCACATGGTACTTAGATTTATACTTTTTGCAATATTTTATGTCTGACAGTGAATTCTTTGCAACAATAGCAGACTCCATCATCTGAAGTACATAATCACTTTCATAGCCCATTTCTTAAGCACTGTAAATAAAGTACAGAGATTTTTCACTATGTTCCTCTCCAGTGTTTTTTGCCCATAGTTGTCCAAGCATTTCATAAGTTAGCAATACATCGCAGTCAGCATGATTTTATGGCTGGGGCCAATAAAACAAAAAGAGGCAAAGTTACTTGCAGATTTTCAGGGTCTGAGGAGTCCAGTCTTCTACGTGCTGCATTAAAATATTTGCTATTAAATGCTACAATAACTAGCCTATAAAGCAAAGCACTCCTATCTGCTATCACAGGAGTGTAGCTGGAGCCACCTTCTGCCCTCACCTCTATGCACAGTGTGGCTTTCCCTGGTGACTCAGCCTCCTTGCTGTGGAGCTCCCCAGTAAATCCACACAGACTATACAGCTCAGATCCCATGCCATTCCCGCAGTCTAGGTAACTAAAACACACTGTAACATTCATCAGCATTTAAAAGACAATTCTGACCCTCTTCTTCATGTACTGTGCCTTCTCCAAAACCTCCCCAGCCAAATCCCATGCTACCACCTCTCCCTTGATCTGCTAGACCCAACCTTGATTGCCTGAGCCAGGGGCTTCAGAGTAAGTTTCAGCCTCCAGAGCTCATGAATCAACTGCTTGTTACATGTCGCCTCCAGAGCCCTTCATTATTAACACCTTTGCTTTTTTTGGCCTTGCAAATTTCTCTATTCCACATTACTTTTATTTTTTCCATTTCACTTCCCTAGAGGTTGATATATTCCTCCTCCTCCCCCTGAAGGATCCTATTGCAATCCACAGGGCTAGTGGTTAAAGAAGTCAAAATGCACGCTTTTTTATTTTTACAGTCCTAGGGACTTTGTCCAGTATTTATAGGCATTTTTCCCTCCTAAGAGGTGCAGGAATACAGAGAAGCTAAACATACTGAGCTCTGCAAGGGACAAAATCCATCACAGTTCAGAAAATATACAAGCGTATCTCTCCCCAGAACTGTTATCCAGGTTCCTAATTGGACTTAATGTTTATAATCACTCTGTGCGTGTTGAAGGGCCCCATTAACCCACCAGAGAATAATTATGCCAAGTCACCTTCATCTTTCTCATTTATTATATTCCAAGAGATAACCAAACAAATTAGCAAAGGGCCAATTACAAAGGACAATAAATAAGCTGGAGACAGACTCCTAAGTTGGTGACGGGTGAGGACTGCAGAAGCAGAGATCTAGAGATTCCAGAAGCCCTCCTGCCTAGTGAGGGTTTGAGAAAGGTCTGGGAGCAGGGCTGAGGTGTCACCTCCCACGGCTGAGGGCGACAGGACAGACACCCACGCACTGTTGTTTATGCGCATGTGGAGGTGTCCACATGCACATCTCCATAAAGCGCACATGGAGATTTCATATGTCAGTCTGGTCAAACTGGCCCAACTCTCTGCACACAGGATATTATGCCAGTTCAGCTTTGAATAGTTTAATGAATCTTGATGTAACCAGTCATGACCAGGCACAAGTCCACAGCAGAACTGGGAGAGAAAACTGAGGTAAGTTAAATGGCAGAAGTGAGTTATTAAGCTCACAGACCAGCAAACTTGAGTTCTTGGATGAAATGCCTGATGCCAAAAGTCTTTTCTGGAAATAGACCCAATCCAAAACTCAGCAACAACCTGTCTTTCTTCCATTAATTCTGTTTGCACTGGCTCCTGGATCTAATGCACAGGAGGCTGTGCAGAAGCCTAGGCTCTGCTGGGAGATGTCTAGCTGCCCATATAGAGAAAATCTGCAGCCCTTACGGTGCTGCTGCTCTGTCAAACCTCTGAACATGGGTTGAGTTTTGCAGGTTGGCCTAACCTCCCCATGACACAAAAGACAGGCCAGAACTTCTGTCTTTCTGCTGCTGATACCCAGCCTAAAATTATCTCTTTAAAGAAGAAAAAACCCCAACCAACCAACCCCCAAACAAAAAACCCACAAAAAAATCCAACGCATGAAACACTTGAAATTATAATCTAACATCTCAGGGTGCTGCAGGCTCTAAGCACCCTGTAAAACACTTGCCTGTTTTTCACTGCAGGCAGATCTCCAGCAACGCTGACTTGCTGCTCAAGTCCAAGGTCTTTTATTACGTGATTTTTCCCAGCTATATATTAACAGCATCGCACAACAAGTGAGATGGTGCCACACATCCTCATGGGAATGCATAGAATTGCTGCATCTATAAAAGGTGGATGATAAGTGAAAACAAATCAAAGAACAGAAGGCTCAAAGTCAAGTACCAAGAGATGGAGATTCACATTTTCTGTTTGCATATACACACACATAGGAATATCTACTTGGCCATGAAAAATAAGCCTTGAGTGGAGGATTTCAACTTGTGCAATACAGCCTAGAGTCAGAGAAACCAGATTGCTGCGGGGCTTTGTGCTCCACCCTCGCCCCCCCCCCCCCCCCCCCCCCCCAATTATCTGAACTCCCTAGGAGCACACAGGAAGAGGAACAGGCAGCGTCTCAAACATACCAACATCAGCAGATGTTACATGAGTTTATGCCACATACCTGGCAAGCCCAGGTTTCCTGCAAGAGTTGTCAGTGATTCCTTAAATGCCGATGAGGTGCCATAAAATTATCTTGCCTGCCCAGTTAACGCTTCTCTGGTATCCCAAACCTGGACAGCAGTGCTTATTTAGATAGCTGAGGATACACTGCCCAGCAAAGGTAGCAATATCTCATATCATGGGAAAACTATCATCCAGAAAACCAAAGAGAAAAAAAAAGCTTGTTTACAATTTCAGATTCCATATTTCAAATCATTTTAAGATAGGGTCAACATTTCTGCCCACCTAAGGATATTTTTTCTAGTAGGTCCTAGAGATGTCTTCTCTTCCAGGTATCCTGGCCCATTCCTAACAGACAATTCTTTCCATGAGGAATAAATTTCTAGCAGCATCACTGGCAACTAGCTGCACTTTTTCCATACAGGAGAAACAGTCGTGTAGCACAACCACCACTTCCTATATCAGACCCAACAATTCCACAATGTGTAAGTGCTGACAGCAACGTTATCCAATGGATTTTTAATCTCATGGCTCTTAAAACAAGTAGGAAGGATTTGAGTGACCAAAAAGAAAGAACATTGACCTTCTATTCCTGCCTGTTATGAAAAGGTAGTCCACACATTATTCTTCTTCTTTTAAGTACTGGCCTCAGACATTCCTTCAAGCCAAGAAGCCAAGTTTTCCCTCTGAGCAGTGCGTTTCTCATGTAAACCAAGGAGCCACTAAATTTCGTGGATTCTCTTCCTTATCTGTAGATGCGTCCCAGACTGCTCTTCACCAAGACAAACCCCTTCACAAGGTGCCACCCTGGGACAAAACATGTTCTCCCGAGGCCTCCCTGTAGGCTCATGGACTATGGAGCTCACGTAGGCTCTCTTAGAAGATTTCTTATTTGTACAATCAAACTGTTGAGATTAACCTTTGATTTCTTTCCTCTTGTGATTAAAATTAAACCATGTTTTGCCTGCATTATAAAAGCATCCATTATGACAGGCTCATTAAAGCACTTCCTGACTCTGAATTGAATAGCTTATAAACCGTATTCTTTAACTTCACCTTAGTAGGGTTGATGGATTGAGCACTGTAAACAACTAAGGAGGAAACAAGCCACTGCATCTCAGCCACAGCCGTTTGCAGACACAATAGCCCTCCTAGAAAGGGAACTGAATGTCTTTAATGCCTACGCCCTGGTTGGCTAACGAACCATCACAGAAATAGCTTGTATACAGGCCAACATTGTTCATTTAAAGAGGAAAGAAACTAATAGAACTCCAGCCTCAACACCAGCTCACCTTCCCATGCTTTTCTCTCAGTCTAACATGCCAATCATCATGGTATTATGGGGTTAGATATATGCAAATTCACCAAATATTAGCAACAGATTGAATTCTTTGCTATATCTTACTTTCCTTCTAGCAACCAGGCTTACATGGACACCTGCAACATGTATTTCCTTCCTGTGTGTGCACCTTTGGGCAACTCTGAGCAGTGAAGCATCAACAATGGCTGACTGTTTTCCATACCCACATAACCCCCAGCACTTTGAAGGCTTTATAGCTCAGCTGGTTCCGAGTACTGTATGAACAGCCTTCATCTCTCAAGGGGGGTAGTTGTGGTGTTTGTGTAGAACCGGACATATCTTCAGCATTTGCTAACATAGGTCAGACAGTAGAAATGTAGGAGTCAGGCTGAACCACTTCAGAACCTTTGACTCTGTTATAGCAGACAACAAATGAGATGCTACTTTGCCTGAGACAACCGCTGACTCCAAGTGGTAGCAGTCCCCCAGTGAGGGACCGCTACCATCTGGGAACACAGAAGAGCTGCATTTCTATATAGTCTGAATGGCCACTGCAATCTCCGATTATTTCTAAGCAAAGGATGAGGAGGGACTCAAACTTAAAGAAACCAAAACCTGCTCATCTCTTACCCCAGATGATACCACAAACTCCCATCTGAACTATTTTGCAGTTCAGAAAACCACCCTGCAAAAGCCATTTAATGACTCAAATGTGCATGTGTCCAGCTGGTGGGAAGCAGCTTTGCAAGTCTCTCACTTTCCATCCAGCGGCACCTGCTGTTTGTTGGCACATTTTCAGGGCCAGTGCATTAGGGGACCATACGTCATGAGGAAGGCGCTGCTGGAATGATTCATCCTGTGCTAATGAAGTAGCAGGCCATCCATGGTTACACAGAAGCTGTTGAATTCAAGAAAATGGGATGTTTCTTATAAAGTTGTGCGACATTTGCTGGGACTCCTTGGCAATAATCATCAATTTTTACAAAAAGGAATGATTCTTCAACCTTTAACTGAATCAAGATACCACCAAGCTGTCTCTAGGGGGTTCCATCCTCAGGCAGAGGATAAACTTCCAAAGAAACATAATGAAAAGAAGTCTGAAGCCAGAAGGTATCGCCACATTTCAGAAAGATTAGTCAAGAAAAATGAGCTGGCTATAGTCCGATACCATCCAGAGTGTGGGACTATCCACTGTTGGGCTTTTGCTTCCCCCTATTGCAAAACTAGGTCAGATGTGAGGTCCAGTTTCAAACCTCTCAGAGGCTCAGGGCAGAGAGTGCACAATCATTCCTGGGCTGCTGCGCTCTTCCTCCGGAGGAAGACTTTGGTACTGGAAGGGGCCACGGTGTTTCTCTTCCTCCCTCCATCACTGTCAAGAACTGAATTATTTGGCAATTATAAATATTAGACCTTAAAGATCTCAGTTTGTGTGATCAAGTGTCTGTTAGGGCCTCTTAGCAAAAAATTCTCTCTCCTTAATGGCATATATGAAAGCTAGGGAAACCAGTATTTCCCTTGGATACAAGTGAAAGAAATAACTCACTCCTGTAATAAGAGATCAGTGCCTGGGATCCAACAGCCTAAAATATATCCATGAATGTCCGTGTTTGAGGATGCAGCTTTTGAAATTACTGAAGACAGCAGACACCAACATCAGATCCAGATCTTGGTTCCTTTACACATAATTGGAGGTGGATTTGAATCACTGTCCCAGAGTTAATAGCATGTATTACCATTGAGTTTCCTCCTCAGGGTGGATAACATGTACCAGCGCGCACTGGGTGTGCAGACACAAGGTACCCAACAAATACCTGGCCACTGCACAGAGCCTGCCATGCTCTAGTTCCCTCATTAAGTGTTTAGTAACTACTGCAAGCAAGAAGAAAAGCCATGGCTAGTATTTCTGGCTTGTAGTTTTACACGCAATCATCTGATTAGTGTCTTACAAGAGCATATATAATCATACAGGACTGATTCATCTAACGATAAAACTGCTACTTACTTTGAGGGAAGTTACCCCCTAAGCGCATAGCAAATGATTTCTGGATCCAAGGCAGAATGTGTGATTTTATCATAAAACCCCAGTGCAACTTGCCTTAAAAATGTCACTATTCTTGTTTAATATTTATCATACGTATTTTAAAATAGAAATGTGGAGCAACTCCAATGAGGTTAGTAGGTTTGCCCTGGAAGTATATCAGTTTAGCTAAGACAAAAGTATGTCCCCAATGGCTGTTTTTAAAAACACCAAGCATTATCTATTCATTCTACCCTCAGACCTGAGCTTCCAGTAGCAAATATATCAACTTTCACATTAGGTGGTGACGGTGAACACCTAACATCCACCCAAAGCTGATCCCAGGAAGAGCTTCGTGGTTCACCTGAGAGACCACTAACAGGCTGAAACCAGCTTGCATCATGTGCTCTTCATTGCTCTTTCCCACGTAACATCACCTCCAATACCTTAGCGTTCCCAGAAAGAACAAATTCTAAAGTGTTCATAAAACTTGACTAAACATGTTTCAGTGTTTGTTGGGGGTTTTTTGAAAGATCTTAAATTACTTAAAAACCCCCAGTTTGAAAGCCGCATTTAGCAAGCAGTAGAAACTTACGGCATAAATTAGAGGAGTTACATATAAAAACACATAAGAATCAAACCCTGTATTCCTCCTATGGAGTAGCATCAATAGACCTTTCCCAATCTCATGCCACTGATCTCGAGTCCACAAAAACAGAGCAGAAGATAACCACAAAACAAGCAAGTCTAAAGACAGAGTTATTTCTGAAAACACACAAAAAAATCCTGCAACTTTTGGTGATTTCCCCCAGATCTTGCCAACACTGCCCAGACACCAGCATGGAGACCCTCTCTGCAACCCCTTCCCCATCCCTGGGTTTCATCGTAAATGAGGGGTTGTGAGCACAGAAAGGACAGTGTCATGCCTGGACCTCTTGCAAGGGCCACCTGAGCAACGGGCAGAGAGGAGAGACCTCCCACATAAACACAACCACGTTGGAAATGGCTCGAGTCACCGCACAAGATACTCCTCGCTGTCTTCTTCAGCAAGCTGACTCACCAGCCAGCGCTGATCTCTGTAAGGGACAAGGAGATGCCTAAAGTCCCCATGTGGTTTGCCCCCACCTTACACCCCAGGGATGCCTCCAAGATGAGAATGAGATGGGGGCTGAATAAAGCGGAACACGGGTTAGTGACCTTGGTGGGCACAGATATGCCCATTCCCACAGTGAAAGCCAACAGCAAGATTTTTTGATAGCTGGGATCCTCAGACAAGCAGGGCACAGGACTGATCTCTGCTCAGGCACATGCCAACTGCTTTTAACTTGGCCATTTGCTCAGCTTTTAAATACCTGGGGTCACCCTGTCCTCAGCTGGTAAATTCACATAGAGACAGACTTGCTAGGGAAGAGTTCAGAGTTGGGAAGCAGGTGAAGTATTTATGCTGCTGAACCAAGGAATAAGTGTGAGAGGGGAGAAAAAACCCAACACTTCAAAATGTGTAATCTGAGCAAAGCACATTTACATGCAGAATCCACACTTCCCTCCAGGGATTCATTAGAGAAGGAAAGGAAATCTGCTTCTGTTTGTTTGGAAAGGCAGATTTATTAACGGCTGTGAAAAAATTAAGAATTGCCAGCATTTCCCCAGGTAATGAATATATTTACTGTAGACCAAGCTGGATCTTAGTTTAAAGGGCAAAGAGCTGATCTTCACAGTTCAAAGTGAGAAAGGGGTGAGCCAAGATTCAGGCTGACCCTAACCTGTGTTGAAAGGGGCCATAGGCCACTACAGGACGTTACCACCATTATTAAAGGGGGCTTGCATCATTTGTGATTTGTTTGTTTTCTAACCAAAATATGCTGAAATCATGATTCATGAAGTTCAGTCTAGTTCTGGATGTGAATTTCCAAACATCCTGAATGGCTCTAAATTCCTCCAAGAGAAGAACATTTAAGTCAATTCTCAATTTCCTATGTACTGAGAGATGCTAGATTTGATCTGTGCTTGGGTTTCGTGTCCCTCAGGCCCTTGTGACAACTGCGCCCTTTCCCTACAATCACTGGTTTTATGGATTGCCATATAGTTGCTCATTCCCGGAACAAGGACACCACAATTTCTCCGCCTCTGATTTCCAGCACCTTCCCCAGCTCTGTCTGCCCTGGTACCTTCTCTTGCCAGGGCTGCTGTTCACCCCCTAGCTGCAACGAAGTGATGCTCAGACAGTTCAGGTCCAGTGAGGGGGAGAAGACGCAGCAATTCATGAAGGTACCCCACAGACCTTTGGCAGAAAGGGCAAGCAGCAGCGCCCTGGGAAAACAAACCCTCCTCCTTCATCTCAAGTTGTATCTTTTAAGAAGATTCACAAGAGAGAAAAATAAAGTCACTCTGCCAGAAAGAGGCGTGACCAGCACGGACATCATTGCACAAGGCTTGGCTCTCGCTCTTTCCCCAGGAGAATAATGAACACAAGAATTGACAGTGAATTCACAGCCTTTGCCCAGCTCCATCTTCATTTGGTGCTCAGAGAGCTCGCTGTAACTGCCTGTTGTGGATTACACTTGACAGAGGCTAACGACGCACATTGTTTCTCCCAAATCCATTTCCCCATCAATTCCCTGTAAGACTCCATTCATTCCAACCCAACCGACGAGAAGGAAATTCTCCTGCGTGCGCTCTCCTCCCCTCACTGAAAAGCCTCAGCTTCCTCCCACTGTATCTCCCAAAATGTGTTATCCAAAAACCTAAAAAATCCTCCAATAAGGCTGTCTCCAAGACATTGAAGCTGTTAACCATGATGGTCTTCCTACCTTTTTTTTTTGTGTAATATTAAAGATTTCCATGTAAAGCCCCTCCGCAAGTACCACAGCAAAAGTGTCAGCAGCCACAATGCCAACCTGTTAGTTCTGGTGCCACAGAAAGAAATGGCCAAATAATAACACTCAGCACCTTATCCATAGTCATTTTCCTCAAAGGAGGCCTGGGGAGGACTTGTTCATTAGGGTTTGTTGACCATTTGGAAAACATAAATGAGCTATTTAATAAAAAACACTTCATTTCCACTGTCTCATCATTATCAGATGTCTCATTGTCATTAGATCAGCTTGACTAACGGGATCCTAAATCCTAATTAGGGACTCTAGATGTGACTTTCACACAATATAATCATAAAATAAATGCTAGTCAAAAGGGTATGGAAACTGTAGTTCTTTCAGAAATTGTCAGACAAAATTTTCAGTAGGAAATGGTGTCCTGGTTCCTCAAGACCCTCAAGTCAACTGTAAAGGAGCTGTGGCACTGTGCTCAACCAGAGCACAAGTACTTAAATAAACATTCCTAAAATCTTACAAATAAGGGGAGCTGAAGTCTTTAAAGGAAAACGAACTCCGTATTTCTCTCTCTGAACCAGAAACTCTTCGTTATTGTTATTTCTGTACTGGTGTAGCCCAGGTAACTCATTTGCCCTCTATTTAAAGCTCCAAAGCACTTGGCTGGGCGTCTGTGGCAGCGTAACTCTGATTGCACTTTGCAATGGCAATCCAGGCTGCTCGATCGCTCCAATGCATTAATCAAGTTATTGAGGTCTCCGTGTGTTCAATACAGAAATGTTTCAGTGGTCCAAGCTTCAACCAGAGAACAAGCAAAGAGGGATGAACGTTGCGCACCTGGAACGTCTGCAGGAAGAATCTCTAAATGGGGATGAGCCTCTGCTCGCAACAGGGCTAGGAAGCTTCTGCCAAAAAGGACATGATTTCCTATTGAGAGGTGTGCACCTGATCTGTTTCCCTCTGGACCCATAGCTGCATCTGGTACTGCTGTTACAGGATACTGTGTTGAGAGATTAGGTGTTTTGGAGCCTGCATGAATTATTCCACTTACTAAAGTGTGCAGAGTTTTTGCTCCACTGGTTCTGACAGCGATCCCCATTTCTTTAAAACTGGTTGCTATTAAATCTTATAAATAATTTTGTTCCTGATCAGAGGAGTTTCCAGCAATACAATTACCTGTGAGAAGCCAATAAAGGCCATACCTACAGCGCAATAATGAATTTATAAATTAAAGTTTGCTTTGCCCTTCAGTCAGAGCAATTAACATCACACAACCTTCTTGCAGAGCAGTGATGCGAGACGTCTCAGAAGCCACTTATTGTGAATACAATCAATAGCTAACACTTGGGAGTCCATTGTGCACCATAAACTGCCATTTAGACAAGCTCAAGCAACAGCCAGTCTGAGTAATATGATGGCTTTGGTTAACGTGGTTGCTAGGCTCTGACAGAAGCATCCATTTTAAACCCTCAAAGACCTGTGAGCAAGGATAAGTTGGGAAATGCTGTACAGCAGAGCTGTGAGCAAGGACGGCTTAGCAGGTGCGGTGCAGCAGAACAGCCCATATTCCAGCACTTACCCTCTGTTTACTGCAGACTTCAGGCTCCTCTTTCCACATATATCTTAATGAAATTGTCCAAAGTACCAGTGTCACTTCTAGCTTTGACTGTCCCCATACTTCACAATTAGCACAGGAAGTGACAAGACAAGTTATAGCATGGCAGCCCAATTCATGACACCTTATAAAGAGATCTGACAACATCCTCCTCTATGCTCATCAACAGCTACCAATAAAGGCACTCCGATCAACTTTCATCCAGTCTGTTACCTTTCATTTCTTTCAGTCACAAACACAGGACCTTGTCCAGGACATGTATTATGCTGTTAACCATCTACTCTTCACAAAGAGGCAAACTGAGCATGACACACCACAGATTGGAAGACACTGATATTCTCTTAAACCAAAGAGGACTTATTGCACCAACAAAAAATGCTGAGCAACAGGAAACAAAATGTGTGCTCTGCCTGAATCCCCTTCCAGGATAGGATTGCTATTGTCATTGGAGCCAGAGCCAAGCCAACATCAGGATTATTTAAGTGCTGTGGTTGCACAAGTCCAGCCAGAAAGCAAGACTAGCAGAGAACGTCCCCTTGCCACCAGATTACGCCTCCAAGTCAAATGCCTCACATGGAGACAATTTCTTTGCCATGCTGGGTTGGTAGGCTTCTGCATATCAGTAGATACCACTGATAGGCACATGTCTAGGACTGTGGAGACACAGACCTGGGGAGACACATGAAGCCAGAGGAGTCAAATGAGGACTGCAAAAGGTCCTCTGCTCAGAATGAAGGAAAAAGCCATAAGAAACTGGGACATAGACAGCAATAGCAGCCACACTGAAACTCTCCAAGAGGCAGAGTCTGAGCCCAGGAGGTTTTTTGTTTGTTTGTTTTTAAAAAAGCAATGGCAGAATCAATTAGACCTCAAGAAGGAAAAGTTATTGAAACAAACACCTGCAGATCTGGATAGAAAGCAAGAAAGACAAATGGGCTTGATTTCTGACTGGGCCACAGCTCTTGATGGTAATAAAAGAGCAGATGACTGGGGAGCACACTGGGGTTTTCTAGTCTGACTGCGTTCAGCCTCGTGCTGAACTACTACTAGTGCTAATACGTACTGGAATACATTCAAGATCAGGATCTTAAGTTAGACCTAGGGCTGTTCATAGCATTGGTGATCAAGGTAGCACTAGACAGACATGTTTCTGCAGTCCCTTAGGGTTACCTCGTCCCCAAAATGGTCAGCCCTGAACCTATTTGCTTGCAAAAGCTGATAAAACTGCTAAACAGATAGCACCTGCAGTGCTCGAATGGAAACTGCATTCTTTGCCCCTGTTACATTATGAAAATCCATCTGACAAACAACACACAGAGAAAGGCATAATGGAATCAACTGCTTTAAGACTAGAAATACAACAGTTTGTCTTCTTTTCCGCTCCTCTTCTTTTTCTGCTAAAACTTCATCACATCATTTTGACACATTCTTTGTCAGGACCAGCACCTTGACCCTGCAAACCAGGAAAAACAGATTCCTTGTTTCTATTTTTATGTGCAAAACCCCCAAAAGTCATATGCCTCCCGTTGCAAAATGATCCAAAACACACCTCCAACATCCAGCATCATTTCCCAGGCTCAGCATGACAAAAACAATTATTGTAATGGCTCCACTGATGCACACAAGCTTCACCCAGTCGTTTTACAGTGCAAAAAGTACTGTCATGAAAACATTTTTACCTCTAAAGGTCAATAGGACACATGAACAGGGATTTTTCCTGAAACACCATTCTGTGGGGACCTACAAGCTTCACACTATTACTGAAGTCTAAACTACTCCAAGGTGCAAAATATACAATCTTGAATGTTAATAAATTCTAGGACATGAGCAAAGAAGAAAAGAAGAAAATACAACTTTTGAGACTGGAGTGGTGGGTTGCCGGAGCATTGAAGCTTTAATTAATGGTCTTTTCCTGGCAGAACTGCAGAGAGAAAAAATAGCTGCAGCACAGCAGTAGCACAGTCATTTGCAAGTCTGCACTTCTGATTACCATACAATAGCTAGGAATAACCGCAAAGTTCCCACGTAACCTTGAGAAACGCTCACCTTGCTGCATTACTTTAAAGTGAACTCCTTAGAGCACTGTTCTCTGTCAGCATTACTAGCAGAACTTAAAAGTTAGTTTCATCTTCCAGGTTTGACCTTCTTCGTGACTAGATATGGTTTTATGTCATAGTAAGAGTCAAGAGCTGTTCCCCAAAATTCTAGCAAACTGTTGGAGAATTCATAATGGAGTGCGGACAAAGCACAGCTTTAATTGCTGGGGATTTTTTCCTCCTCAAATAGGCAACGCGCACAAGCACACATACACACTCAGCAAGCATATATCACGTGGTGGTATAATGGTTTCAGAATAATTTCCAGGCCTTTTATTGTAGAATTGGTACACGATAGGAGTTGATACAAAACAGGACTCGCCAACCTTTTATCAGCTTGAACCCTCCAGGGAGCCTTAGCATGAAGTAGTTCCCGAGAAATAAATTTATAAGGACACCCAGCAACTGCAATTTATGTCCAAAAGGTCCTTATCTCATTTTGAACTCAAAATAACAAAAATTATTATTGCTCTAGTAGGATAGTAATTGATTCAGAGTTTTCTCTATTTATTCTCCTTCATCTCATACCCAAATTATTAATAATGACCCCCCAAATTATTAAGAGTGACTCATCAGGAAGTGACAAAAGGGTGTCAGATCAAGTGGTGGATACTGCCAATTGAACTAGAAGTCACGTCTGCAAGAGCCCTAAGGCTGAAGGAATAAGGCTAAACTAATAAGGGAGGAATGAATTAAACAAGCAACCCTCCCCTCAGCGTGTATCAAGTTTATTCCACCTAAGAACAGGACACAGTGTAGATATGGAAAGATTTATTAAATGACCTCATGATCTCTTCAGATTAAGGAAATGTTTCTACTAAATACAGAACCTCTAACACATTCTTTAAAGATTATCTTCTCTTTGTTTCTTTTTCATCTTTTCCAAGCAATAAGTCCAGCTTAGGGCTTATAAACAATTAATACAGCTATCTCATTTGATCCTTTGGAGCAAAGTATTTGCTAAAATTTATTTTTATCTCAAAAAAAAAAATTTGCCCCATCAGGAAGCAGAAAAAGACAGACACATTTTGGCTGGTTTTGACTTTTGAAATAAGGCAATTAGCTTAGTTTTCAAAATGTCTATGTATAGAGCTTCACATTCACAACAGTCTTTAAATGATGTTCTTCCATGTCTCCACAGCACTAGTTCTTTTTCAACCTCCTCTAGTCAAAAGTAAAAAATAAGGCTTTTCATCCACTTTTTAATGCTTTAGATTGTTGATAAATGTGGAATGTTGCATTTAGAGATTATTTCACAGTCATCATTACAAAAATAACAGCATGCTGAAAGAAACTCCATCAAACATGTCCAGTGAAAGAAAAAGACCACGAACAAAAAGGAACACCAAGCAAGTTCTTCCAATGAGTTAGTTTCCAACTTCTTGACATAAAAATTAAATGCTCACTTTTTAAGAAGTGATGCTTCTGAGCAGGTGACTTGTGAGGCGACTTCCCTACAACAAGCGACAATAACAGGAACCCCAAGGAGCTGGGACTCCATTTCTAGGGCAAGACTAATAAGTCCTGAATACTGTTAATTCTCAGGGAGTCATAGAAAAGGAGAAGGAAGAAGAAGGGTACATTTAAGGAAAGCTACTAAGGTCATTTGAGGTTGTTGGTGGAATTATGTTTGTTCACTAAGGATATGTCCCACTTATATGCAAAAAAACTTCCAAAATCAATAAAGATAGGTCTATATAAGAACATTCACAGAATGAGGTTGGTTGTGCTCTCCAAACAGCTACATTTAGGCTGGGCTTTTCAAGACAGCCAAAGGAAGCTTGAAGCCTAAATCCCATGGGTGCCAACCTTATTAGCATAAGCTCCTTCAAAATAGCCTAGATTTCTTACAACAACATATACCCATTCCAGTTTTCAAAGCCTGCATGCTTCTAGGGAAGAAAAACTCAGTCTTTTTGACCCCATTCAGAAAGATCATTGAAATGCAGAAAGGTAAACAAAGAGATCTGTTCTGCCCTCTCTGAGTAAAAACAAATACTAAGCCAGGCTCCATTTCTCCCGAGTTTACATGGCAGGAGGAGTGCATGCAGCAAGGACCGTGCATTTTTCAGCTCTCCCAGGCTGAAAGCATATTCCTCTATCTAACAAAATCTAAGAGTTAGCAATGAGCATATATATTCAGATACTAGGGGTTTTTTTCCCCACCACTTTTCACCCACACAAGATTCCCCACATAAGCTGGGTAATTGTTGCCCAAAATGGCAACGCATGCTCTGCAATTATCATTAGAGTTAATTAAAGCCTCTGTGCAGTAGGCAGCTTTGAATTGCTGTTTACACTTAAATCTCTGAATATGCTGCAGGTAATTGAAAGAGAAGCATCAACCCAATATTGTTGATTTTTTTATTGGCAAGGGTCTGATAATTTGATTTTGGTCATCACATATTTCTAAAAATAAAAAAAAATAATTTCCTTTGAAGCCCCATTCTCCCCTTCCACACACTACTAAGTTATTTTCATGTTTCTGTGGACATTACTGTACTGATGCTTGGAAGATCTGAGAGAATCAGGTCAGAAAGGAGAGACGGTATACCAAAAAAATCTCACGTGTATAAGGGGGAAATTCTGAAATCCTGCATTTCAGACCACTGGCAGCAGGTACCTATGCAAGGTGTAGGCACGCCAGGACCTCAGTGACAACAGGAGGGAGACACAGAATTTGGAAACTCACACCGAGTTTCACCTGAAAAACTCCAGGGTTGGAATAATTTACCAGTACTTCATCGTCAGAAAAGATGCAGTGCACCCCAGTTCTTCTGCATCTTCCTGGCTGACTGGCACACTCTGTTCTCTGTCTCCACTGTACATCTAGGATTTCAGCCTCTTTCAAAGGCTGCAGTTCCCAAGTACCAGCTCCTTTTCCCCCTCTTACTCTAACCTAGTGGAAGATATACCTGACTGATAGACCAAGTAACATTTCCCTGATAATATTGACCTTTTCTTTCTCAAGGGTCTTCATAGACATGATTCCCAGCCGCTAGTCCTAAGAGTGCAGCCAAGCAGACCCCTACTAGAACAGGGGGCTCATTTGTTGTGCTCCCACTCTAGACAATCAACTGGTGGCAATCAATTTTATAAGTCCTGAATATCTTCAGTTTCCATTTAAGCACAGAAGAACAAGAAGTGCTCAGCACCTCTAACCATCAGGGTAAAATATTTATCACAGACATTTAGAGAAGCAAGATTTGCCTACTTTTGGGCAACCAGAATCTCCATCCCACAATGAGGACTGATGGCTCTGGTTTCTGATATATCCCTGAAACCAGCCCCCCATCTCCTTTCTCCTTACCAGAGTATGTGATCAGGACTCTGCCCTATGAAAATTGGTGGTCTGCTTCATAAAGTGACCCAGGTTGGAGGAGGGAGCCCCATCATTTAATTTCTGCTCTGCATTGAGACTGTTCCCTGCACTGCCTTGGTTCTCCCACCACATTAGCTGAGAAATACAGTCAAAATCGTTGTAAAGACACCTCTACAGCCTAAATGCCCTAGCCATTGTTTTTAAAAGCCAACAAAACTGACGTACACATTCAAGTTTTGATTCACAACTTCAAAACTGGTTCTAGTCTCATAGCGGGGGAAAAAAATACTTGGAAAACATCACTCAAGCATTTACATGTCTTCTCTGGAGATTCAGTCTTGGCTCACTGTTTTCTATCTTCAGCTCCTTTCCTCCCACTATCCCCAGAGAGCACACTTAAGAGCTCAGAAAAAAAACCCCGCCTTCAGCAGCTCCTCAGGAGCACAGATGTCTCTGAATTAACCCTTCCTCTAATTCAGGTCTATAAGCTCTATATAGATGCCATACTACCCAGATTATTTGTTTTGTGCCTCCCTTTCCCAAAGAAATATTATCTTTCTTGTCTCCTGGTAAAGCAGCAGAAAGGTTACAGTTACACCAAAATTTTGCTACCAGCGCTGGAAACCTGAGTGCGTATTGCAAAAATATCCAAAGTCAGTCAGCTGGCAACGAACAGAGCCACTGGCTCCTGTTTTAAAGCACACTCTCTGAAGCCTGGTGATGCCAACGTGCTACAGAGCACACATCTATTTTTGTGCTGAAAGGGGTCCTGCCAAAAGAGAATGGTCATTTAGCAAATCTATGACGCTTCTGAGTCCACCAAAACTCATCTCTTCTGGAGCAGGAGCTGTTGGAGCGGGTCCAGAGGAGGCCACAAAAATGATCAGAGGCCTGGAGCACCTCTGCTATGAGGCCGGGCTGGGAGAGTTGGGGTTGTTCAGCCTGGAGAGGAGAAGGCTGCGGGGAGACCTTATTGCAGCCTTTCAGTCCTTAAAGGGGGACTATAGGAAGGGTGGGGGCAACCTCTTTAGCAAGGCCTGCTGTGACAGGACAAGAAGCAATGGTTTTAGACTAATGGAAGGTAGATTTAGACTGGATATAAGGAACAAATGAGGGTGGTGAAACACTGGCTCAGGTTGCCCAGGGAAATGGTCGATGCCCCATCCCTAGAGACATTCAAGGCCAGGCTGGACGGGGCTCTGAGCAACCTGATCTGGTTGGGGATGTCCCTGCTCACTGCAGGGGGTTGGACTAGAGATCTCTAATGGTTCCTTCCAACCTAAACCATTCTGTGATTCTGGACATTCTGCCTTAACCTCCTCAAAATTCAAACATTCAGGAAAGCCACACTACGACATATATTATTCAGCCTGGAAGAGACAGAATCACTGACGACAGCCTCACTGCTGTCACCCAAATCAAATGTATCAAACGCAGTTTTAACTAAATCCGGAGAAGTCTTGGATTTAGATCTGTAAGGCTGCCTTACAATGACATTAAGAGCAGTTACAAAGATGGTTCTTGGTATGTGCTTAAAATAACCTCTCATCTCACCCTGAAGGTTTCTGTAGCAGAGCACCCATGAAACCAGAGCTCTGAAGTGCTCACGGAGAGGTGTAATACTGCTCTTACAAACCCAAGGTATGTTGGGGTGCTTGGCAGGAGGCTGCCCTCAAGGCTGGAGCTCCAGTGTGTGGGAAACCATCAGAAAGAGCTTTACCAGTGCAAAAACTGGAGGTCAAAACACAGAGCGCCTGGGTCGAAAGGTCTGACTGAGTCCGTCTGGGCAATCCCAAGCACATGAGTTCCTCTGAGAACTTTGCAGCTCTCCATGCACCAAGCCCCGGCAGGAACCCACTACTTTAGAAATGTACAGCTGAGAAGTAAACCCACAAAATTCACCCAGCTTTCTCAACTTGAAAAAGGAGGGGGAAAACTTTGCATTAGCTCTGTTTCAGCCACCAAGAGAACAAAAGATTCGGATGTTCTCCATGTCTCTATTAATTTCCTCCTCAGTCACAAAGCTGATCTTCCAAGGAGAAGCTAGAAGGAGTTACGTAAAAATAAATTAATTTATAAAAAGCACAGATGAAACATTACCTGGACACAGGAAAGCACTCCTCCAGGAAGATCAAACCCCAGATGCTGCTGAAAACGAAATGGGTTTTAATGAATGGCAGATCTTAGGCCAGCAATAGATACCCAGAGAGATTAGCGGAAAACGGATTAGATCAAAGTCCTCAAACATGGTTTTGTGATCACCACACCTGGGCACGGTCACCAAAACCTGAAGGCTGAATTCTGTGTTAAAAGGAATCTTTTTTTTTCTTCCATGTGCCTTTAATCAGAGGAGGAAGAAAAGCTGTATGAAAAGCCCCCTGATAGGTGCAAGGAAGATAAGCCAGAGGCAGATCTCACAGACAACAGCATTTGGAAAAGAGGAGACTGGGGATTATCACCACGAATACACATAAGCTCCATTCTTTACAGTAGAGCATGTCGTTATTAATAATGCTACTTAACCCTCTTATAGCATTTTAAGCTTTCAAAGTGCTATACAAATACTAATCACTAAGCGAAAGTGCCAGAGAATCCCTTCCCTATCCTGCTGATTGCACCGGCTGCAAGCACAGTAAGTGCAACGTGTACAATGGCAAACACAGGCCCGAACAATCACCGTAGTTAATAATATTACAAAAATTGTGTTCTAAATGGAAAGGTATTACTGTGCCTCCATTAGGATACTCTTCATACCTAGTGCTATGGAGGCAGCACCAGACATAGGGGGAGCAACAGATTTTGCTGGGAGGAAGATGGAGCACAGAGGGGGAAATGGAAACACCCTCAGGATGAGGACAAAAATGTCCACAAGAGGCGGCCTGGGAGAACTTTGCAAATGTACTGGGGAGTAAAAGGTGAAGCTAGGGCAAAGATTTGAGGGCAAAAGTAATGTCATTAAATCAGCCAAGAAGGTTGGTGATGGATCTTAGCAGTTTCACTTTCTTTAATCAGGAACAGGGGAAAATCAAATAAGCAATTGGAAATTGGAAGGGCTGATCAGGACACAGGCTCAACTCCTTGGCAGAAGGAATTACAAATTACATTAATTTTAGGTAATGATGGGAAACCATTGCCAAATCTGGTGAATACTGGTTAGAAAGCACCCATGAATTAATCCTGTCTAGTCCTTGAATACTTAAGCTGTCCAGCAGTGTTTTCTGCAGAAGTGTCCTACAGAATGCATAAAAAGGCAAAGTCTGTAATTGTACAGAGTGATCCTTCATACAGTGACACAGAGAATAACCAGAATTTCCACTGCACAAATGTTAATTACTGCCACTGCTGAACACCTCCCAGGAAGGACTGCAGGATCCCACCCAGTCTGTTCAGGGTCACTCTGTGGTTTTAAGTACAGGTGCTCTGCATCGAGGTAAACTCTGCTCTGAGAACCCTTCTGAAACTAGCGCAATTAAAAACACTCCATCTTAAACCACCTCTTCTACTATGAGGGTACCATAAAACCTAGCATTCTGACCTCAGCTTTTAGTCAAATATAAATAGAAAAGAAAACCTATTCGTTGCCAAACAAATCTCTATTTCTGATGCGGGAAGGACACAGAGAACCACTCTCTGTTCCTAAAACAGAAGCTATACAAGCTGCTGGAAAGGCACAAAACAGAAACTCAAGTGTGCTTTTCACGCAAATCCTATATGGCCTGTTCACTTCCCTACCAGATAATAGCTGTGTTGTCTCCAAGGAAACAGAGGAGGCAGACCTCAGCAGTGTGTTAAATTAAATTATCTCATTAACGTTTATTTCCTGGTTTACTGTTTCACCAGTTAATACAGAAGATGCTACAGCCACTAGACAAAAAGATCCTCTGGTGCATTCTGAACAGGGAAACATGTCAAGCAGCCTGTCGTCTGCCTGCTGCCGGGGTTTCAGCCCCGTCCCACGAATGCACATGGCCAAACTCTGGTATCTCCAAGATACCATGCTTGACTAGGGGTTGTCAAAAACCAGGTTTCATTTACAGAAGAATCTCCGCCTGACATGTTCCTCCTTCACATTGCTGTTTGTATTTGAAAGATTTGCTCCAGGGGTCCAAGTCCAACACACATCAATGTCACTGGGAGCACTCGCGTGATTGCCAGCAGGACCTGATTACACCTCAGCCCCTTTTCCCACACCACTCTTGAACAACACATGGTAGAACCAGCTCACGCTGTGAAGGAAAGTCAAAGCAAATGTCACAGGCAGCTGTCTCTCCCATTCACTCTGTCAGAAACTTGGTCAAAGGCTGCCACATTTTACCAAATGAGCATTTCTGTGTTTTATCTCCTTTGCTCAAGTGATTGATCATAATTGCTGCCTCCAGTAATTCGCTGGTTGTAGTTCTCATTCTTAAATCTGATATTTCCCAAATCCCTTCTCACCAGATAGCTAGCGTCTACACATTTCCGTATGTCTTCTCCGGGATTCCAGAAACACTCTTTCTCCTCCCCAAAAGCTAAACACTTCTTAGCAACAGACGGTAATACCACCAAATTCTCCAAAGCCCTTGGATGTGTTTTGGATGTTTAAAATTCAAGGGAACAGCTATCAAGTGAGATGATAATTGTGCTGTCAGTGTACCCAGCGACAATTAGTGAAATTACCCTCCGATGAATGTTTCCTACATAATCTCATAAGTAAAAAAAAATAGTTTTCCTTATCACATAGACATGGAGAAAAGATCTGAAACAAGAAACATTCATCTGAAATCAATGCTATCTGAAAGATGTAGCGAACCAAATGTATTGCTGGAAGCTATGGTAAAACAAACACACAGAAGAGGCCAGCTGCAGCTAGCTAACACCATGGCAGCACAGTGCCATCATTTCCAGACTCCAGATCATTTGAGAAAGACTCTGGGGAGCAACTGCGCTGTCGTGGCCATCCAGAGAGCTCATGGCATTAAAAGTCCTACCAAAGAGGAGCTGGCTTGTGTCGATAGCTTTCTGGATTGCAGGATGGGGACGAAGGACAGATGGTTTGTCCTAACCAACCATGAGTGGGAAGCAGCAATTGCCATGAGCAAGGATGAGCTTGGGAAACCCCACACCTCCTGCCTGCTCAGTTTTAACACACTGGGAGGGATTGTAACAGCCCATATTCCTGGTGGCAGGAGCCACATTTCCTTCAGGAGCAAAGCTGTCCACCATGTGCAAATCCCAGAAGTGCAGCCATCTGAATATTGCACTTCCACCTTGCCTGCTCCAATATGTGCTACCTCAATGCCCCTGAAACTCAGAATGCCATTGCAGAGACATCTAAAGCCATATATCTATTAAGATGAGAACTGGGGGCTGTTAGACTTGTTCGCTTCTTTTCCACTCCAAGTCATTTGGTACAAAATCATCCTGACCCATAAGAGGTAATAACATGCTCAGGTGATAGCATAACACAGAAGGAATCCAACCCCCTCAGTTGGCATTGAAAGCTTCAGGACTGATCTCTCAAGAAACATCTTGAAGGACACATCCACTTTCAGGAACAATCCCAAATAGCTGTAGCAGACTTGAGCAGAAAATTCCTAGCCTCCCACAACAAGGTGGAAAAGGCACTGAGCCAGGGTGACTGAAGTAAGATAAAGATCATAGAAGCTCATTAAAAGATAAACCGCTCAAGTAGGCAAACATTTTGCAACACAGTCCAGCTTCAAATAAGTGATTTACCAGCTCCAGCCAGAAACAGTCAACAGCAATTTTCACATTTTGTAGAAAACCTTAATCAGACAAAAATAAGAAAAGCATAAAAATTGGGAAATGGTGTGTGAAATGGCTGCGTTTGTCCTGTAGATTTTTCCAACAGCGTTTGTACACAGCCAAATGCTCCCATTGCCCACCCAGGATCAAAGCTCCCAGGCCTCAGGGCAACTTTCACACTGATGTATTTCTCATTATTTCTCATAATGCAAAGGCAGAAATCAAGCTCTCTACCTTTCCGGTATTATACAGTCATTAACTGTGATTTCTGTTGGATTTCTGCTGCCTCCATCCCATTGAAACCACTGACCTGAAGAAAGATTTGTCTCTCCATCACAACTAATCAGTCATGGCACAAGAACAACCTAGAGTCTTTGCAAGCTCACGTTTCCATGTTTTCCCAAAACCTTGTTCAAGGCCTCATGAAAGGACGTAGACAGGTCTCACACATGCTAGATACACAGACTTTCAAATGGAGAGAAATGCCGCCTGCCATCAATGGACACATGGACTGGCCATTGGGACAAGGGGACAAACCGCAAGTTAGAAATGGGAGCCAGGAAGAGAAGCAGCAAAAGGCAACAAACTTTCATTCTGTCTAAACCTAGCTATAATCAAAACACACCTAAATCAGCGTTAAGTGAGAAGAAGCACTTGTCTTTTCATAATTTCAGGGGAAAAAAAGGAATTCTTTATCTGAAAAATTTTGGCAGGTGACAGCTAATGTTAGAGCTACATGCTGAAGAGCAGAGTGAGAACAAGGAGCCTTACACAGCCCAAATGCCACTGCCCTTATTTAGTCAAAATTTCCATCACATTCAGAGTCTTGTGCAGACTTGGGCACCCCACTTCAGCTCAATATAAGAACTTCCATCTGCCTCAGTGAAAACAAGGCTACCTGCATTTTTGAGCAAAACTGCACGTTGCTAGGAAGCTGGATTTGAACCCAGCTGACTTTTTTTCCACAAAGATGCCTGCAGTTGGTTCAAAAACTGTGGTTCCTCATTGTGGTTTTTGGAAGAAGTCAACATTTCCTGCCAGAAAAAGCTTGAGGAGGGAGAAAAAAAAAAATCATTTTCCAACCAGCAATAAAGCAGAAAAACAAAAGGTTGTAAGTGAACAGCTAGAAAATTAATAATTATTCCTCTGCATCTTGTGGCTTAATCAACCTAGTTTTCATTGTGTCATCCTCAGGAACACTTGACAAGTGGTCATGAAAAGTTACTCGAAAAGCCTCTTACAGGACAAGCTCCCTTTGCCCGCACCAGCTCACAAGCTGTCAGCCAAGGGCAGCCGCCTCCTCTGCACGGCTCGGCAGGACGAGCAGGAACGGGCGATGCACGGACTGAAGGCACGCCTGGGAGAATGCTGCAGACAGAGGATGCAATGGGTGCACAATGCCGTCAGGGCACTTTGTGGTGTTTCCAGGTCACGGGGAGCCCACTCTGCTGAGATGTCACAGACTGAGCACTTATATTTATCTGTAATATCAGGCTGGGCCCTGGAAAAATGAGTGTTGTACCATGGGCTGCTGCAGTCAGTAAGTCCTACAATCTCACCTGCTCCTCTGTTAGGGGTATGCCTTACCAGCAAACTGGTAAAAGGCTTAGATCCACCACAAGCGAACTGCTGTCCTGGACAGGTGTGACTGTGCAGCACATACAAGAAGTAGAAAAAGCTATAACGAGGTCCAGAGCATTTTTTTAATAACTCCACAGGCTTCTCTCCCCATTATAGCCAGGTATGAAACTCCTCCAACAGTTGAGGCCACACGCAGATGTGAGATCATTCCCTATATAACAGTGTAACCAACATATTCAGTGATTTATACCTGTTAAGTTATCCCAAGACATTCCTTGAAGATACTATTAATGCTGCTCCATAACTGCTCCTGGTTGGGTCAGAGTCACAGCGCTCAAGGGACACAGAAAGAAAAGGGCAGATATCAGAGTCTTATTTCCAAAAGACAACTCTCCCCAAAGCTTCTCTAGCTGCTGACTTTCTGCTTCATTCTCCAACTCCTTTTTGGACAGGCAACTTACTCAAGTCCGCCTCACCCCACTGCATACAACATTTGGACAATAGCTGCTCTGAAGCTGGTACTTAATATTCTGCATCAACCCAGTGGTACTTACTGGCAGCAGCAAATCAGAATGTTTGTCATCTAAGCAATTGAGCAAAAGCCTCCTAAGCAAATATTTTAGCTGAATTACTAGCAAGATAATTTTGCTTCTCCAAAATATTATTCTTTGATCACTTATCAGGGCCATTCTTCTTATTAAAGTTTCATGCAACGCAGCTACGGTGCTCCATGAAGACACGGTTTGATGCTACACCATTAATAAGTATTACATTCACAGAGCTGCTCTTATATCAGCTCAGTTGTCAGTATCTTTTGCTGTCTTATGAATTTTTTTTCAACAGTTCTTTCCATTTGGTAGAAATTCATTTCAAAGGTTTTGCAATAATACTTTGCACTTTCACATTTTGCAGACTGGAAACATTTTCATCTTTGCGAGTCTGGTCTTTTACAAAAAGCACCTTGTCGACAAAAGACAGAGAAAACAAACGGACAGATTAATAGAATACAGACGACCAAAAAAATGGGTCTGCAGCTTATTCCCAAGTAAAAATTCCTTTAAAGCCTGGCCAGATAAATTATCTCATTGTAATAATCAATAACTTCCTATTCATTATTACAGGTTTTCTGTATAAGACAGCTGTTATGAAAACCTGTAGAAAGAAAGCATTAACCTGCCCTTTTTATTTCCATTTCCATGGAATAAGAGGAAGGAGGATAGAGAGGTCAGACAGAGACCACAAGAATGCTGCGGTAAAGCAGCCCCTCTCAGAGAAGTCCCAGGAAGCCAAACAGCCAAATGAACAGGCATATTCAGACAAACCCAGCAAGATTTGCAGAAACACTTACATAAATTAAACACTTGTAAAACCAAAGGGTACTTTTCCACCTGTGGAGGTTGCTCAGTGTCCTCACACAGCTCCATACCCCACCATCTTCCCACCGGAACCAGAAGTTGGGGGAAGCACTGCAGAACACCATGAGGCACAATCCGGACCCTCACCAGAAAAAAGAATAAGAAAAAAACCCAAACAATCAGTTTCCAAATAAGTCTGAAGCAGCATGTGCTGATGGTCACACACCACCTGGACTTCACACCAGCAAGGGGTCTACAGGTGTGGATTCTCTCTTAGCCGGAGAGAATACATAGCTTTTGAAGCTTACACTGCTGAAAGGAACATATTTCTCTAATTCATCTGACTGTTTCTGCAGACACATTGGTTTGTTGTTTTCTTTTTAAAACCATCATTCTGCTCCAATTTTCCTCTTCCTTCTTGCTGCTCGCTATATATGTCCCAACAGGTGGCATTACAGATCAAAGCTTGTGGTCTTTCATCCACATGACTACCTAGCCAGGGAAAAGCAATCTTAGAAGAATTTATTACTCCTACCCCTTATCACTGGAAAGCAGGTGCAAGAGAAGCATTCATAATCACAGAGGGACCCTCAATCTGGAAAACTACTGCTTCTCTCACAGTGTAATTCATAACCCTTATGTCTTAGATTTGGTTACTGAAACTACTCAAATACATTTAGGCTGTTACAATATATGTATAAATATACATACAAAATATATAGCAATATAAAAGCAGAAATTGTATCTATGTGTGTCCATATGCACATCTGTGGACGTACATATATTTCCTCTGGAAATTTCTACGCTGAACATCAGATCAGCACATTTAACTGAGAATTTGATTTGTGGTAACTAGCCCATAATATTAACAAGAAATGTATTTATGACTGTTTAAAGTACATATGGAAGATTAACAGCCCTGCAAGGGTTGCTGGATCTGAGGAACTATTTTTACCAGCAGTCCTGAAAAAGCCTTCAACCCTTAAAGCTGCCAGACATCTCCCACCCAAAAACCTGCTAAAAACAGGCAGGATAAAGCACTGGAGGGAGATGAGAAGAGCTGGCTCTCCAGGGACCTTTTCCCAGTGCCTGACGAGACACACAAGCGCTCTGGGGGGCAGCCCTATACTTTGGACAAGATGCTGCCATAGACCTTCCAGAGACTCCAAGTCACACACATTTTCTTCTTAACAGCTCTTTTCTAAAGAGATTCCAGTCTGTAATTGCACTTTGCCATCTCATCCCGTAGGGAATGCCGACAGCAAAAAAGTTCTCTACTTATGCAGGAAAGGCTACTGATGTTAAAAATACATGGTACATTGTCAAGTCTTCACAAGCGCTCACTATCAGATGGATCTTGGTTCCTATCAATAAAACCAAAGTACTTTCTTTTTAAATCAGTCTTTCTCATCACTTCCCCTCCTCCCTTGTGCAAATCTGGAGAAGCAACCACAGGCTGCTGCTGGCACCAGTCCTAAGCAAGGAAAAGAGCTACTTATGTAAAGTAAATAAATTACTACCAACATCCTTCTGTAATATATCCTAAAGGTCCTCTCTGTTGGACCTCTTCAAACACACAGCCAGTCCCGTCCCATTGCAGTTGGAGTCACAATTTATTCGAACACACCCCCAAAATCAGAGTAGTCTTTCATCATAATCTCATGCCTAATTCCTTCTCCTAGTTATTTGCATTTCCCATATTTTGTCCCATTAACATTTTATCGTGGAGCACAGAGAGAGCGTTTGAGCAGCTGAAGCCAGACAAAAAGCATGTGCATTCCAGCCAGCGAAGACGGATTATCCTTCAGCAAGGAATTGCATAACCGCAGTATGATTACATTTAAATAGCCCTCATGTTATTACAAAAGCTCTCTGGCCAACAGAGGTCCTCCAGCACTGCATGGGAGCGCAGAGATTAGCACATTGTGGGACGTAAGAGGAAGAACCATATGGCAATTAAAGCAACTGCTACTGTAGAGCTGCAGAATTGGGGGGGAGAAAAACCCATCACCTTTATGGTTATTCCCCAGTAGCCATACAATAATCCTGTTCTCTAATTAGCAGGCAATTCAACCCCAGTAACAAACAATGTAACACTACAAATACTTTCTTCTTGTTCTCCCAGCAGGGAGTCTCCAGGGATTGTAAAGTTATATTTGAAAATAAAGGGAAAAAAATGCAATGATAAATTGGAGGAGATCCAGAAAAGAGAAGGAAAAGAGAACGAAGACAAGCTGACAAGGGAAAAAACAAAAATACCTGGCAGAGCTAAAGAGGAAATTTGAAAAGGAAAGTGAAGTGTTTAGATGGCAGAGAGGCTTAATGGATTAGATACTCTCTCTGGCAACATGAGCTTTAACCTGATTAGATAATGCACCTTACCCACAGCTTCATTAAAGCCAGAATTGAGCCTTTAGGGGAATAAAGGAAATCAAAATATTTGACAACAGGAAACCAACAAAGCAATGAACTACAAAAAAATCCCCACTTGTTTTCCAGTCCCAGCTGACTTTCTTTCCAGAGCATCTCCGGAGGAAACTCCCCTTCCCATTCAAGTCAACAAGACCCTTTGGGCCCTCAGCTTTGTGGAGCCAGAAAATCTCTGAAATAAAGCTTAGAGCCACCTGTGTTTTGGCAAAGCCTTAATGCACAGGCTGGGACCTGGTAGATCTGTAAACTACCATCACCAGGAGAATACAGAAACTTGATTCTGGGAGTAAACAGGATTAATTTTGCAGTGATGAGCGTCAGCTGGAAAAAAGTGGCTAAGTGTTATTTTTTTTTAATGAAATATGTGGAAGCGAGCCATACAGCAGAACGTTACCACAAGAATGAAAAGAAAAAACAAGAAGTGTCCTCCACACCCTAATGTTAATTTAAGAGTGAAAGGTTTAGGAAAATATTACAGCATATGTTAAAAAAGGATTCTGAAAAAAGCTCCACTGCAGATCAGGTGTATTAGGTGTGCACAAGCAGGAATACACCTACAACGCCAGAAACTCCAATGTTAACTAATGTTGTAAAAATTTGCAAGTTCTTCTAGTATTGATGAGCTTTTCCACTCATGGAAGTCCCCAAATTCAAAGCAGTTTGCAGACCAGATGAAATCCAGCCAACAGTAACAGATTAATATCAAGCCACCCCCAGACCTCCTTTCTAATATACTTAGATGGCTCCCATCACTCTTATTCCAATATCTTGGTGGCACAGAAATATATCTGTGCCACCAGAAATATATATATTTATTTTTAAAAATTATGATAGAGTGACATAATCCCCATCATTCCATAAACCTCATAAGAAATATCACCCAAGTTCCACATATTTATCCTTCTCCCTGCAGAATATGCAGAAAACAGAACTTCAAAGCATATCGTGAACACTAACAAACTTGAGCTACTATCGACCCAAGGAAAATACCCAACCAACAGCCTCTATTTTCACCGCTCAGTTCTTTACTTTTGTTGCTATGGGACAGAAACCAAAGAGAACCACGGTCCCAGGAGGAGGAGGAACAGTACCTGGGGAGAGGCTTCAAGAGGATCTGAAGAACCAGCGAAGGGATGAGAGCAGTGCATGGGTGAGCATGCATAAAGGAGAGAAGAGCTTCTCTTCTTTATTCTCCCTCCTTCAAGCCAGCTGACCTGGGAATTCAAACATGGCCCATCTGGGGGGCGGGGGGCAGCCATAGCATTTGCTGATCAGTATCTAAACATAGCAAAAGTAACAATTCCCTATTTTTATTCCAGTTCCTCTTACCAATGATAGCAACGAGAAATGCGTGTTCATCCTAATAGTCTCAACATCTTGCTGTTCTGGTTATTTAACGCACAAGATTGCTCGCAAGAGCTGGGCTTCATCTTCCTGTGCATTTTTGCACGGCTCCTCAGAAACACCAGGCTGCTGGCAGCGCTTTGTTTTGTTGGTACAAGAGAAAGCACTGCATTGTTAATTCTGAAAGAACAAAACACTGTCACAGAGACTTTTTTTGGCCGCAATAGCTGCTTAGAAAGCTGTCAGAAGCAACCTTTTTGTCTCTGAGTTAATCTGCATCAGGAAATGGGGAAGGGAGGGCAGAGTGATGAACTTGCTGCTAATAATTAGATGAGCATCTGCCTCTCTGCAGCTGAGAAATCCTTCCCATCAACATGTGCAGCCCAGGGCAGCGTGCTGGTCCCCAGCCTGGCCTGATTAACACCAACCCAATGCTGCAGGTGCCTCACACTGTGATCAATTAGGCATACGCCGGTTGCACTCCTGGTGCGCGCCTGAGAGGGCATTAGCTGACATCACCTGTAGTGCTCCCAGTTGGGTCCCTGTCTCCTAATAGAGCCTCTCCTGTTCCTAACAGCCCAGCTACTAGGAATCAGAAGATGTAGTAATTGTTTAGGGTCCAATCAGCAGGAAAGTGTCATTAGTTACATAGATGCAGGCAATGCTCTTTACAGAGGCCAGGAGAAAAAAAAAAAGATCCCAGGATTATTTAAGGAATATCTAAATGTTCCTCAGACACCTCTCTGAGTGGCCTTTCTGACTGAGCGGTGTGATTCACAGGCATTAATTAAGATCATTAAGCCCTTCTCAAAAAGGCTTCCCATAAACAGACAACACAGGAATTCAGTGCCATAAATTAAAGGTTTTTCCTGAGAGGCTGCAACAGGAGCCTTTGGGCACCTGATTGCTTCTGCACAGGAGTAGGGGAGAGGAAAAGAAGGCTTTTACATGGTGGGTACCTCCTTGGGGATGTGACCAGTGGGTAAAGCTGTGAGGCTGCCTGTTTGCAGGTGAGCAGAGATGCAGCCAGAGACCTCATGTCCTGTAGCACCCAGGACTTTGGGTAAGAGCATCCGATCAAGCTGCCCTATGCCTGTTTCCTTCATTTCTAAAACAAAGCTAAATATAGTTTTCTGCATTTAGAAAGTTTGCTGATACCCAGAAGAGAAGAGTTCTTAAACTTAAGGGGATATATATCTCTCCTAAAGTTTTTGTCTTCTAGTTTTTTGTAGAGTGTTTGGAGCCATTTCCTACTCTTACAAAAATTGCCTCTGTAACTGGGTAAGACAGCCTCTAACAAGCCAAGCTCTTCTGCTCTGCCACACATCTTATTTTTCTGTGCATGCAAACAATATTTTCTATGTTTCCTCTGTCTATTCCTGTGCTCTGACCACAGGGATAGGGCTTCAATAATTCTTTTGAATTTATTAATTTTATCTTACTCTTCTACTCTGCTTCCGGGCTGGTGGGGTCACTTGGAGCTTTTAACCTTTCCTCCCTTATTCCTGTCTCCCATTGATGGGCACCACTCCCAAACTTGCATTTTGTTATTCTTCCCCACTGCGTCACTCAGACTCATGCAGCAGCTCCCTGTTAACCTGCTCCTATTTCTGCCACTGATCTAAATGAAAGATCCACAGTTTTACCTAGTCTGTGCCCAGAAGCTGCAGCTGGATCCATTTCTACATGGAGATGCCTGACGTGGTACGAGTTCCGTGGTGGATGCTCCTCCTCCTTTCTCCAGCCCCTTTAAAGCTGAACTGCAAAACACTCATGGGCAGGGAGCAGCCCAAATTTGGAAGACACCTCGTTGCCCTTTACCTGACCACTTGCCACTAGTAAGTTTATTAGCAGAATTTTGCATAGCTTTTTAAAAAGACCTTAAGGCACTTTATAAGAAGACATGGCATTTTAGACTCTTAAGCTTTTTATTACCTATAAGCCACCTAAGTAATAAAGTCACACTAGTCCCTTAAAGGCGTTTAAATCATGAACATTTGAGTCTGTAACAAGAGAAGAAAGGAAGCCAATTTGAATTATCAGAGTTTCTTTTTCTTTTTGGTTCATTATTCAAAGAACAGTTGGAGGCCCCAGCATCTAAGTCCTGCACAGACTGACTTCAGGCTTGGAATTCAGCACAACTAACAAACCAGACTATCACTCAAAGACATCCAGCCCTTCGGGAAGGACTGTATTTTAAAATAAAAAACACTAAAATAATAAAAAATGAAGTACAGCAACGCAAATTCTGTGTAGAATAGCTCCTTTGACTTCAAAGTCAATTTACAGGAAACAAGAATCTGGCTTGTTGTTTTCTCCAATTCATGTTTTCATCCTTTATCATCCCCAAACTTAGACCAATTATTGTCTCCAACAGGTTGTCAAAAACCTTCCTATTTCCTCTTGCAATTACTATTGTATATTTTAATAATTATCTCTGCTAAGCAAGTTGGAGGCCCCAAGTTATTCATGCCCTGACAGCCTGAGAGTTCTGCATGGGAACAGGATGCATTTTTCTGAGAAACATAACGAAGTTCTCAGCAAGCAGCACCATGGCAATATGCTACGAGGAATGCACTCCATGGCCCCTCCAAAGCAAGCACGCAGTGCTGCACCCATCTCTAATGGCCAGCTGTGAACTTGGAGCCATTATAAGTAGAGACCATCAGTACTTTGTTAGCAGTCCAAGCAGGAAAGTCAGCAGACTAAGATGGTCATTGACTTCTAACTCAGAGTTAAGACCTAGGAGCAAAGCTTGAGATGCTAGTAGCATCGTCCCCCATTTGTGTTGCAAAGCAATCACAAATATCAGGTGGGAAATGGATTTAACTCCTCTCTGATGGGAAAGAGAAACCAAGTGGGGCAGGGGCCCTGGTCCCACCATGACTTCATGTGTGCACATGTGTCATTAACAACATCCATCAGCAACTCGGCTCCTCAAGGACAGATTAAGCCAACGGGACAAATGCCTTCCCACAATACTAATAGTCCGCTTTCAGACAAGTGTTGCCAGTCTTCAGCCATGCTGCAACCGCCGTGCCATTCCCCATGGGCTTTATTGTTCTGCATCTGGGAAGTCCTGACTAAGGAAGGGGCTGAGAAGAATTCATGTTTTCAGCAGGTTATCAAGTTACTCGGGCACAGAGGTGCCAGCATTATTGCAGCATGCTGGAATTTTTAGCTCTCCTGCTAAGCTCAACCCTGGCTGGGTTTTGTGTTACTTTTGAGTTCAAGAGCAGAGCCTTGCCCAGAGAAACGGTCTGACTTAACCAAAAACTTCCCAACTGATCGAATGCAAAGAGGAGAGTAGAGGACAGCTCCAAGTCATGACGGTGAAAGCTCTTCCAGTGCAAAGGAGAAATAGCCAATGAAACAAACACACACATCAAAAAAAAACCCTCTGGCTTTTCTTCAACTTTCCTTCATTTTTGTTTGTTAAAGAAATACTACAGCTTCAGAGTGAAATACTGTAGTAATAAAATACAAATACTGCTCTGTCATTGACCAAGGCAAATGACACCGGGTAATGAAGGTATGCCCTTACATTGTTTGAGGCAGCAGTTTACAGGTAGCACAACCCGATTGTGAGACTAACCTGAATAAGCAATTTTCCAGGTCATGCACTTGATAAGGATTGTGTTATCACCCTTTCTTCAATATTGGGGAGACAGGTTACACCAGTGCCACTCACCAGGGACCCATCTGCAGGACTGGGGATGGAGAGCTTGAGGTTGTGCCCAGGGCATGCTGTGTAAATGCAGATGATGGGGCGAAAATAACTGCCTCTGCCCCAGGAATAACTACAGGTGATTGCAGTTCCTCCAGTGGCTAAGCCAGAGGGACATAAGCAGAGAGCAACCATCCCTCGCATGCCGGGGGACAGAGCGGGAGCCCATGGAGGCGGCTGCGAGCCCAGCTGAAAGCTGCCGGTGGTGGCGGCGGGCAGGGCTGTGCCCCACCACACGCGATATTCCATTAACTGCCAGCTCCCCCGGGAGCAGGGCACAGAAACGAAGTTTCACCGACAACGGAGGATCTTTCTCAGTCAAAATGAAGAGTACTTGAGCTCTACATTAAAATTAAGATGCCTTTATCTCACAAAATATAAATCCTTTGACATGGGCACAGCAGACTACAGTAAAAACACAGGTAGATGGCAGGGGTGAGAACTACCAGCAAGCATAGATTTATTTATATTCAGTTTTTGCTGTGAAAACCCCAGACAAACATAATTTTCCCCACATTGTTTCACCTGCTTTAAAAATGAGACAAGAAAGCAGCCGATGGACCGGCCATGCCGCCTCCCTTCACCACCAGGACAGCCGTCCCCAGGCAAACTGAGGGTCGCTCTCTCCAACTGCATCATTTGTTTATTTTGGGTGCATCGCAGCCCCCATCCAGAGCGTTGTGTGTTGGTGTGAGGCTGAAGGACGTAATATTACCAGAGCCAAGGAACAAGCACAGGAGAGGCCTGTGTGTCCTATGCACCCTGCTCCCCTGCACCTCCCATAGGTTGCCCCCTCCAAAAACACCATGGCACCAAGACCTCCCAAAGGCTCTAGCGGGTTAAAAGTCACCGCAGCCTTCAGACCTGTACTGCTAAACAGGAGAGGCTCAAGGACCAAGCCCTAACTCCAAATTAGCACCTACTGCCTCAAGCCCCTGCTGCTTGGGGCTATCCCCTCCTACAGGAGATTTGTTTTGGGGAGACCCAGGTCAGGATACGTGAAACAGCACCTGGATGTGAAATAGCAACTGAGCTGTGGCCAGATGTACATGCAAAAATAAACACACTAAAGAAAGAGAGCGTGAGCGCACGTGTGACTGCTGGAGACGACTGATGCTGCGAGGGGAAAGGCACAAGCTGGGAATGCAGACTGGGAAAACAGATGTGGTTTCAGTATCTGGTGCGGCGGTGACTTCTGCTCAGGCTTTGGCTAAGTCACTTCACCACTTTGCTCCCCAAATGTAAAATGGAGAAAAAAAGCCACTGCCTTCTCACACAGGGAAGCCATCAGGAAAAAGGCAATAATTATTATGAGACTGAACACGACAGAGCTTGGAATCACGTAATTATTTTTAAAAGGTGTATTTTTTGAGGCTGAAATGGGATTTCAGAAATATGACTGTGGAAAATAAAAGAGCTCCTTTATGTCACTATTTTAGCCTGCTTCCCAGCTTGGGGCGATGCCAGCGTACCTCCTGAAAGCATCGCCCTGGCACACAGCAGTTGCCTTTGCTACAGCAGGCTCTGCAAGCCCTCCGTTTGGTCACACATCATCTGCTGGCCTTCGTAAACATGCATGCAAATGGCAATTTTTGTTTGCAAAAAGGCTTGTGAATGATGGAAATATATGCAAATATAACACATTACAACATAAACCTTCACGCTGGAAGTGTTAACCCCAAGACTTTTAGAAATAGCAGAGAAAAATCAAGAGTTTTGGTCCAAGGGAACGCCCTGTGGCTCAGGTGGTCACTTGCAGACCACAGATAATCACCAGCACAGCCCAAAGAGAGAAGTCTGCAAAAGCAGCTTCTCCACAGGTCTCTGGCAGAACTGCCGGGGAAAAGGTTGGCAGGGCAGTTCCTTGTCTTGCCAAGTCTTAGTCACTCCTGTTAGCCCCCTTCAGCCTCATGAACGTAAAGGTCACCCAAACACTATTTCATAAAGAATGAGCAAAGTGCCAAGTCCAAAGCTGTGACATATTTAATTTCATCGGGTGGAATGTATTTACCTTGGGGTTTTTGTGGATTTTGTTGTGAATCAGGACAGAATTGAACCCCAATAAAAGATAGAAGATGCATCAAGCCCTGCATTAAAGTTAACTGACTAATGTGATCACCTCAAAGTCTTATGCATCAGCCTAAAAGGGGGTCTTTCTATAGAATGAGTCATTTTAATTAAGTATAGTAATTTCAGTGTTCTCATTTAATACCTCTTCTCCCTTTTTTTTTTTTTTACCACTAAGAAAAGCACATCTATTTGGAAGTAACAGCTGAGTGACAGCCTTTATCTAACCTTTGCTATCCAGTACAGCCTTACTAACCAGCAGCAGCTCTGGAAGGCATAGGGAAATGACAGATTCAGTGTTACCCAACATAAGTCACCTTTTACAGACACCCTTCCTAGAATCAAGCATGTCTGAGTTCAGTGATTGCAGAAATGATCCCTGATTTTTGTTGTCTCAGTTTTGAGGCTGGTCCTACCCACATGCATGTCTGATGAGGGATGGAAGGTCCCATGGAAACCCTCCCTCATCCCTCCCGGGGCAGGGAGTAAAGCAGCAGAACAATAAATTGTCCCTCAGACTAGATACATTGATATCAGGACATATGGAGTATTTTGAGAAAAGAATGAGAAAAGTTAAAGATTAGTGACAGATACCCAATGGAAATGATCAACAGAATACACCTCGTCACCCTGAAGCACATTTTACAGCCTTCTTTTCAGGCTTCTCTAACACAAGAAGTATTTCACTAAAGAACCAGCAGTTTGTTTCAAAGTGCAACTAAGTCATAAACTAGTCCAACTGCCTTATGTCAGATGAATTGTGACACACTGCATTTTTGCACGTTGAAACAAGCTCTATTTAAGAAGCTCTGTGCTTTTTACCATCAGCCAAGGAACAAATTGAATGAGAAGCAAAGCAGCATGCAGGAAACCTCTCATCTTCCAGGAGCTTCCAGCCCCATGACGGCACACGGGGAAGAAGCTGGTGCTTCTGCAAGGTTAAAAATGGGAGGGCACCCGCTGTGGCCAGTCTTCCAGAAACATTCACATTATATCACTGCAGTTTGTGAGCTGAGAGTCTGAGGAAAGGCTTGAACACGCCTCACCTACCTGAGGACTCTGAGCATAAAGTCTCTCCCCAACTCATGTCCTTCTAGTAAAGTACCTGTCCAAAAGTAGACATAGCAGAGAGGATGATTCTTTTTAAAGAACTGCTACTACATTTGACAGATGTATTACACCAAAGCAACAGTGAAAGAGGTGGAAGCCTTTTAAAAAGTAAATAATGACACCATCACCACCCCCAAAGTATCAGGGGAAACACAAAGAACCAAAGAACATTTAAATCCTTGAAAGCGCTCCATCGTACAGCTGCTATAGAGCAAGTGGTTTTGCTTCAAAACAGAAGTTTCTAGGAAAGATGGACATTTAAAGATACTTTAGAATTATTTTCATAGGAAACAAGACATCCAAACATGGAAGTGATGCTGATATGGGTCAGATGTTGTAATTTTATGTCATTTACACTTACGTTTTCCAAGTAGCTGTATTTGATATCTTTTCTGAGCACAAGCAGTCAGCTTACAGGTCAGGGGACACCAGCAGCATGGTATCAATAGCTGGTGTTGACAGAGATAGAGGTACCAATCAAGGACTTTAACTGGCTATGCATAAAAACAAGCATTGACAAGAAAAATACATCACTTCTATATTTTCTTTAACATTATCTTCCTTTCCTGTCCTAACGTCCGTTCCTCTTAGTCTCCATGTGGTTCTTCCCCCAGCAGCTGTGTAGGCACACTGGTGTGATGCTAACGCTACCCCTTGCCCAGAACAGATAAGGTCTCTTCGCTGCCTATATTGACTAAAGCTGCACAAGAGACACTGGAAATAAGTGGTTCTGAATCAAGTGGGCAGGGAACTGTTGAGAGAGTGGAGCAAAAACATGCCTGAATTCCCAGAGGGCTCTGAATGGTCATAAATCAAAGCAGAGTTGAATTACATCTTCACCCACAGCCGAAAGTGACTTTGAACAAAACCAAAACAACACCAAACCAAAACAGGTCTAAAGGAAAGCCATTTGGGCAGATAAACTTTTCAGCTGCTCCTTTAGCACCTGAGAGCACTTAAGACTCTGCCCAAATGCACCAGAGAGCCCCAGAAATCACCAAAGCCGCACAGCATGGGAATGCAAACAACAGCCTCACACTCGATGCAGAAAGCTCTTCCACTGCTTGAACCAACACCCACCAGAATGAAAGTGATTTAATGCAAACGGGAGAGAATCACCACAACTTCGGGATTGCGAGGAGCTAAACCACAGCTATGGGGCTACAGAAGGAAAAAAGCAAAGGAAGGAGTTGGTTTCTGGCAAAGCACCAGCCTCTCCCTCCACACCGGCCCGCTCTGCTCTCACCGAGACGGCGAGACACAAGCAGACTGTGAAATTCCTCCTGGCTGCCCTGCTCCAGCCTAAGCTGCCCAGTTTAAGTAGATTTTAAGGCCAGAAAGGTGGTGTTTTCATGGCAACGTAACTACTAGGCAATAGCAATCTTGATGTTAAATCCTAGTGAAGTGAAGGCAGCTGGAGAGGGTTTCCTCTCCTGCTTTGTCAGTAAAACACCAGTATCTTATTTCCAATAATATAGGGGCTTTAAGAGAGATTTGCCATGATGCAGAGAAAAGACTGCATTTTTTTCCAGAGTTGAAGGCAAACCTGCAGAGCAACTGCTCTTTGAGAGGTAGCATGAAGACTTAAGAATAAGATGGTTTTCAGAAGAAGAGTTATAAGTAACACTTACTCATTTGGCAACCCCAGCAATCACATTCCTTCCTACCTGTGATAGTTTCCTTCTCCCAACCCCATGCTCATTCCTTCCAGCCACAGCCTTTCCCCTTGCCATCACTGAAGTCAATATCATTAACATGAAGGCCAATGCAGGGCACATTTTCAGCCCAAACTCCTGAAAACAGAATCCTTGTCTTCGTTCCAGTGTGGATGATGATGATGAAGGCGAGTTTACCCTGCATAGCAAATAGACCATAGTCAGTCATGGGAATTTCAAGGCTCCCAATCAACCCTGTGAATCATACATTCAGTAAGAGTATTAATTCACAAGTTTAGATATGAGGAAATTGCACTCTGCTCATATAACATGCGTGGCTATAAAGAAAAGTGGCAATACTTACAGGTAATAAAACTCACTCTCTATTTGAAAACAGCTGCACAAACCACTGTTTGAACTCTTAAAGTATTTTTCCTTCTATGGAAATAATTTTGCCTCTGATGGTGATGGCTCTCTTCTAGAATATTGCATTTCAAGGCTTCGTGAGCTGGAGGAGGCACCAGTCCTTCTCCCTCACCCATTGCACCAGCTAGAGCCCTAAACAGGCATATAACAGACCAGGGTGGAAAAACTGCTGGTTTTCACCCTGCACAACAGAGATGACTTAGTGGGCACAAGCCCCGAGGAAGAGGGCCCAGAGAGATGTCAGAAGTGCCAGCAGTTTTGGGGAAAACTCAGTGGCCTGTGACCTGGGCTGAGTGGGAGATAACCACAGGCAACATGGAGCAACCTTAGATGCCTAGATGAGAGGATACCAGAAACTCATAGTGTTAAACTCAACTCAGCCAAGGAGACTGTTCTCCCATAGAAACATGGTGGAATATTTTGCAAGTTTGTACCATGTCTAGCCTCCAGCATGCTTGCAAACACACAGCACTTTTTAGGATGACTAACCTTGACATTCAGCAAACCATTTCAGTGATCTCGATGCCCTCCCAACCTCCCCGCAAAGATTCAACCCTCCTCTTCCCCAATTAAAGATTTTTCTCATCACCCCATTTCTCTTGAGTTCACAATGACACTCAGTGGCCAGGGGGATTCCCTGCAGTCTATACTCGTGCTATGG
The DNA here is from genome assembly GCF_963921805.1 of Phalacrocorax carbo. Taxonomy (NCBI): domain Eukaryota; kingdom Metazoa; phylum Chordata; class Aves; order Suliformes; family Phalacrocoracidae; genus Phalacrocorax; species Phalacrocorax carbo. The sequence goes on from NC_087528.1 coordinate 10,088,635, forward strand.
GATCCAACATTTAATATTAATTATATATTACACACAGCAAATGTCTTCTGTGAGTTTCAGGATCCTAAGACAGGGCTCAAACTATATGGAAAGATCACGGAAGGAAAGGCTTAAGAAAAAGGTGAAAGAAAACCATAATCTTTTTTCCAATTTGTACAGTGACCTGGGAAATATTTTCCATCAGTCGACATCCAGGCTATAAAAAAAGCAGACCAGAGGAGGCAAAGGCAGGTCTAGATCAAATTATTAAACAAGCATACTCAGCGAACATGTAGTCAAAGCAAATTACACCGCTAACATACAAATCCAAACCACAAGCTGAAGAGTTAGGTACTTAAAATGTAAAACACTTGTTCTGTTATCCTCTCCCACCTCCAAGGATGGATGCAAAACAACTGCATAAAGTACAGCTTGAAAATCTGCCTCTGGAGCTTTGTCCTGTTGCTTTCTTGACACAACAGGATTTTTATCTGCGCTTCAGTTCTGATAAGTCGGAGCGTGATGGATAATCAAAAGAGGATCAAAAGAAAATGCTATTGTGTGTGGACAAATAAGTGATGAATAATTTGAGTCCATTCCCAAACAGCATTTAATCAGGAGGTTTGAAGGATTCCTATACAACTTTCCAGCAATACAAATCACTCAATACGATGCCTTTCAGTTTTGACCTAGACACAATGCTGCTCTCTCAATGAATTAAACATTTGATTTACAGTATTCCTGTGCTGAAAGAAAAACAAGTAATTAGATATCACACTTCAGCCATTGTAACATTAGGTGTTTCCTAGAACCTGTTTCTCATAGTAATTCTCCTCTTCCCTAAATCGCTTTGCTCATTATTTTTCAGGAAACAGTTTGACACTTTTTTTCCCCGCAATATATCAGTTGTGGACTGTACCTCAGGCAGATGCACAAAAAGCAGAAATTATTCTTTCAAATTATTTTACAATGTAAAGCACACACAATTTTAAGTGCACACATACGCTGGCAGAATCTTAAACCATGTATTTTACTCCTTCTAACAATAACAATTCTGCTCATTTAAGATGGCTCGCTTCTGTTTGGACTAGAATATTAATGGACCACTAAGGAACAGGCTTCCATCCTATTTATTTGCAAAACGAATTCATTTAAATGTTACACAGGATTTTGTTTTTTCTCTTATCATTGTGGCTTAACCGTGTTTTCAATCATTCCAGTGAGAGCATCAATAAGATATACCTTATTATTAAACATTATTACAGCTGCCAAGCCAAGCACTCAAAAGACAAGAAATGCAGGAATTCAAGTTTGGCTCCCAGCATGTGTACATTATGACACGATCTTTATAATAAGATCTGCCTTTGAGTGCTCTGAATTTTTTATGCTCAGAACTGCACCCACTGAGCGTAATTTAGGCACCCTGAACACACCCCTGGCGATGCCAGTGTCTCTCCCTTGCCTACAAGCTTGTGAATGTCCACCATGGACTACTGCTGAAGGAACATCAGCAAATAAGACACCAGAATATCAAACAGAGTACTTAAAATAAGGAACATATTGCTGAAAACCACTTGGGAAAGCCATTGTTTAAGCAACTTCCCCAGCATAACATCAGAAGTCAATATAATTTGGAAGGGAACTGAACCGGCACAGAGGCTCTCTGCAATGCATCCCCTGCAGGGATGGCCCATGTGCCATCTAGCCCATAAGAGCCACAAAACACTAAAATACACTTAAGGACAGAATTTTAAAGGCATTAATGGCTCAGGCTGAAGAAGACTCATCTAGGTCACACATAGAATAAACTAAGACAGTTCAGCACTGACAAGCAGACTGCATGCCCTCACAGCCATTGGGCCTTTCTTGGACCCAAAGGCCTTTTATAATTAGACTCATCTCCTTAAGATGAATAGCAGCCTAGAAAATATAATCCTTAATCCTCGCCCTTCCTCCCCATTTACCATTCTAATGATGGAAAAGTAAATGAAAATGCTCTGGTGTAAAGAAGCATGAGAGAAATAGGGGATTCTACCTCCCATAAAATATTAATCAGATTCACTGACAAAAAAACCCACCCACTTCTGATTATTAAACAGACATTTAAATTACAACTCAGAATGACTCCAGCTGCCCAAGTTCCAATACATTAACATAAATCCCTGCCAGATTAATCAACTAGCAAAGCCAGCAAAGCAACCCGAAATGTGACTTCTGCCCATAGTACTCAGCTTCCCTAGTAAGGCTCGTGCAGGATTTACACCAGTCAGGAATTAAGCTCAGGAAGGAACACAGCTTTTTACAACGATTTGCCGATGGAAATGCACTGCACGTAAGCCTGCTGCCTCAGTTACACGGGACATATTAGCTAAGCAGGTCACTTTATTTACATGGCAAGTGCTGAGCATTAAATTGCATAGCAAGACCATGCTATCCAGGAATGATAGGCTACCTGCCAACTAATTATTTCTTCTCTTTCCTTCATCCTCAAACCTGCAGCTGCTACATAACAGTGATCACACTTCAACTTTATACAAACAACCTATAATAAATACACAGTTAACCAAGAAGTCTATTTAGCAAATAATAGCTGCTATTAATATTAATAGCAACTGCATGTGCATATTGTTGGGAAAATTAGCTCGTATGGTATTTACTTACTAAGACCTGGGAGGCTGTTGGAAAGCAAATGAAGGTCAGTCAGAGGTTAAACTTGTTACTCAGGCCTTGCTTAGCTTAGATAACCCAGCAAGTGGCTGGCTCAAGCTCAGAAGGCTCTTGTGCACATATACCATACAGTTTCTTTAAAAAATAAAGTCAAATATCCACAGTAGCAAGGAGTTCCTGCAGAGCTGAAGCACTACCCACATTGCAGCCCACACCCAAAGGCTGCCAGGGCAGGTACCGCCACTGTAGCTTGCAATAATAGCGCCCAGCTGCTTGATAGACCCGTAGTGCCAGATCTTGGGGTCCTATGCCTTGGCCAGGTGATTACACCCAAAAAAGAGTTGCTTTCTAAACAAGAGAAGCAGGAATGCTCCCAGATCACCTGATCTTTTCCCCCACCAGCCCTGATGCACAGTAGAGCTTTTATCCAAGGCCCAGGCATCCCATGGAGTTGTGCAACCAGGACATGGGTGGAAATTCCCTCATTTCCCACTCCATCTTTCAGAAGCTAAACTTATTTCCTGAAAATATATTAATTTAACCCTTTCCCTTCTAAATTCTGTTTGAAAATTGCACCTTGGGATCCTGCATCGCATCCAAGTGAAAATAAAGGACAAGCAGAAAATAAAGAAATCATCAAAACAGGAACTACAGGGCCTGAAGAGGTAAGACAGGTATACTGTGTAACAGCACAACAAAAATAATTTATTCCTAGCATTTTACCTGTAGAAACCAAAACACTTCAGAACAGTGATAAACATTATAATCTGTTTACAGCAGAGAGGCTAAGGAACAGCAAAGAATTTATCCAAAATCCAGCAAACCGGTAACAGCATCAGAAATGACACCAACCTCCCTGCAGCCGCTTTAGTGCTCCAATGCCCATCATCCAAGGACGTCAAGTAACGGACAGGTGACTAGGAAAACTGAAGCACTGGGAATGAAGAGGAACACAAGAGAGATTTGTATTGTTCGGTTACCCTGCATGACATTCAATTCTGCCAGCTTTAAATAACTACAATACACACATCTTCATCAGACCTATTCAGAATGAGATGAATCAAGTCCAAGAAGTGCCTTTTTTCCTGCTCTCATTTTCAATGCAAGTTATCTGAACAGTCACACTGACGCAGAATTGACACTGCAAGCGTTTAAACTTTACTGGGTGAGAGTTTTGTGCCAGACCTCTGTGTATTTCCCTGTGCAACAACAATACCAAGACTACGAATACACCTCTCAAAGTCATCCCTATTGAGACAGAGAACTGGGCAAGTATTTACCCAAGCTCTAACTCCTAAACGTTCATAATAGATCCAACAGGTATCCTTTCTATATGAATAATTTCAACAGCAAAAAGAGGGGTTGCTATAGATGAAAAAAAAATCTTATTTCTCTGCTTCCTATCAGCCAAAGTTACTTTTGGAAATAAAACATTGAAAATAAATACTTTTGAGCCAAACCCTTCAAAAGTTCATGTTTGGCCAAGGACAGATTGCCCCCAGTTGTCTGAGAAGAAGATAGAAGGGTTTGGGGATATGGATTATTTTTCAAAATAAAAAATCCAGCACTCCATCAGAAAGTGTCAATGGCCCTAATTCAGGTAAGTGCCACATGTTGCCTCCCCACAGTGTTGTACTGGGAAGAAAAGCGGGACAAAGCTGGGCTGGAGGTGGTCCTCGCAGCAGGTCACACCACATCTAGGCAGGACATGCAGTTGTCTAATGTCCAGAGCATGTCCACAGGTACAAAGAACCTTCACCAACTTCTTCTCCATAGGCAACCATCTGTTCTTTAGTCTTTCTTTTCAGTTCAAATATGCAGCAACATGGACGTATAAAAACATAAAATATATATACACAAGACCCTCTAAGTATTAACAGCTCTTTGTTTTGCAGTGTAAGCTGTACAGAGCACTGCGAGTTTACACCAACCCAAAACACTAGTCCCCCAAAGCACCCAAAGGCACATCGGCGATGCCCTGCCAGCCGGTCTCACTGGGGAGTCAGAAACACCAAGACTCTGACAAACAAGTGACTCATCTCTTGGGCATCACTGAGCTTCAGTTGCTCCAACATCATCACCAGAGAGCATGCCAGACTATGCGAACCGGCTTGATACGAAGATTATTTCAAGACATTTCTGAACCATCCAAGACTGCTTTCACGCCTCTACTAGAAGTGCAGAGGAAGCGCCATAAAGCATCACTTTACTTTTTCTTGGGATCATGTTGATTAAACTGTTTTAAGCCCATTCAAGGCAAAAAGCTGTTCACACAAATGGTTCCAGCTGTAGCAACTGTCCGGATGATTATTTCACTCAGGCAGTGAGGCTGACCGGACGCTGAGGATGCGGTCCAGGCTGACCCAACTTCGGCAGCACTGCCAGCTGCCACAAACCTTTCCCAGCTGTGCTTCCTCCAGAGATGCTGGCACCATCCCCACGATTTTGTCAGATCCAGACCTAGGCTGATCATTCCTGGACACCCTTCTCCTATCGTACAAACTTTGTGCCAGATTTTTTATAATTTGTAGAAAAATCCTTAGTGGGATCACAGCAATTTGAAGCTACAAATACAATTTGAGTAAAGGCTTGGTAGGGAAGCAAACATCAACATAGCTTTATGGCCAACATGGTAGCAACTTTTGCTATGGAGGAACCATTAAGCCCAGAAAGAGTTAAACATGGTTAAGCTTTCTCACTGCCCCCAAACCTGTAAAGTGAATAAATAGCAGACATTTCTAGGCTGAGGCATGGTCCTGTTATCAGCCTGGAGGGGATTTATATCCATGAGTTAAGCCATAAGCAGACGTGCTTATGTAACAGAACAGTTTATACAGCACCAAAGGGCTCCAGGCGCTGCTTTAATGCCTCATAAACTTCCAGGCTATGGGGCACTTCATATTTACAGTCCCCTGCTTCGATACCTTCAAGGTTTGCTGGGATTTTAGGATAGCACTGTTGCATTTTATTTAAAAAAAATCACTGAAATGTAATTTCATGCCATCTTGGCATGTGATTTCATTGCTTTGCCAAAATTAGAGAGTCATGTTCCTGTTCACTGCCTTTGTCGTATATATGAAGTTTATTTTGTTAAATAATACTGAGTTGAAAACAACAGCAGTCCAGCACTATGTGATATCCCCTCACCGCCCTGTGATGCTTTGTCATTTCATTTATTCAGACAAGCAGAAAGCACAAGGCGTAGCAGGCGCAGCACCACGGGATGACAAAACCCGCAGCACCTCTCGGGCAAACTGCTACTGGCTGCCGGTACATCAGCGCTCGCTGCCAGAACATCTGACCTAAACACCCCGCAAAGTCTTTCTGTTGTTAATGATGGGCTGAATTTGGAAACAATGTTCTTTCAAATGGATTCACAGCTTATGAAGTGTACCCTAGTAAAACTGACTTATATGATTAGGCCAGTTGTAGCTGCGTAACTGGCCAAGAACCTCAGTTTTAACATTGATGGGGTTGACATTTAGGGTATTTGGTCTCTGTAACTGTTCAGTCTTCGACCTTTCTCTACCCAGTTTTCTCTCTACATCCCACAACTCTCATGCTATATAGAGCTAGGTTACCAAAATAATGCAGATCTTCAGCCCTTGTCTCGACCATCAGCTGGTGAGGGATGAGCAAGGCGTGCCTGCTCTGCCCCGTGCATCTCCCCTGCACTTGACTGTCCAAGGGCCAGGTTCAGCGGTGCCTGCGTGGCGCGAGCAAGCCCAGACCAGCTCTGTGTTTACAAACCTACGTCAGTCATTTGGGGAAGAATCTTCAATGGCTAAATGTCACGATGAAAAATTATTTGGTATTCATCCAAAACCAAAACAAATCAGTCTCACTCAAGCCAGGACACCTCACCCTTGAATTGCCTCCAAGCAAGATGGGCAGCAGATGACATAGTGTCATGCTTTATAAATGTCACATAACAGGGCCAAAACTGCTTCTGCCTGCACTGATTCTAAGGGATGAGGGGCTGTTGTGCTCATCTGCTTTGGCCTCCCACGTAACCTAAGCCAGGGAGCTCACCAGGAGTCACTCTAGGTTGAAAATGTCAAGAATCATCCCTTTGCTACTCTGAAAAGCACATTTTTCCAAACTGCTTTCTTTTGGAAAAGGTTGTTTTATTCATACTGATTAAGCATAGTTTTTTACACCCTCTGGAGAGTTTCGAAAAGCAGCACTTAAAACTGATTTTTCAAAAAGCTAATGGGAGAGAGGAGAAAGAGTCGGAATTTTTTTAAACATGCCCTGGATAGAGAGCCCAGAAATGAGCTACTAGAGCACCTGCAGCTTTAGGATATGCCTCCACAGGTGGGGGTTAGAGGGTTTTAACTGGAGTTGTGCATCTGCAGAAGGAAAACTGCCGTCTGTCTGGGTAAGCAGGAATGGACCAGGAACAAGCCAGGTGGACCTCCCTTAACCCATCATGTGAAGGGACACTCTGTTTTCAGCCACTGGAGAAGAACCCAGCAAAGAAACCAGGATTTCTCTTCCAGCCTCAGGGATTTATCGAACCAGCACTGCAGAAGCCATCCGATTTTTTTTTCCCCTCCCTGACATCTTTCCAATAAGATGGGTTTATAGGTGTATTTCTATTAAGGCCTTTAAATAATTTCAGGAGCTACACAGGGTTTAGCAACTAAAGCTTTATGTACAGGTGAAACCAAAAAGGTACTGTGTATGATATTGCCCTACACATGTATAAGCACAGTGACCTTGTATAGACTATTATGTTCAGCTAGATACACACACCCCCCAGTACCTCTAATATGCCAAAAGGCCCACGAAAAAAGTTAATGTAGAGTTTTATATTAAGACAAGCAACAGAGGTTCAGAGTTGCATGTGCAGAATTTTAATACCAGCGCTATTTATTTATTATATTTTAAAAGTGGTGTGTGCTTTTAAATGAAAACCACAGGGAAATTGTGAAGTGGCTTATTTTTTTAGGGTCAGAAACCAATCATAATGACATCCTTTATATTTATAAATGCACATGACTCATTCAGGCATCTTTGTTGAAGTGCTGGATTTCTTTCCAGTAATTTAATAGCTGATTGAGTTTATCATGAAAAAAAAAAACAAACCACCATCATTGATATTCACGCTGAGGAACTGGTGAGATTTTATAAAATCTACTTGCATTTGACATTTCTTGCAGCTCCAAACAGCGAGTACACATTCCACAGGACTGTTTGTTCCTGGAAAATGCAGGCCCAGCTCGACTTCATATATCAGTTTGCCTAGAACAAACATTTTGTACTTACAAACAATGTCTTAATTGATTAAATGAAAAAAGCAGAACATTTGCTCCACATAACAAATAAGTATGTATTTTCTATGTCTGCTGCCACATTTCGAAGCATACGCATTAGGATAAGAATAAATACCTGAACACATCAACAAATCCTTTTTGCCAAAATTCTGCAAAGTAGTTAGTTTTTATGCCTGGATCTCTAACCAGGTACCAATGAAACCTGGCATTTTTTTCTGGCATGAAGAAAAGAGGGCATGTCTAGACAGACACATGCTGTGAATCAGACCACTGTCACTTGACTCGTGGGACTTGCCGATCTGAGTTATAATCTATTGCATATCTTTGACTTCTTGCATACTCCTTAACCCTTTAATATCTCTGTCATGCAAACCACAGCATGAAGCATATTACTGTATTAATACTCCCAATATCTTTAACACTGTAGGCAAGTCTCCTAAAATTTTCTTCAATATTTTCAGAGTCTATGAATAAGTTTCTAATGATGAGGGCAAGATGATTGCTTCTCTCACCTTACTCAGAAATTGTAAGTAGCTCTTATTTACTCACATCTCCCAGCAGAAGTCACGGATGTTTAAACTAATTTTTGTTGGGGATTAACAGAAGATACAAATCATTGTTATTAAGCAGTAAAACTAATTAAATTTCAACAGCCTGGAAAATAATTTCAGATTTCCAGTAGAAAAAATGTTAATTCCCAAAGAGGTCATTCTCAGTCCTGAGCTGGGTCCTTTACACTGAAACAACAGAGGGTGGGAACATTTACATTATGCACTTTCACAGTGTAAATTAGTGCTGAAGAGAAGCAGTCAGGCACATGGCCTGAACACCCCCCAGCCAAAACAGGGTACAACAGCAGGGACCTCATTCTGCAGGGTATCACATATTAGAGTCCCAAAGTTAGTAAAGATCCATGTAACTCAGAGCCTCAATTAAACCTCAATTTCAGTTTAAAACTATTCAAGGCAAAAAGGAGTCTTTCCACAGTCTGAGTCACAGAACTGATTTGTTTTCAAGTAACAACTCCACTGAAACTGGACTTCCTCACACATATGTGTTTTCTGACCCTTGCCTGGCATTTTCAGCAGGCCCTGTGATGTTCAGTTGGACTCGGACTGGTCAAGAAGAGCTCTCCAGCAAAGCCATGCAAGCTTTCTCCATCACCACCTGCCATTTGCCTCGCCTTGATCTACGCAGGGCACCAGCCAAGACACAGAAAGTTATTCCCAGAGCTCCCAGGCCAACACTGCCAAGAGGAGGCAAACTAGCACCACCAATGGAAGCGTCCTTGTGGCCGTCTCTGCCGTCTTAACAGAGCAACTGGAGATGGCTTAACAGAACCAGACCAGGCACAGGGTCTCGTATGGAGCCGCCTTGCTTCCTTCCCAAAAACTGCACCTTGTTTTTCTCTTTGCAACACCCCGCAATGTCAGGATTAATTATTCAAGACTGACACAGAACCTTCTCTTTCCTGACACTCTCAACTCACTTTTTTTATACATATTCATGCATACAATGCACACACCAACCCCTTTTCCACCCTATCTGATATGTCAAACTTTCATATAATTTATTGATCGGCTCAGAGTACAGCCTCCAAGAGCCTATTCTTGTGTTTATGTTGAAGCACCAAAGCTGCCAAATCCACAGGGGACTGCAGTGTCCAAACTAGCAGTTATTTTGGCAGTGTAAAGGACTACATGTGATGTATCCAGCAAAATAGCTAAAGCTCTACCAGCTTTTTCTGATCTTTTTGGAATGGAACAGGAGGTATTTTTCTTAAGTGCAAAGTATTTAATATTGCAACAGCTGCTAAACTCATTTAGCCAGCCCAGACAATTATCACATCATTATCATAATTCCATTTAGAACACTTGCCTCTTTTAAGAGGACCAACACGATACAATCATTAGAACATTTTTCTGGCAGTTAGCATCCTTATTTGTTGTGAGGGTGAGCAGTGAATTGAAGCTTCCTCATTTTTCTTTGGTTAAGGTCTCAATTAGAAAATCAATGACTTATTGAGGTTGCCACAACATTTCAGCATCCCAATTCTTCCACTGAAGACCACAGAAAATTCACTGGATTTCAAAAGCTGGCCAAATTGAGCTCCTTGAGAACCAGCACCAGTATGAACTTTATGAATCACCTCTGTCCTATTTAGAGTAAAATTCATGTGTCTTGTGTTTTGCAAATGTGGTAATAGAAAGTAGCACGGTTTCTATGGAATGCAAACACAGCATCTGAGAAGAGATAATCCCTCACCACATCGCACAAACCTGTATGATAGCAGAATATTCCCTAAAGAGCAGCATGCAAAGGAAATGGATTGCGAAAATCCCATTATACAGCGCTGAGTAGAAGTGCCAGGAAGCCACCCCTGCTGCTGCTGCCCCTCCATCCCACCCAGCACCTGGAGGGAAGAAGGTGCCTTGTAGGTGATAAGAGAGACAAATCTTTTCTGACAGCCTGACAGCAGCCTAAAGCCACCCAAACCTGAAAATGACTGTCAGAGAACAGGCTGGTGGTCGGATATCCAGTATCAGCTGAACCTTGCATTCATTTCTGAGCTAAAAAAAGGTGCTAAGTAGCACTTCTTCCATTGACTGTGTGCTCTCACATTTTAAAGCTGACAGGTGAAGGATATAGATAGGATAACTTCACGTCAACGGGATAAGTGGTTTTCCACAAACCACTACCTTGCCTAACTATTCACCATTTCCTGCAATTCATGAACTAAAGAACATCAAATGAAACTACAAGGCAGCAGGTTTTAAACAAAGGCATGGAAATACTTTCTACCCACAATTGTGTAATTAAACTGGGGAAGAGTCTGCTCTGGTACGATGTGCCCAAAAGCCAGTTAGGAGCCAACACTGCCTGGGTCCACATCTCCCCCTTTCTGATGATCACTGTACGCAGTGAATTTTTTCTCTCTTACTCTTGAAGATGCATACAAGGAGATCATTTTCAGCTTGATGTGATTTCCTCAAGATTCTACAGCTGAAAGTCCAGGAACAGCATGAACTTTATTAATATGATAACTCCCAATTTTCGTTCTTCATGATTTGTTTCATGCTAGTGATTTCTCTTTCCTCTCACACAACAGTCAGGGCAAGAATTAAAGACTACAGCTAGGGATAACATGGCTCAAATCAGCTCCCATAATCACAGGCAGAGAAAAAGCTGTCAAGCTGCCCTGCACATAGCTATAACACACATCCTATAAGCAGTAGGAATGCATGTGGGCAAACCTGTTCAAATATCATCGGGAGATAGAGCATGTCTTTAATCACATGTACATGTTCTCTGACTTCAGAGTACTGGAGCTTGGATTCAGGCCGGCACAGAAGATTCAAGCAATAGCACAGGAAGAAATGCAGTTACTGAGCTGGACAGGCACTGGGAGCAGCATAAGTGAAGGGCTAAGGAAGCAATGCAGCTCTAAAATCAGGAGAAAAGACTAAGAAAAAAAAAGTACTGTTTGGAGAATAATTTATCTATACTGTTAGAGTAAATAAGTGTTTCCCATATTGCCAAGAGTTATAAATCCTCATCTGCAATGAATCTGAGTCATGCCTGAGAGCATTTATACAGAATTACGCTGCCGCTGCTGTGTCAGCATCCTCCTTACTAGACACCAGAGAATCCAAAGAGGAGCAAGTCCCTGCATTGTGCCAGATAGTGTTTTGTGCCTTCTGCTGCAACAAACTCCCATTAAAGTTTTCCTGCAGCTGGGGGATTCATAACAGCTCCTTCCTTTGTAGATTCCTGCAAGCCTAGTAAAACCCTGGGCTCACACCTTCTTCCCCTCCATCGGTCCTCTGATTGGGTTTTCTTCAACTGCTGTCTATTTTTACAAACCTTCCATTTCTGAAATCTTTGTTCATTTTACCTGAAATTGGCCAAGGCACTCAAAATTTACAGAGGGGATTGTCAGAAAAGTTGATGTGCACAGAGTATATGAATATAGAAGGTTCATTTTCTTATGAAAAAAAAAGGCTAAAATGTGTCATTTCTCTGGCCCTTGTGAGGATGTCTTATTTCAAGGAGGAGATTCACAATTAATAATCAGAACACCTCGATATTCTACATTCTACTTCTCTTCCTTCTGGGCTGCAAGTCTGGATATCATCAGACAGACAAAGTGAAAATGAATAATCTGTCCTGGGTATGCTGCCTCCTGCCCGTGCCGGCAGCATGGGAACATCTGCTGTCAGAGGAATTTTTTTATTAATTTTTTTCTTTTTATTTTTTTATTAAGGAATCAGAATCCCTAAACTTCTTCCAGAACACACAAATCTCTATTTTGCACCACTTGTCCCTGAGAAGTCTCTCCTCCCATCCCTCCATTCCAGCTGTTAATTTAAGGTTGCAGTTAGGGTGGGGCTGTCAGCAACAGTGAAACACAGGCTGTGTTGAACCATCCTCAAACTTAAAAGAACCCTAAAAAATGGCTGATACGTCTCCATACCCTCTGGTAAGACATTCTGGTACTAAAACATCATAAGAACAAAAATTATACTAAAAGCAACTCAGGCGCCAAGGAAATGTGGGAGTTTGTTGCCTCATTTATTATGAATAGCTGAACACTTATATAGCATCCATGACATGCATCTGTGTCAGGAGCAACAGGGGGAGTTAAGGGCAATCAGCAATTTCTGCAAAAACTGATGTCTTATTAGATGAGGAATATGCAAAGGGATTCCAGGGCACATCATATGCTTCAGCAGGTGTTATTCCCCCACCCCAGTGCTCCTGCTTGGTTTTGTCCTACCCTAAACCAGGCTGAGTGAGTTTTTACCCAGAGACTGTACTGAAGCTTCCCAGGGCAAAAGCACTGACACCACAATGGCATGCTCTGATTCTGGGCTTTCTGCACAGAAAAAGGGATGGAGTACCTTTCCTTAAGTTCCAGAATGCATTTTAATGCAGGAGTGAAGCACTGAGCTGGGTAACTCTTGCTGGTTTCCCTGCAAGATCCCTCCAGAATGCAGCAATTCTTAAAAGATGTTTTGTTCCCCAAACAGAAGTTTAAAACTAGTGGAAGAGAGAAATTAATTTAAAATAAAAGCAATTAGAAAGAACCTAAGGCACAGATCGTGCTCTCCACAGAAACAAAGGGATGAGGGAATGGACAGCTCTGCACGCTGCAGTAGATGAAGGCAATCACAGTGTCTTCAGGTATGAAAAGCAAAGCTGACCCAGTGCAAATTCCACAGATGTTGCAGTATAATTTCTGCCTTCATTCACCCTTTTTATCTGATCAGTAAAGAGACAATTTAACATATTTCCCAGGAATCTCACTGCCTGGAATGGGAATACAAGAAGTCATTTTGATTCTTTCAGCTACTAAAAAAGAACACATCCACCAAAACCAGTTTGTTAAGTCAGAGGGCAATTGGATTTAAAAGATTATCACAGAATGGCAGGGGTTGGAAGGGCCCTCTGGAGCTCACCCCATCCCACCCCCTGCGTGAGCAGGCACCCCCAGAGCAGGGGCACAGGGCCGCGTCCAGGCGGGGGGTGAATGTCCCCAGGGAAGGGACCCCACAGCCTCTCTGGGCAGCCTGTGCCCCTGCTCTGGCACCCGCACAGGGAAGGGGTTTGTCCTCATGTTCAGGGGGAACTTCCCGTGTTCCAGCTTGTGCCCGTGGCCCCTTGGCCTGGCGTTGGGCACCGCTGGAAAGAGCCCGGCCCCATCCCCCTGACACCGCCCTTCAGATATTTATAAGCACTGATGAGATCCCCCCTCAGCCTTCTCTTCTCCAGGCTGAACAAGCCCAGGTCTCTCAGCCTTTCCTCACAAGGGAGATGCTCCAGCCCCTGATCACCTTCGTAGCTCTCTGCTGACTCTCTCCAGCAGTTCCCTCTCCTTCTTAAACTGGGGGGCCCAGACCTGGACGCAGCCCCCCAGATGTGGCCTCACTGGGGCAGAGCAGAGGGGGAGGAGAACCTCCCTCGCCCTGCTGCCCACACTCCTTTCCATGCCCCCCAGGACACCGCTGGCCCCCTTGGCCCCAAGGGCCCGGTGCTGGCTCAGGGTCACCTCGCTGCCCCCCAGCACCCCCAGGGCCTCTCAGCAGAGCCGCTCTCCAGCAGGTCCCCCCCAGCCTGTGCTGGTGCGGGGGGTTGGTTGTTCCTCCCCAGGGGCAGGGCCTGGCACTGGCTCCTGCTGAATTCCCCGAGGCTCCCCCGGGCCCAGCTCTCCAGCCTGCCCAGCCCTCGCTGGGTGCCAGCACAGCCCCTGCTGTGTCAGCCACCCCTCCCAGCTTGGTGCCGTCAGCGAACTCGCTGAGGGGACGCTCTGTCCCTTCGCCCAGGCTGCTGATGGATGCGTTGAGCAGGACTGGCCCCAGCACAGCCCCCTGGGGAGCACCGCTAGGCACAGGCCTCCAGCCGGACTCTGCCCCGTTGATCCGTGACCCTCTGAGCTCTGCCGTTCAGCCAGTTCTCAGTCCACCTCACTGTCCCCTCGTCTGACCTCCTGAGCTCACCTGTGAGGATGTTATGGGAGACAGCGTTGAAAGTCTTGCTGAAGTCGAGGTAAACAACATCCACTGCTCTCCCTTCACCCACCCAGCAGCCATGCCACCATAGAAGGCTATCAGGTTGGTCAAGCATGATCCCCCCTTGGTGAATCCACGTTGACTACTTCTGATAACCTTCTTTTCCTCTACATGCCTGGAGATGACCTCCAGAATTAACTGTTCCATCACCTTTCCCGGGATGGAGGTGAGGCTGACAGGCCGATAGCTTCCCAAGTCCTCCTTGCCCTTTTTGAAGACTGGAGTGACCTTGCCTATCCTCCAGCCCTCGGGCACCTCTCCTGTCCTCCATGACCTTTCAAAGATGATGGAGAGTGGCTTAGCAACAGCATCTGCCAGCTCCCTCAACATATTGGCATATTATGCTTCTAGTATTCACACTACAACAAGCAGTACTTTAAATAAATTAATAGTGAGAATTACACGTATAATTTCAATTAGTCCTGCAGTGAATTTCAGGCTGAGGAAAGTTGCTTTATAGCACATCCTAGTGAAGGACTAGTGAGCATAACCAACCACAGTGTCCAAAGCGGTGCCACCTTGCCCCAAGCCCTTATGTCCTTAGGAGCCCCAAGGACCCAGCAAAATCCAGCCCAAAGCCTGAAATTTAGTTCTTGGCCTCATCTGCATTAGAAAAGCTTTCCTACTGCTGCTTTAAATATACAGCAATCTCTCGTCCTGCAGAGACAGCATATGGCAGTAAGTGATGACTTATACCAGGGTGCCAAATAAAACATCAGGCTCACAAAATTATTTTTGCTACTGTGGCCATGGGCACAGGGAGAGTTTGCTAACCTTCAGCTGGTACTGAGATCCTCTGCTCTTCCACCTCCTCACTCCTTACTTTCACCAACAAACTTTACTCCAAAGTTAGCATGCTCCTGGCATGACTTTTTTTTCCTCCTTTCAAGGTTTCCTACCAGAGCAACCCTACCATCAGCAGATCCATCTTGAATGCTTCTTGCCCTCAATAAAGCCAGAGAGATTCCTGTCTTTCCAAGTTGCTATAGGTGCACTGCTGACAGTGACCTTTCTCAGGCAGCTTCTCTCATTACTCCACAATGATAAAAAGAGGAGAAGGAACAATGACAAATTAAGCAATTCTTTGTTGTTTTTTTCCCCAATTATTGTGATAACTGCTAGAGGGGAAAGATTAAAAACAAGTATTCCTGTTCCATCACAATACATCCTCCTACCCCAAAAAATCCCTCTTCAATGATCATGTAACATTTCTTGACACTGATGTCTAGAAACAAAACACCCAATATCCACTTCCAAAATACATTTAAACTCCAAGCACAGCACACACACAGTTGCACACAGGTGTCAAGTACAGAGAATTACCAAAAAAAATTCTAAGCAAAGTAAAGATCATGACACTTTCAAATGCATCAGCGGTGGTGACCACGTAGGGTACTTGTTCATCTGTCTACATGCACCACTGTGCAACAGCGCAGAGCTTTCTGCAGCCCTTCAAAATAATTAACATGGGCTCTTATCCATGAAAATGTGCATCATATTTCTTTAAAAAGTTGCCAAGGAGCTATAACCTAAAATGGATCGCATTTCTCAGCAACTGGCATCCTCTTTTGCTGACAGGGAAAAACATAATCAGTGCTAACATTTTGTTTCTGAAATTTCTTTTGTCATCACATGTTGACTCACCAGCGCATAGTGTCGGCCTGCAGTTGGCAGCTTTAATTTCCTGCTAGTGCAAACACATGGCCCAGTGCCAAGCCCACAACTTGTCTACCAATGTAATACGTGACGTGTCATAAGCTTACATTTCAATTAAATAAATAGTTCAGATTCTCTGGTTTCAATAGCCACAAACAAAGCAATATCCCTGAGCTAAGTTCTTAGTTTTATCACGCTGAAAAGTAAGGTAAAATCTAAAATGGTAATTTTACAAATCTCATTTTATAGCTCTCTTTTTAAGATATATGACAGGCAGAAGAAACGTTCAGGATGCTTGCAAAACTGCTGCACCAATACGTTTATTTACGTGCCGCTGCCACTGGTGCAACAATATTGCAGGTCCCGCATTTTAATTGCGACAGAAAAAAATGCCCCCAGTTCATCAGCCTGGTAGAACTAACTTGCAGCGACAGCTGCCAGCAGCTTTTCACTGCGTGAATCAGGAATCAACACCATTTCTCCGTAAGAGGAGCTCACAGTGCTAAAGGTTAATTTTTAAAACAATTGGCTAAATTGCTAGAAATTATATGTTAACATCAGCAGCATGAAGGCCTGATCCCTCAAAGCCTGGTCTAATTAGCACAGACAGAGCAGGGAGAAAGTCAGGGCGGACAAGATCACTTTCTGCTGCAAAGAAAGAAGCGACCAGGTTTCTGCATCGGTGAGATGCTGAAGTTGCTTTTATACTTCCAGATATTATCTGCTGCTTTTCCCATAACACTCAGGTGTCCCCTGCAAGGAGGGGGGATCAGGAGCAGCTTTCTCTCACCAGCGGCTGCTGCTTGGTGGGCTGCATCAGCCGGGAAGCTGTCCTTCCTCCGCTGTCCTTTCTCCAGCATCGCCAGCACACTGCCAGCCAGCGGGACAGCATCTGGCTTGAGATCTGCCTTGGGTTTTGGGAGACTCCTCCCGGGCTGCAATTAAAAATGGGCTGGCATGAAGCTTTTTGCACCACCTAGGAGTTTGAAGTTTGTATCCAGTCCCCCAGGAAAGCTTTCTGCTGTGCTAAGGCAGGTATTTCCCTCTTAGGGCTGCTAGGAGGCTTCTCTTGCTTTTAAATTGCTAGGCATGGGTTGCAGGAGGGAGTGCAAGATCTGTGCAAAAGAGGCTCTTTGGTTCTAGCTTTGTACATCACACAACACTTTTCAGTCCCTGTTTTTGACAACGTCTTCAAATTGTATGGTGAGGCAGGGATACCAGGTTAAAGACAGGCTGATAAGTTTGTAACCATTCTTCAAGCTCTATTCCAGCCTTTGGCATCACAGCCCTGGGAGAAAAACCTCCTATTTTCTCTCTTTCAGTATTGTTTCCTGCAAAACAAATAATGTCACAGCAGAAAAGGAGATATTCATGCTCACATATTAAAAGGCACTGCATCGAGATGAATGACTTTTCACACTGCCTTGCAACCCACAACCCCTCTGTGCCTACAGCTGCTGGGAAACATCACTCCAGCAACCCAGAAATCATTAAAAAAAGCATCAGTTTATGTTATTCCTAATGTTCTATACGAATCTGGAAAGATTTGGAAGGTTGAGCTTTTCAATCAGGATATACACTGAAGAGCCAAGAGATAAGATTACCCCTTCAAATGCCAAGAAAATTAAGATTTTCTTCACCCTTTTTTCCTTCCTCCAGAAGTCTCTAAGAGTTCAAGCAGTTAAAGAGGTAACCATTTTGTCCTCAATGAAGGACAAATTATATTTGATCAGTAAAAGGCTTTATCTTTACTGTAGATTGATTCTACCTATTGATTTTCAAAAATTAAAATCTATTCCACTGGAGATCTGCATGCAGTCTAATTAAAGGCACTTTCTCCCTCAGGTGCTTAACACAATGCACAGAATAACACCACTCAGAAAGTTCTGCAAGCTGTGATATTGTACTTGGTTTCACCCGGATTGCAAAGGTGCCAGCGACCAGCAGTCTCAGGAGCAACAGGATGAGGCTTGTTCACATATATCAAATAATTCAGTTATCTGGGAATCAGCTACAGTATGTTGGCTTATTCCCTTGTTCTGTTGTTTAAAAATGCAAAGGACACAGCACTTAAGTATCATTTTATGTGCTGCCACCAGCCTAGCTCCAGAATCATTTCCCATCTTCTGAAAGATCCCGCCACCTCTCTGCCGTCACAGTCACGCTCGGGTTTGGCGCAGAAACGGAGCAGATGCCTGCTGGTCACTGAGCATTGCACCACGTAAACACCTTCTTTTGTTTGGCAGTGCCTGCAAGGGAAAAAACTAGGTGCAAAATAAGAGGTGGGTACCCCTTTGTATTCACAATAATGTTGTAAGGAGACAGGCATGTGAGAGACCAAGACTCCTGCAATCTGAGAAAGGATTTTGTGCCCCAGAAGGGGTGACAGTCATTCCAGGGAAGAAGAGGAAGACACGGAGAGTGCTGGAGGAGGCCACCAAGAGAGAAGAGGTGTTTCCTTAAGACATACGGTTAACATTTCTTTTACTTTCTAATCCTTCTCTCCCAATAATATTTTGGCTTTTAAAGGGTTGTCAGGTTCTTGCCAATAGATGCCTGAAACAAGGAGCCTTTTGGAGAGAACTATAGGATTTAATAGCCTAATTTAACATGTGAGGGGCAATTTTCAAATGCTTTTCCAGGACAGGGAGGTTAAAACCCTGCTAGCCCTGTAATAAAAACAACCTGCTACCAGCTCAGCCTGGATTTGGTCTTCAGGGTGGACTCCAAAAGAAGTGAGACTTTGTACCCCCTTAACAACACATCTCCCTCTCGTCTTCAACACAAAACAACAAAAAGTAATTTCAAAATAATCTTTTCTTTCCTTCCAGAATAAGTTTATTTCTCAGAGCATTTTTGACTGTCAAAGGCCATGGCAACCCAACAGGCTGGTTTCAGGGCTTTTACTACAGGCTTTTTATGCCCATTTGCAGCCTTTGCTCTGGAAACCTGCAGTGACTGAGAGATTGGCTCCCAAGACCTGAGGTCTAAAATTCTCCAATTCAGACCAGCTGCATTATCTAATAACAAGCAACTACAAACTACAGCTTAGCTCTCCAGGGAAAGTTTGCCACAAAACCTTTAGCTAGCTTTTATCTATCTTCCACTTCTCCTTTACTGCATCAGTAAAAACACCCCATGTTTTACACTTTAAACATCAGCATTTCTAGGGTTCAGAAGGTCACAGTAAGGCTCTAGTCAAAATGAACTTAACCGGTCATCTCTAATATTTTACTCCATAAAATCATACTTGTACCATAGAAACATTTATATACTGAAGCTACTAGACAGTGGCTGACTTTTTTAATGCCCAGACATTTTTCCATCAGAAAGATGTGGTTTTAGTAAAATAAATATTTTTATATGGAAAATACCATTTGAAGGGATATTAAAACTATATTTTTAATAAATTAACCTTCATGGAAGACTGAACAAACTTCTGGTTTTAATCTGCGAACATATGCACTCCCTTGGGGAAAGGGGAAGAAACTTAAAAGGTGAAAGAAAATAAAGTCCAGAGAAGGAAAATGGAAAACTCAATACTTGCATTGCCAAAGTGGCACTGGGAATTTACAGCAAGCGTGCTTTTGTTTAGGAACTGCTCTGGGAAGTGCAGAAGGTGGAAGCGTTGGTCCAAGTTTACACAGTAAGTCAGAGGACAAAACTCGGGAAGGCTCAGCTCTGACCATTTATAGCTCCCCTTCTCTGGCAACAGCCACCAGGAGGAACCGGCCTCAGAACAGCAAAGGTTTGGAGCCAAAAGTGGTTTCTCTTACTCTGTGCAGGACTGTTTCACATAAAAACTTGTAGTCACAGACTCTGTCATAGTAGTGGTATCACAGATGTTGCCCCAGCTGTGAACACTCATTCACTTGTGCAAGCTGGGAGAAAAATTTCAAGATGGTTTTAAACCCCAAAATGAAAGGTGAGGAGGCAAAAGTGCACCAATGCCAGCCTTTAGTCCACACCGACTCCTTAATGCTCAGAGGGAACAATACAGAAAATATTCAGACCTGGGCTGCAGTTCCTTCTTATTCATTTCTTTGAGGGTTCATTTATGCTGGATATCATTATTGATCTTGGTTAATGAAGGGTCAAGCCTTTGGCCCCATACTAGACTGCATTTCTAAGGCTGTTAGTGGGAACAGTCTGCTTCAAAGTAGGGATGTACTTTGAAAAGCACCAGAATGCAAAACGTCTTCATGAACTGCCTTTGTTTATCACCCCTCACGGGCTCCAGAACATACTGGCTAAGTCAACAAGAGAGAGCGTTACAAGCAACAACCTTTTTCTTTCAGCTCTGACATCTTTGTGGCATCTGTAAGCCAAGCTCAGTCCTCCCTTGTTCCTAGAATAAGACTGCAAGAGGGACAAGACAGGCGTATTGTTAAATACACCATAACTGATAATAGAATTCAACTTTGTAAGGTCAAAGTTATCCCCAGTGAGAATAAATCAGCCAGATTTCCTTAATTTGCAAGCCAGGAAATTAGAAAACGATTCTTGTTTGTACACAGTGAAATAGTAGAAGCAGTTGAGCACAACTGTTGAACTATGATCACTCTTTCCAAGGCAAAACCACACCGATTTCTACATGATGATGATTCTTCCATTCATGGGAGCTCATTCATCCCACATGGCAGTGTTGAGAAGAGCTGTAAATCTTGATACTTCTCCCAGAAACGACTACAGTTACAAAAGAGCACACTGAAGTGAAAGGATATCGTATTTTTCCTCTTTTTCTTAGGATTCATTTCTGGCTCATCCCTTCCAGGACCAAGTTTTGACAAATCCAAGAATTTCTGACATTGCAATAGCTCATTTTCTAGCCCTGCCCTCAGGTTCCTGATGAGGGTTTCATTACAAGCTCTGTCCTCCTGGTCTTACTTCTCAAGTTTCAAGAATTTGAATGGAGGTGTTTAAATGTACAACTTTTGGAAGGGGGTGAAGGGGAAGAAAACAAAATAAAAAGAATTATCTGCTCTACCATTCCACTTCATCCAGAGACATTTTGCAAGACTGCATAATCCAGCCACCCACTATCAGGCTGCTTAGCACAAATTTGGCTATATTTTTTTCCCTTGCCAAACTGTTCCTGCAGCAGGCCCCTTACTTGGCAGAAACGCTGCTGCTATTCTGGCTGTAGAACACATTTAAGGAGAACACTTTGTTCCACTGCATTGAATTTATTCTCGGCAAACTCTTCCTTCCTGCTCACAGCACTCCCTACTCCGGAAAAACCCACCGACACCAGAGCAGCCCCAGCCTCGGTCCTGGCTCGTCCATCGTCCAACTCCACAGCTCCACCACACCATCTTTTGTTGGGAGTCTTGAACAAGCCCTGTTGATGGAACCACCTAGCCTGAAATAACTCATCTCAATGGGCAGCACGGAAAATGCTCAGCGCAGGACTCATTTCATACGGAGTGACAGGGGCTGCATTTAGAGGCTGATCTCAAGCCCAAACTTGGGTCTCTTTACAGCTATGACAAAGTCATGTGTCTTTCTTCTGCCTCAATTCCCTCAATACAAACCGCACATTATAAAAAATCCTATGAAAGAGATTGCTGGACAGAATCAACGCAGCATTTCTTCTCTTTTTTTTTTCCTCATCAGCTCATCAGGCCTGGAGACTGCTCTAACAGCCTACTCTTCTCCTTGTCCGAGTTATCATCATTCCCATTGAGACATCATGACTAAAAAAGCAGTGGGAAGTGTTTTGAACACAGACCTCTGAAAAGGACAGAATCAGGATTTAGTTTTTGTTTGGGTTTGTTTTTTTTTTAATCTGCAAGAATTACCTGTTGATTCCACCTAGGAATCAGTGAAGTTGCTCATTATTCCTAAAACAAAACTAGAAGGCAAAGGCTTAAATACTTAAATGCCAGTACCAGGTTGTTGGCTTTTAAAATGTCCAGAAGAAAAGTACAGTCAAGTACTCTGCTCCCAAACTCAGTGCTCTTTTATGAGACAAAACCTTGCATTGAAATGAAAGAAACAGATGTGCGTTGCCACAGAAAATGGAATAACACAACTTGTAACATTATCGGTGCTTATATCTAACTTTGCCTTAAAATCATTAACCTTTTTGCAGCTTGCTTTGTGGCGGAGCACTTTCTATTCCACACAATGTTCTTTTGAATAGAAAAGCACTCCCAAGTGAATTTAGCCTAATGAGAGAAATCCTTGAGGACACTTAAAATCATCCATTTATCTTCTGAAAAGAAACAGCATAAGTACATTCCCCCTACTCATTTATAAATTTGCTTCAAGTTTGGTCTCCATGATGAATTTAGACCCAGGCCAGCTCCATTAGCCTTGACTTTGGTGGGTTTTGGTGGCTTGCTTGTTCTCTGGGAATCGGCCTGAGATCCCCCAACAGCTTGCACCCAAAAGCCATGGCACAGCCATTAACTCAGGGTTAACATCAGCTGCTTCACAAATGAACAAGTGATTCAAAGGTTAAAGGCTCTGCATCAATTCTCCTGATAGATCCACACAGAGACTGCCTTAAAGTAATTTGCAGTGATTAATACATGTTACGAGCTGGCAGAACCTGATACGGGCACACGCCGGAATTATGCTTCGATGGGAGAGAGAAGGACCCTGCTGTCAGGGGCAGGCCTGCCTGCTTGATGCATGTGAAAATGTAACTCTTTTACTGCATCATCACTGCATTTCCTGAGCCTGGTAGAATGCAAATAGCCAGCCGAACGTCTCTAAGCCAAGAACCTACTGAGGATGCAGAATAATGTTTGCCTTCTACAGCAGTCAACTATTTTAACACTCCCATCATTTTTATATTTGTATTACTTAGGTGAATGTTACATTTATTGCTGCTCCTGAATCTACCATCCAGACTGGGTTTTGTTCGGGACTATCTAAATTGAACTTCTAGTAAAAAGGCATTTTTTTCATGTTAACATAAATCTTGCTGTTAGGAATAGCAAATTTGTATTCTTCTGTTGAGAAATAACACGATCAGGAGAGCAAATAATGCCAAACTGAATAGCTAGGCTTCATATTCCCAGTTATTAGAAAAGAGAGAGATGCAGTAACTTCAAAGGAAGCACAGAGCCATTCTGCCAAACAAACGTCTTGACTTGAAAAACCAGAATAATTACTAGCACTCCCTTACCTTGTTGACGAAGTCTCAAGTGAGGTTCAGACCCAAATTGCCCTATAAATGCAGCACAGCTTGAGCTCAGACAAGCACCTTAGGAAAACTCTTTGAGAAGTGCTTGAACTTAGTTTCATTACTTATGACTGAAGGTGATGTGGGTTGATTGGTTTCTGAATGAAACCAAATGAGCTGAAATCACCCATTTAAGGCATCACCAGCTCCAGCTAGGTAAAGACCCTGAAAATCAGTGAACCTGATTCCTAAAAGTCAGGATGAACAAAGTAAAGAGAAGATTGGGATGTAAAATTCTACCTATCCTGATGCTGGAACCCTTACACAGTGAACAAATAACTAGAGAAGTTACAGCACTTTAAAAAGGTGATAGTTTAGCAAACAACAAATGTACATATTCCTATTAAGTTTCATACAGTTCTGGGTTGTATGGAGTTTGGGGACATTTCTAGTGAGAACAAATGCATCGGGGATTAGTAAATACTGAAACTACATGAAAGAAACATTAAAGAAATGTCTGTATACACAACAGAGGCTGCAGGAAAACCCTTAATTCTGTCACTACCTAACTTTGACTTGGGAACTCACAGAATCAGTGTAAATCAGATTTTTGCTACATTATTTCTTAACTTTAAAAAAAAGAAAAAGAAAAAAAGGAAAAATAGAGGGGAGAATAATTAGGCAATCCACCACAGGGACCCCCTACCAGCTCTCTGCAGGGCCCTGCCCCTCCCATCCCAAGCCAGGGAAGCTCTGCTGAAGCGCAGCGATCTCGGGGTTAACCACATCTCTGAAGGCTGTCATCAGCTGTCATCCTCGCATGCATCAGCCAGCCAAGGGGACCAGGGGAGGCTCCTCTCCAGAGGGTTTTGCAGCTGTTTATGGACAAGTGCTGAAGGCAGGGATTCTGAAGCCCTGGCTTAGGAGCCAGAATGTGCCTCAGGAGCCACAGACCCTTTTTGGGAGTTGTTGGGGTAGCCACTAATGCTACCCCACACCTCGTTACCCCGTTCCTAACTGCACAGCGTGTGGTAGTTCCACATGCTCCGCAAAGCCTCTTTCCCTCTCCGGCAGCAGAAACTTTGAAAGTTTCTTAAATATGGAGTATCAAATGCTCTCAGCTCTATGTGGACTTTGATTTTCTTCCACAGAGTTTCTGAAGCCTACAGATAAAGCGATGTAAGATATCCTGCCAGAGCCATAAAGCTTCAAACTATACAGATGCTGGTTTTCAGCTGCCTATCTGGGTTGCCTGGATGGATTAAGTATGAGTAAACCCCTCTACCTTGCAGGGAAAAACTTAATGAATTTACACATTTTTTGATGGTTGAAGCACGAGCCAGCGCAGTGTGAACAGCTGGAAGCATTAATGTGCAATAATGTAAAAGTAGTCAAATGCATTATAATGACTGTCACTCAGTCAGCAGTAGCTGTGTAATGTGAATAAGGAACACATTAAATATGTTCTAAATAATTGGCACTATGTGTTTGTATAGGACTAGGGTTGCATATTAAAACACACCTGATTTATTCTTCATAAGCAATGAGTATTTACTACATCTGTGATAGCTGTATAGATTCAAACCTCATTTTTAAAAATGATTAATTGGTATTTAATTAGCATGCATTACCATGCTACTTATATACATCCTAGTTGTGAATGCAAATATAATTCTAATAATTACATAACTAGTTATGCTTTCAAGAGCCTAATACATAATGCAGTGCAGACAGCTTCCCTTGCCAGAGAAAAATAGCATGTAACACACACAGAGTCACATTCAAAAAATGCTTAAATCCTCTTTTCAAAACGGACTTGCGTCTAAAGCAAGAATCCTTAGGCTTTCTAGTGCTTGAGTACAAAATTTATGTGCCTCTGCCGTTCTCAAACCCTGCTACACAGCCCCACAAGCATTTTTGTTCCTGCTGGTTGGCACATGCAAGGCCACGTAAGACCACCAGGCAGCTAGCGAGTTGGTCGGCGCCGTACCTCGAGCTGATCCCATGAGGGTCCAAGGTGTGATTTCTCATCCGAGCACTCCTGTCAGCAGTGTCCAGGTGAGCGCACGCAGCCCGGGGCAGGTCGCACCTTTCAGCCCGCCTGGCTCAAACGCTTCCGTTGGTGGTCTGCCATTCTGCTCGCTCCCCTCTGGGTCCTCTTAATGGCAATGGCAAACTAGGGCGTGAGATCCCACAGCAGATCTAGCTTTGACAGCAAATAACAAGAGGTTTCACAGCTGACTAGCCTGAGCAGAGGGAACTACCACAAGTCAGGACTTGCCGCTGACAAGATCACTATGATATTGTTCAACCCTTTTCCTTCCATGTCATCAGCCGCTCCTTTTTCAGCCGCTTTCTGCAATACATACAAAAACCTCCACCCATGTGGAGGTTGTCTACTGAGCCTGAGCACGGAACAAGTTGCTGGGAGCTGCACAGGAACATTGGAGAGTTGCTTTCCATATTTGTTTTACAGCTTGGACCCTGAAAGGTGTTTCAGTGCCTAAATCCCAGTGATTTTCAATCAAATGTATGATCCTACATCTCTAAGTCCTTTGAAAAATAAGATAAAGTATTTTAAAAGCACATTCAGCAGCTTGGAAAAACTTTTAAATTGGCACCACTTCTAGGAGTAATGAAATTGCCTATCTGAGGGCCATTGCAGGGGTTGGAAAAGGCTCTTCCCTTCACTAAGATATGCCTTCGTTACACTGGTCGTAAAGCAGCTACTCCTTTCAAACACTCAATTGATACATGAGGTTCTGGAGGCGCATGCCTGAATCTCAGCCGAGGAGCGGTGCTGTGACACCTCAAGGACTGAGCAGAGGTGGCACCTTCAGACAACGTGCTAGGACAACGGCTAGACACGAGCCGGCTTCTCAGCACTTCTCTGGGAGACAAATACCTTTATAGTCTCCTTCCCTTTGGTGGTGTGCTAATTCAAAGTGGCAGTGCAGGGAACAACCCTGGGGACACCGGCAGCATAAAGCCTAGGCGAATCAGTGCTTGCATTCATCATTCTACCAATATCTAAGAAAGGCCTCTAAAACACACCCCGAATCCCAGTGGTTCTGTCAGATTCACTCCTACCTTCTTTCAGTTCCATGCTACCAACAGGGAGATGTTTCTCACCAGGGTAGGAAGGGGTAGGGGGGAAGAGTGAAGAAAAACACATTTTATGTTATTTCTCCCACTTAGGGAAGATGCCCCAGCCCACAGCTCGCCAGCTTGGACCCTGAAAGAGAAAAGTAGATTATCCCCTTAGCAGAGAATACCTATCTTTTACCTATCTCTTGCCCAAGCTATTTGGGGTACAACGTAAGGCTCTTTTTCAGTAGTCAAATCTCCTCTGACGCTGACAGGTAAAACTGCTAGTGTCCCCGCACGTCCTCCCTCTGCGCACCGAGGAAGGCAGAGAAATCCCAGCCCCTTTTCTGCACTTCAGCAAAAAAAATCCGCCCCCTAATTGGTGGCTGTGAACAAAAACTGTCAGGTCCAGTTCTCTACTCCAACACCACCTCCCATCCTTTCTTTCCTAAGTCCCACACGTCACATAGGCATGCTTCTGGCCCTGTTTTTGCCAACTTAGAGATATTTCTATTTCTACCTGTAGCTCAAGGAACAGGCGCTCTCCTGCATCACTTTACAGGACTAAACCACAGTCCTGCTTCCAAATCCAGGTAAGTCTCTTAAGAAGGTGAATACCCTCTCTGTCTCTCTAATCAGAAGCCTACAGAAACAAATTTCTGTACCTTAGGCCAAAGACATACAGCCTCCTTTCAACCTCCCCGCTGTTAGGTGTGAGCTTGCAGCTCACTGAGAGGAAGAGGGTACCAGAGCCACTGGCCTCAGTGCACCTCAGCGCACCCGACAGCTGCAGTTAATGGGGCCGGGGGGGAAGGGAAGGCTGCATTTCTTGGTCTGACAAAAACAACCCCGAGATGGGGTATTTTCTCCGAGTCCAGTGACTCCCCAGGTAGCGGTTCCTCTCCCCCGAGCATCACTCCCGCCCTTTTCCCGCTCCCTCTGCTTCCCACCGCAGGAACAAGAAGTCCAAAACCATTCAGCTGCACTGACCAGGCTTTCTCTCC
Source organism: Phalacrocorax carbo (assembly GCF_963921805.1). Taxonomy (NCBI): domain Eukaryota; kingdom Metazoa; phylum Chordata; class Aves; order Suliformes; family Phalacrocoracidae; genus Phalacrocorax; species Phalacrocorax carbo. The sequence goes on from NC_087528.1 coordinate 10,116,011, forward strand.
CCAGACTCTGCCTGAGAGGTGTTTATTTTTCATTTCTTCTGTTGAGCCCAGTGCAGGAAAATCCTACTGAATATAAATTCCCTTTTTTTAAAACATTAAATTTTAATGGAACTAGTTTTTAGTTGAAGATTTGCTGATCACTCATGGCAAATAATAATGCCTTTCGTTTATAAGCAATTGTGTTTGTATCGTCTGGTCTCTCCTTCTGTCATGCCTCCCTCTTTATCCTGTAGAGGGTACTGAAGTGGCTTCTGTCAGTTATTGCTCGAAAGAACCATTTGATTGTGTGTGTTCAATGCAGCCACACATCCCTGTGTCATCTCTGCCAGAGTCCTCCTGACAATCATCACCAAATAAATGCCTGACCATCATAAGCAGTAGCAAAATTACCGAGGGAAGGATGACTGAAGGTAGGAGAGCTCTTTATAGGTCCCACACTAGTACTGTACCAGACACCAAAATAGGGGAAAAAAGGTTTCACCCTATTTTGGCAGGGCTGCTTGAATGCAACTGATGCTGCAAACACCGGCTTACCCTTGGAGATACGCTCTTCACATCAAAGCCACCGCCTGGAGAAGAGTCCATCAGCAAAGTGTCTCTTCTGGAGATGCCTAGGCAATAGCTGTGACCAGACTACCAACCCCCTCTTTACCAACCCTAGGTACATGTTATATTTAAAGGAAGCATTTACATTGCATGTTTTGAGATCAAATGCATATGAATAATTGCCGACAGTTAAAGCAAAAACATTAATTCCCATCAGGAAGCAAGGAATAATTTTATGGCTGTGAAGCTTTGTGGAGCCAGGAACATGCCCACCGCAATGTGAGCGGATCATATGGCACAGCAGATTTTGATGTTCTCTTTGCTGTATGTCACGTACTTCAGAGCTTTTGTGCAAACTGCCAGGAGACAAGAAAAACATACTATTACTGGGGGAAAATCAAATATTTCATTTTCTAGACGAAGTGTAGGGGCCTGACCTCTGGGCTTTCTTCAGTAATAAAAGTATTAGTGTTTATACATAAATATGCTGGTCTACTCCCAGGCTGATTAAAGAATTATAAATGTACCTGGCTATCCACAGCCTGCAGGGGGAAAGCTATGCTCCTAGTGGTTAGTTCTCAAGTCTTTGAGTTTCTGAACACTGATTTTCTGATTGTCTACAAGTTTCCATGAAACTAAAAACTGGGTCCAAAACCCCCTCGAATAAACAAACAAACAGATCCCTGTGGTTCCTTTATCATTGTCCCTCTCCAGTGCTTCTCTTTATCCCCATCACCCACCAGGCAGCACAGTGACATGCAGGAGAGAGTCCCTGGGGAACAAACCCCCCCTGGGTTGGCATGACCAGGAGCAGCAGCCGGTGGCACATGGCCATGGCATCGTGCAGCTTCCCCAGGCATGGTCTAAACAAACCCCCTGCCCAGGGAGCCCAGCTAGCGGCCCGCGGGGGCTCAGACAGCACATCACTGCAGCAGCCCTGGGTGGAAAAATGAGTGGGGCAATACAGTTTTGAAGAAAATTTCGGGACTGGAAGTAGAGCACACAGAGTAAATCCTCTGTTCTGTTTGGTCAAGGCTTTTAAAACCAGGTTTAATGCAGATCTTAAGGGAGACAAAGTCTGATCCAAAGGCAATGGAAAAACTGGAACAAAGAGGACTTCATTGCTCTCACTAAAGACTATGTAAGTACCCACCCAGCTGGAGATTTCACTGGCTGAAATCCCCTTTCAGCAGCAACATCCAGCAGTGATAGATTCTGACACATGCCCTCGAATAATTAAGCCAGGGAAACATTAGAATAAAAATATAACAAAGGGTTCTCGGCTTCCGCAGGGGCACAAACAATCTGGAGGCAAAAGTCAGCTTACTAATAAAACTGGCAGCAATTCCCTGCCTGGTGCTGCCGGGCTGCTGCATAACCTCCTCTTCTGCATGACATACACACCTGCACAGAGTGTCTCTCTGAGGAGTTTAGGAGGAAGAAATCTATAGGAGGAGGTAGATAACAAGAAGAGGAATGACTAAGCGGAGGCGAGCGGGATTGAGTCACACATACAGCTATCACCCTCACCCCGAGAGCTGGGCCAGGAGTCAAAGCACTACCCGAGAGCTCTGGGCGCTGCTGTGTGATGCTCTGAGTGTGGTTACTGCTGGAAGAGGTTTAAATAATCCACTCTAAAAAGGATGCTGCGCTGCCGATCTCCAAGGCAGAATCACCGCTCAGTTCAAACATCTCCAACGCTGGGCCCAGCTCTGGTCTGAACCTCTGTTCAGAGGAGGGGATACGAGTTCTTGTTTGGGTTTTAACCACTGGTTTCCTCCAAAGCCCACTGAAAACCAGGGAAAAGCTCCTGCTGACTCAAGTGAGCTCTGACCCAGACACCGAGCATGAAGCTTTTCTGGGAAATTTTTCTTTGGCAAAAGGAGATTTGCCGGGCTTCCACCCTTTTCTCACATCTGTCAAGAGTTTTTATATAATTCTCATAGAACCAAGATGAAAAAACCCATCCATTTTCTTATTAACCATTCCTCCAAAACAGCATGGGAGCTTCCCTCGCCCCAGTGCAGGGTGCCCTGTCCTGGCAGCAGCCACCTGCTCCCCATCAGCTCCTCTTGCAGTTGTCCTTACAAAATGCAGACTCTTCACCTGAAGGCAATTTCTCTGTGTGGACAGAGAAATATTACAGAAGCCAGGTAATAAAAGAGAATTTCCAGTACCTGAGGCCCTTTATTAACAAGAAGTTGAGTTGCGGTGATGAAAGCTTGCCGTAGGTTTTGTGTGCTCCTTTGAGCTGAGTTTAGACTGTAGGAAGAGCCGATCCTCCCTTAGAGGAGAAATTCGCAGATACAAACGCTGTAATTTTTCCATCAGTAGAATGGGATATTTAATGGGACTAAAAGCCTTCCTACCTTGAACAAAACAAATCAAGTATCAAAAGCAACACTGCACTGAGCATGTGACTTCCAGAGCTGCTTCAGCTACGTAAAAGGTAACTCAGAGCGCCAAATCGAACCTGCTGCTGTCCCCAGCAATACTCCGGACTCTTTGGGTCAGACCTCTGCCAGCTGCTTGGCACCATCACTGCAGTGCACGGGGCTGTGCAGGGCCTGAGGTGTAGGGTAACAAAAAACCTCTCCGGGAGCCAGGACTGGCTCTTCATATGCAGGTGAAGGAGGTTGATTTTCAGTGTCTTTTAGGTGAGGGAGGAGTTCAAATCTAAGGGTAACAGTGGTTTGGGTTTCCACAGGAAATGACTTGGGGTTATTAACATCTTTTTTTCATTGTAAAATGATCTGTTCTCAAATGCTCTAACACAAGGGGAAGATGCTGCCAGAGCCCCTACTGCTCAAAGTCACTAAAATAGCACACAATTTGCACTCTACTGCAAAAACCAAGGACAAAGCCTTTGATCTCCCATCTTTTCTCGTGGCTCGCTGTAGTCTCTGCCAGGTATAACATTCAGTACTGAAGATCTCAGGCTTATTGCAGCACCCTGAAGAAGCTTTGATGGCTTTGGATGTACGAGAGGTGAGGAGCAGTTTTTCTGGACTCAAATCTTGGTTGCTTGCAATTATATGGACTTGGACTCAGCAACCCTGACAGTGCCTTCCTACAGAAAGCCTGCGGCACGCCTCCAAAGGCAGCAAGCACCACCGGCCAGATCCTCCACGGGTGCAAATCCATGCCGCGTCTCAGACCTTGCGCTGCCGGTGACTCTTCACATGTGGCAGCAGGAATGAGGGAGCAATGCACTTGCTCATGAGCGCTGTGATTAAGAGGTACAAAAGCAAGTCCCTCCTATGTTCTTCATATCTGGGAGGGCTTTTAAAAACCCACTCAATTACATTCCTGAAATCTGTTACGCAGTCTTCTTCAGGGGTCTTGGAGAGGGTTCGCGTTCTCTCCAGTGACTCCTCCAGCGCTTGGACACATGCCTCTTAAATGTCTGAGTGGGGAGAGAGCGCTCTAATTTTAAATTAAAGTATACCTATAAATTTAAATTTAAGGGCATGTTCAACTGTATAAGACAGATGTAAACACAAGTATTAATGACAAGCTTTCAGAAGTGGTGGATCAAATTTGCTTTTGCTTACAGCTTTGCAGATCAGGAGTGACTCCACTGAGATCAGCGGGTTATGCTGTGCACAGCCCGTGATTTTAAATAATCCTTTGCACCTGAGTGACTATTCTGGTTCAGAAACAATTTCAAAGACAGATGAAGACCTTTGCATGTTATTGCAGAGCGTAAACATTGTTCCAATGACATTCAATTGCCAAGCTGCAGAGATTATATATTAGTCTGTTAGTAACCTGAGAACAGGTTCTGTATGGCGTACGCTACGGAGTTAAGCAATGCGGCCAGATCGGTCTCCGGGCATCCCACGGGATATCACGCTGCAGTTGCTTTTGATACCTCCTGTTCATCCACTTCCACTACAACATTACATTCCATTTACAGCTCTAACCTAACAGATGATGACTTTGAGCCTCTAAGTTTAGGATTAAGAAATGAATGTATGGATCTCATCTGACAGCATGTGTTTGGGATCTAACAAACCTCACCCTTGGGCTTCTCCAGAGCCGTCTCAATCTCTGCCTTTCTCCCGGAGATGCTGTATCAAGACCTCTCTGAACCTGGCAGAAGCTAAATACTTTCCTGATGCTTTGCCAAGCGATCGGTTAAGTCTTCACTTCCTGCTGAGCAGGAATCCGATGGGAAGAGCAGTGGCCATGTGGTGACAGGGCCAAGAACGTCACAAGAAACAGCAGTGCTCAGCTGGCCAGGCAGAATTAGTACAACTAAAAGCAATCCCATCCAAAGGCTGGATCTGTGCACCGCGGCATCGGTACACTCAGAGCTGATGGACGCTGAGGAGGCAAAGGCAGCACTTCACATGTTCCCTACTCCAAACTGCAAAATTCACGCCCAATAATAAAATTCCACCAGGACGGCACTTCAGGAGGACAACAGCTTACAGTGACAGTCCATAACGGAGAGCCTCTGCTTCCAAACACTCACTCGCTGCCCTCCTTTTGCCTGGCCAGCACTTCGTTTTGAAGCCTGTCACAGCTGAATGGAGCAACGAGAGCAGCCTTTCAATTTGCCAAGACTACAGCTTTCAGCTGCCCACCATATATACTCCCACCTTCCTAACCAAATAAAGGAGTACCAGCTATTCACTGAGTAAACCAAGGGGTTTATAAAAAAGACATTGGACATGGCTACTCAAACAGCTCTCATCATCTAGACTACTATTGTCTACTGCCTAACAAGCAGACAATTTTTTCAGGAAATTCTAAAATTAGACACTGAGCACCTGAAAAAAAAAAATTTCCTACTCAAAACAGACAATAAAATGCAAAATGGAGCTATATTTTAAGATGGCTGGGTATGTTTTTGTACATTAGCACAAATGCCTCTGGAAGGGAAATTTTGCACACGAAGTGCATCATTAATCATTTTCATATCAATACTTCTTAGGATATTACAAGGAAAAACCACATGGGGTTTAACAGATTTTGAGGTTCATAAAAGACAGTTTGATCCCTGATGACTTGGTTTTGTGTGCAATATGTCCCTGAGGACTTATTCTGACAGTAACTCTGCACTAAGCTCCGCATTTCTGTTTGATTAAAATACATCTTCCGTAAAGGCACTTGCGGTCCTTACTTAGACATCTGGAGAAATGGAAAATTCACCACTTCTTCTGGTAGCTTGTCACCCACACTGCTGAAAAATGTGTATCTTGTGCACACAGGCAAATGGGAAATATCAGTACTCCAGGCTCCTGCATTGCCCCCTTTCTAATTCTGATTGATCATGGTTGACACAAGCTCCAGACTCAGTTCCACCAGGCACAGAGCGCTGGGTCAATACTTGTGGGTGTGCAGAAGAGACTTGGTGTGTTGCAAGAGCAGAGCATCGGAGGGGAGAAGTGCCTCTTGCTCAGAGAACGGGCTTTGCTCTGCTGCAGAACGGCTGCAGGCAGCAAACTATTTTTTAAGAGTTTAATAAGAGTAAGTTCCCATGGATACATGTGAGTATCCTACATGTTTAAGAAAACAAGTGTCTTACAGACTCACCAATGCTTAGTGTTGCTCAATTAAATAGTCCTTCTACTGGAAGGAAAAAAGGAAAGTCAAAATTAGGTATTTACTAAACAGATGAAGCAATTCTCTATTTAGAAGGATGCATCAGACTGTTTATCTCATTCATCTCGTGTGATCACTCAGAACAAATCAGGTAACATGGCAGACAACAAAATATCTACTCTGTTCTTCTTGGCCCTGTGTCCTGGCCGTTAAATGAAGGCAGAGAACAAAACAGCGCAGAGAACAGCTTCAAAACACGAAGGAGATGGGACTGCAAAAGTTGCGTGCAACCTAATTCTCAGAGATGATCCATTTATGCCAAATCCGGATCGTATTTGAAGTCTGCGGCAGCCAATCCCTTTGACTGTCATGCAGGCAGGATTTGGCCCTGGTAGAGTATCCGCCTGCATTCCCAGCTGCTCGGTTCAGCTGCCGCAGAGGAATGCGGGGCTGCGGAGGGTGCTGGCATGGGACGGAGTCCCAGCTCCCAGGGAGAAAAAATATCTCCATCTCAGTGCCTGGAAACTTTGTCAGTGCAAAGGCTGAACCTGATAAAGCAAATCCCTGCCTGACAATAATTCAATTTATATTCTTCTTCCTCACCAGCATTCAGATCATGTCTGAACCAGCTAATTTATTGAACACAGCTTTAAGCATTTGGAGCGCTTTGGAAAGAGATGAGCAGGACTGGGAAGGAAAGCAGAGTTACACGTGTGTGTGTGTTAACTTTACAGCAAACTACAAGCAAGTGTTCGATACAATATTTTTACAGGGCTAAACCCTGCTTCTACGAGCCAAGAGTTTCACCACTTTGTAGTGTGCCACAGAGAATTAGATGACAGTTTGCACAAAAGCACTCTGAGGAGGGATTAAAACAAGCAAATAAACACCTACCAGTCATTTTAGCGCTCTGGTTTAAGCAGAAATGTTTGAAGGCATAAAAGCCAGTTAATTCCTATTGGAAATCAATGGGAGCTGAGGAAATACAGCACTCTTGTACCCTTGGAAAGCTGTCCTTTGACTGGGGCTTGCCCTGATTTCTGCTTTCTCTAAAATAAGATGAAATGTAAGGCGCTCACTGGTTTTGCAACTGTCCCCAGATTTCCCGTCTAACTGGAAAAGTTGTCTCTGGAAGCCTCACGCAGCACGCTGCGTGCTTCACCCTCTTCGGGGGAATCAGCTGTCACCGAAGCTCAGATTTAAACCTTACTCTAACATTGCCACGCTATTCAGAGTCAAATTCAAAATACAAGCTACTTCCACGAGAAAAAGAGGCTATTTCAGCCCCGGTAGTGCGTCCGCCTCCACCTAAGCCTCTCTCCGAATGCGCCCGCAGCGCGGCGCGCCCCGCACCCGAGGAGCCGGGGGTCTCTGCCTCTCCCCGCCGCCCGCAGGGGCTCGAAGCAAAGCAACGAGCTCCTACCGCCGAGGATGCCAGCCCGGGAGGGAGAAGCCAAATGCCACCAGAGTGGCCAGGAAAACTCCTTAGGAAGCTCCTGCCGCCTCCACCTGCCCGGCGGGGTTTGGCGGGGGGTCCCGGAGCGCTCCCGGCTCGCTCCCAGCTCGGGCGGCCCGTGTCCCCCCCCCCGGCCCCGCCGGGGCTGAGCGCGGCTCCCCCCCCCCGGCCCCTCCGCGCCCTTCCCCGCCTGGCAGCCGCGGGGGGCCCCGCACGGAGCCGCCTCCTCCGGGACGGCACCTGCCCGCCCCGCACCGGGGCGACGCGGGGGGGGGTCCCCCGCTCTCCCTCCGGAGGCGGAGAGGGGGAGCCCCGGCGGGGCGGGGGCTGCGGCAGCCCTTCCTTCCCCTTCCCCTTCCCCTTCCCCTTCCCTTCCCCGAGGGCAGCCCTTCCCCGAGGGCAGCCCCGCGGGCGGCCCGGCGCCGCCCTGTCTCCCGCGGGGGGCGGAGCGGCCGCCGGCGGGGCCGGGAGCCGCGGGGCCGGTGCGAGGCTGCGGGGCCGCCGCCGCCGCCCATGGAGCCCAACGGGACGGCGGCGGCGGGGGGCAACGCCTCGGCGGCGGCGGGGGGCGGCGGCGGCGGCCCCCCCGGGGGCGGCCCCCTGCTCATCCCCTCGGCCTTCGGGACGGTGCTGTCGGTGATGTACGTGGCCGGGGTGGCGGGCAACGTCTACACGCTGGTGGTGATGTGCCACTCGGCGCGCTGCGCCGCCCCCATGTACAGCTCCATCGTCAGCCTGGCCCTGGCCGACCTGCTCTACCTCTCCACCATCCCCTTCATCGTCTGCACCTACCTGGCCCAGGACTGGTACTTCGGGGACCTGGGGTGCCGCATCCTGCTCAGCCTGGACCTGCTCACCATGCACGCCAGCATCTTCACCCTCACCCTCATGTGTACCGAGCGCTACCTGGCCGTCACCCGGCCCCTGGACACCCTGAAGCGGTCGCGCGGCTACCGGAAGGTCACGGCGGGCGCCGTCTGGTCGGTCTCGCTGCTCCTCACTCTGCCCATGATGCTGATGGTCACCCTGACCGAGGGGGGCAAGGCAGAGGGCAAGGTGAAGAGGATGTGTGCGCCCACCTGGAGCGTGGACGCCTACCGGACCTACCTGACGGTGCTTTTCAGCACCAGCATCATGGCCCCGGGAATCATCATTGGCTTCCTCTACACACGCCTGGCCAGGACCTACCTGGAGTCCCAGAGGAACCCCCCCCACAAGGAGAAGAGCAAGAGATCGCCCCGGCAGAAGGTCCTCATCATGATTTTCAGCATCGTGCTGGTCTTCTGGGCCTGCTTCCTGCCATTTTGGATCTGGCAGCTGGTGCGGCTCTACAGCAGCTCCCTGCAGCTCACCACCCAAACCCAAAAGTGCATTAACTACCTGGTGACCTGCCTGACCTACAGCAACAGCTGCATCAACCCCTTCCTCTACACCCTGCTCACCAAAAACTACCGGGAATACCTGCGCAACAGGCACCGCAACTTCTACAGGTTCACATCCTCCTTTCGCAAGAGGGGCTCCAACCTGCAGTGCTCCTGGGGACGGTCCATGTCCTCCAGCAACCAGTACGACTACAGCTCGGAGGCCCTGGGCATGGCCACGCTGAAGGACAAGTGAGGAAGAGGAGGCGCTCCGGTAACACCAGGACCAGCAGAGCGTCTGGCCAAGGTAGGGCTTTGGGACCCCTTAGCCCTGAAGGGTCCTAAAAACTCATTTCTGGTGGTCACTCTAGTTAGGGGCAAGAAGTTGCGTGAACTCAAGTACTATGAGATGTGTTTGAATTTCCATCTGGCTTAGGGCTCTCGGGCGGGTGTCCTGCCGGGAGCCAGCAGCGGTTCAGGACAAATCCTGCAGGGTTTTGGGTGCAGAAGATGAGGTGGATACTTTGTTCAGTTCTGCCACAAACTCTTCAGGCTTTGCTCAGTTTTGCCCAGCTCCAGCTCTCCACTGTTTCCTCCTGTGTGGTTTCTCAGTGCTACCCTCAGGCTACAGCTGGGTCAGATCTGCAAAAGTCTGAAATTGTCTTGGTATTGCTTAACTTAGCTGCAAGCCTTGGGTCTGCCGTATATATTACTGTTGTCTGTTTCGAGTGTGTGTAAAGAGACCTTTAAGCCCCTTTTCTTTTATCCAGTTACATTATAGCGCACTATAGTTTCATGAAGCTTAAAGTCTCTATTTTAAAATTCATTGCAGCAGCACTTCGAACTCCAAGCATTCAAAAACCACAAGGTAAGCTGTCAGAAACCACAGGATTACCTAAAAAAACTTGTAATTTTTTAAGGTTTCTACCTAAAGTGATTTGAATTTGCCACTGATTTTTTTTTTAAAGTTGGTCCCTTTCTCAACAGTCAGCAGGGCTTGAAAAACTGAAAATTTACCTTGGAAAGACAAAAAAAAGTCTTATAATCCTATCACTCAAAGACCTGAGGCTCTAATAAAAATGGCTGAATCCTATGATACTCATCATAAAAAGGATAAATTTATTCATGACATTTCATCAAAAGGGTTTTGCTTCAATGTATTCTGCTCATTTTCTCCCCACTTTGCGTCTTGTAGTAAACCTCCACCACAGACGCTAGAGATGCCTGTAAGCATCTAAACAATTGTAAAACCTCAGTTTATAAAATAAATGCTGATTAAAAAGTGGATCGTCATCAGGTTTCCCCTCGTGTGCTCTTTACACCCAGCTCAGGGGGGTGTACTTACCTGGGGAGAGGCTGCCGTTCCCAGCTGTGCTCTGAAGAGCTCGTGTACGTGGGGATGAAGTTGGGTTCAATATTCCTTTTGTTCTGGGACAGACTCCGGGGATAAGTAAAGCTTGATATGAGTTGCATAAACTATTGTATGGAGCTGGTGATGCCCAGGGACTTCAGAAACAGCTGGCGGTTGCTTAAGAAAGAGTCATTCGCACTTTCTTATGGCATAGTCTGGTCCCCATCTGCTTGAGAGGCGTCCCACTCCAGTCCTGTAGTGTTACCGGGTTCCTGTGTCCTTGGGTGATCCTCCCGTGTCACACGCCAAACTTTAGGGTATGTTTGTGCTAAAGCAGAGCCACAAAGTGCCAACACGGCAGCCAAGGATTGGGAGCAGAGAACACGGCACAGCAACACGCTGGATTTTATGCAACTGACAGCATCAGAACCAACCCTTCAGGGCACAAGTTGGATGAAGACCGGGGAAGCGCGTTCCGGTGCCGGGTGTCAGGTGTTCTTACAGATGCAGTTGTTGGGGTGCTTTTCAGGGAGGGGGAAATAAGTAACTCACCTTAGAATTGCTCGTATTGCTTTTAACCACGGGAGTGTCTTTGAAACACCAGTGACACTTTGCCGTGTTCCAGTATTGTGTAGACTCCCAAGCTGGGCTGTATAAATAGGCCTAATGGTGCCCATTTCCTTACGAAAGGGGGACTAACACGCAGTTCATGTTGGGAATTGACAGGGAGAATGGGCTTCGACAGTTTTTAGGAACAACTTTTCAGGAACTAATTAATTTTTTAATTATTCAATCTGAAGTCATTGTTGCTTTTCCTTTGCTTCCCATTTCCGAGGCTGGGAGTCGCTCCCATGTAAGAATAACAAAGATAAGACTTAACTCAGAAGGCGGTGTGGGAAGGCTGGAGTGCGTGCGTCATCTGCGAGGTGTGCGGTGCCGCCCTGCTCTCGGAGCGTAACGGTGTGGCTGGACAGACATCCTGGCAGGGCCAAGCACGGCTGCATCCCTTCCAGGTGTTGCACATGCTCTTTTCCCACCTCTGAGGAAAAAAAAAATATTTCCTTATGGCTATGGAAGGAAGAGCCCACCCTGATTTGGGTCCTGATCTGACACTGTGCTGACGTGTCTTCATTTCTGGTGCTTGGCCTGAGGAGAAGGTCCTTGGAAGGCCACTTACCCACCACAGCGTTACAAAGCTGCTATAGGAGGGATGATTACCATGTGTAATAGCTGCGAGACATTGTGTATATCTATTAATAGGTATGTAAGGGGGCACAGATGTTGGAAGAGCGGTATAGGTATAAAAAAAGAGTATTAGGGAATACACTTTCTGCTTTAAAAAAAAAAACATGTTGAACCATCTAAAGCCAAACAGTCTAAAAACAGAGTTATTAATAAGAAGGGGAAGTCGAAAAGGAGTTGTGACTGGAAAAAAAGGGACAAAAATGCAGAGCAGATGAGAGTTACACACATAACCTACTGTAGGGATAAGCAAAGTGAAGGGTTTGATTTGGGGTACGCTTCCCAAGACGTCCCATCAGTCCCCAGAAGGGACTCTACTGCTCTGCTCAGTGTCACAACCGGAGCGCAGGGGATGTGCTTTCTGTGCCACATCATCAGAGCATTAAAACATCAGAGGGTTGATGGAGGAGCATCCAGATGAAATGAGAAATATTGGATATTTGTCACTCACCAGGTTTTTCAACCCGTATGTGCTTCAGCCTGGTCCCATCCCAGAGCTGCTCCTCTCTCCCATCAGGCTCTGATAAACTCATACAAGGTTACTCTAACGAGAGAACCAGTAAATTTGATGACACCCACAAAGCATGTCACTGGGGCAGGGGAGAGCCCATTTCACATGCAAAACTGGCCAGCAATCAGAAGGTGCTTCTGCGTGTGATGAATGACGGCTCGTTGGCAGCGCAGGAAGCATGGCACGGCGCAGACCTTCACAAACACGACTCCTCAGGAGCCTCTCGTACTCCCGGGGATCAGAACTCAATTTAAAAGATGAATTATGTAAACAACAACCCTCTTACCATCCCATCGGACCAGTTAAACTGCCAGAAGTCAGCAGATGTTTTAACTGAGTTCCTCTTGTCTGTAGTTGGGCAAGCCTTGACGCTTCTGGGCGTGCTCATGTTTTGGAAATGAGGAGACAGCCGTGGTGTATCTTCCTCTAACAACAAAACAAAATTAACCTGGTAGGTAGCTTTGGAAGGGCATTGCTGCTGCCTGTCTATAGCACCGTCCTGTCCAGGGCTGTCCCAGCCTTTAAGTTACCCCTGAGGGATACCTTTGCCTGCGCTCACCCGGGGTGTTTTGGGGATGGGGTTGGTCTGGGTTTGGTAGGACCTCAGCATTCCCAAGCGCGTCTCCCGGGAGTCGGTGCAGGCCACACAAAACTGCTGTAAAGCAGCGTGGGCTCTTTTCTGCGTGAGGGAGAGGTTATTACCTGTCCTCAACGCTAAAAAGGATGTCAGGACTCCTAAAACCATCAGATTAAAACCACATCTTGTCTCCACAACCACAGAGGCTACAAAAGAGTATAAAAATTGAGATAGACACATAACCAGAATCCAGGTGATGGGACTTTGCAAACTCTGCGTATCTTGTCACTTACGGTAAATCTGAAGCATCTCAGGCAGGGCCGAAGTAACAACAGGAAAGTCAGTCGGGCTGTAACTAAGCAAAATGTCATTTCCTTGAAAAAATTTTTACTTTTGCTATTCTCCTCCATTCCAAGAACACAAGCTCTGTGTACCCTGGCATCAGTCTTCATGCCCAAATCATTGTAATCCTGTGGTTTTAATGTAGGGTTTGTTATTATAAGTGAAGCTTTGCTGCAGGTTTAGTGACACAGCCAGTTCTTCAGCAAAATGGGAAATGGTAATTTTAGGAAAGGCAACAGCATTTTTGTTGTTGGGCCAGAGGTTTTCACTGCAAAACTCCGTACGTGCTTTACAGGAAAGAAAATAGTTTAATCACTAGAAAATCTTTCCAACACCCCTTAGGGTTTAGGTTTTTATGACACACAGAAAAAAAAAACCAGACTCTGAAAGAAATGCAGTTTCATCCTGAGTGCTCTCTCCCTCCTTTAATCTAAAGGACTATCTACTGCAGCAGTGGCAATTTTTCTGCTTTCACTTGAAAAGTGAAAATGCTGGTTCTTTGTGGGACAAGTGAGAATGGTTGTTTTCCCCAGATACAGGAGAGCCCATTTGAACTGTACTGAATTTTTGGAGACTTCACCTTCAACCCCACATTTTTTTATCACCTTTGTCTGCACTTTTTAAAACCAAATTTGCAATAAATGCTCAAAAGCCCCACATTACAATTTAATCACGAATGTGAGCAAATAATTAACATTTTAACTCCTATTGTAGCAGTTATTTTGGGGGCGTATCGTGTGGTTGAATACAAGGAAAGGCAGTGCAATAGCGGTGATTTTATGAGCATGTTGTACCTCGCGTGGTACAAAACACATGGCTTGCTGCCCAGTTGCATTAACCGAGGAGAGCGGTCAGGGTGACTAAATTCATAATCTGTTCCCCACCAGCATGATGAAAGTGCGTAACCTTCATATCCGAGCCCAGCCCTCAAGCCATGGGAGCGGATAATGCAGCACCTGAGAAATCCTGAGGGCAGCCCTGAAAGTCAGACGTCTTCGCGGGGAAGTTTGACCGGTTCGGGGATGCTCAGCTCCTACCGTCGTATTTCTGAGTCCCTCTGGTGGCAGCAGCAATCTTCCATCCTGAGGGCTCGGGAAGAAAATCTGCTCTTTATTTTAGGCTTTAAAACATAGTGGTTGCACACAATCAGGGCACAACCTACCTATATTAGAGCATTTAATATCTTTAAAGGATAATGCTACTACAGCATCTGAAGGGGAAAAGTGCATTGTGAAGAGAAATCCTACTTCAAAGTGCTAGATTTCCTCACCCACGTTTCTTTCTATGTCGAACCCAGAGTGACTTTATTCCTGTCATTTTGCACAGCATCCTCACTGCCAGCGCCCACGGAAACACCCAGAGCCGGTGACTAACTACAGTTTAGCCCAGCTTGGGGGGGGGGGGGGGGGCTTATAATATTGGTTGTTACTGTAAGTTTCAAGTTTTTCTGGGGAATTGGAAGGACGTGGAGTTAACTGCGGTGTATAAACTGCTGTTTATAAGAAGTATGTTGCTTTTTCTTCAAAATTGTAGCAGCAGCTTCACAGGAGCTAAGTGCCCTTTAAAGTTATCGTTGTTATCATTATATAAGCTTTTTTTGTCCTTGTTTGGGAATGTATGTAAAATACAGCAGAGAGAAAGGCTGCATCATTGGTGCCAAAGTATCTGGGGGTTTAGATGGCCCAGGTTGAGTTTGGTGAAAGCAGAGGAAGGAGCTCGCTGCTGGCCAAACCTCTAGGGTGCCACGAGCTTCTGTCAGACACCCAACATTGAAAGAAGTTATTGAGAAGGTTTGTTAAAACCCTAAATGGCACATATATTAAAAATTATACATCTTTCTGCTCAGGAATCCAGCTTTCTGCCCACACCAAGTTTCAAGTGTACTGTATGTCACCTTTGGGGGAGGCTGACTTCATCCCAGCAGGTTTTGAACGGTCAAAACTGAGCTTTGTGATCTGTGGTCCCAGCTAGAGCCTTCCTCTCCCCAAAGAAAAGGTTCCCAAAGGGATATACCAAAGCAAAATTGCAGCAACATTTTTCTTTTTTTTTCCCCACCCAAGAAAGGGATGATTAAAAGAGGAAAGGGGAAAACAAATTCTGAAGAATTCTTCTGGCATTTGGGCTCTTACTTCTCTGGTTCTCCTTGAAACGCATATATAAATTAAATTTTAATTTAAATTAAACATTTTTGTAAATATTACGAATGCTTCTACAGTGAGAAACAAGGTGAAGAGTTAAGAAGCATTTGTCACATTTATTAGAGGAGGCTGAACTTCGATATTGCAGAAGACCCCACCCAAAGCCCTCCATCAAGGTAGCTGATGGGAAAGTAGTAAATGGTGGAAAATCAAACCATCCAGCAATATTAGCTGTGCGTGGCAGAGGATACAATTCTAAAACCAGAACGGTGCTAATGGTGGCGAAGTAAAATCTGCGAAGTTCATTTCAGCTTGTTTAGGCCAGTGGCTCTCCAAGACCTCGTTAACCTTTCCTTGTGCATTCCCGTTAGGGTCCTGAATTCAGCTCCTGAATTCTTAACTAAAACCAAACACGATTTCATCCAAACAAAGCAAGGGAGATTCCTGAAACTAAATGTGGTGTGTCCATAAACACAGCGTTTTGGAGACAAGTCACTGCTTCATATATGCGCTCCTGCAAACCTCATCAGGGACGTCCGTGAATTCACAACACTTCTATGCCTTTTAGGTTTTTTTAAATATCAGCTTGACATTTGAGAACCACAAGGCTGGCGCTTGCAAGAAGCGTCCCAGGAAAAGGCACTACCTAGCAATTACTGCTCAGGCTGCACTGAACTTATCTTTCAAAAACATGGAAGGATGGAGAAGGTAAATTAACTGCAATGTTGTAATGCCAGAAGGGGAGAGAGAGGACACCTACCCCTTCAGGGACACGCTGGTCCCACCAGGCAAGCTGTGCACGGCAGTGGGCAGCACCAGCTCCTGTGCCGAGCTCCTGCAGCATCCTCCCTTTGGAGAGCACGGGCTGACAGCCAGCTCCCAGCATTGCACTGCTCAAAGTCCCCATAACCCCACTGATTTAAACTGAGTTTCTACTTTATTTGTAACAGATCTTTTTTCCTTACATTTAACGCTGTAGAAGGCAATGTCTTATAGGAATGGCATTATCAGGAAATCAGCTGGAGCCCTAGTTACCTCTAGCCACCACATTTTGAAAGCAGCTTTCTGCCCCTGGGCAGCGTTCAGATGAAGGAGCGGTAGCAGGACCACATCCAGCCCCCGCCTGCCTCGCGCCTCGCGGTAGCAGCGGTTATCTGATCCCACTCAAGTGGATATGTTTATCTTCCTTCACATCATCTGCTGGGGGGGACTCACAGGCCATTCATCCCGAAAGCACTAGTGCTGTTGATAAGTAACCCAGGCAGGCTTAGCACAAGAGAGCTAATAAAATCCAGAAGAGATTTACAAGGGTTTTGATGTTGGAGGTGCCTATTGAGGCAGCACTCACCATCGGAGCTGAAGAGAGTATCTGAAATGGGGGGAGGTCAGAAGTCCTGGCTTCTCATACAAAATCACCCCTGACTTGCACCATGACCTCAGGGAAGTCGCTTATTCTTGTGCCGCTGGTCACTAACTGCCTAGAAGACAGCGACACTGTTTCCATCATCCACACAAGCGTTTTAAGGCATCACTGATGTGCATGAAATGCTTTGAGATCCTTGGATGAGAGGCGCTACCCACAGAAGGGAAGAGCGCTCCTTGTGGGGATAACTTGGGGTTCGGGTTAGCCATTAATGGTCGAATGGAGGAAACGTTTGTGTACCAGAACTTCTCTGCTTTTGATTAACACAGCCGGTCAGCAAAGATGATCATGTAGCCCACAGCAAAGGCAGCTGTGCTCGGCTGGCTTTGCTGGGAACACGGCTGAAATGAGCCTCCTGATAAAAGCATCATCATTTCAGTGCGTCAATACCCTCTCTAACGTCCCTCCTCAGGTGAGAAGGGGATATGGTGGGGAAGGAAAATCTTTCTTCTTTACCTCCTGGGAGCCTCTGCTTCCCGACGGCATGGGTTGGGAGCACTGGGGTCAGTGGAGGTAAAGGCAGGGCATTGCCCCCAGGCAGAGCCCGCGCCGCAGCCTGCTCTCACGGCAGGATCTCGGTGCGGAGGCGGCTGAATAGAAAGAATTATCCCAACGCTCATCACTGATCGCTGCACACAGCAGAGCTTCCCCGTCATTTTGTTGTTGGTATCTTTTTGGAATGATTAAATCTGTCGAGGAACCTCTGCCTGCCTGAGACACAGCACAAGGAATTCCCAACAGAAGCAGAGGAAATAGCAACCAAGTAACTTTTCTTGGCTGTTTTCATTTGTTTGTTTATTTTAATACAAAGATGAGTTTATTATGGGAAACAGCTCTCAAATTTCAAAGCGCTGCCTCTATCTTTGCAGCGGCTTCTCTTAAGCAGGATAAGAAAGTGAAGCTCTGCTGTTTACAGTGTTAGGGGAAAAGCTCCTTGCAGATCTGGCTTAATGGGGGGGGACACCATAGTGGAGAGATGGGGACAGAGCTGGAGCATCACTTTGTCTTTTACCTCCATCCATGTAAGTGAATATTTTCTCTACCAGGCATTGTGTGCCCTGGGTATTCAGTATCTATCTCTGTTATTCAGACAAAAGCCTGTAAGAAGTCTTGGTTTTACTCCAATAGAAGACAAGAAAAAAAAAAACCTTTAAACCTATAACCTCACAGCCTCGGGAAACTGTTTGCGTCCCCCTCAAGTCGAGTCCTCGTGTTCAGAGCCCCACAGGGCCCCCGTGGAAGCAGGACAAGAGGGGCCTTGGGTGTGAGGAGAAGGGCTTCGGCAGCTACCTGCAAAATACAAAAGTGAAATAGTTAATGTGTCACACTGAATTACTCATTAATCTTAATGAGACCACAGAGGAATTGCTTTAGGCTGAGCGGAGGCTCAGGAAGGCAATACTACATCAGCTTCCTGCTGCCTCCAGTTATAAGCCTTTACACCTGGCACTGAAATAGGATGGGGAGAGCTGGGGGCTCCAGAGAAGAGCATGTGCCCAGGCACTGACAGCTGCCGGAGACTTCGGATTCTTGAAATCTCACCTCCTGTCAGGATCTCGGTGCAGAACCAGCATTTGATCTGACGGGCACACGCCTGTTTGAGACGCAGCCAAGCCCCAGCTTGACTTCCTTGCAAATCCTCTCTTCTTGCCCTATTTACTGTGCACACAAGTGGAGCAGGAGGTATGGGAGCCTCTAAACTTCGCTACAAGCACCAAGCCCTCACAGTGCAGGGTTCGGAGATACAGAGGCAGTGAACAATGGGAGCGGGACATCGCCGCCACTCTGATAGTGTCAAGGCGTAGAAAGAAATAGAGAAGCTCTCTGGCATGAGCGTGTTGGCTTCGATCTCCAAAAAAGCATGAAAGCAACCTCTTAACAGGCATTTTTGTCTTCTGTCACATTCGTCGGTCAATGTTTGTCTTGCAGAGCTCCGAGGCATGTGTTTCAGACTCAGCCTGTGGAGGGTCTATGCACGATTACAGACTTATCCCAGGACCTGCCTTAACAATGTGCATTCCCATCGCTCTCCGTAGGCAGAATCTCCTGTCCACGTTGAAGAGAGCTTCTACGGAAAGATCGTGAATCAAGCTTATTTGTGCAATAGAAATATGTGCTTTTTTTTAGCCTGTTGCTGTCTTTGGCATTCTTACTTTAGTCTGAGGTTTTTCTTTTCTATCACCGCCTGTTCTGTCCTTTCTTTGTGTTACATTTCCTTCTCAGCAACAAGTTGCAGCCTCTCCCACGGACTCTGATTCCACCCTAGCTTTGCTCCATAGCTAAAAACGCCACCCGCATATTCTATAATACCCCAGTGAGAGTTTCAAGGCTTTGGGGAAATTTCCTATCTCTTGAATTTCAAATCTGTTGTTTCAGGTTGCCCACAGAGAAGGCAGAAGTCTCTATTGATTTCCACAACCTAATCAGAAAGCAGGCGTGTTTCTGCAAGTGTGATTGCTATAAGCAAATCCTTCAACTACATTAGAGGAGTTCCATCTGCATAGCCAGGAGTATAATTTGACAAGCTTTTCCTCTACTGTTGCTCCAGCTTCAACCTCCTCTGTCCCCTCATTTAGGCTGGTACAACTGTATTTGCAGCCTTGTGGTTTTAAAGGCTTAAGCCATTTTACTTTATTAGCTATCAACTCTATTAAACTTGGGCTTTTTTTTTTCCAATCAAGCCAAAAATAATTATTTCTTGTCCTGATCAGATTCACTGTCGACCCCCAGGCAGCTAAACCAATACAGCTGATGGGCCGTGAGAAGTGCGTGTGAAACAACACCTTCAAATTTGTTTTAAAAATCATGGGTGAAAAGCTTCAATGCACATGAGCTTGTTCTTGTTTAAAATATTGCTCAGGCCAGTAAATAGCTGAATTCACAATCCAACAACTGTTACCCCGCTGCAACTAGAAGTATCTCTAAGGCTTGTGTTCTCAGAGGATTTGGGCATTGCCTTCCGTTTCGTCCGTTCTGGCCAGTGACTGAGGCAGAGGCTTCCCTCTCTACAGATGCACATTAGCACCCAGGGAAGCTTTCTAAAGCCTTGTGAGGCAGAATAACTGTCAGGAACCTTTACATCTTTGCCAGAACACCCATGAAAACATAGTGCTGCACCTTTGATCCACGCTAATAATTTTTATGGTGGATCTTCAGTCTGGAAGGGACTACACACTTAAGGACTCGGCATGGGGGAGCAGTTCTCCTTACATTGCCTCTGAACCTGTGGGGTTTTTTCCCCTGTTCAATTTTCAATTATTTGATTCACACTTCATGGACTTCATTTCCTGGCACATTAACAGCTGGTGGTTTCGAAGGCTGCAGTTGGCAAGGGCAGGGTCTGGAATGGGTAGTAATTACTTGCTGAGCTCATTATAATTGTTTAGTTATTGAATGATTTGGAAAGGCAAGCAGGGGGAATATGTGGTTAATTAAGAACTCGTTTAATCACTGCTAAATTTAGCCTTCCAAAACAGCACTCACCCAGATTTGAACACCTTTGCTCACCCACGCTGCTGGGGGAAGCAGGAATGCCTTCCCCCTCGTCTTTGGCTTCCGTTACCGAGATGGCACTTGCTCTTCGCCTTGTGGTGTCTTGGTTTGGTCCTGTTCCCTACTGGCTCCAACCCTCCCACATTTGGCTCCATGGGCATTAAGATCTCTCGGAGGCTGCCAACAGTCTCCAGTGAGATGTTTAATTAGAAACAACTCACCTGTAAGCACTCAGGCCCTTTTGGGACCAAATTATCATCTGATGAAAAAAAATTACATTACAGACAGAATAGCAAAGTATGAGCATTTAACAGAGCCCAGTAAGTGCGAGCAGGAGAAAAGCTTTCAAGCCCTTGTCATTTTTCTGTTCCTGCTGATCTACCACAGCTGCTGGGCACCTTTCTTCTGTTTGAGGTTTTGGTAATTGAAGGCTTAGGAAGCAAGTTTATCACCCAGAGGATGCTTTCTGGAGCCTGGACTAACTTCCAGGGGCTCTGGGGAGTCTGCAAGGCAGTGCCAAAGGCAAAAAAGCATTTACAACTTGTTGTCATGTCTTTACTGTTGCACCAAGAAAGTCAAGTATCTGTACAAGAATTCAGGCAGGCTTGTAACTGAAAGGATTTTAGTTGAGGACTTTTGGGGAGAGTTTTGAGGGAAGGACTTAAATGGGAAGTAGCATTTGACTCAAGATGAGTAGAACTTAATTTTAAACAGTGAACAGATTTTGAATAATTATTTTGCTTTGCGCTTTTATACTTCGTCCTAGATTAATTTAACACATGATACTCACCACACACAGTATCAGCCAGGTGTAACTACCACCACAGACATGCCCAGGGGATTGGGCTGCAGCTGGCACATGCTCTTGAAAAGGGTACCCTCCTCCCAGCATGGAGGTCAACCGCAGATGTTCAGAAAGGAGGAAGAAAGAAAAAGAGAAGCCGTGAAACCCTTGCTGACCACAAGGAGATTTATCCCCTTTGCACTTGCAGAGGGAAAAATGTTTAGAGTCTCCAAGAGCTAGCAGCTCCTCCGATCCTGTCTGTAGTGCCCACAAAATAAAGAGGAGGAAGAGTCTGTACTGAACTTCATCCTTCACAATACACTTGAGAACGAAGTAAACTTATTTTTTCTGTTAGGGAAAAGACATTAGAATAAGCCAGATCTTGTACATCTGGAGACACGCCAGTCTTTTACAAAGGCATCCACAAGATTCTTATATTTTGCTTTTAATTTAAATGCTGCAAAAAAGGAAAATAATTTTTAAACAGGTTTTTCAGAGCAAACTCTGCAAGGTACACTCTGCAAAACAGAAGAGCCGTCAAAGCAGGCCGATTTTAAAACCTGACAACCTTGACAGCCCCCTTGCAGCAACACGGAGCCACGTCATTTCTGCAGTTACCCATGGTTACAAAATTGTTGAATGAAGTGGAATCCAAACCTGTCGAGGGTTGTAACTCTCAAACAGGCAGAACAAATGATCTGGAATGATAACCAGTCGAGTACTCCACTGGGTCCTTAATTGAATATTTTGCCAAACCGCTCCAAAATAACGGAGCTCGTCCATTCTGAGTCTGGGCTGCTGAGGAGATGAGGAAGCTCCTGGTGGGATCTAGTTGTTTTTAAATTTATGTGTTTGTTTACAAGAGGGCAAGGCATAAGGCAGCCTTCAAGAGACCCTGTGATTTCAAGTAGAGAAAAGTTACGGGATGTCCTCTCCCTGCCTCCAAATGAAAAAGAGTCAAGTTCACATGTGGGCGAGAATTAGTGTTTTCTCTTCAATTAGTAATTTCTTCCAAATACGGCTGAGACATCTACTTTAGCAAAATAATTAAATAGTACATCGATAAAGTAGATGCCCTCAACCAAGTAACTTTGCTTCATTCCCCCCCTTAGTTTCATCAGCGCTACATGTATCGCGCCCTGGAGGGTTAATCTTTGTCTATTTGGGGCCACTTCCACTCCCAGGGCAGTGATTTTTAGGAAGGCCACGGCACGGCTGAGCCCCGGGCTGGCTGGGCACACAGCGCTGCCGGCCACAGGCCGGGGTCCCGCGGGCAGCGGGGCGGCTCCTGCTGCCCCCGCGAGTGCTCAGCCCGGGGACACCCCGTGGCCTCCGTCACGCTGCCAGACAGGCACCCACCCGACCCTCTCACCTGCCCTGCCCAGGGAGCGGTAGCTAATCACAGCGGTTCCGTAAGTTCTTCTAACTATTCTTCCTGAAACATCCTGCTTTAAAGTAAGGCTTTATGCAAAATGTTCCTGCAAATTAGCTTCAAGTTCTAGAGGAGCTTTAAATTTAAACAAACAAACAAACCAGCAGCTTTAATCATCCAGTCTTGCCTCTGTGCTTTCTGGCCCTTCCTGCTGGGCGTCTCTCAGGTGCCTGTGGATGTAGGCCACTGAGGCAGCCACACGCCGATTCCGTTCGCCAGTTTTCTGCTGGATCGCGGGGGTACTGTGCTGGGAAGAGGACGACAGCAATGCTGTCAGGATCTTTTCTTCCTGTTAGTGACCCTGTCAAAGCATCTTTCTGTAGCACACCAGGGCAGCCTGAATTTTCTGCCTCTCCCGTCAGCCTCCTTTCCTTACCGGTACCCAAGAAATTACAAAAAGTCAACAACTACAGAGTTCTATCAGCAAAGGATGGCTGGAGAAGTGCTGCAAACTGATCTCAACTCTCAATACTAAGAGAAATGTCTCTAAAAACCTATTTCAGTCTCTTTTTGTGAAGAGATCGCAAACTGCTGGAGTCCCTGTGCCACCAGTTAGTTTTACCACTCCTCATCACACGTACCTGTGTGATATCAATCCCCATCAAGTGTCGTTTGGGATGTTAGACCTTGCCGTTCAGCACTCTCCGTTACCCAGATTTAGCATTTACTCCTTCTCAGCTCCTCTTCAGCAGCAGGAGGTCTCACCCTTCCTGTCGCCTGTAATATCTTGCGGAGTCCCACAAAAGAGCACAAATATTATCTCCCATTCCCCCATAGAGCCTTTTCTGCTGCCACCACCTCCTTCAAGTCTCCAGATCTGGCAGATGTGTCTTCCCCATCCCAGCTGCCGACCGCATTTTGGAGTTGAGAGGCAGAGCATGCCATCCAGCCCCCACCATACCCTGAACCCCCTCCTGGGGGGGGTCCCTACCGCCCACCTTGCGAGGGGCCAAGGGACACAAGGGTCGTCTCGCCCTCCTGCATGGGAGCGTGTGCAGTCAGAATGCTTGTAAGCATCAATTTTACTGCCTCTTCCCAACATAAACTGGACAAATTGATGGAGTCCTGGCCCCAAGGATAAACACCGTCTGCGCTGTTTAGAGTAACTGTCTCCTGAAAGGAGACTCGTGCAGCTGAGCTGCCACCCTTGCTGCTGGGCAGCTGCGTGGGGCACGGCAGGCGCCTGCGGGCTGGCGGCACTGCCCCAGCACAAACCTTCCCCTGCTGTCAGACACGAACAGCAGCAGTCCGGAAGGAGGATTAAGACCAGAAAAAGTCTGCAGTTCACTCAGGTACCACAATAACAATCTTAAAACTTACTTTGCAGAAATGCAGAGGACTAGTGATCTTCACCTGAGCCACTTGTAAGAATTCCTGCCGAGAGCTGGTTTAAACCCGTGCCCAAATACAGAGGTTGGCTTTTAGTTGCAGTACACCAATGTTACAAAATGCTTGGGTTTATGGAGTTTTTGTATTTCAGATTAGTTTCAGCTTTTTAGCTGTTTAGGAAGGGTAAATCCTCATGTGGTTAGGAAGCATTCTTGGCTATTATCTCTAAAAAGAACTTTAATATTTATGGTCAGGCTAGTACTTTTGAAGGAGACTGAGATGAGATAAGCTCATTAAGTCAAGCATTCTTTCCACACCTGCACGTTCTTCCCAACAAAATAATATTTCTCAATTTCAAGGCAGCTAATTTAAAGACAGATTTTACTTCTTGCTCTGATACAAACCTGAACTGCTGGGACGCTCCATGAATAAAGCTGGGATGTACACACGCTGTCCTCACCTTTCAGGGCCTTGAACACAACTGGAAAATACCTGTCTCGTAAGTGTTACAGTCTGGTGCAGCTGGACTACTCAGAATGCACTCAGCAAGCATGCCATCACTATTAGAGAACTAAAATTTTATTAATTTAAAAAGACTTTGCAATATCCTAGTCCTATTCCCACCATTGTCTTCTCCGCACCACAAAAGTCCTCTCCAGCACCTAGGAAGTAGCTATGGATGTCTAGAGCAAGGAGTGACTGCAGCCTCGGGAGGCAGGTTAATAACCAAGCTGAGTCTTCTCCCCTGCTGCGCGTCCGTCCCCTGCAGTTCATCCACAACTAAAAGGAAAAAAGATTAAGGCTCAATAACTCTGTCCAGCTGAGGGGCAGGGGAGAGGCAGAAAATGACGTTGACTTTTTAAGGTAACCGATCCACTTACTCATTCGCTCCACTTCATTCGTTAAAAACAAGGCTTCAAGGCTCAAAGCTTTCTGTTCTTCTTCAGTTCTGTCAAACGGTGCAATACGAGGATATTACTGTTCCTTATGGCCCTTGCCATGTTTGTAACTTCAGTATAGAAGCCCTTATAAGTGTACACACAATTACAGTACTATTACACCTCCCACTCCAGGGGAGTCCGGTGAAAAGCACAGCTGCTGTCAAACACCTTCACTTTGGCTCTGCTCAGGATCCTGCCAGGCACAAAGCTGGCCTGACCAGAGGACAGAATAATTAATTTACATCTGAACATCTCAAAAGTACCTACCTCCCTGTACAATTCAGCTATGCAAAGGCTTTTGATTACAGCCCATCTGTGCATGCTTTATGGCTGAAGTATTTAATTTAAGAAGAATGATTAGGAAGAAAAGTTTGAATGGGCTGCGCCAAAGCCTAGATAAAAGTCTCAGCTACAGAGTTGAAACGTGCTTAACTTGTATTGAAAGTGACAATTTTTGCAGCACACTGGAATTCACTGACTCACAAGCCATCTGGAAGTGCTAAAAGCATTTAGAAAACAAAGTCAAGAGGTCTCCAGTTCCAGTTGTTGAGATGAAAATACCAAGGCTCAAAGGTAGCAGGCTGTCAGCCGCGAAGATGGAAGGCTTCAAGGCTCTTGGCACTAGTAACTGTGATACGAGGGAGTGCCTTCATCCCGTCCCGAGCTGTGTGCTTTCAGCTGGGCAGTCTTCGAGAGAACACCCTTCCTGAGAAATCCACGTGCATTTGTTTTGTGCCCGTGCTGAGGCAGAGCAATGAGATTCTTCCTGCCTGCATGTGGCCTGAATGGATGAAGGTGTCCAACAAAGTGTGTGTATAACTAGAAAGGGAAAATGAGCAAGGAGAGGACTAGATTTCCAGCTACTGTGCGAGAATGAAAAAGCAGAGTAGAACCTCAGTGGGGAGTTCTGAGGAACAGATGCATATCCCCTACACCTCAGCTAAAGGATTACAAAATAAGTAAAACTTTGTGCTTTCTTACAGTTCTAAAAAACTCCAAGTTTTATCAAACCTTTTCTCCCCCCACCCCTGCCAAGGGAACATTTCTGTACACTTCTGTACATTTATGAACTCAGTCTTAATTTCTCCTTGAATTGTTTCTTATTTACAGGTCTAAATTCTGCCTAGTGCCAGAAGAGGTACTACAGACACATGGACGCCATTGCCTAAAAAAAGGCCCGGTTGATACACAAGATGAATGCAGAAGAAAGCTTAATTCAATACTTTTGAAATAGATGGATGCAGCAGAACTTATTTTAGCATCCTCAACATTCACTATTAATTCAAACAGAATATGGACAGGATAAATAGCTTAAGTAAAGGGTATTGAGGAAGAGTCCCACTGGAAGTTTTATGAAGGGTTTTAAGAGCCAGAGCTTTGCTGTCTGAAAGCTCATATTTTCCAGTTCGTTGTCTGATCTTCTAATGAAACAATGAAGCAGACTGAAGGGAGGGAAAACATCAGTTCAACATTGATAGGGATGTTTTGGTGTGGGAGAAATCTCCCGTAGCCACTCGCTGCCTAACACCGTCTTAACTTACCCCCTTGCTTGACTGACTTTATTTGTATTTCTTTTTTCATATTAGTAAACAACAGTTTATTTTTATATATTCCTCCCTACGGAAAGGAATTCCTTCCTAATTAATTTCTATCTCCCTTTAGAATAAAGAAATAACGGTGAAAACACACATTTATGGCCCACAGAACTGTCACAGTGAAGCAGAAATAATCCAAATGCAAGATCACTTTTCTCACTTCTTTTGTGTTGAGAAGTACAAGGACTAAATGGGCTTAGAGTTTGTCTGGTTTCATGGCAGCCTTTTAAGTTTTGAATCACCTGGTAAAATGTGGCCTTCTTTTTACAGGGTTATTCAGTGAATCACATTTAAAGCCCTAATATGCAGAGAGGACTCCCAGAACACGTCTTCTCTTCAGTAACATAAATCAGAAATAAAAATGTTTGCTTGCAAGAGGGAATGGAAGAAATTACCATCCAGGGCCAACACATGCAGAACTGCTCCATTAGGACCTGCCATTGTTTATTGCCCCCAGATTAATGGTCTGGCTGGCAAGTTAATAAGCTGAGGAGGTCACCTCCGCAGTGCAAGTCCACCCAGAGACCTTACCCTGGCAGTGAAAAGCAGTCTCGAAAGAAAACATCACGATTCTTTTTTGTGGAGTCAGCAGCAAAGTATCCTGGCATCTACATAAACATCTTAATATAATTGTATAAACTGATGAACAAATAAAAGCCAAATTGTCAATGTGTCTGTCCAGAAATATCATGCCTCAGTAACCTAGTTGGCTTTTTTATTGTTGTTAACAGAAGACTAGGAAGGGTATCCATTTCTAAAATGAACTTTTTGAACACTGGAGGCCTATTACAAGAAATTTCCAGAAACAAGGAACATGAACACTCCGTAAATCTCAGCTTCTCTCTATCAATATTTCCTTCTAAAAGACGGGCTATGGTTTCAGGCACATGCTCCCTCTGTACTTCTATGCCACTGAGTCTTCAGCGTGAAGTCTCAGGTGAAGGTCTCGGTGAAGTTCATTATTAACAATAAATCTGACCTGGCAGCTTCAACCAGTCCAGACTCCTTGGACACTCTCAGGATTATCCAGCAGTAAACTTAGGTATTTTGAGATTGTGGCTTTGTTTGGATGGATCTAAAAGTTACAAAAATAAAGGAGATGGTACTTCCGAGGCTGATTTACTGATTTAATAATAAGAACTACCTGCGCAAGGCATTCCTTGTTGCGATCACACAATCTGATCTGCACGTGTAGCATCTCGCTAGTCAATGAGATTTCCTTAATGCAAAACAGCCACGGACAAAGAACACACACCAAAAAAAGCTTCTGTAGTATCAGTTTCAAAAATTCAGTACTCACTGTCCACAAGTTATCATGAAAGACAAGAATGCTCATCAGCAGGCAACACTGATCCCTACCTTGTCATTATTTCAGCTAGATAAGAAAACAGGCAAGATGGCAATAAATATCTCTGAAATAAAGGGTGATGTTTCAAGTACAGACAATACTGGTGATGAAAGAAAAATAAGAGTATTTGGAAAAAATTAATGCTGAAGAATGGAAAATTGCAAAACTTGAGCAACACTTGACAGTTCCACTAACATTACAAATTCTTAAAGATTAATATACCGCAGAGGCTAAAAGGGTTATAGGGAAAAAGCTGGTTCCTTTTCAGTTCTAGCAAGCCAGTCTACGAGTAAATAATGGACTGAGCTTCCATACCCTATTCAATATATGCTACAGGTAAAAGCCGGGATGGAATTCAGAGGTGAAACAAGTGATTTGAGGGGAGATGGCGGACAGAATCAAAGAAAGGTGCAGTTTGGACACAGGACAGGGTTCTTTTCCTTGGACAGTCCATCCTGAGAAGCTTTAGTACAAGCCACCAACACTCACATGGAAGATACGGAGTGCCTGCACAGATACTTTGGGGATAACTGGATTGTCATTAAAAGAGAGTTGACTGCAGGTTTCAGCTAACATGACATAAAATTAGCTTTCAGCTTCCTAAGAAGGTTTACAAAAACAGAGATAAGGCAGAGTATGCTATAGTTCCTCATGGTATTTTACAAGGAACAAGAGACACCACTTTACAATGGCTGTCTTAGCCAGACTTCCTGAGAAGGCTGCCTTTCTGAACGAGGCTAGGATGATCACTGAATGCCAGAGCCATCTGCGGTTCAAAAAGGAAATAACTCTTCTGCTGTTCTTGGCATGTTTGGCTGGATTTCCGCAAGAGACAAAAAGGAGAGACAGGAGTTGGGAATTGTTGGGAAATTTTTTAATTATTTGGGGGGGGGGGGGGGGGGGGCGAGGGGGGGATGGAAGAGGAGGAGGATGGCTCATTGTATCCAAAAAAAAACCCAAAAACAACACCAAAAAAAGTGCCCTAACCTCTAGCAACGTTTCCTGGGTTTATTCCTGGAATGGAGATAAGACAGAAATATTGCACAAAGCTACACAAGCATGTTAGAGATCCGATTCACATCTAAACGCTGTGTAAGGATGTCTGGATGTAGAAGAATGTGAGGAGCTCTATACTGAAAACAAAGCCATCTTTATTTACTGGGGAAAGAAAAACTATGAACAGAAATTCAAATGTACTAAGAATTGCAATTGAAGAAACAAAACAAGATTTTCCTGACAGCATAGTCATTACCAATGCCATTTTGGCTACACTTTTATTTTAATGTGCAGATCATGTGCTACAGCCTCAAAAAGTACCCTGTTGAGATGTTGACCTTATTAAAAAAAAAAACCCAACCATGAAGCTAAATTTCTGCTATAAATCCAGATTAAATCTTTTTGTAAATAAAGTGTCCTGGTAAACATTTCTGGACTTGAAATTCATTAAGACAGAGCTTAGAATATTTCAGGTGGACCATACATGTTAAGGAAAGTCTCAGCATAAATCAGCTGAAAGTTTGGTAAAATACATTTACAGGGGAATTAAAAAACACGATTCCGCAACTGGTTACACAATGAAAATTTTGCACATGAGAAATACAGAGAAGTCCACTCAGAGTTCCTAGAATCATACCAGAGGGGATAAAAAATTGAAGTAAAATGCATGCTACAAGATTGAAAGCTAGGTTTACACTAAGAAACCCAATCTGATCACGGACCTGTTAATTTTACAGAAGTTCCTGGTATTTCCCAAAGCCTTTGAATGGAAAGAGAGTTTTAAAAGTAGTACAATTTCACAGAAGTCCTCAGGAAGCTTCACTGAATCGCTTAGTAGGGATTCAAACTCTGGCTTGCTCTCCTGCCATATTTTCTATTTCACCCTGGGACTTTTACCTTTCCTTACAAATTTTTTCTTTCAAAATACAAATCAACGTTCCTGAATACTTGTAACAAGTATGCTTTCAGGTACAAGGCTGTAAATTTCACGTCAGGACTTAGCCCCAATTCACACTGAACACGTACTGACCTTTCTTCACTTTGCTTGAACCACGCGGGCTCTTTACAAAAGGTTTCACACAACTGGGAAGCATCGAGCCAAATTCTGCTGTCACTGTGCGTTCGATTAAGAGCATTTGTCTCCAGCAGCTTGGCATCAGATTTATGCTAGTTTAACAGAACTAATCCTGTCCTCGGCGTAAGCAGAGTTCTGAGAAACAGAGCACCGCATTTCCCAGTAGCAACAGGCAGGCTGAACCTGGAAGGGGACAGACAGTAATCAAAGCATTTCAAATTCAGAATTATCTGTCAAGAACTGGAAGAGATACCCTTAATAAAAAGTAATTCGGGGTATTTAAGTGGACTAAAATAAATTAAGCCAAGTTTATTCCTAATGATCAGTGAATTCTGCAAATTCCACTCTGCCCCAGGAACATCAGCCTTTCTGCAATTACTGCTCTCCCGCTGGAGGCTACGTTCACAATCTTTTAGATCACACTGTACTTCCTCATTTATTATTTAATTTCTTTACAGATCTAGATATTGCTTTTAGTAGTCTGGATATTGAAGCTTCAAATAGAAAAATCTTGGTTGGTACTGAAACATAGAGCATATTGAATTATTTACTTCTTTCAAAAGATGAATTCTCTTTCCAGGTGCAGCACACATGTTTTTCCACAATTCCTATCTGACGGGTTTGGTCATCATATTGAACACATCGCTGAAGCTTAAAAACTCCAGAAGACAGATACCAACCTGATTTTATTTCTGAATGACAGTCAGTTCATAGCATGAGAGAGGCACCGTGTTTGGGAGATGCTATTATACACAGCATCTGCAAAAGATGAAGACCTGAGAGGAGTTTACCTGAGATTTCCCCCGTGGTCTAACATGACCTTGTTGAGCAGTATTTATATGACAGAGGGCAGCTCTGAAAGTGCTACTTTCATGTAGTGCAACTCAAAGCCTGCATGACAGACAGAACTAACAAACACTTTTAAAAGTGGGAAAGCAATTTACATTTGTTGCAGAGCAGGGATAAGACTTACCGTGAAGTTAAGCGTTCTGGAACGTAGGACCTCAGCCTGGAGAATTCCAACCCAAATCCACACAGGTCCATTCATATTTAGATGCCACTGCACTCAAGTATGTCCGTGGAAAAGGCCCTACATGTAAATCTCAAGGTAACATGGGGAACTGAGTTTTAAGCCAGTAAAGCAGTTGCTGCTGCCCTTGGTCTGCCTTCACATAGACTTACAACTTGGGTGTAATGCACATTTCTTGCAATTAACAGGCTTTGAGACAAGTATTTAGATGTGGAACCCAACTGACTTTATTATTTCCTAGCATCCAGCCATTTTAACAGTTCTTCCTTGTTAGCACAGACAAGGAAGCCTTTTCCAGGTTTGAGAACAAAGAAATGAAATTACAGAAGTCTAATCTTGCTGGTGTGCCAAAGGTGAACACTCACAACAGAACAAGTCCAAGTGCCCTGTCATCATTCCTCTTTATACTGATCTTCAGTGTAATCCCCTCCAATACTTATTTTTTCCATAAAAGGGTGGATTAAAACCAAAGTGAAAACTGTATGCATAAAAATCAAAGCACATTTCCAGATTTAAGTGTTTCACAGAAATTATACAGACCATTAAAAAAAAAAACAAATCAACATGTTTGCTTCAGAATTTGAGAAAAAAATTAGGTTTTGCTACCATTTACTTATCAATGCGCTGACCCACAAAAATCTTTGCAATAAGCAAGGGAGTTGGCAACATTACGCATTTGTTTGTTACTTTACACTGCAATGCAACCATCCCTTCTCTGAAGTCCTTGCAATTATTCAAGGAACACCACAGACTAGTGGTCCTAGTCAATGGGAAAAAGTCTTCATACCAAACTAAAAAAGAGAAGTCCAAAAAGAGCTATTGAGAAACCTCCTGAAACAGGTAAAACATTATTTTTGACAAGACAAAACACAAGATTTGTAATTGTGTCAACAATGAAAAAACCAAGCTTCCTTCAACTTGGTCTTAAGGTTACATTGAAAACACGTATTTATTGGGCCTAGAAGTATTTTATTACTGAGCTCCAGCTCAGGACCATATCAATTTAAGATGTGGGTGGAGACCAGTTACCCTCAGACCTCACATACCACAGCCCACAGGTCCACGTTAGCCAGCCTTCCAACAGCAAGCCAAGGTTTACAGGATTGAGTCTAAGGAGACCAGAACTGGCATCTGGAAGACCACAACAAAACGACCTTTTTCCTCTGCTGTTCCCCTCCCAAATCCTACTGCCCTACCTCGGAGTTAGCCATTGATGAACGCTCAGATGGATCCAGAGGACTGTCTCATTACCTCTGCCCAGCTATCCTCTTTAGTATTTACTTAATGTACAGGGTTACATGGTCAAACCATCGCCATAAAGAGCTCTTAACCTTAACGCTGGGCTTCCAACAGGAAGACTGATCATTTTCATTATGACTCGGAAAAAATGAGGTGAGCTGGGAATGCCGCATTCTGATCAGAGGGATCTAATGCCATGGCATTCCCTAGCGCACCAAAGCATTTGTAATCCAAAAGCAGTAATTTTTCTGGCTAACCACAGAATTGTATTTCTGACTTTGTATTAGCTAGTCCCAGTTTGTAGCATAAAATAGGTGTAGTACAATTTTAAAAAAAAGTTCAAGTAAGTCCCAGTAGTCAAACCACAGGTATATTGCCCACTAAGGCCCGTGCTAAGGAGAATACGTTCCTCTGAACAGAAGGTATGTTCAAAAGAGTAACACTCATCTTGCTCTATTAACTTAGGTCAAGCTTTCTACACCCCATTAGTAACTCAAGAGACTAAATAATTAAACAACAGGTAACAGCGGCATGGTCCAAAAGATTGTTTGTCTCTCAAACTGGAGAATTTAAAATAAAAATAATTTTTAAAAGCCCCCTCCAGGACTCTTCTTTGTAGCCTGTCCCTTTAGAACTTGAAGGCAAACTATTTTGAAAATACAACAAATTTAAGATGGTCTTTAAGGCACTGTTTGCAATGTTTATGGAAAGAACATGTGAAAACAAAATGTAATATATTAACAGA
This sequence comes from Phalacrocorax carbo, assembly GCF_963921805.1. Taxonomy (NCBI): domain Eukaryota; kingdom Metazoa; phylum Chordata; class Aves; order Suliformes; family Phalacrocoracidae; genus Phalacrocorax; species Phalacrocorax carbo. The sequence goes on from NC_087528.1 coordinate 10,148,517, forward strand.
GCTGGAAAATTCTAATTGAATGTGAGGTTACAAGAGATGTTATCTCCCTCTTTTCTCTCCTTTTGCAGGGCTTCTCTCATTCCTTTTGACCTCATGTTCCATCCCTGGAGGAATTACATCAAGACTGGATCCCCAATGCCGTGGTCTGGGTTGCAAGTGAAGGAGATGGTGATGGCATACCGAGTGCCCCAGTGAACCTTTTCCACCCGATGAAGGTTCTCTGATCCAGAAGTGAAAAAAGAAACCCGGCCTGTAAAGACAAAGTATTTAATCAGCGACATGGAGTTTGCCACTCAGCTATCAGCTCTCTACAGTTTTGCCATTGTCTCAGTCCAGCTGTTCCCTAGCTACCTGAGAGCCTGTAGGTCATCGCAAAACCAAACCTGAGCTTACGCTGCACTCTGACAGCTTTAGGTACTGTTTAAAACATAGTTAATCCTTTGTGCTACAAAGCTGGAGATGTAATTCCACCATATCTCATCATTTATAAAAGGCAGGAGGAGGCCAAGAACATCTGAAGCCAGTTCTTAGTCACCAAAAAAAAGGCGAGCAACTCTAGTTGACTGTGAGCAAAGCGTATTGATTTCCTCTCTGCTTCCCTTCTATCTAATTTTAGACCAAATAAGGAGGAATTACTACAAAGGTGGCAAAAAGTCTTCAGTGAAAAAGTGCTCAGCAGGTTTACAAGCAGCTATGGCAGCTTATCAGCATCGTACCAAGTATTTGCTATAGCTTTTTGTGCACAGTCTGATCACTCACTGTTCAACCAGGTTAGAGTGTTATGTATTAGTCATATACAAATTAATTTTCCTTAGAAAAAGCCACTCCAGCAATGGGCTTGGAAATTGTTTTATAGATGCAAGTGCTTACTCCTGTGCTTCACCCTGACCAAGCTTTGACCACCACCCTGCCTTGGGGTTCTCCAGGCTGCAAGTGGCATCAAGGTGAAATGATCTTCTTTTCTTCTAAACAAGTTACTTTGATAATGACAGCAGAGGAATATTAGAATCCCACTCAATGAAACAGCAGAATGGAGCCCTCTGCACTTTCATATTACTGAATTGTTCTGAGAACACACAAGTTTGATGTTTCACAAGTAACTCAGAACCGACGCAACTCTGCAGGACTGCTCAAGTCCTCCTGAGAAAGCTAGTAATACTCATGTGCACAGCTGTTTTATCCCAATAGCATGTGGTTTTCCTAATCAGGCTTCTTTCCCCACTGTTCAAATTAGATTAATGTTTGATAAAAGCTTATCACAGGGAACTGTTACTGACATTCTAACTCTGCCAGGGACTCATTCGCAGTCAGGCAAAATGAAACACTTATATGCCTACTTAAAATTTGTCCAACAAGATAAACTATTCCAACCATCATACAACCTCCACTGCAGAAATGAGCACCACACAACATAGCTGGTTTTCTCTTCTAACTGAAAGTGAACAGTAAGATCCAGATATTATTGTGCTTGCGTACTCCTAAGCAGCACACATGGGAGATCTGAACAAAACTAGACTGGCCTCACGGAGCTCGGTTCGCCGACTCATCTCTGAAGTCTGTTTGAGTAGCCTTTGTGTCCCTTGCACATTCAGTTGCACTTCACATTTAATCTTTCATAGTTCACATAGTCTTTCATAACTGCCAAGAAGAAGTTATATCATACTCTTCTCTGCCTGTGGCTGCACATCAATAATTGGTAAAGCTATATATACTCATAAAAAAGATTCATTCATATGCACAGCTCATTTACACCTTGGTTTACTGCTTTTCTGGATGAAAGACTAAATGAAGGCAATGTACTCCTATCCTGTGAGCGTTGCAATGACCAGTGCTACCCTCAAGGATTTCATACAAAGTCCCTGTGTCATGAATTTTTTTTTCTTTTAAATCTTATTTCAACATCATTCAAGTACTTTATTATCGGTCCCTCACCTAATCACCCAAAGCTTCGCCTTAAACTGATTTTCAAGATTTTTGTTTGATCTCATATTAGAAGTGATGGTAATTCAGAGTTAGACAAGTTTCAGTGTATTAAGCCAGTTAAACTGGATTTTTTTGGCTATACAGAATGTCTTTTAATTTCTTTCTTTAATAAATATGTCTTCATATATATGCTCTCTTGTAGCTACTTGTGCATCTGGTCCTGTACCTGTCAAGTGGGGTCTCTGAGTTACTGAACAAGCCTACAAGTCAGTTTTCAAAGATACTTTTTCCTCAGTTGGGAAGAATTTCTTTTAAACTAACTTCCATTGCAAAATTTTGAAGCAAAAGCACACTCGCTCCATGATACAATATTTTTGGTAGTATAAATGTTAAAAAAGAGGGTAAAGAATGTCAATTCCCATCCGACAAATCCTTTAAGGAATATATGGCAATATCATTATCTAGAGACTGCTGGGGAAAGACACAAAATAAAATAAAGCTGTACCATTACTGGATAGGATGACTTGTAGGACTTTCAAACACACCAAGACTGGACCCTTCCTAATCTTGCTTCAATACACAGTATATGGAAACCAAGTCAAAAATTAAATCACTACAAGAAAGCAATCAAGTCAGGACGAAGCAAGTTGCTTAAGAAAGCGTGGACCTACTTCCTAGGTTACCACCTGTCCTTGTTCTAACTAATTTTGATCAATTTTGAGTTATGATTTTTAAACCCCAAAGTTCCGAAATATGACCCATATTAGCAAGTTAGTAGGATCATATGCAATGTGGGTCTGTTTTTAGCCGTGATATTGCATTCAAAGTGTTTAAAGTGCATTTTTTTCAAGTGTTACACGCTGCCACAACTAACGTAGCTGTGATAGAATTTCTCTCACTGTGACTGGTGAGGAAGACATGCATAAGGCAGTTCCACTAAGCTCTCCAGACTATGAAATACTGATAGAGTGAATGCTGAGCTTTGTAAGAGGTTAGTGTTGTACTACAAATGCTAAAGAATGGCTATGCAACTATTCATTGCAGATAGAAGTACATCTGTACTTAAAATTTCCTGGTGAAACATTTTTGAGTGACAAAAGCTCAGGAGAAAGTATGTAAAATTCTAATCACATTTCCTTTGTCCTTTTCTTTTGTTGTTCAACAATGGCCTTGAATCAGTCTTTTCATTTTCTTCTTCCCTCCTCAGACCTGCCTGCACAGATTTCTTTCCTACATGCTTTTCTGCTCCACTAAAGAAATCTTGACTGCTACCTCCTGGCACATAATTTCAGTTTGATTTATGAACACTTACTGTTAAAAGTGTAAGCTTTTTTGAGATCACAAGCTGCTACTCAATGCAATTTTATAGTATATTATTTAACAGAAAAAAAAAAAAAAAAAAAGATAAAGTGTTTAATCCCTGGTCCTTAAGGGATGAAAATTTGGAGAGGAAGAAACAGCAAAGGGATCATCTCCTGTTTTGAGGTCCATGCTTCTAAGCTTCCAGAAAGAGGCCAGTCTCTGAGCTATATTCTGAAGGATGAAGATTGGAACGGAGGCGTCCCGGGGTTAGAAGTGATGCCAAGGGTAAAACCCAGAGGATTTGGTTTAGTTTTTTGTTTTTTTTTTCCACTGAGATAAATCTATAGTCTGGAAAGTATTTCATTCCGATCGTGAACATATGACTCACTTTCCCCAATTCATTGCAAGATGCCAAAAGCGCCATTGCTTCTTTAGTTTCATGACACTTTGACCAGGACCTGAACCTCAGGGAAGAGTTTTAGATCCAGAAGTTACAAGGAACTGTGGGCTGCCCTCTCACATATACTATCTATCACCTCCTGCTCACCTCCACTTTCCATTCCACGAGAAGTCAGTCAGGTAGAGCGTACCACAGCAATTAGCGCAGCACACCAGAGCATTTACTGCTTCTAACTCTTGGACATAGAGCCCCCATATTAGGTAAAAATATATTTTGTAGGCACTTCTACCCACGCTTTTTCTTCTTTTCCACCCACAAATACTTAAAATGTCTTTATAGCTGTTCCCAAATGGCTTCAAGATTTCCATCAGGCTGTGTAGTAATAGGGGAGTGAGCTGTAGTCCAGCCTAGTTCCCATGGAAAAGTGCAACAATGGGCTGGAGGAAGTTCCTCCCACACAAATGCACTTGTTCTGACCTTTCTTATTTGAAGAGCAAAAACCCAAAGAATTGGAAAGATCTGTGGTAACCTCAAGACCTGCAGGAGCCTGTTTCTAAATTATTCACTCGCCTGCATATCTCTACAGGAACACAAGTAATCAGTCCTTGCCTTTGATCTCTATTTGACAACAATGTGACTTGTTTTCCTTTCCACGTTTTCCCTGCTTTCCAGCATTAAGTGCTAGAAAGTGTGTTTCCAGACGGAGTTTGGTCCAATAAAAGCTTAGCTGATGAGTTTCTGTTCCTTGCAGATTGCTGAAAGCGTTACTGTGATGCAGTTGCTCCCCTTTTTAGTTCAGATACGCCTCCAGCTCTGCTTCTGTACTAAGACTAGTCAAGAGTTTCCTCCACAGGTGGAGCTGCTCCACAGTCCCTTCTTTCTGTGGCCCTTAAGCATCCACACACATTTTAAAAACTTTAAAAAAAGTAAGCAAAGGATAAATTGTACGGGGGATGAAAGAACTAATGTCATGGAGAAGTCAGGTGTGAACTCATTTAAATATGCCACCGTCTCACAGTGACCTAGGTCAGGGAACTGCTAACATGCTCAGTGCCACAGCATCCATCAAAACTGAGCCCAGACTTCAGTGTCGCTGACACAAGTCAAGCTCTTAAATGCTGTCAAGGATGAGAAAAGCTTGTGAAGTGAAAAACAGGAAAGGTCTTGCTCCTCATATAGGGAGAAAGACCTTAACCATATTAGAGGTAACAACTTAATTCTCCCGATTTTTTGATAATCCATTTTTGCACTGATCCACAGGCATCATTATTTATGAAGACATAAGCCTCACTGCTATGAATTTTATATGACCCTAATTTAGATGAAGCAACACTTATTTTCAGAAATAATACTTAACAGGCAGCAAAAGCAATAGATATTTCACTACGCAGCAATTATGTCCCATTTAATTACTCAAACAAAACCGCTAGAGGAATACATGTATTAAGTACAAGCTTTTGCTTTTACCTGCTTTGGCCTTCCCAAGTTTTAATCACATTCATAATTGCCCCTTAGCAATGAATTATTTTTAGATGTTCAGAAAATATAACCACTGCAAGCAGCAGCATACAGGTGGGAAAGAATTATACATTCAGCTACATATCACAGCAAAAACTTAAGCATTCCCATAAGGCTTGCTCTCAGGAGGTTTTATCCGTGTTGAATTTTAACATTCGGTTGTACTTCCATAAACAAGCTGCCTACAATTTGCTACCTAACCTCTGTACTGTGAGGTAATATAGATTGGAGAAATACACAAAGGAAACAATTTTCAATGACAACTATGTCCTTGACATGTAACTGTGACTTCAGCCAAACCACTTACTCTCTCATTTGTTTCCTTGTCTCTAAAACAAAACTGGTACTGATCTATTCTAACACGGTTACTGTGAAAATTAATTAGTAAACACCATTACAACGCTTTGCAGTTAACACACATTCTGTTTTACAAGTATTATAAAAAATATCCTCTGTTGTTCTTATTCTGGCAAAAGGAAAAGCAGTAAGGCATGCCAGATTAAATTATAACACGATGTAGGGAATATAAGAAAGGACTTTGAGACCCATGCAAATATTAACATACCACAATGTTTGTATATAAAAAAATACTACAAGATTATTATGCCTCTAACATTATAAAGTCATTGCACAACTTAGGTTGGTAGAGACCTTGCGAGGTCATCTGGTACAATTCCTTTTCTCCAATCAAGGCCAACTTTTAAATTACATCCAACTTGTGAGTTCCATTAGGTTGCTCGGGGTCACATCGTTAGCGCATATGAGTGCAGCATTCAGATACTGACATTTCCCAGGTATGCCTGAGGCATGCACTTTGCTATCCCCACGTCTCCTGTGCTTGATTTTTGAGCAGGGGCCATAGAATAGATGACCTCCAGAGGTCCCTTCCAACTTCAGTTATTCTGATTACACATGGCACAGGCCACTCACATTAATACCAACTCTGGCAATCACTATTTGCAGCATGCCTGTTTGCCCACTGGATTCCAAGCCTGTTCACGCTCCCATCCTTCACGAGACCACCACTTCTGCTTTCTTGGCAGCATCCTTCTGGCCCTTCTAGTTCACTGCCAAATTTCCTTGGAAATTCCTTGGGTCATGAAACATCAAGGAGAAACTGCAAACTACGTGTTAGATTATCTCAACCAACACTCAATTGTGCAAGCAAGTAAGGGAATGATAACTGTCCCCTCACTCTCCTCCTCGGTCTGCTTAAGCTGTGGCTGGGCACAAGGGAAGGGCAGGGGCTACCCCTGGCTGGTGCCAGTGATGGGGAAGGGCAAAGCAGGGCTGCGGGAATGTAAGAGGTCTCACATCCACCCACTGTCCACAGCAGCTGGTTGGGGGCACTGGAAGAACTGAGCTGAACTCATTTCCCTCAGAGGGAAATGAGACAACTCATCTGCCCGATTAAAGGGAAGCAGGAAGAGTTTATTTGGCACTACAGATCTAGTCAACATCTTTGATCTTATGCACTGACAGCTTTGTCTGCTTAACATTTACCAGCTCTAAATGTTACTCAGGAAAGAAGGAAAAATGGCATCTCATCTGCTGAATGACACCAAGACAGAAGCACTGCCAGGGAAACTGCACAAACACAATTGTTTCTCATCCTTGTCATCTGCTTAGGATTAATTGCTAATTCATTCTCATGTAAAGTGTCCAAGAAAACCCACCATATCATTAGGCAAATAACCTGATAATAATATTTTCTGTAATCACACAGTAAAACTTACTTAACAGATATACTTATTCAATTACTTATAAACAAATGTTGAATGGGGAGAGCTTTAAGCAAGTCCTTACCTAAACCTCACAAAAGTAACATGGAATGACAGCATCTGTGAGTGCCCTGATCTGGGGTGCAGAGAGGGTGCCAGAAGAGAGGGCACAAGCTTCTCTAAGCAATTTTGCTACATATGTGCCAAGCACAGAAGTATAAAGCAGCCTATCTCCCCCCCCCCAAAAAAAAAAAAAAAAATTACTTGCTGTTAAAAATAAAATAACTGATTAACACAGTGAACTCTCCCACAGTCAGCTTGTACTTTGCAGAAGTATTATAAATACTTTTTAAAGTACTTGCTTCTATTTTAAATTCAGAAGCACCTGGACTGAAGGCTTCCAAATTGCAGTTTTTAAAGAAAATAAGTGAACTTAATTATTTCCTACCAAAAGTACATGAGCATATTTAGACTTCAGCAGAATCCCTGCCTGCTTCTCTCCTATCGGCACAGTTGGTTGCTCAAAATAACAGGAGTTTCTGCTCTGTACATTATGTCTGAAGTTGTGACAACCTAGTACAGCATTTAGAAGTGAAAGCTGTGTAGCTGTGCTCTCCTAATCACCGTTACTAAGCCTCATCTAGGCCTTTTGCTTCTATTTCTTCTCCCTACAGCCAGAAGAAGGACGGGGATATCACCTCTGCTCTGCCTTCCAGTCCTCCCCTTCTGTGCTCATCCTCACCCAACAAATCTGGGCAAGCCTGCTCTGTCCTCCCACGGCAGAGCACTCCGGGCAGCTGCAGAAGGTTTCTGAATTAGACTGCTACAGGAGGTTCTCACCAAAAAAATCCTCTAAGAACAAAGCCTTGCAGGTTCAATCCCATGAAATACCTCCGGATCATCTATTTTGCTTTTCTAGTCCTTGCTAACCATGACACGTTTAGTAGAGCTGTGGTCAAATCACACGGATGCCCGAGTTCTAGGTTTTGGACTTATGATAGAGAAGGATTTCATCCTTACATTTAGTAAATCACTGAAGCATAAACGCAAGGGTAACTTCTGCTGCTCATTTCTTATACAAAAAATGGCCTTTAAAGAAAAAGACTTCATGACAGCACCTACAGTGTGTGACGTCAAACCTCACAAAGCTTAGGAACAAGAAATGAAATATCACTGCTGAGCTATATAGTGTAATACAGCTGAACCTGCAGTTAATTTGGTATTTTGTTTTATCAGTTACATTACCTGAATTTCATCAGGTGAGTGGCTGAAGCTGATTTTCCTCTGCTCCCTCTTTATGCCATCAGCGTTGCTGTGTATTCGCCTAGCAGTATCAAATCAAATTCATGAAGTATTGGCCTGCATATGCATTACATAAAGTCTTGTGCAGCAAGCAATGAAAAGCACATCAGGTGCCTGCTACATGTGTTTGTTTACAACTAAGTATTCTATACTGGGGAAAAAAGCCTTAGACACCAACTCTCAGTACTGACAGTGCTTCGCAATGCTCTGGGGAGCGCCGTAATACAAGACATCTGTTTGGCTCCCCCTGTTCCACCAACACTCCTCAATCCTTTCAGCAGTCCAGCTAGTGTAAAGTGACCATTACTATCCTCAGTAACCAATGCCCTCAACAAGACACTGTATTTTGTACGAAGTAACTCACATAAGCAGCACGTGAAGTGCAGGTCTAACCTGCACCTCCCGGGTACCTGTTGCTTTATGGGCCCAATTAAAAGATTACTTCATTTAATGTCATCATAAACCTATCACTGAGCACCACTGGAATACAAAACCAGAGTCTGGAAGACAGTTATCCTCCCATGGAAAACAAAAAGAAAATCTTCAGTGTTCTACAAAGAAATGAGGCACTGTTGAGCTATTGTCTACATATTTTTGTCACAACTGCAACAGGTCCTCCTTTTTCTACCATTTCTCTCTGCAGTCATCTTACCAGACCCAGGTGCAATTTGTGATTAATATTGCAAATCAGTAAGAATTGCTCTCCTACAACCCCTGAACTTTGCATAGCTGCTTATTACTGGGGCTGCTAATGCCGGTTCCATTTATTCTTCTCTAGGACTGACAGCTACATCTGTGGATTTTTTAAACCATTCTCAGCTTTCAGCTGTTACTGATTTAATATCAGGATGTGCTCCAGTTTTACTGATTGGAGCAAAACTAAAGCTAGGAATGCCAGAATGTTATCATCCACATCATCCAGATCCAATGTGGAGAAATATCAGAGTACCTATAGTCGGGGGGAATCAGCTATTCCAGGGCACAAGAAGGATTACTAAGTATATGCCTTAACACAGTTTTCACACCTTGTGTTCGTGTTGTGTGGAACATTTGAATCTGGAAATCTTACTTTGCATGCCATTGCACTTTGTGCCACTATGCTGCATTCCCGCAGCCTTTAGTAGTGAATTCCTCCAAACTGATTTTTTTAAAGAGCACAATCAAGATATGACACATTCCCACCACATACCTTGGAGTACTGCACTTATTCTCATGATTACAGGACTTGACAGTCATGTGATATCTAACCCCTGCAATAAAGCTACACTTAACCTCAGTGAATGTACACAGAGACACCCCGAAGCCCACTCCTGCGCTGAGAGAAAGCTACGCCTGCATTCTTAGTGTATGCTTTTCCTTACCTGAGCAGAAAAAACTAAAGGCTCAGGCTTTGAGCATACACTTTTTTTCATTCTAAGTGAAGAATAATCCAACTTCACAAGTTCCCAACCAGCTCATACCTTCATCTCAAGTATTTTACACTTTCAGAAACACACAGTTCTGACAGTTATGGAAATATGCTAAGTTTGATATTCAAGGAAATGTCCCATTTCGCTCTCCAATGCACAGAATTAATTTTGCACCATAGATACTGCCAGGTCTCAGGGCCAGCAAAGGAAAGTTAATATTGAAAGGGCTTTATTTTGAAGAACCTCACGCTAACTGTTGCTCTATTTCATTTTGTCTCTTGAACAGAGCTATATTCCTGGTGCAAAGGATGAAAACAAAATGCTAATGCCTCAATTTTAGAAACAGAATTAACATAGCCATTTAAAAGCAACAGATACTACTTTAGAACTGTTTCTTTGTCAAAAAAAATGTCTTCCTTTCAAAGTAGGATTTCACTTGGCACCAAGAATTCTCTTACTCATGGTACAGTGAGTTTCTTGCAGCAGACAGAGTTCCTGACTTAAGTCAAAAGACACATATATACTCCTGAAGCCCATCAGGGCACAAGAAAGATGTGTTCCTTAATGCCACATTTGGTTATGAATTAGCCAAAAGTCTGTACCAGTGAATTGACATCACAGTGGTGACTTGTTCATGTCCCTTAAAAAAAATCTCCAGAGCCACTAGGTTAATAAATTATAATTCCTTCTTAAAGTTAGAGGTGCTTGTTAGTAATTGATCTAGGCAATGTTATAGACCACGCTACAAATGATAGCGAGAGTCTTTCACTCAAATATGTGAGAATCAGGACTTACAGATGTCTTATACAATCCACCAGTGATACATACTTAGAGAAGTGGTAAATATTTTAAAATTATGCTCCACTTCCAACATAACAGTTTTCCCTGTCTCTGTCTGGCTAAGATTGATCCTCAAACAGTAAGTGCTGCAAAAGCATTTGAAGGAGCAGTGGGACTTGCCTAGGCAGCACTCCAAAACATGGGAGATCCCAATGTTTTATTTTTAATTGTTTGGTGTTTGTTTTTTTTAAAATTTTTATTTCCAACTATAGCTTTTCTGCTCTGCTGCATCAGTAACAATGCCTTTCTGTTCCCTACTGTAAAACCTGATACTAACAAATTACTGCTCACAGAAAAAGGAATGTGCTCATTCTGGCACACAGTACCAGGTTCCAAAAATGCAGACTAACTTTGAGACAACAAGGAGTGCCAGGTTTTGGAACTGAAATGGCATTAGCAGTACGGAGAAGGTGAATTAGCTGTCATGCACTAGAACTGAACCAGCAATTACAACAGCCATCTCTAAAAAAGCCTGAATCTCCTGAATGAGAAGCATAAAAGCTTTTCAACACAGGGTTTTAAAAGTTGGGTTGGAGTGACAGGAAAAGCACAAAGGATCAAAAGAAACTTAAAACTAATTTAAAAAAAAAAAAGAGAGAGGAAAGGAGATAAAAACACTGCAAAGGAACATTCTGAACATTAAAAATACATCAACTTGTACCAGCAAGAGAAAACACCCTGGGGTCATTCCCTCATTTGCATTCTCTCACAAGCTGCATTTTAACAGCAGAAGGAAAACTAACAATTGCCTTCACATTATGCTTCACCTCTAAGGCTTTTCTCCCTTTTTTCATGGGATGTTAGTAATTATTTAGATTGCACCATGGGTAGTGACACAATCACAGGACACCTGACAACTGAGGAGAGTGTTAGAAAGGTGTAACTGGCATTAAACTTAATTTTCTGTTGTGCACTGTAGCACATTTGATCTCTCAAAAAAGGCCATTCCGTCCGAGCTTTGCATTGTTTGGTTTTAAAAAGGTGCATTTAACCAGTTGAGGCACACACACTGTCAGTACAACCACCTGCGAAAGGGAATGGCCAACACCAGGTGCTGTTAAAAGTCTTTCTGTACTTCATCTGCTCCCCCTTCCTCCCCAAGAATGACGAAGAGCAAACACCTCGCAGCAGAGCCTGAAAATTAACTGGATAGGGCTGAATGGAAGCAATTTCACAGTTGCAGCCTTTCTGAAATTAAGTCAGGGGCACATTGCATACAGCAATCAGACTGAGTGCCCCTGTACTGTGCAAGGAGACAGCTGTCCTCCCAGCTACCTAGAATTCAATTGTGATTTCCACAGGTATAAAAACATGTTAATCTTAGAATTGCATCTGGAAATGAAATAATTTAATGCATTCCCTTTCAAAACACTGGTGGCAGCATTTTGCAAAAGATGATACTTTCAGTTTAGGGTTTATTTCCAACCACAAAAGCCAAAATAATCAAACATAGTTCTTGATACCAAACCCAGAATGCAGATAATCTCAGGGTTTAAGCCAGCATTGCTGCCGGTGAGTGGATCGCTATGATCCATAAACCAAAAAATCCCCACACCCATCCCCATTTGCAGGCAGCAATAGCCAGAAGTCAGTTCTGCTTGGGGTAATGCTTGTCAGCAGACAATTACTGAGGCTGTTTTTAAATGAGTGAATTTCCATCTTTTCTCTCTGGAAAGAGACAGAACACAGTAGGAATATAAAGTTGTCCTTGATTTTTTTTCCCCCTGCAGAAGTGTGACTGGTCTTGCATTATGAAAGGTTACACTGCTGTAAGCTCAGTACTCACCTGCCAGACAGATGAATTGAGGTTGAGCTCTTTCTTCCTAGGCATACTGCCCGAAAGTAATTCTAGTTTCACATGATCCACTTACTAGTAAAAATCTTAAACCAGCCTTAAAGGAAAGGCTTTTTTCCTTTTTTTTTTTTTTAAGGTATAACTAACAGCCATCACAACACTCATCCCTGTCAAACCTGCTGAGAGCAGGTATGGATTTATAACCAAGTTACCATGGTTCATCTTGTTACTGCAGGTTAGCAGAGCTGTGGTAATCGGTCATCTTCACACCCAGCCTACAGCAATCACAGGGTATTAAGCCCCACCTTGAACAGCAAAGGAATTTCAGGCCAGACAGTCTAAAATTGCTTTCTTTTGGATTTGCTGTAGTCACACAGTTATCTTTGCTCTTGACCTATAGTGACGTGCTAAACTGCCGTAACTGGATTGCAGATTAAGCCCTACAGCTTTCAAGGAAGTCACTTTCTGTGGCTTAACTCCAGATATTTCAAACTGTGGCCATGTTTTAACCTTCCTTAATCTTTACTTTTTATGTAATTAATCTGAAGACAAAAGTGCAACCTTATTCCACAGTTACTACTCACACAAAGTCCAACCACATCCACCAACCCACCCAGTTAATACATGGCACAGTTTGGCCTGTCTCCATGCAGGCGAACCAAGACTCTTACCTGCTCGGGGCTCTACCGTCTTGTTGGAACCTGCATCCATAAAGACAAACCGTCCACCACCGAAGTCTTCAGTGTAGTCAGAGAGATAGAGCAGTGAAGTATAGTCAAATGAGCCATAAGTTACCTAGGAGTAAGACAGCATTACCAACAATTATCAAATTCTACTGTCATCTCTGCAGAGCACAAATAATTAAGCAGATGAATCTGACAGGTTTTTCAAATTTTCCACTTTTATTTAATAAAGGAGTCTCTGAAAACTGAGAACATTCTTTTCTAGAAGGGATGTATGTTTATTAGTCTATTCTATTATGCTCACACATATACGCTACACACAAGACTAGCATGTTATGTTTATTCTTTCTAATACCACAGTTTCCATAATTAAAGAAGTGCTCCTATTGATTTCTATCATCCTAAGTCTACTAAACAGCTTGCAAAAAACAGTCTCAGAAGTTACACCTCTGCATTGTATCAAAAATATAGAAGGGCTCAGATCTATTTCAAGATAAAATTTCACCATAAGGTTACTGAGACCCAAGAACAGCCTTTGACTAATTCCACCCATTATCTAATCATGATTATAGGTTTCTGGAAACGTCAGCTCTCACCAGCTACCATGCAGGAGCTTTGTGGTAACAGTGAATCAGACCTTCCAAGTAAACACACATTTCTTGGAGGAGCTTCTACTCTTTGTATACAGGTTTTGTTTAAAAACCTTCAAACATGACATTCAAAGTCTCTGCTTCTTCCCAGCCTTCAGACCAAACACCCCATTTTTAAGTATAACAAGGTGATTTTTTTCCTTCCTTCTAAAGTATTAGTTTTACTCAATATGTATGTTGAAGATGGAGAAAAGAAATACTATATATTAATGCTCGGAGTGAAGCTATCTAAATATTTAACACTGAATTAGGCCGATTCTGCAAATATTTCCTTTTCATATCTACATGTCACCAACAATTAAAAAGATACTTAAAATCAATGGCTGTATTCTCCAATTTCTTTACAGTGACATGTGCAGCACAGTACTACTGTATAAATATACAGCATTTTGCAGAGTGTTTTGACTGACCTGGTGACCGTTAGAGGTAGGTGCTACTTCCAAACTTTGAAGTTTTCTAAATATTTTCAATTTCATTTTAAGTTACATCCATTAGTGCCAGTTAAATTTTGGCTCAGCAGCAGTTGAACATGTTATTCTGTACAGACAATCACTAAAGAGAACATAGCAGCAGACGGAATAGGAAGACATTTTCATTCTTACTCATTTTATTATTTTGACCATAAGGGCCTTAAAGGAAAAAAGCCAAACGTGATGATATGCTGCACTACACAGTCGGAATCACAAGAATGAGAGAAATGTTTTGGGGATCCCCTTCTCCCCACATTTACTCAAACCTCAGTAGCAATACAAGGCAATAAATGGGAATTAATGAACATGTAGTACTGCAGCACCTCAAAACAGCCATTCCACAGCCCTTCTCGTGCAAACAGCTTTGCAAAGCTATTTTCACCTTCATTGATTTGGTGATAAAACATCCAGTCCGTTTAAGGAAGCCTTCCAGCCAGTGAAGGCGTTGGCATAGCGAAGTTCATTCAACTCATACTTGCAAGTCTAATGCATTAAAATTGTTTTTATGAACTCTTCAGTGGTGCAGAAATCTTTGCTCCATTAGTGCACACTCTATCCTCTCCAAGGTGGCTTTACCAGTTCTGAACTTGTAAGAGCTGACTACAAACTATTTTAGCCTAACAGAACACATCCGATTTCTATAGATGACTAATTTGGGGAATCAAGTATGCAGTGGAAATAGCTTTTCCATTCCTCCTCTTGTTCTTTACTAACTCTCAGAAGGCAGCTAGGCCTAAGAACTGCAACACTATGGAGAGGAGGCACTAAATCATACTCAGTTATTTAAAACACTAGAAGTCCCCCATGTCTATCAAATGTATTTATTACCCTGGTAATGATTCCTATACCAGAAAGGTTAATAATTGAAGCAGAAGTTCAAACTACGTGTGAAAAGCTGTCATTAAAACCGGGTGATAAGCTATACAGGCACACTGCAGCAAATCAAATTGCTCTATGAACAATTCAGTAGAAACAAATGCAGGCACTTCCATTCAGCCTGATACTTCATACAGTTAGTGTGCTCTTTTTGAGCATCCTTTACCCAAATAAGTCAAACACAGCTAATATTTAATGGTAGATGCTCATAATGGTATTTATATCATACTTCTTTAAAGGCTGTTACTATAAATACAACTAATTGTCAGAATTAGCCAGCCACATTTTGCAGTGTGGCATCCTCAGTTTTTGAGGGACACATGTTTATATGCAACTAAACACTTGTAGGAATATGCAACAGGCCTGCAGTTACTAAGATGAATATGAGGGACAGCATTCTCTGCTTTTTATTGCAGAAGAAAATGCAAACACGTACTGACTTGCCAATCAACACAAGTCTAATATAACAATCTTGCAGAAATAACAGTCAAAACTGCTCTTTTCCTGTAAGCCTGTCCTGTACCTATCTCTTTGTGCAGATAATCACAAAAATAGCCTTGATAGCTCCTTGCAATGTTCTATATATTGGTAGTATCTATTTAGTAGACAATGTAAGACACCAAATAGCACATCTCTGAACTACAAGGGGCTGTAGGTGAGCTGAGGTAACAGGTTTGAGCAGACACAAGAACAAACTTCCTCAGATTTCAAAGATCATGCTGCCCTAAGGCAGAAATAAGACCTTTTGATGTATTTCATTAAATGTCAAACAATGGGAGGGGAAGAAAAAGAGTGAAAAGTCTGCTAGAACAGGTAGCAGCTGCTATCAGCAATAGCCTCAACAGCCAGAGGAGAGGGGGCTGCTAAAAGGGTTAGGGAGATGGAGAGCATATTGCAGGTAAGGGGACTAGAAGGCTTGGCTTGTTCAGCTTAGAGAAAGAAAGGCTGAAAAGGAATATGACTGCTACCTATAAATACATGGGGATGGGAGGAGGTGGAACTGGGAAGGGGGGCGAGAAAACAGCTACAAACTGATCATTAACAGGTTTGGGGTGTGTGGGGGTGGGAGTGTCAAGAAAATTTGCACTGAAGTTCTGGAATAGCTCCGATAGAAGAAATTCTAGAAAAACAAACCAAAACTGATCCTGACAATTCCGTGAAGGATGACAGGATCCTTGCCCAGGCAGGGGACTGCAGAAATCTTCAAGTCCCGCATCGTTTCTATTAGAGAACATTCTAAGTCTATACTGCTGTCAGAGCTGGGCATGCAACAGCAATTCGTTATACATTAGACATTTGAAAGGCTCAATTCCAAACAAATTCCATCCAAGATGAAACTCCACATCCTAAGCCAACACTCTCTATTTGATTTAGATGCTTGTAAATTCAACAAGACTAAATGAGTAATTTGGGTGAGTTCAGGGTTTCCATTTCTATGTAACTAGAAACCAAATAAATTGGGGCGGGGAAACATCCAAAGCCTCATATAGACACAATAGACCTGTGCTACTCCATTATGCAGTTACAATCTTCCAAACCAAGGATATTCAGATTGAGAAATATAATCGCAATAGATTCCGCAATATAGGGAAAAAGACAAGAGGGGTATTTGTGCACTCCAAGAAGCCTACATCTTTGAACCAACAGCGTCAGACTTCGAAACAAAAAATGTGTCAGATTCCATTTTCAAAGGCTTAATTTTACTCTTCTTTTGGAAAGAGGCAGGGGAAAAAAAATCCTGAAGTCTTCTAGGAGCAACCTTCACTGTTTAATTATTATGCAGAAATACATAAAAGTGATTTGTTCTATTCCAAAGGGAAAGCATACATAATGCTACAACACCAAAGCATCCAAACTGGCAAAACAGGCTGAGTTTTATTGATCTTTCTTCAACCCCCTAGCATTTACACTTGTTTTGGAGGCCACAAAAGAATAGTACACTGCTTTTGTCTAGGAAGTATTTCCTATCTCAGATCAATAGCAATGCTTTTTTTTTTCTCCTTGCTTTCAACTGCAGTCTGAAAGTGAAACTTAGTTTGTTGGAGAAATTAAAATACAAGGCAGGCTGACTGCACTGAAGACAACCTGTGAAGCTACACAAATGATCCTATTTAGCCTTCTCCAAAATATTTGAATTCAGTCTCCTGCATACCCTCATCAGTTATAAATACTTATTTTTTACCTCTTTCTAAGCAATATAGATACAAATATACATAATGCACACCTATAATAGGCTAAAATTTATGCAGACATATATTGTAGACATACTGTATGTTTTCTGTAAGCCATAATCTGGCAAACACATACACGAATGCTACATCCAGATAGCTCTGTTCCAATTGCACTTCAGGGGAAAACAATACCAGACCTTTTGACACACAAACAGAAGTTAGAGAGGAGAGAGGAATTAGAGACTTGTTTGTGCAGCAAAAAAAAGGATTCAAATTAATCCTTCGATGCCAATTCAAGTGAATGATGCGCCAGAGGTAAAGGTGGACAGTAGCAATGATACATGGTGATGTAATGTAGCCTTTCATGATGGACATGAAATGAACATGATCAAGGATGTATCTCTATCAGACTGTATTTAAAGCATCATTAGCCTGGTTCAAACTTTTCTCATTCAAACCACAGAAGTAACTATATTATCTGGGAATTGCTGAAGTGTTTTATCCTAGAGAAGGGACAAACCACTAAGCTTGGGCAGTTTCCACAAGAATGATGCCAGCCCACAGTGGCTTGTCCATCTCTCTTCAACACCTCCTGCACTGGCAACAGCATTTGCTCCACGTGAAACCCAAAGAGTGAGAAATGGACTCCCAAGTCATGAGCTCACAAAGCACTTTCAAGAAGTCTGCTCTAGGTCTGTATCCACAGCACCCACGAAGGCCCTTCCCTCTGACTTGGGGCAAGGGAAGTTCTTTTCCCTTGTGCTCCCCCCAAAAATGAAAGGGAACTGATCCACACAAGGCTCCCTGCTTAGCATGCAATGTTGCTCTCACAACAGCACAGACAGTGGCCCAACTTTGGCATATTCACATGCAATCCTTGCTGCGAGAATGCTCTTGAAAGAATGAAAATAACAGCATTAAAAGATGGGGTCAAACCTGGAACATAAGATTAAGGCGCAGACAAAAAGCACTTTGGTGGTCTGAATGCTTTAGCTTTCCCAATACAGACAACGTACTGCAGAAGTCAGCCGCTACAGAAGTGGAAAAAATGTTCAAACTACTTCTGTAGAATAAACAGGACAAGCTACAGTTTTAACTCCCAGTGTTATCTAAACAATACTTCTCTCAGAAAATACCTTGAAATTTAGCATAAGTCACATTTTCATCTTATAGCAGATATGCTATTTTGAGAGGTGGGGCGGCAAATCCTACATGATTATGAACAAGGGGTTTAGTAACTGCCCCAACTGGGATATTTAGCTCTGCACTGCTGCCATAAATCAGACTGCTCAATTATTCAGCATAGAAACAATTACTGTTTAGGTTACGCATAGTAAGTTTAAGAGACCACATTTTGTGTTTGTTTTGTTTTATGAAGCTGCGGTGGGTTAGAAAAGGCCACGGTCAATCAGTTGATCTACCCGCTCCCTGAACAGACATCCTACGAGATCAACAAAACATGCAGCTTCTACAAAGGAAACATTCTCTTCATGGAAACAGATTTGTTTCTAAATGACAAAATAACTTGTACATTGTAGGAGAGATTTAGGTAGAAACACTTAATCCAACCACCTTATTCATTTACCAATGCAAAACACATGCACAAAAGAATAAAGAGAAAATTGGCAAGCTTAATGCAGACGCAAATCTCATCATAGTAATAAATCAGAGTCTAAACTTCTAAAATACACTTTTTTGGGCTGAAACAGTGGAGAAAATAGCCATCAGCTATTGAAATTTCCTGTTTTCTCTTCCCCTGTGGCTGTCAAATTAGATTCTCTGAAATTGTGCAAAAACTATGAGTAACCTATGGATTTATTGTGCTTCACACAACCAGAATCACTTGTTTATTTGGTGTCTGTTGGGAATGAGTGCAACATGTGAGGGAACTCTCAGGCACCTCACCAGCACAATTTGCTCCCTACAACCAGTTCCTACCAGCACTAGTCAAAATAATCTGCACCCCAAAACCATCCCTACCACTTCAGGTCCTAGGTCCACTCCTATTCAATGGCTACATCACAGCTTTTTAAACAAGAGGCATCCAAAAGCTGGTCTTGCCTTTGTTTTATCAGTGACTGCAAATTCCACCCTGCACTACTATCTTCTTTCAAACATTGGCTGTATCAGGTATCATCGCTGTCACTGTGTTTTCTATATTTAAGCTGCTTCTGCCTAAATGACAAAGGGTACAGGACTTACAGTCACAGTGTGCAATACAACAGACATTATACTTCCCTCAGACTGGCTTTTTCCAGGAAATATTTTTCGAGGCAAGGAATATTTCTCTGATTTTTTTATCTTAGATGTTTCAGGTCATAGACTTCAAGGTACACTACTCACATACAGACTTCAGCACTGAGGCGTAACTTAGATTTTGATGGGATAAGTTTTATTTTGTTCCATCTTGGGTGACTCTTGACCCTAGCGTGACTCTAATTTTTAAATCCCGAAGATGTGAAATGTAGGTATTCTGGTTTTTGGGAGGTTGGTTTGGTTTGGTGCGGTTCGTTGGGGTTTTTTTGCTATTTGGTTCTTCCATTGTTAGTTTGTATTCTGCTATGCTGCACGGAAGCTCTGAACTCAGTTAAACTCAGAAATAAACTGAATACCAATCCCAAATCATTTAAGTCCATTGAGAGATGCAAAGTACTAAGCTATGAGCCTACAGATAGAACACCGTGCAGTTAAAAGCAAGTCACAATACTGACACTCTAAAAACAACAAAACATCAATTATTAAAAGAGGGTACCATATCTCCATTGAAGAACATGTAGAAAAAAGCCCCAATTCACATATAAATGGAATATAAACATCATGCATTTATGCAGAGGCTCAGATCAACTAACAGCAGCAACCGACTGACCACTTTGGAATAGGTCCTACTAGACGTGGCTGAAAGAACAATACCCTAACTGGAAATGCAGGTTTAAATGAAATTCAAGCACTTTGTAGGTGCAGGTCAATTTAATAAACAATTCTGACAAAAGAGATTCCTGAGAGTCATTCCCACAAATTATTAGTTCTAGCAGAACTGAAGTAGAGAAAATAAAATGTACTGGCCTATGTTTCTAAAACTCACTTATCCTTCCATTAGGTTCATCCCCCGCAGGATTTTTACAATCACCAGTTTCCAAACATGTTTGACTGATTGTTTAATGCAAAGTAATGTCAAAATGATCTAATAACAGGAAACATATGCATCCCATCTCAGCCTCCTACTTACCTTGTCAACATGTGGGTGCCAGTATTCATCATGCGTTGTCTTGGCTTCTGTGCTGTTTATTCTTGAGAAGAACGTTGGTTTCGTCAGGTACATGGAAGCAGAGCTGATACCAAATGCCTGAGCAATCCTTTGTTGAATTCTCTGTCTCACATCACTGCAAAGAACACAACACAGCATGCTAAGTGACACGCTTCTCTCCTGCTTCTCTCTTCTCCTTCATTCACAGTTACTGCTTATTCATGGCTAAGCTTCTTCCTCAGCTAACAAATCATGGGGAACATTACCTTTACTTTCTCTCTTACTTTGTCTTAAATAAAGGAGGAGACCTACTACATCAAAAAAAAAGAGAACCCCCAATGTTTTGGGTTGGGGGTTTGTTGTTTTGGGGTTTTTTCAATTCTCAGAATATTAAGAAAAAGAAACTATTTTTCTCCTGCAGTCTAGGTGTTAAATTTTTTTTTGTGTAAACAGTTCGTTTTCCTGAAAAATTCCCTGCATATCTCACTGTTTATTAACTACAGAAAAATATTGAAGTGTTGCACATGTAAGTTTTTAATCCAAATCAAATAACTAGAAAGCTGTATCTTCATAAAGGGTTGCCTCTGAAGCACCTTCAACTACTTTTACACTAATTTTAAACTAACTTATGAAGTCTTTGGCACCATGAAACTCTGAGTCTTGGTCAACATATGTATTTGGTATCATAACCATATTTTCCTTAGAAAGGAATGCAATGAATCCAACTATTTTCAAAGGTTCAACCAAACTATTTCTACCTTGGTAATTACTGTGTTTCTTGGGACACAGGAAGAAAAGAATAGGATTTTTATTTTTAAGATTATGAAGACTAATAATCACGCCTACTATGGAACTGCCTATGCATTACTAGAATTGCTTATATAGCAGCATCCATCTTTCCGGACAGATATCGCTGCATACAGGGCTAGAACAGGGACATCTGAACTGCCAGCCTTAGTTCAGTCAACGTCACTTTTAAAGGTAAGAGATTTGTGATTAATGAGGAATAGCACTGGCAAATCCCACCGGTAAACACACAGCTAGTATGTATTCAACTTTGAGGAAATTTAAATGTCAGCAAAAAATTCAGTAACACAATGAGATAAAATGAAGACATTGGGGTTTTTTTTTAAATGTAATCCTCTATGCTTCTTACAGTCTTTATATTGTTTTCTCCCACTTTTAACATGTTCTTAACTATTATACTAGTCTTCTTTTTCTTCCCTCCTAAGTGCTTCAGAAGCAGCACACAAACAAGATACTCTGAGTAAACACACTTCTGAAGCTGGGCACAGAATTACATTAGTGGTTTTGCACCTTTTCTGCATGACACGTTTATTTCTCCACTGGGCAGTACTGAACCTCAGCATAATTTTCAAGAAAGTTTCTCCCAATTATTTCCCTAGGAAACTTAAACAGTGAATAAAAATATGAGACTGAACTAAACCAGACTTAGTGTTAGGCTGTGAAACTAATCTCTTAAACTATTTCCACGTATACTAAAAAAATCTTAAATATTCATTCTGTTCACATCTCATCCCTCACCAAAAAATAAAAATAAAATCACACATACAGATTTTATTTTTAACCTCAAACTCCCTTTACATTTTTAGGGGTCTAAGCTTTAGGGGTCAATTCAAGCTATTTTTCATGTGAAATATCAAAGCCGTTAAATGAAGTTGGAGCTAAGATTTCCAGGAATTACATGGCTGTATAAACTGAGGTTTCAAGTTGAGAGCTACACAGTGGTAGAGTTTGTAAAACTGACATCAGGAAAGGTCCTTCCCCTCATGCCTGTGAGAGCCTGATCCTCCTTCTCCGTTTTCTTTCCAAGCAGTAGGGCTTCAGCAGAGGCTGCCTTATGTTTCCCAAAAAGCATTAGATGCAATTACTCATTTCACTTTGTCATGAACTGAGGGCAGCTGGCACTCTAAACAACCCAACACAAGAATTAATAGCCTAACCCACAAATACTAAAGCAGAATATTCCCTGGCTCTGACACCAGGTGGCCAGTTGCATCAGCCAGCTGGAATACATCTACGCTGAAGTAGTTAGGCCAGAGTCTTGACATAACTTTAAATCTCCAGTAGCTGCATTGCTTTCTAAGCAGTACTGCTTCCTCTTCCAGGCCGATTCCTTTTCCACTTCTAAAAGTTTTCTATTAAGATTTGTTGTTTGGTGTTTATAAGGCTCACTCCTCTTTGAGACCTACATGCAATGGCTTTGGGCAAGACTGCAGGTTTTACAAACCAAGCAGGAAGCAAAGCTCTACTCAACTCTTCCTTGTCTTCTTGGCAAAAACAGCAACCAAAAGTCTACATGGTTTGGACCAGCCAATAGGTTATCAGAAGAAAAGGAAAATAAACTCAACAGTTTAAGTATGCTGCAAAGAGAAAATAAGCACATTTTTCAGAAGATAAGTTTGTTTTTCCTGTTTATAAATCAAGTAGACAGGGGAATTAGTGACTAAGAAGACAGAGTAATGAAGCAGTTGAGGTGACAGGTCAAAAAGCATGACTTTAGGTCCTATCCTGGTCTCAGGGAAGCAGCTGCCTTCAGCTGACCCAGGTAACCGGTTTTGGGGTGTGGAAGAATACTGCTTGCCTCTTGTTTCCCTGTCCACTATCAGCTACTGTGATTAAAAGTAACACTTGAAGCCTCTTCAAGTGCGCAAAGTGACAAGAGGTGCCAACCTTGCGTTTCTTCAGTTGACTTGTGTGTTCCTGCCTTTTGCTTCCCTGTGAGCTGTCATCCTGCGTATCACAGCATTACTCAAAAACTTAATCAAAACACTCATGGCATATATAGCAGGCTGACATGAATTTTATACCCATAAATAATTTGCCATTCAATGAAACAAAACAAATGGTAAGTTATGAAAAAGCCCCACTGATTGTAATGGATCTTGGATTGGTCTTCAAAAAACAGGTATTTACCCTTTGCACTCACAGCTGTGCTAACTCATAATACAGACACACCACGATATCACATGTCCAGGGAGAAAGGTTATAGCAACAGCCCTCCTTCAAGAAAAGAGGTCAATAGGCAAATGAATACTGACTATTCACAGCAGAACTCAATGAGCAAGAGGGGTTAACTTGCCTATAATAGAGTGTTGAAAATAACAAAGCAAAAGTAACTTTGCTTGAAGTGCAGGCTGCAAAGTCAGTAAAAAGTTACTTCTCTGGGGGAGAGGACACTTCTAGTTTGCCTTCAGTGCGCTCAGACATATGTGAGAACTGGGGAACGATCAAATTATTTTTAGGGCCTATTCCAGCACATGCTGAAGTCAGTAGAAAGCCATTTATTAATTTCAATTACCTCCAAATCTAACATGGAAAAAACAAGCAAAGTAACCCTACTCATGTACTGGTCACTGGAAACAAGACCCCTTTCCAGCAAGCTTTGTGCATAAGAAAAGCTCTTCACAGGATGACCTTTCTAAAGATAAATCATAGGCACAGAAAGGAAATATTAAAGATTGGATTGTTCTCTTCCCCAAAATATACACACGACAAAAAATACACGTGATCTACATTGCTGTAAATTGGGTATTCCCAAAGTTCAGGCTTGAATGTAAGAGGTACAACAGAAACTTAGGTAACATATGAAGGAGCAAAGAGTGACAGGCCATCTCAGCCTCCCCATTTCCTCGCATGCTGTGGATACTCTTAAGTTTTTACACATGAAATACTATCCTGATACACAAAGTATCACCTCCAACAAATGCCCAAGCAGTTTATATTTAATACTATTAAACTGAAACACTCTGCCTACAAATATGCACATTTATTGCACTTTAATGCAGAGCAATAAATAACCCAATTTTAGAGAATCAACGAGGAAAGCTAAAAAAGGCATACCAGTCATTAATAAACTGCATATTTCCACTGATGTCTGAATAACGCATGTGGCACAGATTTGCTAGAAACAAGCTCCAAAGAGCAATACCTTTGAGTCCTTAAATGCTGCTTCTGGCTTCAGTAGGTACCATACTACTACAAAGCTACAGAAACTCCATGAAATTCCTATCCAACACATAGATAGTATTTCTACACACAGACAGTGTTTAATACCTACGTTATAATAATGTGGCATTGGTCAAATCAAATACACAGGCACTATAACCTAGAGAAGAAAGTGGAAAAATATGCAAGGGAAGACTCTTTCTCAGTGCATGTGAATAACAACCAGGGCTTCTCATTTTTGTCATATGTAAATGGCTGCAGTTCCAAATAAGTTTAAGAAAGCCACATAAAGTATGAAAGAACATAATGCTTAATGTAGGGGGTGGGGAGGAATTAGGGTGCAGAACACTGATCTTGCTAGAAAACGTTGCATTGCACTATTGTAACTAACGACACGGAGACCTTAGCTTGTAGCTGATGTAAGAATGTGTAAAACGTCCATTTACAAGTTTGGTGCCAAAGGCAGAGATAACTGCGTGCTGCAGGAGGCATGCTTTGCAGGGTGCTTTGTGATAATCTTGCTTGTCCTTCATTCCATATTGCCACATCTACCCCACTGCAGGAGTCAACAGGTTGACAAACTTGTCAGCGCAAACATGAACTCTGCTTCAAACTCCGTAAGGTATCTCGTGTCCCTCTTTACTATAGCAAATCAAACACTATACATGGGAATCAAATGTTTACCTTGCAGTAGGAGCAAAGGCATGACTTCTTTTAGAGAGCAAAGTGTTGCCTGGAATCCTGTAAAGCATATACCTCAACACTCGCATCTGTGTACTTCAGCTCATTCTGTGCCCAGCGTATGCCAAATACAGCATGCAGCTGTTTTCAAAACTAGCATAAAGTCACTTTTTACCCTATAAAAACTATTCTGCACAGCCTGCTTTCCACTGACCTGGCCATTTCAACGTTTATCAATATCATCACTGCAAGTTGTTTTTTCCATTCCCTTCCCTGCTATCCCAGATGCAGCCTATATAGTATATTGGCAGAACACGGACAAACGTGTTATTGCACAAGATAAGCCAAATTTCAGCATAGAAGGTGCTATCAAGGTAGGAATGAATGAGCCCAGAAATTCTGACTACCTTGGATCTGGTACAGTAAGAGCCACAATGTTCCCTCAGCCAGTTCTCATATGCACCCAGAAGCAGCAGGAGCTTCAGGCAGGAGCCTCCCCTCCCTTCTTGATCCCGGCCCACTTATTCTTCATACTTTCTCCTCCATGTCCCCCATATATCAAAAACTGTTGGGAGAGCTCTGGTGACCTGTAGCTACAAAGAAAATACTTCTTTACGCTGGAGAACGTAAGCATTCATTTTCATAAACACAGCAACTATTCTATCATTCGAACTGCTTAGGGTGTCCCCTGGCTCTGCTCAGATGCACTAAACAGAGCTCTGCTATGGCAATAAATATACGAGTACAGCACCCAGTCAACAGCATAAGCAACGAATGAATCCCTCCCAGAATGTGTCAGCTGCAGCCCTTGTACATTTGCACTGAGTCACTGGATAATATCAAAACGCACGAGCCAGACTCAGGGAAAGGCAGAACAGAACCCCCTGAAAAGAGCGTACGACCACCTTGTATAAAAGCAGTTACAGAAATCTATTTTGGGGTCAGGGTGATGAGGAAGGAAAAAGCCAATGAAGTAGCTAGAAGTCTAAGGAACATACAGCTTAAGAGAAAGGATGTTCACTAGATGGCAAAGTTGCCAGCTTAATGTGTCAGCAGCAGCATAAAGGACAGAGTAAATGGACTAAAAGTGCCACAGAAAGTTTCTGTAAAATATAAGCTCTGTCAGATTAGCAAAAAAATGCCCTGTTAGTAACCACTGCAAAGTGCTGTTCGAGTACAATGACAGGAACACTGAAAGCTCTGCAAAACTACACGACTTCTCCAGCCCACTTGTCAGCATCTCCGCACCATTCCCAGCGAGAAGCACCAGAGACAGCAGAAGCAAAGCAATGCTCTTCTACAGCCAGAAAGTTTTAACAGAAGTCACACATGCAGAGCAAATAAAGGGAGAAAGCAACCTATCAGCTCCTCCTCTGCTCTTTCTATGTCTCTAACCCAGGAAGTTGTAAAGATTTTTTGAATAAATCTTTGATAGTGCCATTTTCTGCTGAAGTCACAACCCTTATACCAAGCATCCAGATTTAAAGGTCTCTCTTCTGGAAAAAAGATGCATCTATTATGTGAAACAAGAGGAATTGCTGTAATATGGTTGGCAGATGGTGGTTAAAGCATCAGCCTAGAAACCGTAATTGATTCTGAGGCAACATAATTTTGACAGTGACAGTTTAGAAACCAGCCTCCTGGCTCAGAATGCCTACTCAGGTTTGTTATTGTTGCAATCAGTAATACTTAAACATGAATTACATTTAGTTATTTCTCTCAAGAGTGTATTTTTAAACTGACTTCGGTAGGTAAGTGAAAGTAATGAAGATAAGTGCTCCCAAGGATAGCATAAAATCATTCATTAGGGACATAAGGTCCATGTTAAAGCACTGCCATTAAATGCTTCTGTTCATATTAATAACATATTTTGTATTCGATTGGTATCCAGCAGACTGAAACATCCCCTAAATTGGCATGAAATACCAATGGAATATTGATATTGCCCAGCAGCTGTCTCATCTCACAGGGTAAGGATCAGAAATTCATCAAAATTATTGAAAAGCTGAATGTTTCTGTTAATGTAAAACAGAAATATTCTTTAGTAAGACACCCCCTCCACACACTCATGCTATTTCTACAGACTCGTTGATCTTCTACAGAATGGAAAAGAAAATGAAGACTCTTTCCAAAATATTCCTCACTATCTTGGTGAGGCAGAGACTATGTATTTTCTTTATACAGATTTGGGGGGCAGAAAGAAGTTCATCTAATAAGGCAACAGTACCTAAAGTTTATTTCTATTCAACAGCTATTTTTAACTGGTCAATATTTTAAGACAAATAAAATTACTATACTAATAAAATTAGTAAACCTATTTGGCTACTTAATACTACTTCCACCGCTAGATGGAGGTCATATTCTTTCACAGAGGCAAGAAAAAAATACAAAAAGAGTTAAAATGCTCAAGCCAGATACATTTTAATTTACGAGAAAGCAACTGAAATGCGTGACTAAAGATTTATTGTGTCTATTCAACAAAGAACGCTTGTTCCTAAACTTTGGCCACACACCTTCACAGACACATGGAACTCATTACATTTGTTGTCTTCGTTAAGTATATGAGCAGGTCTACAGGAAAGCTAAAAGCACTCGATGCCAAAGCGATCACATTATAGCACTATTTCATATTCTGGCTTCTTAGGGATAAAGTACGCTCTGCTGCTCTAGCCAGAATATTAGTAATTTGAAATCCTTCCACTTTCTACTTTACCATTTTTAATGTTTTGCTATATTTCCTCCAAAAAACCCCAAGTTCCTAAAGTAATAATACCATAGGATTGTCTTCATCATGTAGCACAACACCTCTTGGATAATGTTAATGCATCAGGATTTTTCACCTCAGCTCTAATGTTCCAGCAAATAACCACAGACCTCGGATGAAGCAGCTCTCCTCGCTTGCAGGTCTGCAGGGCTGGCATCAACCCCGTACGCAGAAAGGGAAGTTTGTGGTGCTGCCGTCACTCTGGTTACACTGACACCACCAATACTGTCCTGACATTGGTAATGCAGCTCAGTTCAAAGCAGCAGATGTTATTTATCAGGTAGCCCCCAAAAGGTCCTTTTACTTATTTTCATCAAGGCATCTTAATTCTCAGAATTTACTATTTTGAGCTGCAAATTCAATTGCATGTCTGAATCCAAAGGACAATTCCCTCCCAACCTGCACTCTACAAAGACACCCATAAAAGTTACGTTTTGTGGGTCATTCAGCAATTATTGAAAAATCTTTTACCGATATAATGCAAAATCCTCTTCTGTGAAGATGTCTTGAATTTTGTCCCCAAAGTACCTGAAAAATTAAACAACAGTCTAAAAGAGGAGCTGCTGAATCAGACTGCCATCTGTGCTTCACCCACAATCAATAAAGGAAAATACAATACAAAGAAATCCTACAAATGCTTTTGAGCATGGTGTTCCCAAAGCATTGCTCAAAGATTAAGTGTTAAAAGATTAAAGGATCAAGATACAGCAACTAATAATGGAATTCCCCACAGTACCCTCCCACATCATGAAATAAATGCACGGATTCAAGTCTTTAGGAGGTCACACTACTTGATTTCTTCCACTGCTGACAAACAATACTATAACTGTGGAAAAAAGTTATTTACTAGTGCAAGAACTCCTCTGAAAATAAAGGTAATGGTAGCTTTCAAAGAGCCCAGTTCAACAAAAGATCGGTTTTCATGCCACAAAAGCTTTTTAACTGGTCATAGGAGCTGTGGCGAATCTAACCAGCTTCAACAGTCTGTCATTACTAACTCCAGCCCACAGGGCTTGAAAACTTTGAAAAGGCAATGACCCTGGATAATGAGAGAGGCAGCAAGCCACAGTCCCATTTTACCTGTACAGATTAACAAAATGCTTCCCCAGCGAAAGAGCTCCAGAGTGCAAGTCCAAAATTGATGCCTGGGAAAAGAAACAAAAAAAAAGTAGGAAAAAGAGCATGAAAAGGTTTTATTGTTACTTAACTATGACCTTTAATAACTCTCCCAAGTTGGCTCTCACTTTCCACAGCCTCCCAAGTGAGAATATCAGTTTCTAGCATTTGGGTTCACAATACGAATGCTTACTTCACAGCTACAAACCCCCCTCAGTTTGCTGCATAGATGCACAAAAGATTAAGGTACTATGAACAAAGCACAGGACTGCTACTTCCGAGATTCAAATCTGACATACAGAATTGTCAGAGTCCTCCTCCATGGGCTAGGGGTAAGACACTGTGTTCCTGGATCCCTTCTTGAAGGCATTTCCCTTCCACACAAAGATGACTCATTTTCCAATATTTGTGGAGTGCTCAAATAGCAGTGCTAATATTTATTTTGCCCAACATTTGTTATTAAAACTTCTCCTTCACCATGAGTTCCTGTATACTTCTCATATTTAACATGGACATAAAAGTCTGTGTAAAAGAGCAATTATAATTCTAATGCTTACTAGAGCCAAACTTTCTTTTCCCCAATTTCTAAACCACTGTAAAAGAAAACCAAAGAGCAAAAAGTTTTTACATATGAAAATTCAATCCATTTCTTCATCTGATTCAAGCCAAACACTTCTGCTGAGCTCCAGACCAAGCTAAAAAGATTAGTATTCAGATTTGCCAGGACAGAGAGCTACCCCTCGGGACTCTAAATTATTTCTCTAAGTTGAATAAAGTATACTTTTGTACGTCCCTTGCTGTCCACAAAATACATGTTTGTTTTGCATCAGTTAAACAGTATTTAGAAATATGACTTTTTAATAGTAGTCTTCTTTTTTCATATATACTGGAAATACCAAGTAGCAACAGTTAATTAACCTGACCGGCACCAGTGTAATGACATCTCTGATATATAATACCCGGGCAAAAGCACTCATCTTGGAAGTTGGCATTCCTTGATGCATCACATACCATTCACATTATTCTAACAAAATCCAAACAATAATACCACCACTAGGTGAACTGCCTGGAAAGAATGTTAAGTTCCATCTTACCAGCAACAAGAATTTCTGGGCATGGCTGGAACAGTACCGTTCAAAGCCACTTTGTATTTCTACCCAATCGCAGACAGGCCGGTGAATGAGCAGCAGCAAATCACCAGCACGCGGACGTGTCAGAGCTGCAGTGCCGGGCGAGCAATACAGCTTCACGTTCACTCCTACTCTCAGAGCACTCTTCTCCCTCCTCCTCTGGATCGTGTTGGAGGAAGATACCCACGACAACATCTGAGCGAAAGAAAATTGCTGCAGACTCAATTGCACTGAGCTTCAGAGCTGAATCAGGGGAACTCTAAAGTCTACTTTTAAAAGGGATAGTAACAACCTTCTTTTAACAAGCTACGGAAATAATTTTATTTACCCCTGAACAAAGCTTTAAAACAATATATAAAGTAACAAGCTATTCAAGCAGACGTAGCATAAGCTTTTCAGACCTCCCCTTCACACAGAAGTTCTCCAAAAACTTCAGAGCACTGTTAAGGAAACAAGTAGACTCACGCTCATGCAAGAGCAGCTCTCGTAATAAGCTTTACTCAAGCTTCAGAAGCAAAATATTTTCATGTATTGGTTTCTGGTTCTGTACAATAATCTAAGCTACAGCTAGAAGTAGTAAAACTGTTCCTGTGTAGCTTCAAAAACATGCTTGTGATCATGCTGAAGTAGATTACAAGGAGAAGTAGGATACATCTGAAAAGATTAAATTTAATTTTAAAACAAATCGGTTTTCAAATACTTTCAACATGCTTTCCCAACATACACATTTCTTCTCACTCTTCGAGCACCAGATGATTATGGTTGGGAAGATCCAAAATGACCAAACAAATCAATAAAAGACACCCCCAAGAACTGTAGGTATTCACAGATGAAAAGATAATAGCTATGATATAAAGCCTCGAAAAGCCAGATGAAGACAACTGAAAAGAGAATCTGAAAAAGAAAGAATATTCTTCAGGGTTTTTTCAGACAGAGAAGTACAACTGAATGCCAAACAGAGATAAGGACTTGATCACACAAGAGCACAGAGCTATTTTTTTAACTGCTACCTTGGAGAGGAGCTTAAACATTTATTTTGGCCTCTGCCATTTCAGAACATTAAATATTTTCAGCATCATTTCCTACACTGAGGAGAATACCTTGGCGGAAGCCTGTGTCAATGCTGTTACTTCAAGTTCAGTATCTGCTCAAGGGTCAGCCTGCAATTCAGGTCAGTGCTCCCACGCTGAAAGCTCTACAAAGTTTATCTAAAGATGGGAGGAAAGCTGCAAACTCACCTACCCACACACCTATTTCCTAGAGATTGTTTACAGAACTACACCAATATCCTGGTTTACAGAACTTCTATGGAAAGGAAACTGAACTTCCTTTAAAAAAGAAAAACCACAAATATATATTCTTTTCTACCTTCACTGTTGTTAGTCCCTCATTCTCCACCCTCTCGCTGCTAAAAGGATTCTAAAAGAACATGCAAGTAACCACCATTTCTCAGCATATGGCAAAAAGGATCCATTTCCCCATCTCGCAAAGCAAAGGCCCTGCCTTTGATCGTCACTAAAAGGGACTGCCAACCATTAAACATACATTCACTTCTCCAGCGATTCCACCTTCTTCCTCCGCTCCTTAAAGTTTTAAGTGAGGTATTTAAAGAAAACAGCAGGCATACTGCCCAAGAGAGAAAAATACTAAACTTATTTCTACTTATCTACAGAGAAGCTGGCAGAGCTCAAAAACCCTCCACCACTCCTCTGTGGGAACACTCACACACTCCAGCTGAGAAGAGGGAAGAGCAATGGAGGTTCTGCGTGGCCACCAGTTCCTGGGCAGCACCAAACTGGCTGTCACTGCAGGCAGTCTTAGACAGACTCCCAAAACACTACCACCTTTAAATACCCTTCCTTGCTTGGATCTTGAGAGTAGTGGGGCCAGGGTTACGTTCTTAAGGTAATGCTTCTTAAAAGTTACACTGATTAATTATGGAACACAAGTGTAACCAATGTAATTCATACATCACTCAGCTGGAGTCACAGGTTATTACTGCAGAAATTAAATGCAATATATCACTATGATGTCCAGTACAAGTTTTCACTAGATATAGACACAGCAGTTCCTCTTCACCTTTCTCAAGTTAATCTCACCAACACACAGCTGTAAGTAAAGACACACTGCTAAGTATGGCTTTCATTCCTCACAAGTATTTCTTAAGTGCTATCAGGAGACTAATTATGAAAGAAGAAAACTATGCAGCCTGTAGTAGAGGTGGGAGATAGGACTAGTATTATGCAGAGGCTTTATCTTCTCCCTGGAAAAGGCAGATCTTGCAGCATTTTGAGAACTTCAGAACTTGGTTGGGAGGGCTGCAAGCAGCGTAAGGAGGGACATGGGCTGCAGAACCACTGCTCTATGCGTGGGTTGGTGGGCCCACATCAGAAACCCTCGTTTGGCATCACAGATACACAGGTTACTTACTTCTCCCAGTGATTAATAAAATCAATTTTCCCCTGCAAACGGGAGGTCTAGGTGGTTACTCCTGCCAGTTTTGCTGCAACACAGGAAACAGACTGCAGCTGACTGGCTGCACCAAGGGATTTCTTTTCTGGGGCTTCTGAATAAATGCCAATAGGTCTGATAGTAAATGAGTTGTTTCATTTACACTAGAGAGACACATTATGACGGCAGCACCTACAAAGACGTGAATGAATGAGTCATGACTAAAGTGGTAACGCGAGCAGGGGTAGCGAAGAAAACATTAAGTAGGTAGGAAAGGGAAACGTCATTATCTTTATAAAGAAGAAAAAACCTAAGCTGAGGCAAACATCAAAAGAACTAATTCACATTCTGTGAATACAGAACAGAATATACAACTATTTTAGAGATGTACAAGGGGAAGCAGCATACTGGTGGAGAAGGTGCTCCTGTTTGAATTCTGTCGAAAGTCAGACTACAAGATTACAACAGCCTCTTCTAGCTTCACTCAGTGTGTGTAAATAAATCTAGGAAAAATTAAAAAGGAAGATAAGAAAGAAAACTCAGCATGACAACTGGGGCACGACTCCTGGGAGATTTCAGTAATTCAGATGCTTGCCAGGACTTTCTCAACACAAAAGAATGGAAGGGGAAGAAGTTTTTATGCTATACTTCAGTCCTCCAAGGAAGCAGAAAGGGCAGCAAACAAAGGAAGGAGAGAATTGACAGTCACGGACTGAAGTTTAGGTCTTTAGATTATTAAGTTGTATCCAGACACACAGACACAAATCCACTTTTATGAATTCAAAATATAATAACTATGACAGACAAAAAAATAAAGAAGTCAGACATGTTGCTTAAAAATGGGTTAAGAAGAAATCAGAGAGAATGAAAATGCGGTCTGCATCCCAGTAGAAATCTGAATTAGTTTTATTTGGAATAGTAGAGAGATCAAAGGGGCTAAAGAAAGGATTAAAAAGAATTAAACAGAAACAAGGAGTTATTTAAGGATTTTTTTAAAGGAAAAAATTAGTCTGAGAACAACAGACAAAATTGGACAGAACTGCCCAAACACTCTAAAGCCTAAGAGATTTAAAATAAGCCAGACCTAATCCAACAGGCTTAAAGCTTGAGAGGCATACAGGAGAAGCAGCTAGATGAAGTAAGACTTGAAACATTTTGTATGCTATGTAGATAAGAGATTTGAAAAGAGGATAAAAGGCTCAGATGGAGAAAGACTGTTTCATCTATACATCACCACCACACATCCCATCAATGTGTCATGATATCCAGGAGCCAAGATAGCACTACTGGGAACAGATTCACTCCATGCCACAAGGTATTCCGTGTGCACACACATTGAGAAAGAGGAACGCAGCAGAACGGGGGAGAGACAAGAATTGCATTAGACTATTTGCACAAGAAACAAGGTAAAGAGTCTATATTTAAAGGCTTCTGCTAAACATGATCTCCCAGAAACACTGGTCAGCTCTCATTTTTAGCATCTTTCAGTGTTTACACACTATTTTGGATAAGGCCTCAATGCAATACTACACAACTTACTTCTTGCACCTTTCCCCAAGGAGTATGCATGCAATAACTTTCTCACATTTACAGATTATGAGAAATGTGAGAAGGCTTGGATGAGAGCCCAGAATTCTCAATGGACATCACATTTCTTAACAGACTTATTACAGCAATAGAACCTTCTTTTTCCCCCCTCATTTCCTTCCCGTAAAAAAACACACACACAAACAAAACACCACGGTGATGCTTCCAAAATTACGTAGATGATGGATTTATAGTTGTCTGGTATTCTGGCTTGTCCAAGTAAGCCAGCTCAGGACCCCTGCCCAGCTCTGTGTGTTGGGCAGCAAGTTCACCTCCCCTCATGTCTCTTCCAAGGTTCCTCTGCCTGAGGTTCCCCAGTTCCCTGCGCCCCAGCTGGACATTAGCTTTCTGTGGTCCAAATCCATGAAGCTGTCTGTGTTATACACTGCCCTGCTAATCCCTCTTTGTGGAAGTCTACTGAAAAATCACATGTAGGTGCCAAAAGAACAGGATAGGGAAACCCACTTGATGGCACTAATGACAGGAGTTAAGCCGTAGGTCCCCGCAGGCAGAGTAATCTAGGCAAAGTGGTAAATTGTGCAATCACAGAACTGAAAAAATCGAAGGGATCCTGACAGAACCGAGCAGAGAATGTTAAATCTTTTAAATATATTGTTTCAGATGGGCAGCACTGCTTAAGTTTCTCAGGTTATATTTTTTGCAGGTCTTTCTCAGGAGCCACAAGGACAAGTCTTATTTTTTCATTGAAACCTTTCTCCTTTTCTGCTAACATACGCTCTAATTCAGCAGAAGAAGTGGTTGTGTGTACAAACAGTCAAGGAACAGTTTCTGTTCATACACAAAAACATCCTGAGAACAAAGACGGGAAAGAAATTAAAATAACCGTGCTTGTTAGGGAGAAGTGGTTTTGTTTTCATTATTAAAGGATGTCATTCAAAGGTCTACCTAGGACATTAGATGGTACTTTTTGTCACTATACAAAGCCAATCTTTACACGACACTGTGAACCACTGTAATTTAGTTTCAGAAGTCAGACTTGTGCAGTTCTGCTATAGTAACTCTTTCCAGATGGAAAAGACAAAATCAGTTCAAGAGAGGCATGAGAAATAACTGAACAATAGGAAATAGGTCAACTGTATTGCAGAAGTCGAATTATACTGCTAGCTGGAGCATTAATGGGAGATAAAATACTTTCCAAACCAATTTTTCCAAGTCTGAATGCAAGGACAAATTCTCCACCTTCTCTCGCCACAAAAATGCATTTATAATCTTGCCTTGGCAGTAAAAGAATGTAAGAAGTAACAGGACACTGCTCACCCCTCCATCAGATCCTCCCAAGGACAGTCCCCTCTCTGCTATTCTGCAGGCAAAACAATAACCTCAGGTGAGAACTGAAGTCTGATTTCTTTGTCCTTTAATGTCATTATTTACAACATGTAACTTTTCAGTAGCGTTATTTGATGCATCAGACATAACCTGACTGAGTTAAGAAGCTGCCATTTAGTTGAAACAATCTTGCAGCCTGTCATGAAAATAAGTCTATGGTGCAGAACACTTCTGAGCTTGTAGCCCCCTTCCAAAAATCCCAACCCCCTACCCAAAAAAACCCAAAATTATCTTTCAAACACATTCTGGCCAAGTAAGATTCAACATAAGAGCCCCCAGATCTTGATTCTTAGGGGCAGCACAAGTAAACCCATACAATGCAGAAACACTGCATTAAAATCAGGAGCCCAACTGAATTTGAAATCACAGAGTGGTCGCCCCACTAGTGAACAAAGCACTTACACAAACTGCACATCACTGTAATGCTTGAAGCATATGCCTCACATGATTATCAAGTGTAAATTACGCTTAAAGAGGCTGATAACTCCTCTAACTGCGTAATTTGACAGCATCCAATACTATTTGATTAAAACTCACCACTTAGCGGACAACAGGGTCAGCACTAGCTCATGATTACCCAGAAAGAGACTCAGCTGAAAGGAGGCTTATGTTATTTTATTGTGCTTTTAAAGGCCAAATGGAACAGAAGGCCAAGTAAAAATCCTTTAAAACTTATAATTCATGTTCCTTTTTTCTCTACCACGCTCACGCCCCACAGAGCTAGGCAGACTCTGTATGTTTGAAAGAGAACTGCCTCCACTACAGCAAAAATGTAAAATGGCTTTTAAAAAAAGAGTTTAATATTTTAACCAGTTTTACCCATTCTCCTTCAGCTAATGAGCTTTCTGCTACACCTTAAACATTGGCACACTGTCATTAAAGTAAGTGCTCATGAAAGCTAAGAGCTAAAAGAAAAGTTACCTACGGATTCTTTCAGCTTCTTCCCTTGTGATTACTGCATCGGTCACACCCCTTCCGCACTTTCTAGGAGTGCACCCTGGAACACAAAGAGAAAGAAAAAAAGAAAAGATCATATTTCAAAAAAGTTCAAATCTCTGTTAACATCCTCCCACTCCCCTTCCACATTCATAGCATTCAGAAGGGATATTGGCAATCTCAGAATATTTTACATTGCTTAAACTACAAGAAAGTTACTCCTCCTTTTTGATGTGTTTTGCATCACAATCAGACACCAGCCAATGTCACTGTTGCCTCTGCACAGATTCAAGTCCCCAGAAAAGCTACATCACTTTCCCCCCCATGACTGGCTGGTGGAATTCAGGGGAATTACAAGCTGACAGGTTATTTCCTGCTATATCCATAATGCAATTCAACAGAATGGAGATGATGTAAAAGGAATGAATATCAATACCCAAAGTAGCCCAGCCACCGGAGACGAGGCTGTCATACACGACCCAGAGCCTCCAGTGCTTAGATTAAGCAAAATGCACGGCAATACTGTGCATTTAAAACCTTTAAATGCCTTCAAAAAAACCTACTTTTCCTGTTCATCTGAAAATAATGCCTAGAAACCTTAAGTTTGTTACAAGTCTTTACAATTTGTTACAAACTTGACTTACTTACGCTCCTTTGCACATCTACCACTTTGAGCTACAGATGATGGCCTTTGTTTAGTAAGGCGATATCAGACATATCTGTATCTCAGTGTACACGCAGCAAGACAGAGAGATCCAGTGATTTTCTCCCCTTCTTCCCAAGTGCAGCAGTGAAAACAAAAGTTCCTGTTTATATAACTGGTCTCTGAAAGGAAGATTATGTTAGATGATTTCATCTTGCACACTCTATTCTAGCCTTCAGACAGGCAGAACAAGAACTGGAAAGCTCAGCAGTGCCACATGGCTCCTTCCATCTCAGGCTGACAGCTCCAAAAAACAGCCAAGATCTCCATCAGCTAAACCCCCTTAATATGCGTCCCTATACAAAATGTTTTCTATTACAGTCCAAGTAAGTCTTCACCTTGGACAAAGGTCCAGTACACACCACTCCTAGGTACAATACACAACACGGAAAGAGTTCTGTCCCAAATCCCAACAGTCTCAGCAGGATAAAGAAAACTCCATTGTCCTGGAGAAAAATGAGATGCAGAAGACATGACACTCTTGGATTCAGACTGCAGTCGACATAACACAAGAGCACCACCATGCTAATAACAGAAAAGAGAGAGTGCCACTCAGGCGGGAGTGAAATCACTACTTGACGAAAGAAAAACTGAAAAATCTGGTTAGAACACAAACAGTTCAACCCATGAAGAAGTTACTACTACTAACAAGGGTTCCTGAACAGGTGTAGGATCTTTAGGTAGAATCAATAACATGCTATTTCATGTATTAACACAAAGAACTGAATTTAACTTATGTTCCAGTATTCAACCCTAAATCATGCCGTTCATTAACAGATTCCTGTAGTCAAGCACTAAGAACCATTGTATTTGTCCACTGAAAGCCACTGGAAAAGCAATGGTAACAAGAAGGCAGTGAATCTGAATGTTCCAACTGTACTGCCAGGAGAATAAGAGAAGCATATTTCAGATTTGCTCAACAACCCCCAACCACAAATCAAAAGGAAGCAAATAACAATCTGTATGGGGTATCTGTACAAATATACCTGGAAGGGCAGCTTTTTATAGGAGACTTTGCACAAAAGTGTCTTGAAGCACACATCTTGGACATATATGATAAAAAAGTATCTTAAAAATCATTGCTAAGAAATCTAACATGTAATTTTAAAAGCGGGGGGGGGGGGGGTGGGGGGGGGGGTGGGGGGGGGGTGGAAGAGCCAGCCGTAGGAGTTCCAGGTAAAGAATATATGAAAGTTTTATGAAATTAGAGCTGTGGCCCACAGCCACCTTCAGGCAAGCAGAAATAGGGACAATTCTGAGCCACCAAAGACCTTGGGATGTCACACTTGGCACTTTTCTGGGCAAGATCCATATATAGATGTAAAGCCACAGAAAAGTTGGGACAAGTGCATTTTCTGACATCTGCCAATACACTTGCTGTTGCTGAACTGAGCTCCTCTTCAAGAATTATTTGCACATCAGAATACAAGGAGGGGGGAATCCTGGAAATAAATCAATCAATTCACCCATGCAAGTCAAAAGCGTCCGTCTGTTCTGATCAAAAGCAACTAATGATAACAATAGCCACAGACTGACAGAATGAGAAATTCTGCCACAGCACCAAGTGCTTTGTAGGAATTTCTACTTCATCATTCTGGGTATACCCTGATATAGCCCTCTAATTACACCAGTGTTTCAAGAAGAGAGAAGCAATGAGAAAGAGATGTCTGGGTGAACAGGCTGAGTTCTGACAACCACATACCCCATTATACACTCTGCTTCCTTGCTTAGGAAAAGAAGAGTCCCTTGTTTGATGTATGTTTAAACTGAAGTCAAAGGCACCCACACCAAGCAGACTTTAAACACAGATCAAGGTCAAGAAACCAACTGGATTACAACCCTGATAATTCACTGCATTTTCTGACTACCCAGCAACAATTCACTGAAGTCAGCTCAAGATTCAGATTCCAGGAGGCACACACTAACTTATTTGAAGGTTAGACCTAGGAAAGTAGCAGTCTAAAATAATGCTAGAGATTACATTCTTAAGCATCCATTTATCAATGTCAGCACAGAACCCAGCAGCGTGACAAGAATGAACCAGAACCACTGCTCCCCCAGCTCACTTTTCTCCTCTTGCGCCTGTGAGCCAAAGGGAGCAGAATCAAAACATATCATTCATGAGAAACTGTGGTGCCTTGATATAAAAAAAAAAAGCACCATAAAAATTAAAAATTCTGGCAGCAACGTGCAGGTGCTTTACATATTACAGAACAACATTTTGCAATACAGTGCCAGCCCCAAAGGTACAGAATTCAAACCAACAAAAACCCACAAGAGCTCTCTCTATAGGCGGAAAGTTGTTCTAAGTTACAAATTTGGGAGGGGAGGGATGCTTCTGTGCCACGTTTCAGGCACACTGTAAATATCCCCTCTGCAACCAGAAAGGCCAGGCCCAGATTTTGTGGAAATTCTTGCATTTTTCAATCTCAATTCCAAGAACCACCAATTTGCAAGCTGAACACCGCAGGTCTTGGAAAAAAAAAATGCAAGCTTTGGAAATGCTATATTCCTTTGGAGTATTTGACCTAGCAGCTCTGAAAAGCAACAAGTAGTAGCCAGCAAACGCTGCAAACTATTTGTTGTCTGCCCTAACAAAAATGTACACATTTTATGTTGCTGTGCCTTAAAGGCTCCATCATACTTCCAGCAGTGGCAGATTAAAATCAGTTATTCACCTTTCAATGCCAGGCTGAAGAGCATCTCAGAAGCCAATTAACAGGGATAAGACATCTCTGCCTCCAGGCTAGCAAATACTCACCCAAAGAGTGAGACAGATGGCTGAGGCAGTAACAGCTTCCAGCACCCAATTTTAAACTCAGATGCATGTAGAAAAGAGCCAAAGAGGAACCAATCTGGGTTCCCAGAACTGAAAAAACCTTACCAAACATTTTGTTAGTAACCATAAGAATCACTCAGAGATTTGCAGAACAATATTAATCAATCACAAATCACATAACATATACCCCGACACTGTACCCAACGTTCTGTTGGGTATAAAGATGTCAACAATGTCATGAAGCACAAGTTTGGATATTGGCAGTACGCTTTTTTGTAGTCCTCTTAAAAAACAAGATTTAAAAAGGCTGAGGTTAATAGGCTGATAGAAAAGTGAGATTTTAAGGAGTTCAGAGAAAGCTGAACACAGTAAAACAAGGAAGCCCTCTTGGTTAATAGAGGCAAGAAAAGGGGAATTGCTATCCTTCTGCAATTGAAAAGGTCTCTTTAATGCTTGAAAGGCAAAGAAAGTTGTCTTAGAGACAAGGGAAAGCTGATGTTAAAGGAGAGAAGAAGCGGGAAAGAGTAAATTCAAAGGAGAATGTCAATACTCCAGGACAAACCTGTTTAAACAGATATTCCTTTGTAAGACATTCCGCAAAAAGGACATCAGCAAACACTTCTGATTTCGGAAGAGATTTGTGCCCTCTATTTCCAGCTGCAAACAACAGCACAGACCTTAACCTTTTGGAAAGGTGGGTACTGGAGAGTCCAGATTTGGCAGACCTACAGCGTTACCTGGGACAATTGTTACGTGTCTAGGGTCTCTGCCAAAGAACTGGCACAGACAGTACTGGAAGCAGCAGGTGTTCTGAAGGTGACAGCAGCAGCTTTTCCAGCTGAGAAGAAAAACGTAGTCCAGCGTGAAGTCACTCAGGTACCAACAGTAAGTCATAAACATGACTTACTTAGGATGACGCTAAGGAAAAAAATCAGAACAGTCTGTTTGTTTGAAAACAATTTTAGCATTAAGAAATTAGTCATCTTTGTTTGTACATCTTTGTACGTGGGAGCACTGAAGTGTTAAAAGCATACTTGGATAATCTCCACTCAAGAGAAATTCAGTTTAGTATTACAAAGTACCCAGTAGCTTCCACAAATTTATGCCTAGTAGACATGGAATCATCCACTTATATAATATGGCACTCTGCTTTGGATCCAAGAGATTTTTCAATCAAGGTAAAGGAGGAGCATACCAAATCATGCAAAACCACACGTACCCACTATGGTCCCTGTTCCTATTCAATGCACAGAAAACAGAATGCTCAAGCACCTAAACTGCAGCTTTGCCTTCTACTTAAATTGGTACTTGCCCAAGCACCATAGGCTGCTGACACCAAGACGATTCATATGAGGAAAAAAGCTCCATCATGATGCCCCCTTAATACAATCTTAAAACAGAACAAGAGGAGACAAAGCTTTATTGGATGCCATCTCCATAACCACACCAGCAGTCTAGGTGCTAGACCTTTTCCTCCACTGCTCACAGGCTTCTCTGCTTTCCACATCCACTGATCAAGTCTCTTAAAAAGCATCTTAAAGCTGTCTCCTGGGCAGCGACTACTGATGCTTTGTACACTGACACAATATGTCAGCACGCATAAGAGACTACGTAAGAGTTTCATCAGACATGCTAGTAGCCACAGGAGTTTTAAGGAGTTAACTGTGTCTCAAGACAGCAGAAATAGCCAAGGTTTGGCCACAGGGTTCAGAACGCAGATGAGACTGTGCTCACAGAACACCCTATCTTCTGCAAATATAATAAGTTAAGTGCTTGGCCTCTGAAAAGTAACGCATTATTGCTGTATGAAGCAGGTTTACTGGCAGGCAGCACTATGAAAATAAAACCACTTCTCTGTGACACCAACTACCATCTCATCTGAAGCAAACTGGAAGCTCAGTTGCACTAGTTCAGTCTGAAGCAGGGACAGGTGCATAAATAAAAGTTCATCTTAGCTGTGGAAACTTTACAGCTCAGCATCAAACACCAAGTGATGATAGGAATGTGCCTCCTTCTGACACAGAGCCAGCAGCTGTGGATGTCAAGCCAGAGTAAAGACAGAGAATTAAAAGCTACTGAGTGATAGAAAGCTACTTCCAACAAAGTGACTAAAGTTCCGGAGTGAATCCAGTTTGGCAGAGAACCATAATCCACATTTACTGCCTCACTAAGCTATCAGTAACACAGGGAGCAAGGGGCCAGCTTTGACGGGACAGCAAAGCTCAATGGCTCACCACCACCCTCTCGTGGGCACCGAGCAGGAGACAAGAGCTAAAAAACGAGAGCAAAGTGCCATTTTCACAGCACGACTTCAGTTAACCACTTAACAACACAGATGTTCACACATTTCTGATACCACTGATCTCTTTCTGAAAGCATAGTACAGGGGAACAGATGTAAAATCATCTGCTAAAAACCAAAATCAATCACATAAGTTAAGCAGCAGCATCCAGCAAACATCTAATTAGAAAGGAGGAATAGAAACTCCCACAAGATGACTCCCCTTTCTTCTTCCTGGACTGATGCTAGCCCTGTCAGTCATTCTCATACAAAGCCAAGAGAGGTCATGCTTTGCCCTGCAGTTAGTGTTTGCCAAGCTTGCTCCCCAAGAATAGAGAAGACATCTGTTCCTCTTCCTGGGCAGAGACATCCTTGAAGTTCTCGCCTTCCTTATGATGGAAGGAATAACCAATGGGCTTGCCAAGACCACAAGTCCACAGCTCAGAAAATTCCTCTTGCAAACCAGGGAAGGGAAAAATAAGGTTTTGTTGGGTTTGGAGGTTTCTTTCGATAAGCAAAAACCCTAGTAGCAGACGCAGAGTTTTAGCCTTAGTTCAGTCATAACTACCAAATCTGTGGCAACGCTGGCTGCAGTTGTCTCTGGCCTTGGTGCTATGCAAATAAAGCCAGAAGCAGTTTCTCCTTGTAGTAATTACAAAAAAGTTAGAACATATGTTTTCATGTGCTCAGTCAAAAAATCCCTCTCCTGAGGAAGTTCTCTTCCTGGTAGCTCGCCAGCAGCAGTTTTGCTGGCCTCAATAACATATGGGAAGAATCCTTCAAAACCTTATCAAATGAGATGCTACAACAGCAGCACTGAGGAAGAACCAACTACAGACTACACAAACTTATGTTTTATGTTACAAGCCTTTCAACCAACAGCACCAGCCACCTGAAGAAGGCTGGGGAAATTACCTCCACAGCTTTGGGACACCACATCCAGGCTTTCTACCAGAATTAGCACCGGAAGTTAGAGATCATAGGAAGTCAGAATCATAGAACAGCTCAAGTTGGAAGGGGCCTCAAAAGATCACCTGGTCCAGCCTTTTTATAGGAAAAGGAGCCTAGATGAGATTATCTAACACCCTGTCCAATCGCATCTTGAAAACCTCCAGTCACAGGGGCTCTGCATTCCCGGGGAGGTTGCTCCAGTGATTTACTGTTCTCTCTAAAAAACGTATTTCTTATATAACGATGAAAACTCACCCAGCGCACCTCATACCCCTAGCCCCATCTTCTCCATGTGGCTCCTTGTGAAGGGAGAGCCTCCATCCTCTTTGTAGCTGCCCTTTAATACTGGAACACTGTGATGTGGTTCCCCCGAGCTTTCTCTTCTGCAGGGAAAAAATCCAGCTCCTTCAGACCTTCCTCACAGGGCAGGTTCTCCAGCCCTTTGATCATCTTTGTTCTTCCTCAGCTCCAAGCAGCTTCTTCCAGCCTCCACACTGCCTCCAGCTTTGTGCGAGCAAGTGTTTTATCTGGTTTGTTATGTGGCTGACAAGTTAGCTAAAAGCTAACTCAGAAATTTTAATTTTTTTTATACAATAGCTTATCAGTCAACACACAGCTAGACTTACAGGTAGGCTGACAAAATGCAAGAGCAGCGCTGCTCTCTGGCAGCAGTACCAGTTCAAAACATTCATCAACATACACTTTGCAAATCTGAAAAAGAACATCAGCATAGCTTATCCATGCAAGCTGCAATTTTCTCACCACTCTTCAGCAGAGAAGATTAAAATCTTCCATTTCTCTAAAAGGTCAACATCAACACCCTAAAGAAATAAGTGCCAGGGGAGACAAACACCAATTTGACAGAAAACAGGCTCACCTGAAAGAAAAAGACAGAGGAGAAATGCTTTGCAGGCAGCATCAAAAGCTGCCCGCACACACATCTCAGCACAGGTGTATCAGAAGCTGCCGTTTATGCCATTACCACATGCTAACGGCACAATGTCCTAAATCAATTCCACTCCACACCCTGTATGGTATTTACCAGTAACAAACTCACCACAGGAATCAGAGCATGAAAAGACACTAGAAGCAGATTTAGCAAAAGGTTTATTTCACACAGCCTGGGCAAAGCAGTTTCAGAAGAGAATTATGTAGGAAGGACAGAAAAACCTCTCAGATACAACAACTGGGCCGGCCCAAGAGGCACAAACATGTGGGGATTTAAACAATACACACAGTGACCAGGTGGTTGCTAGAAACGCAAGAGTTTTGCAGCGCATGTTTATTTTAACAGACTTAGGACGGCAGTCAGCCTGTTATGGTCCTCTGAAGGCTGCCGCACCCCGCTTCAGAGAACCCTACGCAAATACCTTCGAATCTTTTGTGGCTGTCGTAGTCCTCAGAGCAGGGGATCTCAACGAACCTGTCGCGCAGGCTCTCTCGGCGGTGGGCCAGCACCTCCGTGACCCCGTCCTCGGCGCTCAGGCAGCTCCAGCTCAGGAGGCCCCCGACGGCAGCCGAGGAGAGGAGGAGCGCGGCCTTCAGCCACCTCCACGGCGACTCTTGCTGGCCTCTGCTCTTCCTGGCGCTGAGGAGGGAGCACAGCGACAGCCCCACGTAAGCGACGGACAGGCTCCCGGCCGGGGAGGACCGTTCCCGGCCGTGCCCCGGGGAGCCCCCGCTCAAGGGCCGGCACGGCGCCCCTCCTTTCGAGGACACGCGGACGTATTTATAAACACGCGAAAATTTTATCCCTCGTCCGCGCCCGGAGGCCG
Organism: Phalacrocorax carbo; assembly: GCF_963921805.1. Classification (NCBI taxonomy): domain Eukaryota; kingdom Metazoa; phylum Chordata; class Aves; order Suliformes; family Phalacrocoracidae; genus Phalacrocorax; species Phalacrocorax carbo. The sequence goes on from NC_087528.1 coordinate 10,193,290, forward strand.
AAGGCCGCCTTCCCACAGGCGCTCCAGCATGAGCCGGCGGCGCTCCCCTCAGCCGCCGGGCCTGGGCGCCGCCACCCGCGAAGGACAGCGGCCGGCGGGGGCTGCCGGCCCCGCGCGCCCGGCCCCGGCCCCGGCCCCGGCCCCCACAGGTACCTGCCGTGGCGGCGGCGGCCCCCGCGGTCGGGCCCAGCCGCCGTCCCGCCGCTCTCGGGGCCCCGCGGCGCCGCCCGCCGCTGCGGAGCCATCGCGCCCGCCGGAACGGAGCGATGCGCTCGGCCCGCTGCGCCCGCCTGCCAGGGAAAAGCAATCGGCCGCCGAGCAGAAACGCTTCAGGCAAACAGGCGCAATCCATTCCGGGGCGGAGGGGCCTCACCGGAGGCGCGGAGCCGCCAGAGCCGGGGCAGAGGGATGCGGTCAAGCGCTTTGTGCCGGGGTACCGCGGCGGCGGCGGGAGGGCAAAGCAATCGATGCGGACCGGCGGTGCCGCGGGCAGCCCCGAGCGCGCAGTCGGGAGCAATCGAGGCCGGAGCGGCGGCATGAGGCGGGCGTGGAGGGAGCGGGCATGGCGGCCGCGGGCGGGCCGCGGCGGCGGCTGGTGCACCTGGACATGAAGGGCGCCCCGCCCCGCGCCTCCTACCTGGCGGAGGTGAGGGGGTGCCGGCGCCGGCGGTGGGCGGCGGGGTCTCCCCGCCCCGGCCCGGCTCCAGCGCTCGCTGTCCCCTCCCGCCCCTCAGGTGCTGCCGCTGCTCCGCGCCCTGGGCGCCACCGGGCTGTTGCTGGAGTACGAGGACACCTTCCCCTGGTCGGGGCCGCTGGAGCCGCTGCGGGCCCCGCACGCCTACAGGTACCGCCCGGGGAGGGCCCGGGGGGCCGCGCCGCCGGCCCGGGCCGCGCCCTGAGGCCTCGCTCTCCCCCCGCAGCCCCGGGGAGGTGCGGGCGGCGCTGAGCCAGGCGAGGGCGCAGCGGCTGGAGGTGGTGCCGCTGGTGCAGACCTTCGGGCACATGGAGGTGAGCGCCCGGCGGGCGGCGGCGCGCTTTCGGCGGCTGGGAGCGCTGGGCTGGGCGAGCGGCGCCGGCGGTGCAGGGGGGTGGCTTTGCTGGGAAGCCTCCGTCGTACCTCCGGTTATCCAGCTCCCGTCAGCGGCATGCTCCGGACGCCGGGGTGCCGCTGTGCTGACCCCCCGTTTCACTCAGCCATGAAGGGTTTTGTGGTCGGGGACCCTCGCGGCAGCGTGGAGAGCAGCCGTGCCCCTCCTGCCTGTGCCACCGCGGCAAGGGGCCTCCTGCTGACCCCTCTGCTCGCCCACGGCCAAAACCCCGGGTTCAGCAGGACGACTGTCAGCAGAGCCCTGGTGACACAAGAGGACATGGCTGTCCCCTTCATTCTGTGGTGGTTCCCCGAGCTTTCCTTTCTCTTGCAGTTTGTGCTGAAGCACAAAGAGTTTGCTCATCTCCGGGAGGTGAAGATGTTTCCCAATGCCCTCAACCCACACAAGGAGGAGTCGCGGGCACTGGTCAAAGCCATGATTGACCAGGTCATGGCACTGCACGAAGATGTGAAATGGTTTCACATCGGATGTGATGAGGTGGGACTTCTGTTGAGCCAGGAATGGGGTTTTTGTGAGGAGTGATGGTAAGGGCCCAGCCTTCTGCATTTCAGTGGTGCCCAGGCCATGTTTGGGTAGGATTTGGGGGACAGAAAATGCCAATTCAAGCCAGTGTAGAGAAGTAATTTTGAAGTAAATTTTTCCAGTTGCACAGGATGTCATTTCTGTTGATCTGAGTATAATATCAAAAGAATTGAAAGCAGTTTCTTAATGCTAACCTAGCGTTTGGTTTTAGGTCGTGTGAGTATTTCAAGTGAGATACCAGTTGGAGGTATTTATTAAGAATCACATGAGTTTTGATGTGAGATGTTGGATCCTTGTTCTGGCCAACCCATTCAAAGTAAGCCATTTGTGGTAGGAGGTGGGAGTTTGGTGGTTTTTTCCCTCTTGATAGTTTGTCTCCTTGAGGAGGAGAACCTTCAGTTTTCTCCTCTCTCAGGATTTCTTAAAACCAACCCTATGGCATGCAGATCCCTAAAATTCATTGTGATTTCCTTAACTACTGATATTAGTTTAGCATTTTGAATCCTGTTGTTTGGGAACAGATGGCAAGGTAAGATAGGGACTTGCAAGCTTTTATAAAGCAAAGTACTATTTATGTGGAATAAACATGTTTAAAATAAAACCTGCTCTAAAACAACAGAGAGTTTAAGTGCACATCCAGCTAAACAGGCCCAAATCCACTCTCTGCGTAGGACCAAGCATGCTGGGGCTACTCTTGGACATGCCCCCCAGTCACCTCTAGATTCACATGCAAATGATCTCCTTCCCCAAGATGGGAACGTCATTTCACAGAGTTCAAGACCTTATGGATTGCTAGATTTGAACTGAGTAAAACTGGTGAGCGCTGCTTCCAAGGACAAACCTTCCGACGACAAGTACAGCATGCTTTAATTATTCTGTTTATATTCTAGTTCCTATAGGAAAATTCCCTTATGTGATGCACTTAGCCAGGGCCACCGTCTCCTGCAGGCTGATATAAATGCTTGCAGTGTCTTCAACACTGAGAGGCTTTTAAATACGCCCACTCAGCGTGTCGTATCTTTGCAATAGGTTTTGAATGTTGTATGATTTCATGACACTGTCTCAAACTCAGTCCCCCTATCCCTATAAAAGAAGTCAGGATTACTTTTTTGATGTTTCAGGTCTACTACCTTGGCGAAGGAGAGGAGTCAAAGCAGTGGCTGCAGCAACCAGACAACACTCCAGAGAAGCTGTGCTTATCCCACATAAAAGCAGTAGCAAGTTGTGTGGTCTCGTCTTACCCTGCTGTGACGCCCATCGTGTGGGATGATATGCTCCGAGGGATGAGTGAGGAAACGCTGGCAGGTGTGTGACCAACAGTGGGGTGAGTCATAGTCTGTAGCATACAAAAATGTCTACACAACCAGATTGGTTGGCAGATGAAAATAATGAAAAGAAGGAATCTGAGAATAGTTGGGGTATGATCCATTAGACTACAGAGTAGAGACATTTAGTCCTTGGCTACGTCACAGACTTTCTGTGTGACCATGGGCAAGTCTCAACACGTACGCTTTAGTTTTCCATCTGGTGGTACACAGTGACAAACAGAACAGTCGTCATGCAGTGGTTGCCATCAATTCTTTCTTTGCACATTAATAAAAAAGCCTATTAGCATTTGTGGTCTCAGCCTAAACTTGTATGCCTTTCACCACCTTTTACGTCAGTTGTTGCTCTGTGCAGCATCTGATTCCAGTGGTGCAGACTCACACGGAGAAGCTGTGACCCTGTGAGGATCTTTGACAGGATCAGTGATCACAGTGCACGTTGTGAGGAACTCTGATACCGGGTTGTGGGATAGCTCCAAGACCTTGACGTCACGAGGCTTGTTTGTTGAAAAATATGAAACCACTTCTGAAATTTGAGTAGTCGTAACATAGGCAGAGTCCCAGCATTTTCAGAGCCACCTTATGTGTCTGCTCCAAGCAGATTTAGACAATACCATGAAGAGCTCCGCCAGCAGTGACTGAGCTATTCATGGCTTTAACAGTGGGAAATCATCCAAAAGAATGCAGAAAGGGCCCCTGCAGTTTCTACAGGAGCAGCACAGCATCTAGCTAGGTGGGACTGGACTGCCACAGGCAATCGTAGACTACACAGATTAAAATGGGATGCAGTTAAAATAGTGGATTTCTGTATAATTTACTGCAATTTCTCTAGAGGTTGGTTTCTCATGTTTAAAACTAGTCAGGGAGTTGATTATAAAGGGATTTGAAGCTAAACCTAAATCTTTTTTTGTACTTCAAAGGCACCTTGAAAAGCTCAGTTCTGTGCAAACACAGCTCAATCTCTGGCTTAAAGGGTGAATGCTTCCTTTGAATTTAGCTGAAATCTCGTGTGTACAGTTTGCAGGTCCACCGGTTCAACCCAGCAGGCATACCAACAGATTCAAGGGACTAAGAATAGCATGGGCATGGGATGAATGGGGTCTCCGATGAATTGTCACTGCTGATCCATATCAGTGGTCTCAAGATGTCTAGGGACTTAGTGGCCCCTGGCACATGAACCCACACGTTCAAAGCCCTGGCCAGGCTGAAAATGCCCATGGGCACTTCAGCTGCAAATGAAGAATTCTAGTGACAAGCTGTAGTTATTCTATTCATGTGTTACCGCACCAACAATATGTACTTAGTTCTCACAGTTAATTGGCTCTTGTCCATTACTTAGAAAAACTTTGTCCTTTTCAGAGTCTGGGGTCCCACAGCTTGTGCAGCCGATGATCTGGGACTACGCAGCAGACCTCGACGTGGAGGGCAAAGGTTTGTACTTATCTGCTGAGCCGCTTAGCAGCAGAGAGCTCTGTTACCTGTTAAGCAAAACAGCCAAAACAATATAGTATGATTAAAACATAGCTTAGTCAGACCCAAAAGAATTTTGGTTTTGTTAAATTGCTTTTTATTGCTTTAGTAGCGTAAACATAGTCCTGGTTTGATTTCACATAATAGTTGCTATTATTTCTGTTATTATTTTTCTTTTTATTTTCTTTTTCTATTTATGCTTCTCCTATAAAGGACTTGAATTGTCTGCTGCTTAATTCTTTTCAACAGGGCTATGGAATCACTGATGGGGGATTGAGAGGTTTTTCACAAGCACTGTTACATGAACTCTCCTTGCATTAAAACCAGTGGGAGCAGATAGCTCCCTGTTGACCAGCTCTACAAAAGAAGCTTCAAGGCTTCATACATCTGTAGAACTCAAAGGAATATCTCCTAAAAGCTCCCTCCAGTCAGGCGTCTAACACGTATACAAATATTTCTTTGTTGGAAGAAGAATCAGCTGTCAGATGTTGCGCATGCTCGTTACATACCCGTGGTTCTTAGCGTTGAAGCAATTTAGCAAACAAGGGATGGAATACAGTAACTGGACACATGAAAATAGGAGGGCAGTCACCCAAAACAGGCTGCTTAGAAAGGATGTCAACTCTCCCATCCTTGCTGATGCTCAGGACTTGATGGGACATGGCTCAGCAGCCTGTTGCCACTGGACCTGGGTTGCTTTTAATTGGAGCATTACAGTCAACGCTGCAAATGGGGAGAAGCTTGTCCTGTAAGGAGAATCACAGAATCACTAAGGTTGGAACAGATCTCTAGGATCATCAAGTCCAACTGCCAACCCAGCACCCCCAGGCCTCCTAAACCATGCCCTGAAGTGCCACATCGACATGTTTTTTGAACACCCCCAGGGATGGTGACGCCCACTCTCTGGGCAGCCTGTGCCAGGGCCTGACCACTCTTTCAGGAAAGACATTTCTCCTAATACCCAATCTAAGCCTCCCCTGACGCAGCTTGAGGCCGTTTCCTCTCGTTCTATCGCTAGTATAGAATCACAAAAGTGGTTTTGTGTGTCTTATTTCAGTGCATCTCATAGAGAAGTATCGTAGATGTGGCTTCTCCAAGGTGTGGTTTGCGAGTGCTTTTAAAGGAGCTACAGGGGTGAATCAGTCCCTAACGCTTATTGGGCACCATTTAAAAAACCATCTTCAATGGCTGAAAGTGGCAAGCAGTAGCCCTGCTGAGGTCCTTGAAGGTATCGCGCTGACCGGCTGGCAGAGGTAAGGAGCATCCTTTTAAATGGTTCCAAGGATCACATGGAAGCAAACTTCCACCCCAAAACTCCCTAAGATGTACAAGGAGGCTGGCAATTTAAAAGGAACTTTGCAGCCCTGCAGTCCTTCCTGTTGGTTACTGCTGGGCTCACCCAGCTTACTGAAGGGTGGATTTCAGAGTTCCAGCCAACTGCTACAGCATTAATCAGCAGGAGCAATTGTTTTGGCAGCCACCAACCATAGTAGATTGGATTTGAAGGCTTGAATGTACTTTGTGCCACCTTGGACTGCTTGTAGACAGCATAGTTAATGCACAGCGTGTATCTGAGTGTCTAATGTGAATTCACATAGAATGAGGTTGCATAAGAGAGGAGTTTGTTAATGTAATGAAGGAGTAAAGGCTTTTATGCAACAGTCAGGAGGTATAAGGGAATATGAGAGAGCTGCATTACAATTTCTGACCCTAATTTGGCTTGAGAAAGTAATTTGGCTTGTATCTGTTCTTATTAATAAAACAGGAATTCTTGGCACTTCAGAGATAGAAGGTCCCTTCTCTGAGACAGAAACCGATGTTTCTAAAGCTCTTTGAATTTTAGTGATTGAAATATTAACACTTCCACTTGTTTAGTGTGTCTAACAGTAAAATGTCTAACTAATGACTGTCCCCTTATTTAGGTATGATCACTTCTCTGTTTTGTGCGAGCTTTTGCCTGTGGCAATTCCATCACTGGCTGTATGTCTGCAGGCACTAAAGAATGGTACAGTGACACTTTATTCTCTCTCAGCTAATGCCTAGCACAAGGGCGAAGTGACCTTGCCCTAAGGCCAGCACAGGATTATTATATTTTGTGGTGGTTTGACTCTCTGGTCAATGTCAGAATTATGAACAATAAATTACACATCTTGCGTGTTTGCAGTACAGGAGCAGAGGAGCCTCTTGGCCTAAGTATTTAAAAATAGCCGTAGTATACCCTGTAAATGGTCACAAGCTGCTTCATGCTTATACTGAAAAAAACTTAAGAAGCTGAATTGCTTTTGAAACTGATTTGAAACACAAGTGGTAGATCAATGAGACTAATTTAATTTAGATTTAGATCTGGTTTGCATGTCACAGTTGTTTTAACTTACTGATTTTCTTAGAATTCATCTCGGTAGTAGACTGGTAAAGTACGCCCTGTAGTTCCTGGTTTCTTCACAGGTTGTTGCCAATAGAATTTTTATTTTTGTCTTTCTGCATTTCTTATTTTCAAAATAAAAACCCACAACCTACCTATTTTTAACTAAGGCACTAACAATATTCAGCACCCTGAATGGAAAGCTCATGGCTAGGAAGGGCTTTGCCTAGCACAAGACAACTGCGTGAAAGACAACGTACTCCTCCCGCCCCAAGTTTTTTCCTTGTTCTATTTCCATTTTACCTTTTAAAAAAGTCTTCATCCAAGGAGAACTACTAAGCCAATGCAGGGTACTCCAGAAAAAACCTCTTTAAGAACATTTTGGTTACTGAGGCTCCTTTTACTTATTTCCATTCTCTTCTGCCAGGTGGCTATTCTGAAAAGATTAAAGAAAATGTGGAAAAGCTCCTGGGAATGTCCAGCTTGGAAACTGAAACTTTCATGAGGTAAAATCGCAGCTGTGGGATTCAGATGCTTCTCGCTGCGTGGTAAGTTCAGAAACTAACGGATCCTCTTTGGGCAGCGCAAGCCTGGGGACCTTTCCTGGGAGCAACATCCTTCCCCTTGTGGCACAAGTTAGTTTCTACCTCAAGTCATCAGTGGATGAACTTCTTGAAAGGAACAGGTAATAGGGTTTATGTTGTGTAATAGGGTTTATGCTATGACGCTGCGTGCAGGTGTGGGGGAGCTGTATCATCCCAAAGGGGGGCATGACTCCAGCAAAGTGATTCAAACATCAGGCTCTGCATCTCAGGCATCACAGCCCTGTATATTGACACCTCAGCAGAATGTAATACTTGGATGCAGATTTGAAGTATTTCAGCAGAATTCCTGAACACTGTGTACTGCCTTATTTCAAGAATCAAATTCTTTCCTGAATTAAGTCTTAAAGCTATTTAAAGTAAAAATGAATTTTTTAATGGTATGGTTACCAAAAAAAGGAGCTTGAAATGAAACTTAAATTGCAACAGATAAGCAGTTATTCTCGCCTGCCAGGAACAGTCTTCCACAAGCTAGTTCCAAAGACACATAGACTTAAATTTACTTACTCCATAAGCAGCATCTCAGTCTGTGCAGGAGAAGGTCAGCTAAAGCCCTATCCCCCCCCTCCCCGTCAGCCTACGAACACGTTTGTCGCTGCTGTTTCAAGAACCGCTCAATCTAACGTTCATTTTCAGATACGTCACAGGTTGGTTCAGCCCCTACCACAGAAAAAGGAAGATTATTCATCCTATAATAATGCATCACTTTCAGCCAGATGCAGTGAGGTAACACCACTTATTTCGCATTAGAGGGGAAATCAAGTCTGTCATATTTTGGGTGCTCAAGTGCCCAACATACAGTTTTGAGTCCTTGCCTCTTTCTAAAATAATTTCAAAAGCATCAGTGGAAATCAACCAATATGAAGTACTCACAATAGGGTTTTAAACAGAACAACTTGTTTATCTTTGCCTTCTGTTGAACAAATTCTTTGAATACAAGTACAAAATGGGTCTCCGAAACACTCTCCCTTGTATATGCAGTTACTCCTAAACAGACATGCTGCATCTTACAGCAGTTGTTCGCTTCCGTGTTGGAGCCCAAAGTGGGCCACGGTCTGGGCCGGGCTTGGAATAACACCAGGCCCCTTTCCCCTGCCCCCTGTCACGGCATGTGCTTTTCAGAACTTGTCCTAAAGCTGGTGCTGGTTCATGCTAAATGGCTAATGTATACATTTTTTTTTGCTGTGATAAGGTAAACATCCAACTGCATCCACTCTGGCTGGTAAAAACCAGAATTAAATCCCCAACAAGTCTCACAGCGGGTTTCAGTTACACTTGAAATGTGTATAATGGGTTTTTTTGAGCTCACATTTCTGTACTTTAAAAGTTATTGCATTAGGAAAGTGCCAAGATAAATGGTACTTAAACACAAACAGCATCAACCTTTTACCATCTGCACAAAATCAAGTCCTTTGAGCTCTTGTAATAGACGCTTCTTTTCCTGTAAAGTCATTTTAAGGACTGTACTCCCTTTAAGAGGCCCGGTAAGCTAGCCCTCCCCGGAGGCAGAGCTCAGCTGCAAATGTGATTGTTTCTTCCTTCTGATTTCTGCTTAGTCTCCTCTCCAAGTGGAATGTTGTGGTGCAAGACCTCCAAGCAGCTATGGAGCAAGTTTTCCACCAGTGTACTGTAGAGGAGTGGATGGAGGAGAACGTCCACCCCAGCCTACAGAAGCTGCAGCAAGTGGTGGATGATTTAGATAAAGCAATAAAAGCACAAAACTAGGGGCGTTTCAATTAGTCTGTCTTATTCCATGGGCAAACAGGGCTAGTGGGAATCCACAAGCAGTCACAGAGTTATAGTTTGTCATCTTGAGAGTTGAAGCAAGAACTGTGACTAAATGGAAGTGACCTGAAGGCATAAAGGAATTCATTAGTATGATAGGCTTCAGCACTAATTTTCCTTTCTTAACACATTGTTGAGCCTTAAATCACCTGCCACGTAAGTCAGATTTGCTCCTTTTGCATAACAGAACGCAGGGGTGAGGCAGAACTCAGCTCCATTACAGGGCAGGAGGAAAACCCAGTTTCTTCCAAAGTCAGTATTTGTAGCAACAGACTTTCATACATTACAATGACCTGGCAAGTTCTACTCTGGTCAGTAGGCAGCATGTCCCCCCTTTGCGATTGCCATAAAAAGGCAGGTGTAGGATACTTTAAACACGCTTGAGGTCCTTGTGGTCTGTACTGTGACACGTTCCTCTTTCAGGTATGTTCAGAGATGTGTCCTCCTGAAAGGGGCTGTAGTGAGGTGGGGGTTGGTCTCCCACATAGCAAGCGATAGGCTGAGAGGAAATGGCCTCAAGCTGTGTCAGGGGAGGCTTAGATTGGGTATTAGGAGAAATGTCTTTCCTGAAAGAGTGGTCAGGCCCTGGCACAGGCTGCCCAGAGAGGTGGGAGAGTCACCTGGGGGTGTTCAAAAAACATGTAGACGTGGCACTTCAGGGCATGGTTTAGGAGGCCTGGGGTGTTGGGTTGATGGTTGGATTTGATGATTCTAGAGGTCTTTTCCAACCTGAGTGACTCTGTGGTTCTACCATCCCATCATGACAAGTCCTTCCACAGTATGTAACAGCTGATTTGTTCAATTTTGTTTTAGACTTTTTCAGTCTTTGAAACACATAAAACCATTGGTTCTAAATCCAGCTTTGATTAGCTTGAGATCAGGACATGAACATCCAACTTCTTGCAGAAGTCTGAGCAAGGACCTGCTGCCTAGATGCTCCCTAGGTTACAGCAGGTGCATGAAAGAACACGTGCCATGGCCGACAGAGCACAAGGGAGCTAGAGAGTAGGGGCTTGATGCCAATAGCAAAGGTGATACTTAGACTTTGAGGGAAAACTGCCTTAACACATCAGGCTTCTTGGCATTTTACCAAAGCATCATCTAAGCTAAGCTTAGTTTCATCCCCACAGAAAAGTGCCATCCCCATAACTTTAAGGCATCTACTTAACGCTGTAAAACCTGAGACTGCAGGACTATTAATCCAGACTTGAAGCATGACTGAAGTCTACTGAATATGAGGGGGAAATACTCATTTATTCTGCTTTAACACTGAACTTTTAGTAACCCGTAGCAGTATATTTTATGGACTTAATTGGAGCATTAAGATGATAACCACAAGGGAAAATAATTCCAAAGTCTGGTGGTTAAGTACACTACCATGAATATTTAAAATATTCTTTGTTTGCTTCATGTATCACTTTCTTGCAAGTGTTATTTTGGAAGCACAGGTATTGACATTTTCTTGAAGCAATATATTAGAAAGAGTATAGCTCTAGATACAGAAAGTACAAGTACAGCATGAGACAAATTAACTTATTTAATGAGAGCTCCAGGAGTTAAGTCCACATGCAGATTTTTATGTAAAAGAATCAGTTGCCATGTATACCTTAATTACAAAGGTCACATACCTTGAACTAAACAAGATCTTTATTTTACTTTAATAAATCCTTTGACAACTCAAAATGGTTGTGGAAATTTGCCTTTCTTTTGCACATGGCACATTGGTTTGGTTTAAAGAGGGAAAAGCACAAATATATTTACCAGTGGGGAGTTGGTTATATCAGTTGATATGAAAATTGAAAGCTGGACTGCTGTCAAAGAGCAACAGCAGGGTCAGCTGGAGCTCGGTGTTTGGGCTTCCTCTACGCTGTCCTCCCCCATTAACTCCTTCAACAGGTCTGTGCCAAGTGGTAATTTAGACAGCCATTAATATTTTAACATTTTATTTGAAAAACAATATAGAAGACTGCAGCGACAAAACAAGTTAAAGTTGATTTTATCAATGAACAGTTGTTTAAAAAAAAGACAATATACAAGGCCTTGCTGAAATTCTAGTTGCAATTTGAAAGTAGAAAAGCAACTTCTAAACATTTTCCAGAAGTAGTTTTGCCTCTCAGCAATCTACCACAGTGTCAGAACTAGCACTCTTACCTATGCAAGCCAGTTGAGTTTTTGGTATCTGTGTAACTTCATAAATACAGCACAGGAGTCAGATCTCAGCAATACAGCATAAACACTGATTTTCTTTGAGACTTGCACAATTGATCCTAGTTACTGGAATGTCTCATTTTGTGAAATATCAGATCAGATTATAGCTAGATGATGCTACTCTCTCCCTTTGCACAACATGCAGTCTAGCATTTGGTTCCATGTGACAGCTAAGGCCACAATCCCAGCCGGCCACACACATGCGAGTAACTTCAAATGTGCTCCTCCAGGGGAAGCCGAAGCATCTGCCAAATGGCACTTACCGTACTGGGACATTAACAGACATAATAGAAAATGTTGGCTTTCTGGAGCAAGGGGTTAGATCTAACTTCAGATCTTTTATACACATTTTCAAATAATTTGTAAGGGCTACTACAGCTGTTCAGGCTCCTTACTAGGCAGCCTGAGATACAAAAACCTTAACCAACACTTCTATAATACTCTTCTAGCAGTATCTAATTTCCTAACCAAAAACTAGTCTTTCACATCAATTCCTTTCAGTACAAGCCACTTTACATCAGGCACACATAAGGCTTCACTCACTGGGCGTTTTGATATGCTAGGCCCAAGAGAAGGGAGGAAAACTATCCAAAAACAAGCTTCAGCAAAATGGTGAAAAGTGGCAGGAGAAGAGGATCAGAGAGGGGACTAGTGTAAATCGGGAAGAACAGAACCTGTCCTGAGTTCGCACCTGATGTTCTAAATAGTTCCTTCCAGCTGCATCATGTCACTGAGGAGTCTGCAGACATTGACATAGACAAACCCATGTTAATGACAATTTGCAAGTTAATTTTCCACACCCAGTTACTGCAAAACATGAAAATCTGGATGTGTCTTAAGTACAAAAGACAGTTTTTGAACAGAGGAAGCTCAAAACCTGGATCAAGAGAAACACACATCAGCCTGTGATACGCATTCCCATACAGCACCCACATGCCAAGTTGCAACGTTCTTTACCTGGGCTATAGGTCAGCATCTCAGTAAGCTCCCAGTTGTACATATCGAGCCAGCAGTGCCTGACATACAGCCCACAGGCAGCACCCGCAGCATCTGAAGAATTCAGTCTTCACATTGCTCAGTCTATGGAACCCAGGTTCTCGTTTGAAACTGTACTAGTTTGTATGGCAACAGAGCTGCCAAAGGCAGAGCGGACAGGGTACGATGCAACTTGCTCCACAGAATGTATTTCAAGCTACGATAGGTCATTCCCCTTCCTTGGGATTCTGTTTTCCTTACATTGTTTTAGTCTTTGTATAATGAAATTGCATAGTCCCTAAGTATATACATTGCTAACATCAAGAACATACGGCAAGCTGGAGGCACAGAAGAGCTCAGCAGAAGCAGGGCACACAATGCAGCGCAGGGTTAGATCAACAGACGTACCTTTCTAAAGCTGATTTTTAACTGCAAAACCACAGCATGGTTTGTATCTCCACAGAACGTTAGCTCTCATGGAAATACAAAAGAAACCCAGTAGAGCTAAAACTGAATGCAGGCAGTTTTGTCCGGTTCATCCATGGTCAAATCTGTGGGCTCAGAATCCTAAGTGCGATGCACATCCATGCCATGGACTCCCTCTAATTATCCTTCTTACAAAGCAGCAGTTATCTGCAGGTTGAGCCCTTTTGCTTACATTATACCATTAAATACTCAAGTTGTATTTCTTACTGGAAGTCCGTAGAGCACTTGACATTCTCGTTTTACACGGGGGTGTGGAGTTCTCCAAATTCCCAATCTCATTCTCTTCTGTCCAGAGTGTTACCCAGGGTATATATTAGAGTGGATTTAAGTGAAGATCTCTCCAAAGTGTTACATCTTGCAATATTGTTAAGCAGTTTTGATGATTATTCTTAGCTTACAGCTGTGCTTCAGAATAAAGGCCAAATTTAGCTAATTGCCTGCATCCTGATCTCCCACATTCATCCATAGCAGCTTCCCAATTCCAGTGACATGGGGGAGGTTGGAAGCCACATGATTAGCTCACCAACTCAGAGGACTTCACAAGCATGTCTAATGGCAGAGGTCTGCTTTGATACCTGATGTGACTACAAGTTTCTTACTTAATAGGCCCGCTTCCGCGCTGCAGTCAAGCTGCATCAGCAGCTGCCTCCCTGTTCCAGTCTGATGACCCTTCCACACCGACAATAAGAGCATCTGTGTCTCACAGCTCACATGCTGGGTCTATATGGCTGGAAGTGAAATCTTGGTACAACCTGTTCTTTGGTCAGATGAGCGTGTACTTGCTTCAGATACAGCTGGAACACACAACAGGACACAGCTTCTGCTGAAATCTTTTCAGAGCTTGCTCTCCTGTAGAGGTAGAGTGCTTTGAAAGAAGAATGCATGTTCTTTTAAGTCCCAAAGAAACTGCTGCCAGAAGACATTTGCACCTGGCCAAATGTGAAAGCAGACCGCAGTCACCTTGTACCCCATTGAGATCTAGAAGTAACTGTGTAAGTATTTTCTAATTCAGGTCTTACCACCATACAATTCCTGAATAAAACCCAGTGAACTTTAATACAAGCAGTTTTAGCATGTTGAAGGAACTTTCAGCTCTTTGAAACTTTTTTTTCTACTGACATGTTGATATAGGCATGATGAAGTTTTAGTCCTACACAGAACATGTTGACTAACAGAGGTAGCTTTTACTTCAAAAAAATACCTTGGAAAATTCATATTTTAACTATTTGTGAAACCATTGGTCAGAACAGAGGACACTACACACACCTGGAGTAAAACATGGGTGCAAGTCAAACACTGGATCTATCCCAGCTATATTAAAAAAAACGCACTACGTTATTTAGCACTTCAGTGTCATTTCAAGTGAGGAAATACAGAGCAAATCCAGGCTGCCATGTTGTTTGACATCGATCATCTCCCTACCTAAAGTAACAGATGTGTTTTCCTTCCTTTCTAAATACAGTTAAAATAGTGAGCATTGAGGTCTAGAAAAAGGTTATTCTCTCTTGGGGTAGTCTATGCCCAGGAGTTAAGCAGACCAGGATGAAGCCAGAACACCCCGAAGATGTTGTATCATCAACCTGGTCATCTTCTGTTTAGTATTTATGGTTTCTTGGCAAGTCCAAGAGAAATTAGACAATCTAACAAGTTGATCAGCCTGGTGTTTCCAATTCCAAGAGAGTCACTCCAACCTTGATGTCTACTGGTATCTAATGGCAAATCAGTAGTAGAGAATATAAAAGTGCCACTATCCTGCATCACCTAATTGCATATATTAAGCTGCTTAAGACCAACTTAGCAATATATTCAGTCCTTTATAAAATGTCAAAAAGACCCTGAAAGCATTGTGTTATGAGGTACAAATTCAGCTCTTATACATTTCATATACTGTACCTGCAGCAGATGTTTGCAGGAAGTGGAAGTTTACATCTGTATCTCCACTTCACTAATGGAAGGGAAGGCAATAAATGATTTCAAACCAATTCCTTAATAAATAACTATTCCTAGACAAGTTTGACGAGCTGACAAAGTTCAAAAGCCAGCAGTGTCCACATGCAGGATCTAAGTCAAAGGAGCAAACAGAACAGAATTTTCTTTGGACTCTACAACAGCAGAACTGCGAGCACGGATCTTGAAGCAGTTTAGCACTAAAAAGGTGCCCTAAGACAGATTCCTCCCATTGTAAATGCACATGTAGAGAAATGTCTGGGTCAAGACTTAGAGGGATTTCTTTTTCTGAAGAACAATCAGTGTATTTTCCAATGTTTGAAAGCCTCTGCTTTCTTCAGCTCATGATGACTATTAATATTTATCCTGTGGTTCATCTGCATCACTATTCTCTGTTTCACTGCTCTCAGAGAGATCTTGTTGGCTCTCTACTCTGTCCAGTTCCAGAAAGCTGGTAATGAGCCTGGCAACTCCTTCCACATCACTGTGGAAAAGAAAAAACAATGTAAGAGTCAGTGGAACTGTGGTGTTGACAAGACAAGAACAGGCACGCTCATTCTTGAGAATTAACTGCTTGAAGGGGCAGCCAACGTATGGCAGAGTATGACTGGCAGCATCCCACTTGTGAAGGCATATCAAGCCAAGCCAGTACTTCCATACCAGACAGATCAATCCTTTTCCCACAGTCCCTGCTGCAAGATTCCTTATTATCGATGACAAAATAAATCTTGTTAACTGACAAATACACTGAATGTTTGCAAAATAGAATTAGTCCCCCCCGCCACTGCACAGCTGAGCTAGCACAGGTAACTACAGCAGATGTGCAGCACTAGAGGGATCTTAGATATCTAAACATGGTCAGACTCCTGACAGCAGATGGTGTTACCCAATTGTCTGCAACTGAAAGCATTGAAGGGTTTAAAAAAGTTAAACTGAATAACACAGGGTCATATCAGCAAGTATGAAAATGGAGCTAGGATGAGTCTCAACAGTTGATGATTACTGACCCACATGATTGGCATTTCCCACCTCACACATTCTAATTAAAAGAAGTCCACACTGCACCTTCTACAGCCCAACACTGCACTCTGAGTCAGTGGGTGTGAAAATCCAGTGACAAATCGTAGCACAACCAGGTAACCCTTCCCAAAATATCGCACAGTCTCCTCTTCCACATTCACATCTCTGATCTCGTTCAGTAGAGCCACTACTGTAAACAGATGTGGAAAAAGTAGTCCATTAGCATTACAGTAAACTCCAAACACTGCTACTAGCAACTTGTGTGACTGGGACGCCGTGTTCTTGAGTACTATTGCTCTGATCCCATGCAACTTGGGCAGTCCTGCAATAGCAAACAGCTGCTGAGCTATCTGGGCAAAACAAAGGAGGAGAGACTACAGCACATACTAGCTGGTATAGGCCCCAATGAACAAGATATACTGCCTCCCAGGAACTGGGGACCATTAGTTTATTACTTATGTTTCCCACTAACTTTAATGACAGTTTTAACTATTTTTCTGTACAAAGTAGGTAAACAGGTGTTAAGTTTTCTGGAATTTTACAAATATTAAAAGATTTAACTCTTCAGAGCACCTACTAACCTCTGCATCCCCACATTAACAATACTTGAAAGATCATTACCAAATAACCTCTCAGGAAGATATGTGCTCAACCCCCCAGTACATAAACATACCTAAAGAAAAGTTCAGAAACATCAAACATCCTTTTCTCAGCATCTCTTATCTTCCATCTCCAAGATGAATTGTTTAAAAACCAATTCAACTTAAGGACATTGCAAACTCTGTCAGTTCTCTAAGCATATGGAGAGTTGGTTTGATTTAGACTAGCAAGTAGAATTAAAAAAACTGACATTGAAGAGGATCCTACTTCAGTTTGCAATGGAGATCCTGCCTCTCAGTGACTCAACTAAGTCAACTTCCGTTACTCCAATGGGAAGCTCAGAAGAGATTAGATACTGCATTAAACTGAGCCCACTGAATATGCTGGTTTAAATACATGTATCTGCAAGATGTAACATGCCTGCTTGCACATGCTATCTAAACATTTGCCTGCTAGCAAAACCAGATTAGATTGTAGAAAGTTCAACTCCTGGATCCAAAATTTTATTTTTTCTACCGGTCCAACCTGCAAAACAGGCTAGCCAAGGGAGATGTAAACCTGCACATTAACTTCCCAAAGGAATGGCTAAGACGGTTACAGGAAGCAAAGTGTAAGCCCCGTTACCCTGGATTAACATAACTAACCAGATGCATGCAGCAACCTAACCTGAAAAAAACACTTAGGTCCTGAGGGCAGGTTATTACATCTGCTGCTTGGGAACAAAACAAATCTGGAAATAGATGTGACTAATTTGAGTACAGATCTCCAGAGAAGCTTATTAAATGGGCATGTATGTGTTTCTTCTGTCTGCCCACCACATGCGCTACCACAGACACTGCTTTCTCACCTTGTTCATTGCCTCCTTTTGAGAAGGTGAGTATTTTTTTGTAAAGATTGAATGCTTTTAGGCAGACTGTTCCCTTGTTCTTATCAAATACAGCTTCCTGTAAAATTGAAAAATAAAAATCAAGATTTTCTTAAAAACACCATCAGTAGCTATGCTTCAAAGTAAAATAAAAATAGTTACATGGGAAAATAATCTTGGTAACACAGAAAAATACATAGCTATTTTAGAGACAGCCTGCTATTATTAGACAGTGAAAATCACAATCTTGTCCTTGGCTTTAACAGAGACTTTACCATACCTCCTGCGTTACTTCTAGAAGGAAGCTAAAGCTGGTTTCACTGCCCCTCTTGCCACCTTCTTTATGTAATAAAACTTTGCCTGGAATCAAATTTGAACATTAACCTGGAGCTCCTGTAATTTTCACGTTGATGTATGCAGTTGGCCTACAGTACAACTAGATATACAGCAAACATGACTTCTAGCTACACTTTTCACTAACAGCCACTAACTCCACCACAATTAGTGTTATGCTACATGGGCCAGGCCTACACTAGGTTTAAAATATCCCTGACAGTCAATGAAAAAAGGATGTCTCATATGTGTGGGTTGCTTATTCTAATAACAACTCAGGTCAGTGAAGTGAAAAGCCTATATAACAGGTTATTGTTCTCAGTTCAACTCCCAACAGATCAACATCTGCAGGATTATAAAGCAGCTTCACAAACACCACTCTTTTCCCAGAGGAAAATGGCTGAGTAGCCTGGAAGGTTAGAGCTACCCTATTTAATGGTCGTTCTGTCATTAGCTGGCACAGCAAGCACGAAATCATGTTGCAGCAGCTGAACATGCTATTCTTTCTCCCTTTTCTATATACAAGGAAAACAGTGTGGGGCAAGACTCCCCTTAAAAAACAATCCTATGTTTAGCTTCAAATTTTCGTGCCTGTGTAGTGAAGGAATTATTGCCCTAATTCTAGTCCTAATATAGCAACCTCAAAGGGTTTCCTCAAAAATCAAAAGCATAACTTGTCTGTTTGGACTGAGCAAGTGCATGGGGCTGGGATCAGCATCTGCCAACTGTTTCCAAACTAGGCCGACCTCATTTCCTGAGTTCAGCACCTTACCTCCCACTGCTCCAGATTCTGTGCTGCCACAAAGAAACACCCGGCCATATAGAAGAGCTTCCATGCCAAGCTGTCTGAACAATGCAAAAAACACAAGTTTAGGGTTTCTTTTTCTTCCTTGTTCAGTATTCAAACAGTTGGTTTTAAAAGCAACATGCTCCCTTTAAAGGCAACAAAATGAGAAAAGGTTTCTCTGATGCAACATTTTTGCCTTTAATCGTAATGCAAGCTGTTTTACAGCTCTCTACAAGGACAAAAATACAGAAGCTCTTCACATTTTTCAGAAACTCCATCTACACTGAGCTCCAAACCATGCAGAATTATAAACATATGTATTATTGACTAAGTTTTAACATCACTACACATCTTTCTCTTCCCTAAAAGCAAAGGCATCTTAAAAGGCATCCACAAAACTCTCTACCAGCAAATATTTGTGGTGCAGAGGACAAGGGTAAGGGACAAAGGAAATTCACCACAGCAAACATGCTTCTTCATAAAAGGAAGCAGTTAGTTCTCTTGAGAAACAAGCATTTGCATTTTATGTCCAGGAAATGTTTACATACAGCAGCCTAAACAATTTGCTTAGTAAGACTTTTACTGAAAGTAGAGTAGACCTGTGCTCAGTATTGTTTCAGAAAGCTTTGTTGCAATGTCTTCATAAAAAATGCTAAAACAGCTAGTGTCTCAAGCAGCTTTCACTGGACTTTGCTCTTAAAATACAAATACATTGATTATACTGGTAGTATATTCCTACATGCTATTAAGTTTTAAAATTTGATGTTAATAGGATGCAGCAAGAAAATCACAGGACAGCCTGCAGGATAAATTCCACAGGCAGAAGGATACCTGGCACTTAGTACCGTCTGCTCTGTTGGGGAGGGGGAGTGGGCAGGAAGCAGCAGTAGCTGTTCTCTAAAGGTGTTCTTATGAGTAATCTCTGCCAGTGACGATTTAACAGTTTCCAGAGAAACAGAGCACTTCCATCAAAGGCAAGGTAATCATTTCATTATGGTGGCAAACAATCATTATATGTCTTCCCAGGAGAGCTGTGAGGACCAGCTAATCACATTTATAAAACACACTGAAAGTACAAAATGCCATAGAGTGCTAAATACCATTATTAAAAGTGCTCTTGCAAATGGCAAGGGATTCTGAGTAAGAAATAGAGCATTAAAGCATGGCATGTCATACACAGGCAACAATTATTATTGGATTTTAATATTCATGCCACAAAATGTGATAGGTACCTATACTGCTTTTGTAAGCCAGACAGAAGCTGCAGAGAGGAATCATCAGCATGAAAAAACAGGTCAACAGGAAATCAAAAATTCTTCAGAAAAATGATAGACCATTACCTGCACTATAATAAGCAGCAGCCAAGCCTATGGAGGCTATTCCTAGGATAAGAGGGGAGAAAATTAGGACAAACAGGCATCTCAAACCATCTAAAATTCCCTGATGAAAAACATATGAATATTCACAAGTTCATCACTTTTTGAAAAGGGGACAAATGTGACTGCAACATTGATCACTATATCAAAGAGTCAGTTATTTTTCTCTGAACTCAGTATAAAAAAACCCTCCCATTCTGCAAAGCCACTAAAAGCATAGGGGCTGAGGTCAGAAACAAAAGGTCATGACAGACCAGGAACAGAACCTCTGAGGGACTCTCAGTCTAACCATTACACCATACTTCCTCTCAAGCACAGTACAACTTTGGGCATGCTAACAAACACTACAGCAGTTTTTTTTCCCCTCTAAGTGCTCTGTGGAGCCAAAAGCAAACTTCTGCAATAAATGTGTGTCAGAAGCTGCCAGCTCCTTTCTCCCATTGAGGAGGAAGCAGAAGAGCGCCTCATGCCCCAGTGCACCACTGCAACTGCAAAGATCTTGTCTCACGGAGCGTTTGACAAGACAACATCGTGGAAAGCAATGACATTGTAGTGTTACTGCAATGGGATCTACTCAGCTGGAAAACAGCATATGCCACATTTTCCCCACCAGCTCTCTCAGTGTGGTCCTAACAAGTACCACTCCAGGTTTTTTCCTGCATATTCAGTAGTGTTTAAAAACAGATGCCTTTCCCAACATCCTATATGACTTCCTGTTTCATACACACAGTGCCATTAAGAGTTAACTGTCAACAACACACAAGATCTAACCCCAGCATCACTCCACTGCAGATTTTTCCATTTCTGAAAACCTAGATGTTTTTCAATGTAAGTATGCATCCCCTTCAGAACCTTCACATTTATATTCCTATATAGCATAGACTAAGCTTTCTTTTCTTGATCTTCCATGACTCCCTTAAAGTTCTGTCCATGAGCCTCTGAGGTTCTCTAGACAACAGACTGAAAAATTATCAGTCTAACAGTGAAAATACCACACTGAGGAGGCTTCAGGCTTATTTAGTGGCTATGCTAAAGGAAAAGTTCAAAACATGATGATTCCACTTATTGAAAGAAAAATGCTTGAAAGACAGGCATCTCCTGTTAGAGGCTCTTTCAGGAATTTATTCTGTGACCCCCTTGCCTTAAAGCAAGCTCTGAAATACACTGAGGAATATTATGGCCTTACCAACAAAAAGAGACCAAGATCGGATGCCAGGTGACCTCTTCAGATGAAGATGGGAGCTTGTGCGTTTTTCAACCAGCATGTACATCTTCAGACGAAAGTCTCAACAGCCCAGTCTGACTCATGAAATCTCACTGGACAAAAAAGAAGGTAAGTAGAATTTAAAATCATTGTTGGCTCCAATGTTGTCCCTTCCTAGCATTTTTCAGGACTTATCAGGTCTTAATCTATACAATAAAAGATGCCCAGGGTAAGAACAAGTCTTCTTCTCACAAGAGCAGCAATATGCACACTAAAAAAAAATGCAGAGGAAAAACTGTCATGTGGAGCCTTGCACAACAGCAACAAGAATCTGAACTCTTTGAGAAACTTCTCATTTTGGGAGTAAAAGTCTTTCTTTCTATCACAACTAGATTCCAGAAGAAAATGTGAAAAACAAGAGCCTGGAACAATGTCATTGCCAATTCATGCAGCACATCAAACAAATAAAAGAAAAAGAGCAATGGAAAGTTCTTTGACAGCATTTCTCCTGCTAACTCCATGTCAGACTAGCCTGGCACTGAAGCAGGACAACACAGCCTCCTGCAAGACTGATGTTGGGTCTCTCATCCCTGATGATAGCCCAGCAAGGGTTACAGCCTCAGTCTTGCAGTGCCAGTGTCACATAATGCCTTATATGGCATTCCCATCTTTCAAGCCAACTCAGGAATAAAACCAGGATTTTCCAACAAGTATGTCTGTGTCTCTTGCATGAGACCATGCCTTCAACTCAGACAGAAAGCAACAGTACAGATTAAAAAGACAGGTACTAATGAAAAAGAGTAAGAACTGGGCAACCCCATGCAACATTTTCAGCAAGTTTTTACTATTTACAGCATAAAATTGTTTTAATTCTGGCACGATCGTGAGCTCCAGTGCAAAAAACAATCCTACCCTAATACTCTCAGCGCAAGCATAAAGGCTGATTTGCCAAGATGCAAGAGGCATATGAGGACCCGGCTGGTCTTTCAGAACTGTCACCAGAGAAAGGACAGGCTGCTCATGCTTCTCCTGCACAAGCTGGCAGAGATGCATGTTGTTATTATGAAGACCACAAACCAGTAAAAGTAAATGGGAAATGAAAGCGTGTGTTAAGAATTGTGTCATAACATTAGCAGGGTATAGCCTGGCCTTAATCGCAGATATTTTCTGGTTGGCTCTTGTGTTACACCCTTGACACCACTTAAGGTAGAATGTTTTAAGCAGGCTTCCCCAAAAGGGATTTCTGAAAAGGATATCTACTTTTCTGACTGGTGTGATGAAGCTCAGTATCTGTGAAGCTTTCTGGGGACTGCAGGAGCATTAAACAGCTCATTTACTATTGAAGACAATAAACACCAACTCCTCCTACCGACTTCGTACTTCAATAATCAAATAACCGAGTCTTCTGCCCACAGAAAAGTTCGCAGGAGGTTGGCATTATGCTGTTTGCTGCCCATGATAACAGGCTTCCACAAGAATGCCAACATTCAACAGGTTTTTGAATAACAATGAAAAACACTTAGAGAGCAGGCCCAAGCACATCCAGGTTCCTACAGAAGACAAGCATGCAATTTTTAGCCCTTCAGTCATCTTGCTCTTCTCAGATACGACATGACACTCCCGCAATTCTGCGTCAACTGACTAGATATGAAGCTCCAGGGGATTTTTTTTTTATTCCATTTAATAATGCAGGTGCCAAATATTTTCAGTTAAAAAAAGCACATGACTGATTTTAATCTGTCAGCAACACATCTGAGAGAATCTGAAACCAAGAGACAAAACCACTTATGCGTAAGACACGCTCCATCTCCTCCGGATGTCAAGCACCAAATTTTAATTTTCAAATGACTCTTGTGAGTTGCTCTCAACATATCAGAAAATATTTCTGCGCGTACAAAGCCTTTTCCTGCCTACAATCTAAAAAATATCAACAAGGTATCAAACACAAAGATCACTGCAGAAACCTGGCCGCATTTCACAAACACGCTCTACTTAAAAGATAATTCATACGTACCAGTTAACTATATTAACACAAACTTTGATCTCTCCCCCCACATTCATTCAGTGAAGTCTAATCGTGCAAATGCCAGTGCCAGCTTAATGCCGGACACTTGAAGTCAACGGCATCACCTCTCACAGAGGCAGCTGCTCACAAGAGAGGTGCCTCGGGGAATAAAAATCACCAACACACCTTCTCAAAGTTACACTTAATAAAATAAGTCATAAACGTGCCTTAAAGCGAACACAAAAGTTTTACTACAATTTTACAATTACAGAGGGAGAGGTAGGTATTTTGGGGCTGCTAATTTTGCTTTAATTTGTTGGGTTGGACATTAAATTCATCTTCAGCACCGAAACAAACATTCATATACTTCCTCCAAGTTCTCAGGATCACAGACTGGCGGGGGCTGGAAGGGCCCTCTGGAGCTCACCCCATCCCACCCCTGCTGGAGCAGGCACCCCCAGAGCAGGGGCACAGGGCCGCGTCCAGGCGGGGGGTGAATGTCTCCAGGGAAGGGACCCCACAGCCTCTCTGGGCAGCCCGTGCCCCTGCTCTGGCACCCGCACAGGGAAGGGGTTTGTCCTCATGTTCAGGGGGAGCTTCCCGTGTCCCAGCTTGTGCCCGTGGCCCCTTGGCCTGGCGTTGGGCACCGCTGGAAAGAGCCCGGCCCCATCCCCCTGACACCCGCCCTTCAGATATTTATAAGCATTGACAAGATTCCCCCCTCAGCCTCCTCTGCTCCAGGCTGACAGTGAGGGTGAGCTAGCAAGAGCTACCCAAACCGCACCCCGAGAGCCTCACTACAAACACCTACCAAGCCAGGACCATCCACCGGCCTGAGCTCCCAACCCCATACCCGCCTCCCCCCAGTAAGACCCGCGCACTAGCTGGTCTCCCCCTCACTGAGCAGCCAGTCAGGGAAGGGAATTGCAGCGTGGTGCCACAACCAAAGCCACCCTCGCCTTTCCCTCCCCTCCTGTGGGCAAGGCCAGACCTGTAGCTAGGACCGGCCCATAGCGGCTCCCGCCCGCCCCCGCCCCGGGGAGTCGCTCCCCCGACCGACACCGTCCCGCTCCTCAGCCGCTCTCCGGGGGCGGGCGGCCCAGCGCAGCCCCGCAGCAGGGCGCGGGACGGGCCGAGGGCGGCGGCTCCCTGCGGGCGGTGCAGCGCGCCTCGCCACAGAAGCTCCCGCTCGCCCAGCGGGCTGCGCCCCAGCCCGCCCGGGCTGCCCCCAGCCCAGCACCCCCCACGCCGGCGGCGGTACCTGCCCGAGGCGCGCGGCAGCACACCCGCGCTTTGAATGGGACGCCCGGCCGCCTCCGCTTCCTGCGGCACTGCCGCCCGCGACCATAGAGCGCGGCCAGAGCGGCCGCAGAGACGTGCTGGTGCCACGCCCGCCCTAAGAAGGGTCGGATGCGCCGGCGGCCATTTTGGGTGAGGGCAAACCAGAGGATAAATAAACCTTACCCGGGGCCTCACGCGTGAGTGGAAAAGGAAGAGCCTCAGCCAAGATGGCGGCGTGTTGCCAGCGGTCAAGATGGTGCCTAGGCAACAGTGCCGGCGTTTCCTTCGGTTATATGGCTGTATTAAAAAAAAACTAAGGAGGAGAAACTCTTCCATTGGCAGAGAAGTGAGGCAAAATGCTTTAGGGTGAGGCTGGGTGCGTGGAAGAGCTTTACTGAGTACAGTTGGTGGTAGTTTGCTAGACCTGCTCTAGGTGAGGTAGACATGGCTCCTTGTACTACAAGAGCTTAGTAGGGCCGACTGCTCCAGGCTGAGGAGCAAGGGAGATCTGGGGAGCCCCTCTCCATAATGGGGAGCCTCTCCCAGCTGCCCCCCATGGCTGGCCAGCCCTTGTGCCTCCAGACTCTCAATGGCAGCAGCCCCTTGCACCTGGGGCACCCGCTGTCACAGAGCACCTGTGCTCTGCAGTAGGTACTACTTGCTAGCACTTTGTGTCCCTATTGTAGGGGCAGGAGGCTGTGGTAGGGTGAGGTTTGTAAGTGATTTCTCAGGGTCACAAAGTTGTCTCAAGATGGCTACCAAGAGGAGACCTGTGGTTGGAACCTTGATTCCCTGTTGCAGCAGCTAAAATCCATTGCCTGTGTGTCTGTTATGGGTAATGTCCATGTGAATAACTGCACATAGGCAAGCAGAGAGCTGACTACTTTGAAGTTTCCCATTCTTCCACATATGACTGTTGATACTTGTGGGGGGTTTTGCTGCTGTGTTTTTGCCAGCAGTAAATTATACCAGTGTTGCCAGTTGATGTTTTTTATCACAAGTTTTGTAATACTGGGTATTTATAAGCATTAGCTTTCAGCATTGATAGCTATGATGGTTATAATAACTGAATGCAATGTTCTTTTGGATAGCTGTTGTAGCTGAACAGAATCCTGAAAAAAATTAATATCACTGTTCAAAAATGGGGGGAATTGCAAAGCAGAAATCATCATGATAAACTCACGCGTTTAACATTGATGTTGTGACTTTTTGTGACTTGTATGTCAGCTGAAGGCCTGGGTTTGGAAAATCTGTTGCTTGGGGAGGAAGGTTTTGAATTCACTTGAAATATGAATGACTCTGCTATTGTGGAGAGTAGGCTACCCTTGAAAAATCCTTTGTGTTTCCAGTTCAGTTAAACATCATGCACATGTGAAAGCTGTTCCTGTTCAGTCCATTAGAGCACTACTCATGTCATCTTTGGGGCAAAATGGGTAAAGTGCAGATGTCCGTAGTTTAGCTTATCTTCTTAAATTCCCTTTATTAAGTAAATTTATAACTGCATCTATAAACAATATTCGGTCCTCTCAGTTGCACAGGAAGGAATGTGGTCCTTCCCGAATGACACATGCAATTTTTGGCTTTTTTCCTAATGTGAATCCAGATACTCCAGAATGTTTGCTCAAGGCCATAACATGGTAAAAGTTTGTTCAGCTGTTCCTGAACATCATTGTTGGTGAGCAGTAACTGAGATTTTGATCAGACAGTGTTTTTCATAACTGGCCAGAGTGAACTATTTGAAGATAGGGAAAAAACTCAGACTCCATGGTATAGAGTTAACTAACTGTAAGTAGTAGAAAATACAACCTGATCTGCGATTTTTATGTAACTATCTTAGCGGAAAAAGGCTATGAGGAACTGCAAGAATTAATTGGCATGCTTGTGAGTCATGAGGTACAAGCTGCTGGATTTGGATGAAAAATAGGAAGTAATAAGTATCATGTGTTTTCAACCCAAACAAGCAGCTGACTGAGTCTTCTGAGAAGAAATTTATATATAAGCAGTTGTCAGTCAGCTTTTATAAGCAACCAGTTTCTCCAGAAACCCAATGTTAAGCCATTTGGAGTGATACAAGACAAGAGACTTCTTGTGTCTAGAGTAGAATGAAATAAGTAGGAAATTCATCTGTCCTCTCCACTCAATATATACCACAGAGCATATCACTCTTTTATTCTTAATATCTGCAAAAATATTAGCAACTGTAGATTTCTCCAGTTCTGTTCTGCAAAGACCACAGTAGGATAACCTGATATGACTTAATTTAATTATTAAGCTAGAGATAAATTATTCCTTATAACACTATAATTTTATTATATTGTGTGAAATACAACACACATCCACAATCAAGCACTTGTCCAAACTGGAATATGGCAAGGATCCTTGTAAGCTTCTGGTATCAATTAATGATTCTTACAACATTTTTTTCTGCAATCATCTGGGGATTTTACATCAGCGTTTTGAAGTAGGTAAGTGGTATTATGCCTACCAATAAAAAAAGGGAGAAGAAACACATTTTAAAAGCCTGATCTTGGACTTAAAGAACAGCATGAATTCCAAAACACGTTGCTGCAGAAAACAAAAACTATTTGCCAGAAGAAGCAATCAGAAATATGTAAATGACTGTAGACTTCTTGCTTGATAATATAAAATTAAATTTTTGTAAGGCATTGTATAGTAAATACACTTGTATCTTTTAAGTCATTGATCTGAAAAACAAGAACATGCAGATATGAAAGAACTGGCCTTTATTTTGCATTAGTTTCACACACCTATATTTCTGGTCCTTTTCCCTAATTTCAAACCATTTTCCTAAATATTCTATGCTAGCTTCTTATATCCCCCCCCACCCCCCAGGGTCTTAAACTTATAAAATCAGCTGTGCAATGTGATCTTACTAACACGCCAGTGTTGGTGCGCTTGGTTGGAAACAGTCACTGAAACGGTTGTTTTGCAGCAGGAGTGTGCTGGGTGTAAGTCCCTGCTGTAAGTGACATCATCCCATTGAACTCTGCACAGTGCCCCGCTGACCTCTGTGGGAACACTGTGTAGAAAGCCTGGGGAGTACTAATTTCATGGAATACATGTTTACCAGCTGTAACTCAGATTTATTACCTAATTCTGACAGCTGTGTGTGGCGTATGCTGTCACCGACTTGAGGAGGCATTTACAGCTTGCAGTGCCTTGCAGGACGGATGCCTAACTGCTAAAGCTTTCTGGAGTTGTTTGCAGCATACTGTTTTCATAGAGAAATACTTTGTTTTCTATGTCATTCTTGGTGTAAATGCTTGACGTGCAGGTCTAAATGTTAAATGTAGCAACGGAGGCCAAATACATCGAGAGAGGCCATAAAAGCATGTAATGCTCTTAAGTGCTGCCTGCTGCTGACACAGGAAAGCTTTTATATTGTGAGGTTTTTTTGGAAGTAGCCTTTGCAGCGGTGCAAAGGTAGTAACTGTTACCTCCCCGGGGGCTGATTAAAACAGGATGGTGCTTTCGTTTCTCAGGTTGTCAGGCACCGTGCTGATGGCAACTGATCCAATGTTCAGTGGGAAATGGCATAAATAGATAAGGGAAAGCAGAAATTGCTGTTGGCAATAAAATAAATGGGCCGTCTAATTATCTAATGATTATACAAGTATAATCTTATACTGTGCATTGAACATTGATTCCTTGCGTGCTCTTTGGTTTGCACAAACTTTTGCTCTTTTGTTGTTTGAATTCTTAGGTTAAAATTAATTCCATCCAGGTATTCCTATGCCAGAGGATGAAGTAGGTGTACTCAAGATGTGTACCTAAGAGGTCCTCGGTGTTCCTGCAAATGTTTCGATTTTCATATAGTTATCACAGAATCGCAGAGTGGTGGGGGTTGGAAGGGCCCTCTGGAGCTCACCCCATCCCACCCCTGCTGGAGCAGGCACCCCCAGAGCAGGGGCACAGGGCCGCGTCCAGGCGGGGGGTGAATGTCTCCAGGGAAGGGACCCCACAGCCTCCCTGGGCAGCCTGTGCCCCTGCTCTGGCACCCGCTCAGTTATCTGTTTTTCATTTTGAAAATAAAGAAATATGGGGGAAATATGAAATATTTTAAATATGATCTGTGCAGAGTCACAGAAATATCCAAAGCTGTCATGTCTTTTGAAGAATCGCTATATCGAGTTTGGATAATAAATGTAAGCACAATCATCAAAGTGTGAAACAGAAGGATTTTAGCTGTTCCTTCTCAAGTGCAAATCTCAACACGTTCCTGATCTGGAACTTTCATCTGTGCTATCACTGTATTTGTCAATGCAACTGTGGCTATTGTATCCTTGTGGAGTAAGTTGCAAGATTGGCACAGCTTTTTAGTATGAAAGTATTGATCCAAAGGAACAGGAAAGATGTCAGCCAGTGCTGCATTCCAGCAGCTCTGTAGGAAACGCAAATTCTTAATTTGCACAGGGATTGCTCTAGAGTGTTTGTAGTGCTTTTAAAAAAACGAGTGTTACTGTTACTATGAAGTGTGAAAGCATTTTGAATGAAGATCACAGAAGCACAGAAAGTTATGACCAATGCTATTACAATTTTTACCTCAAGCTCGGATTAGTGGCATTTTTCCAGGGTATATGAAAAGCAGTATCAGTTTATTTTACTTTAAATGGGCAGTAAGAAAGTGTTTCTATTTGCTTTCATTATGGTAAAGCTAAGGAATTCCTGATTTCCTTGACCTCAATGATAACTCGCCTATAGTCTGTCAATTAAAAAAAAAAACACCATTATTTTTACATTCTGCTCTGCTACTTAATTTGATTATGAAATCTTTATCAGCCAAATACAGGAACAATTGCTTCTCTGGATTGTGATGTCTTTTACAGACAGCTGCAGTGAAACACGCGTGTAGGGAGTTCTGCCCTTGGGTGACAAACTTCTGCAGCTGTGACTGTCTCGAGTTCTTGTACAGCATTGCTGCTCATGCTGAACAGAAATGCGGTTTGTGGATTAAAGCATTAGGCCTGATCTGTAACAGGAGGGGATTTACCCCGTGTGCTTGATAGAGGAAAGTTGCAGTTTAGACAGGAAATTGCATGTTTGTTGGAAGGTCTAATTTCTAAAGGTCATTTTCTACTTGAAAAACTTCTCTGTGCAGCCGTAGGTGTATGCTTATACGTGTCTGCTTCAATGGGTAGGGGGGTTAGAAGAGGAGCAAGATGTGGATTGAATCTTTAATTAAATGCTACAACCTGAGGTTTGGAAAGACCATCACTGACATAAATCGTAAGCATCTTAATTAATGCTTTGGGGCCTATGAGGTTGTGGGAGGCTGATACGTATTTCTAATAATGCTGTACCTAAGGATTTGTGATACCCGCCTGGAAGCAGGATCACCGATACTTGTATTTTGTTACAGAAATGGGAGGTCATAGGTAATGGCGTTAGTAACTTCCATAGTGTTATTGCATTTAAAAGGGACTGAGGGGAAATTAAAATCGGGGGGGGATGTGTATGTGACATAACTGCAGAGTATGTCTTTAAAAATAAGCACGGCAGCTCAAGGGAGGCAGCGAACCCCCGCGCAAAGCTGCTCCGCGCTGCCCGCCGCCGCCTTACCGGCGCTCCCCGCAGCAGAGGCGACGCTGCGGGGCGGCCCCGCCGGGCGCGGCCGGGGGCGTGCTCCGCTCTCCCCGCCGCTCCGGGGTGCGGGGACACGCACGCACGGACGCGCCGCGGGGGCCTTCCGTGCCCGCCCTGCGGCGGGGACGCGCGGCGGGGACGCGCTGGCGGCGGCGGCGGCGGCGGCTACGTGACGAGGCTCAGGTCCACAATGAGCCCCGCCGCGCGGGGGGGCGGGGAGGCGGCGGGCCCAGCCGGGAACCTGCCGGCGACAAGGCGGTGGGTGAGGCGCCGCCTGCCCCGCCTGCCTCCGCGGCCAGCCTCGCCGGCTCGCCCGGCTGCCCGCCTCCGCCTGCCGGGGACGCGACTCACCGCGGCGGCGAGGTACGGTGCCCGCTCCTTCGCCCTCCCCCCCCTTTTTGGGTGTTTTTTTGATTGTTGCTTTTTTTTTTTATTCCCCCCTGGAGCTGCTGAAGAGCCCGCCCGCGCTCCCGCCGCCCCAGCTCGGTGCGGGGGCTGTGGAGCGGTGGGGTTGTGTATGGGGGGGGGTGCGATGGCAGAGCCGGCCGCGCTGCGGGTGGGGACCCCGAGCTTCTGCTGGCGGAACCAGGGCCGCGGTGCGGGGCAGCCCGCGCGCTCTGCGGGGGGACCCTCCCCCGCGGGGGGCCCGTTCCCGGCGTCGAGCGGTTCTCGCCCCGCGGCTCCTCCGAGACCCGCTGCCAATGCGGGGAGCGCTGTGTACACCGCGCAACGGGCTGGGGCAGCAGGGAGAGGGGGCCGGCGGGCAAGGGCCGCCCGCCTCCCTCCCTCCCTCCCGCGGTTAATTACACCCTGCTAAATTGCGGAGCACGTGAGGGGCGCGGCGGGGCCGCCCCCGCCCCGGGGGCCGTATTGGCGGCGGGCGGACGGGGCGGCGCGGCGGCATGGCTGCGGGGACGATAAGAGGGGCGAGGAGGCGGGCACGGCAACAAAGGGCGACGGGAGGGGAGGAAGGAGGGCTGGCAGTGGGCGCCGCTGGTGCGCGGGGGTTCACCTGTCCGCCCCGCTCTGCTCCTGTCCCGCAGCCCCGGCGGCGAGGACCGCTCGGCAGCCGCGCCAGGGCCGGGGTGCGCCGGCGGGATCGCAAATGAAGTGCGAGAACTGCACCAAAAAGGTGAGTGCGGGGGCGGCCGGGCCCGGCCCGCGCCCCTCGGCCGGGGGAGGTCGCCTGAGGGGGCGGGCAGCTGGGGGTGGGGGGGGTGGCCGCGACCTCCCGGTCTGCCCGGTGAGGCGGAGCGGCGTTCGGCTGCCGGCTCCAAGGTCACCGGTCCCTCCGGCACCTGAGGCGCAGCCCCGCGGCCGTTCCCTCCCCTGCGGGCGGCGGGGGGAGCGGGGGGAGGCGGCCGCCCGCCCTGCGGGGAGCCCTCACGCACCGCCGCGGTCCGGCGCCGGCACGCCGCTCCTGCCGCGCTCGGCTTATCGTCCCCTTGGGATGGAGAAATAAAAATCCGCTCAGAACTGTAAAACTGATGAAAAAAGTGAATTTCTGTGGAATTTTTTTCACCGTAGAAAACGCACTTGGAAAACAGGGCATTGTGTATGAAGATGTAGGTTTAACACTGCCAAAAACCTGTAAAAGAACTAGATTAGTTCCTAATCACAGTTTAGTGAAGATGTTTGTGTTGAATGGTGAGCATATATTGCATAATACACGTATTTTATGTTTTGCTCCAGGAATGCAGTAAAAAACAGAAAAATGATGATACGCAAAGTACATCTGTTGATGCGTTGAGTTCAAATGATGGTTTTGAAGAGGTAATGTTCTTTCTAAAAACTGTAATCTACTCTTATTTGTGTTTTTTTTTTGTGCTGTACCCCAAAGGAGGTTATAAGTAGAGAACCTCCAAATAGAACGCTATTCAATAGCAGTTGTGAGCAATTACAGCCACTTCTATGCATAGTATCACAGCATTGTTTAGGTTGGAAAAGACCTTTAAGATCATAAAGTCCAACTGTTAGCCCAGCACTGCCAAGTCCACCACTGAACCATGTCGCCAAGCACCACGTCTACATGCTTTTTAAATACCTCCAGGGATGGTGACCCTGCCACTTCCTGGGCAGCCTGGGCCAGTGCTTCACAACCCTTTCGGTGAAGAAATTGCTCTTAATATTCAATCTAATCAAGAATCTTTAGAAAAGATTAAATAACACACCCCACACATATGCTATGCAAACACAAACCCGAAATTGAAATTCTAAAAAAAATTTTTTGAGTGCCACAAATCTTACATCAGGTCTTCAAAGCAGAGACAGAGCTTGTAAGGAGGAAAGAGGGGTTTTGACAGCATAAACATAAAAAATGTCGTCTTGCTTTTTATGTCAGAGAAACTTACAGATCATGTGCTGTTCTTCAAGAGAGAACTCTTTCCCTGGGAATGGCTTCTTCATGGAAGGATTTTTGTTTGGGTTTTTTGTTTGGCTCTTTTTCCTTTTTTGCAAGTAGCCTGGTTATGTTGCACCTCTGCCCAAGTATTCCCTTTTCCCACAGGTGAGCTGCCAAGAGTATGTAGCCAGAAGCCTGAAACTCCTGACCTTTTGTATATGTTCACTGTAGTTGTAGGACTGCGTTCTGTTTGGTTTATCTCGTGGTAAAAGGCCAGTCATCTTGCTGTTAGAGAGGCATCTGGCTGTTACATAGCTTTAATGGTTCAAGTAAAATTTCTCTCAGTTGCTTGGAAAGTTGATGGGGACTGTCAGGTTTGAAATGCAATGCAAATCAAGTTACTAGAACATGGACTACAGGGCTAAATTTAGATCTATGTTTATGCTTAAAGATTTTGCGGTTTCACAGTAATAATAGCAGAGCCATGAAGAAGGATGGAACAAATTATTTTGATTACTTTAAATAATCTTGGATGCTATGCTAGTGTCATGGATTGTCTTGTTTTAAACAAGACAGTGAGGCCATGTTTGCTCTTCAGCTGTGTCGTTTCAGAGGTCTTCAATTGGTCTATCATTTTTTAATACTTCTTTATTCTTTTTTCATCCCCCCCAGAAAAATGAGTTTCATACGTTGGCTAATGCTAAAATACTCCTTAGTGACTGCCTAGCTTGTGACAACTGTATGACGTCAGAAGAAGGAGCCAGAGTTTTCCAACAGAATCAGAAGGAGCTCTTTCGCATTCTTAACCTTAATAAGGTAAAGTGACACAAACAAAATAACATGCTGTTTTCTGTTGAGGAGGAGGAAATTACAGAATGACTAAGCAGCTTGGTTTGCCACGGCAGATACTGTGAAGATTTGTCAGGATATACTTTATCTAGAGAGGAAGTGAAAACTTCAGGCAAGATGGACACTAAAGTGCTTAAAATAATTTCACACTAGAGATGCAGGATCACAGCACTTAACCTAAGTGCTAGAGGAAAGTTATTGCACCTGCAGAAATAAAATTTTTGGAAAATGTTACTGTAACAATAAATTAGTCTGTGGTTCAGTGTTTATAAATACTCGTACCTTTTGTTAGTAGGACTGTTCTGGGTGGTTCTGGCGCCATCCACATAATATAAAGCTATGAAGGCAAGCTATTGAAAGTAGAATTGTTCTGAATATGTATTTGAGCTGACTATATTTGGAGCAGATTATTTTTTTTGTCCAAATTCTTAGCAAAACTTGTAAAAGCATTCTTTTGCTGTCTTATTTTCTGCTGAGGTCTGGATTTCCTGGAAGCTAGTTTCTATGCGTGGTGGTCAGATCTTTAGATCTTAATACTGAGTTAACTCTTTTAGTTCTGCTCCAGACTTCTGTGTCCTTACTTGGTATGTAAAAGCTACCAGAACTGATGCTTTTTCTTAATCTCTACATAAATGTCATAAGTAAGAAGATTCAGTTTTCTTAGAACTAGTTCAACTGTCCATACAGAGTGATGTTATCGTACATGAAAAAAAGAGAAGAAACAACAAAAATCTTTTTGGGTCACATTAAGAGAGCCTGAAGTCTACAACAGGGAGGCAGGCAGGTACCTTGACCGGAGCTTCAGGGGTCCAGAAGAGGAGAGTGAGCAAGGGAGATGCTTTGCAGGCAGTCACAAGCTCTACTTGAGGGGTCATTATACAGCATTTGGTGTGTCAAAGTACAAACTACGGTCTCTAACCTTTTTAGGGTGAGACTTGTCTGTGGCATAGTCCTGGTTTGTCTTCCAAGGGTTCTACTGGTATGGAAAAGGTCCCAAGTAAGACACAAGATTCGTCTTCAAATAAATGTCACAGTCATCGGAGCTTTACAATTACACACCACCACAGGTATTTTCAAAGGGTTCCTCAGTGCCTTCTAACACTGGTTTGTTGAGGGTCCTGTCCTGCCAGTTTCCCTCAACAACTTCAGTGATAGAGACACGGGAGCCTTAACCAAGGCTCAGCTCTCTAATTTCCTGGGTTGGATTTGTAACTTCAAATGCCCATGCTCCTGTAAGCATTATTTATGAATGTTCAAACATACAGCTTTTCTCATATTAGCTAGAACATTTCATATTACTAGGACGTCATAGGCGCTGTCTCTTAACCTTCCGTACACCTTTAGGAGACCAACCACAGAATTGTTCTAGGAGGGATGGATTTCCTTGGGTTTTTATAAAAGAAACGCCTACAGATGAGCAGAGATGAGCACTGACAGGATCAGAGGAACATCCTGTCCTGCCCTCAGGAAACTTGATAGTTGTTTCATAGGGGTTTTAATGATATGGTATGCTGAAGCACTGAGGGACAACTCCAGGAGTGGAAAAGGGAGGGAAAGTAGGGAGCCTTACCCTGTTGTAATTACATACCTTGTCTCCTTTTTGTTTTATTTACCAGAAATGTGATACCTCAAAACACAAAGTGTTGGCAGTGTCTATATGCCCTCAGTCATTGCCTTATTTTGCTGCTAAATTCAATCTGTCTGTGAATGATGCAGCCAAGAGACTCTGTGGTTTCCTCAAAAGTCTCGGTAAGTTTGGGTTTGTTATGATGGTACAGCAGAAAGTGGAGACTTTGTTAGGTTTTTGCTTCCTCAGCAGGATTGTTTGTTACGCAGTCATAAAGGGCCATAGCTCAGTCTAGTTTAGAATTTGAAATATGCACTCTCTGATATTAATGACAGTGCACCAGTATGACATACACCAGTTTCAGAAGTGGATTGGAGGCATTACCCTGTTGGTAGTAAAGCCGCAGAATAGAAGGACGTTATAGAGCTGTCTTCAAAACCTTCACTACCAAGAAATTGGGGAGGGTTTGGTCATGAGCATCAGTAAGATTTCCCCTTACTTTGTAACTTGAGGGAGCAGGGAAGTCTTATCCTAAATGCCTTCCAGTCATGCTGACACATTATATCTCTGGAAGATTCTCAGTTTGGTTTTCTTCTGTAATTTGAAATTACATGCAAGAACTGTTGTATCTCCCTATTTTGTGTTAAAGCTGTATTTCATTTACTCTTTATATTATATATATGAATTTTTATTAAAAAAATAAAAAACACTTTGCCTATAGGTTTGAGGGCTTTTTATGTACTTGTGGGAGGAAGGAAAAGGACAGTGATAAGAACCTATAAACTGTTTCCTCCCATATATATATATATAAAAACCATATAGATATAAAATATTAAATTTTTTGTAATTTTTAGACATCTCTGTACCCAGTGTATTTTCTTCATCTAAAAGGAATGCTAAGCTCTGGTGGGCCCCAGTTTTCTTAGAATCTGTTAATTATCTATGCCTCACTGGCTATGGAGACACGCTCAGTATTACGTAGGCACATGGGGAGTATGGTGCTAAATAGGCAGACAGAAGGTCTCTGCTGTGTTGGTGATATGCTGGTGTACCTTTGCAGACAACTTCAGCAACGGAAGATACGCCTCTTAGCTGGATGTATTTTTTGTGGATAATGATACGTGACTTCAGCATGTCTTGAAAATAAGGCTTCTTTTCAAAAGTCACTGCATACAGCCCAGGAGTCGCGAGACCCCATTCAGTTAAACAAAAAGCAAATACGTGCTGAATGGCAAGCTGCTTATAAGGAAGCAGACAACTATTTGAAGTTGTTAGTCAGCATTAGCAAGTTGGTGGCCCTTTTAGTTTCATGACATAGAAGATAGCTTTTCAATGTATGGCTTTTATTTTTTACTCTACCACTTGAAAATTTGGAGAGGGGAAAGAATATTTCCGTTGACCCTCCAAGATTTTCTGTAGACCTGGAACTTGGAAAGAAGCCTGTGAGATGGAAACATTTTAGTAATTCACCTTTCCTTACTGCTTTCTTTCCTAGGGGTGCATTATGTATTTGACACCACTATAGCTGCTGATTTCAGTATCCTGGAGAGCCAGAGGGAATTTGTGCAGCGGTATCAACGGAGGAACCAGGAGGAGCATGCCTTACCGATGTTTGCCTCTGCTTGCCCTGGTGAGACCTGATTTCTCCAACCTTCCTGCACTTCAGCCTAGTCTCACTGGAGTTACCAAGGAACTAAGGAAAGGGTGGTTTCATCTGGGAGCCTGACCTAACTTAGAGCTTTTTGGCTTTGCTTTTGAGAGATACCAAATATTGCACACGGTACTTGTTACCAGCAGCACTGACCATCCTTAGTGCATCGCTAGATGGGCCTGTTTTTCATGGGCTGTGGGGAGAGCAGAACTTGTTTCAACAGGCAGCATCAGCTTTCCCGTGTGTAAGTGAGGTGCCACAGCCATATATGTGAACCATGCAGGCAAAGAGCGGGTCTGATCGTGCTGGATAAGGCACGTGCTAATTCAGTGTAAGGCCTTGCACAGTTAGATGCGAAGGTTGCAATAAATTCTCCAGCTGCATCTTACAGTTGTCTTCTGTTGGAGCTCTGCAAAAGGTGAGGAGTGTAAACTCTATTGATGCTCCTCAATAACAAGACCCTTGCTGTAGTCCACAGCCTCTGACAATGCAAAGGATCTGAACTACTGACTTCCTGTGCTAGCGTTTATATGTGGCATTTATTAGTCAGTGGTGTTTCCCACTGCTTCTATAAAAAAAGCATATATTACATATGAATCTCTGGATAATGAACCGAGGTACAGCAGCACTGAGGTTTTTAGTGTTCTGTGTAAGACCTTAGGAGAAATTAATGAGAATTGGAATTGCAGAGTTAGTGGCTGCTGCTTATGTGTCCAGACCACAGAGTTTAACGTGGTGTTTCCTTAGTGAAAAGAATCTTTGAGGAACTTTGCTAACTGACATAATTAAACCACAGCCTCCGTTATCTTAAGCAAAGTTTTGAACTTGCCACCTAAGCCTAGGAGAAAGTAGCAAGTGACATTACTCTCTATGACTGTGAGATGGTTATGTCTAACACAAAATAATGCCCACTTGAAATGTCACAGACTTGACTCAGTAAATATCTCACTTCTGAGAATCTTGCACCTGAGAACTTGTTCTGTTAATGAACAGAACCTGCACTTATCACAACTGTAAAGATGTAGAATCTGCAGGCGTCGTTTACTTTTTCCATTTGTTAGCATGCCATCTTTTCAGTTTAAGTATAATTCACGTTCCTAAAAAAGTAGTATCAAAAAGGAGGTAAGAGTAACTCGTTCACCTGACCCCCTGCCTCAATTCCACCCTAAAGTTCATGGTGTTGCTTTTCAAAAGGCTCATAAGAATACAAAAATATTTCTTTCTAGCTTTGAAATTATTTCTGTGGCCTGTGTTCTTTAAATAAATGTTAGTGACAAGAAAGGGAGTTAGAGTTGTGTTTGGTGACTCCCAGAATCTGCTCTTGTCATTGATTTAAAGTGTGAATACTGCTATTTGAATTGTACTTGTACTTTTGGTTGTTCTGTGTATTCTGTAGCAGAAATATCTGCGCTTTAGGAACTGCATATATGTGTTAAGAGGAAAAGTCTCTCTTCCCCTCCTTCCCCCCCCCCCGCCCCGTTGCTTTTATCTCAGTGTTACCTCCTATCTTCAGGAGCAGAAATACTATATGTTGCTTTTTTTCATGTAAAACCTGTGAAGTTGAACCAGCCCCTATTACTTCGCTTTGTCATGTTGTACGTACTTTATTTAAAATTTTAAACCTGAGGATTTCTTATAGAACTACTTCTGAGATAATTTGAACTTTCTTCCTCTAGAAGCAGCTCAAATTATATGCTGTTCTCATTGGAAATATTTTAAAATAGTTGATGGAGCACTTCTCTTGTGCTTGTCTGTTCTGCAAAAGATTGTTTCTGTTTTCAGTGCTAGTTATGGTGTTAGCTGTTGGCTGTGGTATAGATGTTAGCAGAAGCATGGGTGCTTTCTGTTTCTGGAAAACTGAACTGAAATATCACTGTAAACCCATTCTGCAAGCATATGATTCCCATTGACAGCAATTACAGAAAAAAAAATAATGATTAGTCATCTTGAAAGTAAGGCTGTTCACTGTGTTTCCTGACTTTAATTGTCTGGGTGCATTTTCCGTTCCTCATTCTCCTTCCTTTCTTTGCCCCCAGATTACATAAATTTGTCCCACAAATGTTGTTTACTGGGTGTGTTTATCACAAAATGGTTTTTTATATAGCTCAGTAGATATGAGGTCAATGTGAACTCAAGTATAACTGCTTTTACTCTTAGTTATCTTCAGATGGAACTTTCCACAGAAATATCACCTTCTGCAGGAGTGGTCTGTGGTGTAAAATCTACCATGAGCAAAAGAGCACAGCCCCTGTAGCCCCAGAACCTGATAAAAGGGTATTTTATTGTCTCTGTATTAGTTGTTTTTGCCTCCCCCTGCTGCTCTCTTTAAAAAAAAAAAAAAGCTAATTTTTGGGGGTTTTGTTTCCTGTTGAAAGTGCAACAGTGTAACTACTGATTGTACATGTAATATCTCAGAAGTAGTTGGTTCTCCTCCTTAATTTACCCAACTGGTAAGCAACACGAAGCATTTGCTTTGGGAACCAGACAGCATTTTTAATGCATTGCCAACCTCTGAACTTCTGGAATAGGTCCACAGGGCAGGCTTATGGCATAACTATTGAGGATTCAAATGTTTTTGTCCTAGTCAGCTAAACTGATTTCGTTTTACAGGAATGGGGTTTTACAGTAGTGAAAGTTATCCTAGTTTTTGTGCACTTTATATTGATGCATAGGTATTTATAGCATGCATCTTTGTCACCTACTCGTGATAAACCACTAAAAGTAATGTTCTGAAGTGCATCTGCAAGAATTTTTAGTGATCTGTGGGGTTTTCTTGCTGTTGTTTGATGCTAAGGCAAGCCAACAAATGGCTGATAATCTGAATGAATTTATGAAGGGCATAGGCCTGTACAGGGTATAGGGTACTGGGTATCTTAGGCTTCCTGTAACTGTGGCTCTGGAATTTAGCCCTGTTGACGAGCAGGCAGAAACAGCTAGTGCGTATGTGAAGTGCAGATAAATGCCTCGTGTTGCTCATTTGCCAAGGCTGCTTGTATAATTAAACAGTGATGAATGGTCATTGCAGAGCTGGAACTACTAAGACACTTGTTCCGACTACTGCAAGGAAAGAAACAATTTAAGAAATTGCTTTGGACAATACCTGCCAGAAGCCTCTTGGGATTTTAATGAAATTTCATTATGGTTCATGACTACAATATCTAAAACATTCCAATTCTAAAAGTAGCCTCATAGCAGGAGCGCCTTGGTGATTAACGGTCATCTAGTTGCAGTATAAGGGAAGGACCTTCCAGAAATGTTGCTGAAGTACAAGGCAGAATGTTATTAAAAACGGTCCTTATCTTGTTGGAAGTCATGTTTTTTCTATTTTGACAGCACCTGAGACTAGAGCCAGTTAAGAAGTAGGATATACGTATTACACAGAATATGCTAATATGTCCTTTGTACCAAGCACCAAGTCCTTTGTTGCAGGTAATATCTGCAAAGTCCCAGTTGAAGCTGGACATTAAGCAAACTTCCTATTCAGAGCGCAGCAATTCAGCACAGTCCTGACATGTAAATCTATAGTCCCTAGCTTCTTGTACAACAGAAATGAATGCTTGTTGAAGATGATGTATGTCTTTGTGATTTTTCCATGGAGACCAGTATCTGGCAGTCTTGAAGCCTGTACTTCAACAAGAATTGGGAATATTTAAACAGCTGGAGGATCCTCATGTTTCCCTGATACTTACACTTTCTTATTTTTATCAGTAAAATTTTATTACACTTGGAAAACCACTTCTCTGCCATAGAGACACATACCATCTGAACACCACTTGGATTCCAGTTTTGTGCTATTGTTGGCCTTCGCTGCAGCGTTCAGACTTAAACATTTCCAGGTGTTTATATCTATGTGTGAATTTCACAGCTTAATAATTAACCTACAGCTTTTACCTTTCCTGGGAAGCGTGCACTTCACAGCAGTTTTTCTCTTCTACGTAAACATTAATCTGTTTGATAAGACTTAACTGTGATATTTTTCACTATTTCTTAGCACCAAAAGCAACACACTTCCATAGAAGGTTGGACCTAACTCTTCTGCACAGTTTAGGTATCTGGTTCTCAGTTCATGTAGGTAAAGCAAAAAGTTCTGAATCCTTGCTGTGAAAGATTATTGGCTGTTGTTTTCACTAAGTTACAGCACCTAAGAAAGAATTGCACAACCTAAATATCTCAATCTGTTCCTTTGTCAGTTCCTGTTAGAAGGTGGGGAATAATAGAACGGCTCTGGGTATTGGGGGTGGTGTGAATATACATAGCCTGCCCTAGCTGAAATGCTGAGGGAGTCTGGTGAAAGGGAGGGAGACACTTGAGTAACTAAGGCAGAATGTTGAACACAGGGGTTTCAGTTGATTGCTGTGTGTGGTTGAGTGTGTGGGTGTTTCTGAAGAAGGTGTGGCTACTCTAACAATAGTAAAAGAAGCCATTTTTTCCAGGCTTAATCCATGTGCCATCTTGTGATAATGCTTTCATGTGACATGTGACTCTTCTGTTCTAGAGGAGGCAAGCTGGGTGCACGGATATTAAATCTCAGGAAACAGAAGGTTACAGTTAAGCAGCTGAACAGAGTACCTTTGTTGTAGTGTCTGGTGATCCAAGGGTTGAGGTCTAGAAAGTCAGCTTACTCTTAGCTGTGGTCCTATTCTTTCTGCTGTGTTAAATCTATGCATTAGAAAGGGTATAATAGGTCATGAAGTTCACAGTGGCTTCTAGGTCTAGA
This sequence comes from Phalacrocorax carbo, assembly GCF_963921805.1. Lineage (NCBI taxonomy): Eukaryota > Metazoa > Chordata > Aves > Suliformes > Phalacrocoracidae > Phalacrocorax > Phalacrocorax carbo. Next base: position 10,234,281 of record NC_087528.1, read on the forward strand.
AGTAATGACACAGTGAATTATCAATAGGCAACTGTAAGGAATTATTAACAGAGCCTTGAGGTTTCCTACAGTTCCCACAGTGGGGCTTCCAGCCTACACAGAAATGTCCTACCTACTGTGAAGGTGTCTTCATTTTTAAGAGCAGTTCTGTAACTGCTGCCACTTTGCCATGCTTATGTGCCACTTCACCATCTAACTGTGATTTTCTGTTGTCGTAGGTTGGATCCGTTACGCTGAAAGGGTACTTACTAATCTTGTGACCCCTCACATTTGCACTGCAAAGTCTCCACAGCAGATCATGGGCTCCCTGGTGAAGGGCTACTTTGCTAGGCAGCAGGTAATTAATTATGATTTATTGTTACCGTTATACCCTTCTAAAAAGATGGGCTAGTGGGTTTTAATACTGAAGTATAGATCTTAGTGTATTATAAAGTGGTAAAGAATCTTCCTGAATTGTTTGTCCTTTACTTGAAGAATAAATGGTGTTCTGCTGCTATACAAGTGCCCTTGATAAGAAAAATGTACAAAGAACCTCATTTCATGAGGTGCAGTGTGAGCTGGCAGCAATCCTTGCGCTCCCAGTGCAACATGGATTTAGACATTTATGGATAAAATTAAATCCAGGGTAGCTAAAGAGATGCTTGGTAAATGCTTCCTGTGTAGTTCTATAGCACGGCCAATACAGGAGCCAAGGAGAATAGTGTAGAAATTGCCCTGGGATCGATAAAAGCATTGTATCCTAGAAACTGACCTTTTTATCTTCTCCATTTTGTATATTGAAAAAGTTGCTGTTCTTGTAATGTATCATACTTAAATTTAACTGCATCCATATTATATAGGAAAGTATTGGTGTCTCCACGTAGATAGAGAAATACTGATGGACTTGTTGTGGATAAAGGTGAATGAGTGACAGCTAGGAAAATGAATTCTAAAGTCCTGACTTGCATTCACTTTTTAAGGCAACCAAAAGCTACAGAAAATGTGGTCTGAGGAATAAGTAAACATTTCAGCCAGAAGGCTGACCTTGGGTGTTAGTTGCTAATGCTTTGTGACTTCGGGCAAATCACTTCATCTATGTGCAGCAGTCTTTAAATTTAATTGCTATGGACTGATTATTAGTATTATCTGTAGGGAGTTTATGATGCTGTTTTTGTCCTTGTCATCCTTCAAGCTGTCTCTTGCTCTTCATGGAGTTCACATGTGCTCTCTTCTCTGCTCCACAGAACTTGTCTCCTGATAAAATTTTCCATGTAATTGTGGCGCCTTGTTATGACAAAAAACTGGAAGCCTTGCGGGAAGACTTCTACACTGCCTTGTATAATTCACAAGAAGTTGATTGTGTTCTGACATCAGGTTAGATCTTCTTTAAACTTACTATTTATAAAGATACAAGTGAATCACCATTGGTAGAATAGCCCTTACGCCAGACTTTGCTTTTTTCAAGTGTGCTTTAGTTGTAAGGTTGGCTTTTTTCTGCTTTAAAAAGAAATACATGTTTTTGAGCTACTGGTAGCATAGGTATTGTATAGGGAAGGCAAAGCAAAAAATACTTTCCTTCTAAGTTGGTGTTCATCTGAAAACAAGATTCAGGGATTTGTTTTTGCCAGTCTCTTGAGAAGGGTAAGTGTTATGCAAATCCATATTTAAAATCATTGTCTTGTTTGTGTGTGGTCGTTATTTAATCTCCACTGGGATTATTCATAACGCTCCAGATGCATGGCACCAGTGGCTTTTTGCTGTGGATTTTGACTTCAGGCTTAATGTCCAAACTACGTGTCCTCCTTTTCCCCTGCAGCGTAGAAATGTCTTCCAAACTTCACCTAACAGGCTACGGATAGAATTATGCAAAGTTTGGAGCAAGCTGAAGGCCCTTTTCTTCAGGGCTGGAAGTGTCAGGCTTCTCAGTTACTGGAGGGAACTGACTCTAGTAGGAATTGGAGAGTGTCTCTGTGAATGCGTATAGGTGTCAGGATATTGATCTCTTAAACAGAGGCACAGCATGTGCATTTTGCTTTGTGTTGGAAGTAAAATGTCATATGTCTTCCTACAGGTGAAATTGTCCAAATAATGGAACAGAAAAATGTGTCTATGAAAGATGTGACTGAAGTAGCTGTAGATAGTTTGTAAGTAGTTTTGTTGTGGATTGCTTCCTTATTTCGATGACAAATGACAACGCCTTTGAGCATATTCAACATAAATGTAAAACTTCTAAAAAAAATGTTTTTTCTTTTTAAAGAAAAGCTTGCATGAAAGCCTGAGTATACAACAGCCTCATCCTTTATAGAGTGGCCAGAAATCCCCACTGTATTCTCTTTAATGTTCATTGCTATGTATAAAAGTAATATGAAACAGATAATATAAAACTGTATCTGCTTTCTATTTAGACAGTATATCATTTGAGGTAATGACACCTATCTAGCGACTCCTTTGAAATTTATGATTTTTGAAGACCTGTGTAGCTCCTTATTTATATTTTAATGCCATAATATTAGATTTGACTATATCAAGTTCATGACTTGCTAGTAAGTGTCTGTCTCAGGGTGTTGACCCCGTTCAGAGCTCTCCTATGCTCGAGCTTGTGTAAAGCTGAACAGTCTCATCTGCTCCCCTCCAACTGTCTGGCCTCACACAAAGATGCTGGGATGCAGTCATGGGGTTGACCATCTGTTCTGTGCTTCCCTCTCATTCAGAGCAGAGTCTTGACAGTAAATTTCCACTCCCCTTAACGTTTTCATGTAGAATTGATAGAATTATCCTTTCAGGAAATGGTAATTAATTTTTTAAATATTGAATACAGCAGTTAATTTTTCAAGATTAGATAAAATTGAAACATGCTTCATATGAAAATCACAAAGCATTGAAGAGATTTTGTTTACTTACTGTACGACTGGCTCAGACAGCAGCACGCATGTTGTTTTAATTCTCGGGCTTAGTTACAAAGGCTGGTCTCACTGCTCACTGATCTTTGTTCAAGTATGACAGATGTTACTTGGTATCTTTCCAAAGTGGTGGTAGTGGAGCAATAAACATGTTCTCTTGCACAAAATAGAAAGCTCTGGAAATTTTAAAAACATCCTTTTCACTTTCAGTTAGTATCCTGCTCGGACCTTGTCTAGACTGGAGAAATTTAAGTGGCACAGTGGTACCGTTTTCAGAGCTGTGTTTGTAGTGCAGCTTCTGTGATTAGTTCTACCAGAGGTGGCTACACAGAATGAGAATTACATAAAGTTCTTAGAGACATAATCACATAGAGGTGGCAATTTATTTCTAAATGAACCTGTCCAATGAAAGAACAAGCTCTTTTTCAGAATACAGCTGTTTCATTGGATCAATTTATATTGGAAAATAATGTTAATTTTTAAAAGGACTAATCTGATAATACTGGTTCAAGCTGTGAGACCTGATAACATAATTTTTTGATCTTCTGGGGTCTTAAATGTAGATTTTGCAGAGGAATTTATATAACTTGAACTCCTCCTCTTAAAACAAGTCCCAGCACAGCAGCAATGTGGGGTAAAGTACTTGGTATTAAAGAAGTAGTGTGATCAAAGTAACTGGTGTTTCAGTTCTCAGCTCAGTTTTGTAGCTAGAGAGTGCTAACAAGTAGCAATTGCCTAAAATTGGGAGACATCATGAAACAAATCACCCAAGGCTATTAAAAAAAAAAAAGTTGCAGTAGTTCTTAGATGCAATGACTTGGCATAGAGGGGACAAACATACTAAACTTGTAAACTTCAGCTTTCTTGTGATTAAAATATCTCCTCTGTCACTACTAAAACATCAGTATTTTTTGTTAGTAAGGTGTTTGCCGTCGTAATTTTCACTTTGGTTTCGTGCCTGTGTGCTGTGCTCAGACCAGCAAGAGCTCGCGGTACAGGCCAGGAAGGGTCACGTCTGGATGTTCTGGGAAGATAATTAGACTCTTAACTAGAGAGGCTTTCACATGTAAGAGCAAAGGACATAATCTGTCTGTTTGCTGATCTGAAGACGAATACCTCTTCCTGCAGCTAGCATCACCAAACACCCCTACTGATTTCTCCTTTGCCAGAAAGGAGTACGAGCCTGTAGAGCTGTGGTCTTCGGCAATCTCCAGCAGGTATCCCAGTACAGTTTATACTACAGCCGTTTGTGCTCACCAGCGCTGGTTTTAACTGGGGGAGAGGTGAACCTCCAGGGGAATGCTGTGCCCATTGGATACGATCTCACTAATTTTCTTGCCTGAACTCTAATGTAGCACTTATCTCAAAGGTTCAGTGTTCTAGCCTGGTTGTGACTGTACTGATTCAGCATTACTTCAGTGGCACAGTGTTATAGACTGTGACAAACAGCTCCTGGAGCAGAATTCTTAGTGAGCAAATGCTTGTAACTTCTGAAGTACTTTTATATTCTCACAAGCTAAAATTATTTTTTTTTATAAAAGTCTCCTGAGCAGTGAATGGCTGTTGACCAAGTCTAGGCTGTGCTAAATGTGCATTCTTATAAATTACTGTTGCTTGAAGTTTCTCAACATGGAAAGCCCTGCATCCTTTTATTTATTTTATTTTTCCCCACCATCTTACTGCTGTCCTGACTAGTTTATTTTTTTTTTAAGCTGTAATAAATAAAAATGTTAATATGTTCTCACTCACTGCTATAAAACTCTCTTTGGTGGGGGAAGACAGAGAAGGTGAAAAAACATACTACCTTCTTGAAGTGAAGCAATTAAATTCTTGGTCTTTCTGTTGTTTTCTAAGGTTTGATGAAATAAAGGAGGGAGATGTCGTAAGGCATGATGGGAAGAGATCCGATGGTTACCTGGAGCACATTTTTAAACATGCTGCAAAGGAGCTTTTTGGTGTGGATGTCAAGGAAATCACCTACAAAGCATTAAAGTAAGCTAGGGTTCTATATCCTTGTCATGTCAGTTGGGCTAGTTGGAATGGAATAGAATATTTGCAGTTGGAGGGGACCTAGAACAATTCTCTAGTCCAACTGCCTGACCACTTCAGGGCTGGCCAAAAGTTAAAGCATGTTAAGGGCATTTTCCAAATGACTCTTAAGCACTGACAGGCTTTGGGCATCGGCCGCCTCTCAAGGGAGCCTATTTCAGTGTTTGACCACCCTCTCGGTAAAGGAGTGGTTCCTAATGTCCAGTCTAGGCCTCCCCTGCTTTAGTTGGTGCTACCATGAACCCTAATGCAGTTACTGCTCACCTGGCTTTTTTGCTGGTATGCAGTTACATGTTATAAATCTGTGAATTTGTGGCTGTAAGGTAGCTCCTGCTAGCTTAAATTTTATTAATAACTCACCTGTCTTTAAAAACTCTGAAAATTCAACCCCAACTTCTGCTTAACTCAGTTTATAAACTGGAAGAGTTCACCTTAATCTCATTGTTAACACTTGTTCTGTTCTCTTTAGAGCATCTGAATACAAATCGACACGGTTGGATCATCCCTTTGGGAATGCAGGGGTTTAAAATGTTCTCTGTGTATCTTTACAGGAACAAGGACTTTCAAGAAGTTACCCTTGAAAAGGATGGTGAGACAGTGCTGCGTTTTGCAGCAGCTTATGGCTTTAGAAATATCCAAAACATGGTTCTAAAGTTGAAAAAAGGAAAGTTTTTATACCATTTTGTAGAAGTCCTTGCCTGCCCAGGAGGTAAGAATAATTGTGGATCCACAGTCGTTCTGCACGCATACCTTGAATCTCAAAGGAAAGTTGTCTTACAGGCAGGCACTTAATTTCATTCCCTCTTAAGCATTTTAGATTATTAAGAAGAGAATTACTATTTAATGGATGGTCCAGAACACCAATTACATGTGCAGGGTTGGCTCAGAAATTGATTGGGTTTTCTAAAATTAACCACAATGTTACTTGCTCTCTTCTGACCTATAAATAAGTGACAGTGTGGCTCTTAGGATTATTTCAAACCTCAGAGGAAATACTCTGAAATTGTGGTTGTCAAGGGCAAGAAAAGACGAGGAACATAATTAAGATCATAAAACCATGGAGAAGGCAGAGAAAGATTGTTGATGTGGAAACATCATTAGCGTTAAGATGTTGTTGATGTTGGAGTCACTTTAAATAAATATAAATTCTAATAGTGTGGTGGGGTAGCCGATTTAAAGGTAAAACTTATTTTCTTTAGAGAGGTATGAAAAAAGAACTCCAAGTTAACAAACTTTCTCTTTATATCAAACCCCCATCGCCCTTGTGGCTCTTTTTTTCCCCTAAGGGTGCCTAAATGGAAAAGGTCAGGCACAAACTGAAGATGGGAAACCAGATAAAGCACTGCTTAACCGGATGGAAGAAGTGTATGCTGCAATACCTGTTAGACTTCCAGAAACCAACGTGCACGTACAAAAGATGTACCAGGACTGGCTGGAAGGTGTGGACTCTAAGAAGGTCCAGGAAACTTTGCACACCAAATACAGTGCAGTAAATCAAACAGCAAGCAATTTGGATATCAAATGGTAATAAATCAAACTTGCAAAAGATTTGCTTAGGTTAGTTACAGATTCAGCACTGGAAACATTCTATGCAATCGCAGATGCTATGCACTAGCCGAGTGTATGAATGAGACGCTTCCTAATTGTGGATCACTATTTGTGAAGAACCATTGCTTTTTAAAAACAGAGAAGTCTCTGAAAGCCCTCGTTCCTGCCATTGTCATTTAACTCATGCTGTGTGTAAGCTCCTGCGTATAATGGATTTCTTTATTCAGAAACATGGTCTTGCAAGGTACATAAGCACTTTCTGCCGGGGCAGGGAATGTAATTCCTGATGAAGTTACTCCCTGAAGTGAAGGATTCCCTTCACAAAACAGGCTCCCCCAAGAAGGCGAGATTATTTTACTCCTAGGTATGTAACCCCTTCCAACATGGGAAAACAGTCATGAATTTCAATATTGTTGCAGTTCTTGTGAAGCAACTTGGGAATTACTTGCCTTGTTAACAAAAAAACCCTTTACAGGGACAGGTGTGTTTATGGAGAAATGAAATTAATTTATGTATGCCTTCTATGCATATTTTAACAAAAACTATTGAGTTCCAAACTAGCCACTGTTCCTTACTGATGTCGTATTTTGTAAGGAACAGGACACTTCACATAAGCTGAACTTGGGAAACTAATGCCTAAATGGTTATAATGCAATCCTTCATTAAAAATAGTTCCAGATAGGTTGGTTGGTACAAAAAGCAAACTCTCTTTCCTTCTAAGTTTTCTTAGAGACTTGCAGCTAGGAAGGGTGGTGCTCTTACTTTGCCTGGCTTCTTTATGACAGTGAAACATGCATATGCATGGGCACGTGAGCACGTGCATACTACAGCGTTGCTGGATTTGCTGAGTCAGACTTCCAGCACGTGTATATTCTCGTGTTTTGGTACATAGAATACCAGGTTGTTCTTTCATTTATCTCCATGTTGACAGACTTCTGTGAAACTAACTTCATGGAGTGGCTCTGAAGCAAAACACTTAGCAATGCTTGAGAGTTCATCAAATTTACTATACATTGGCATCATGAATTTTGATGCATTTATTTCTTTATGCTGTAGAGGTTTCATTTAACAGACATCTTAGAGTGGTATTTGCATGCAAGCTCTTCTGCCACTTCATGGGTTGTCAGAGGGTTATTCCATAATGTGATGGACAAAAAAACCTGAAACTACTGAGAAACTTCTACAGATTTCCCTTGTAGCATCAAATTTATTCACAATTAATGGCTGTTTGAAGCTAGCAAAGTTTCAGCTCTCCTTTTCCAGTCTGAAAGTGTGGATGGACTTTTTCAATCATTTCAGGCAGTTTGAGTGAATCTTCTTGTATATTTCTTAATATTACAACTGCTTGTATGAGTTAAATCTAGTACTGCAAAAACCTGTGTGTATTTGAAATCCGCATTTACCGTCAACACAGGGCATGGGCTAAAGGCATCAGTGAAGTCAGTGCAAGTTCCTGCATTGCCCAAACAACAGAGGCTCAAAAGGAGAGGGACAGTCTTAAGTGTGTTACCCTGATGACAAGAGATACAGTTCTCTTAATATGAAGCTGTTAACAGAGCTGCAGCTTTCAATTGGACCTCCAGCTAAATAGCAAAACATTTCACTTTGAGGGATGTTTTCTTTCCAGTGCAAACGAATTTGATTACTGTGCTACCTGAATGCACGCAATGAGATTATACCCATAAATTAGCCTTTGTAAGTTGTTCCTTGATGTAATAAAAACATTATACTTACGTGGTGCAATATCAGAACATCTACAGAAATCTACCTCTGTACAGGAAGGGAGTCCAGAAATTGTGGGAAGACATATGTATAGCCAAAACTTTAATAAATATCTGCTAAAGAAAGATGGTGGTGTTGCATGAAATTTCTGAACAGATTACTTGTTAGAAGCAACATCCAGCTCCTTTGGTCTGATTTTCTTTGTCATGATTTCCTCCAAAAACTTGAACAGAATTATCTTGTAATAAAGTGGTCTTGTTCTGTTTGTATAGGCATATACTTCTATGTATATATGGTTTATAGCTTGATGGCATGTTTAAATTATATTGCTTAACTTCTTTGTATAGTATGCTTATTTTTTTTATGTGCATATACTGGATGAAATGGTACGAAAAAGTTGTTGGCTTTTCTGAGGAAATCTTCACTCAACTACACAAGAGCTGCCTTGCTGTTCTGAAAGGATACCCTTGGACTGTTCGTACTCCTTGAAAAACACTCATCTTGCGTAGGAGGCACTGCTGTATGTGTTCTAATTTGCCATTATGCTTGCCTGTTGCGCTGAAGAGCCTCATGTGCTGTGCTGGTGGGAGACCCTAGGAAGGGGCCAGTAGGTGAAAGAAATCTGGCTACAATATACCGTGCAGTGCTCCCACTGCAGTGGAAATCGGTGGCTCAGTGCATAAAATAAACTTTTTCAGTTGTATCCCCCATTTCTTCCATCGACTCAAGTGTTTTAACCTAGTGAGATAGTAGCAGTGTAAAAATCTAGTAGATTGTTTGTCTGCCACAGTATTCTTAAAGATGAGGAAGGCATCTAACTGGGCAGCTTTTAGTGGTTTGGTGGAATGTATGTATTATAACTAGTGACTTACGGTGACTGATACTTGTCTCTTTTTTTTTGTCAGCTTTTGTTTTGTAAGCCTTTTTGAAGTAAAACTGATTTTAAGTTTTTAAAGCCTTTTTCTTTAAAGTGCCAGTTTAAAAGAAAAAAAGATTTTTTTCCCTTGAGAGTAATTAGTCTTTCCCCTCCACCTTAATTCACTGAAATTTTAACATACATCAGCAATCCTTGTTGCAACTTTACATAATGAAATACTTGCCTAAGACTTAAATCTGGCTTTTAAATCTACAGTTGGGAAGTCTGTTATTGCTGACAATACGTGTTTCTAGGCATACTTTCTGAAACTACAGCATTATTTAGTTCCCTGATTAGGATTTTGGCAACTAATAATTTTCATTGCTACTGCCTTTTCAGCAATGGGGAAAAGATCCTAGTGTGGTCACAGCCATAGTGCTTTACTTCTCAGTTGAATGTTGTGCTGAGACAATCTAGTCTCTGGATGATCTTTAGAAAATACTAAATTGGAGGGACTGTGGGAGAGTAACTGGAACTGCTAAATTAATCTGGAAATTGTCCTGGGGTATTACTGACTTGAGCATATCAAGTGCTTGATACCTTGGGTTATGGTACTTCATTCTGAGACCGCTCAAGGAGGGATATGTATGGCGGAGGACTTCTGCTCTGCCTTCTCCAGTAAGTTTGCCTCAGCCACAGCACCTTGTGTTTGTCCACTGGGGTTAATGAACATGGATGGACACAGGCTATACTACCACTTCGAATAACAGATATATCGGTATGCAGCGGTCTCAACCAGATTATATTTGGAAAATGTTCAGTTACCTAAATGTTGGTGCTTTGTATTCAAATGGAGCATGACCATGAATCGTCCTAAATAAATCTTGATACTGAATTATGTACTGATTCTGTCTCGTTCCATATAAAACCTTAACTCTTTAAGTACACTTTTTTTAACATATGTGCTTGTCAGGTGAATTTAAGGGTGAACACTTAGTACATCCATAACAGTGATACCCTGTCAGCTATGTATGAGTATTATGGATTACAGATACACTGCAAACAGTGAGAAACAAAAGGAGAGAGTTGCTGGATAGCAGTAGGAAATGGTAATTTGCTTTCTAGAATTTTAAATACATAGAATCGTGCAAGGCAGACAAGCATCTTGTGGCTTTAAAGCTCTCACTTGGGAAGAGCGATGTTGCAGGATGAAGCCAGCCTATGGGGGTTAAGTAGTTACTGCAAAGTTTACTATATAGTGTTACTTAAAACACGGGCACAAAGAACAGTAAAGGTGCTTGTTTGTGTGTAGCCTGATACCGTTGGGGAAAGGATGAAAATTAGCCCTGACATAGAAGAGGGAGGTATTTTTTTTCATCAATAGGTTGTGCAAAAACTTCTTTAACAAATTTAGCAAACGTTGCCATAATTTCCCATGAACAGTTAGGACCCTAACTTCCACAAAATAAAAACTAGACCTGAAGGTGGTCTGCATTTTTTTCAAGGGTCAGTAAGGAGTGGTTGCCTGGGAAGAGGAAAAGGAGGAGGAGCTGACTGGGGTTTGGCACAGAACAGAGATGTTCCTGTTGCTCTGTAAACAAATGACTGGTTAGGGCGGGTTTTGAGGTGGGGAGCCAAGGCATTAAGATGTCCTTAGCTACTCTTGAAATGAAAAATAAGTAATGACGATCTTTGTCAGCAGAGAGAGGCAATACCCATTTAAATTGCGTGGAGTTCAGTCTGTGAGATTAGACCCCCTCTGAAATCATTGCGTTTCTGTCCCTATCTTCCAAGTAAATAGTTGGGTGCACCTGGAAGATTATGTCCAACTTCTGCACATTTATCCACTGAAAACCACATCTTCCTCAGAATGAATGACTTGGGATTTTTTCTCAAAAAATACTTACGACACACATAAAACAACAGTAAAATATAATGAAAGACTTAAATCGTAGTAAGAACTATTTAAAAACGAGCGTCTTATTTGATCTTCTTGTCAAACGTATAGCTGTTCATTCAATTTAAGGACGCTAGAAACAGCGTGATACAGTTCAGGTCAAGGCAAACCCTTTGGCATTCAGCTCCTGGGGGTTTTACCCCGCTTTGGTCTGTACCCTGCCGTGCAGGCGCTTTGCCATCGCACAGACTCTTTTCCCTGCGAGGGATAGGTGCGTCCGAGCAGAACTCGGTGCCTGTATTCGCTCTCCCGGGGGCGGGTGCGCCCAGCCGGGCTGGCCTTGCCCCCAGCCCCGCTCCCCGCAGGTCCCTGCGGGTCGGGACGATGTTCCGCGAGGGGCCGCCACGGACGAGGAAAAAAGGGAGCGTCGTACTGCAGGTTCTACCGAGATTTGAACTCGGATCGCTGGATTCAAAGTCCAGAGTGCTAACCATTACACCATAGAACCGCGTGGTGGCACTCGCCTCCGCCGGGCCGGAGAATAAATGCAAAACAAACAAAACCCGCTGCAAAAGTTCTCACCACCCTTCCTATTTTGCATCTTAAATCTAGCCAGGAACCTAACGCAACCTAAATATTCATATTTATTCCGCCTTTCTGCAATATTGGTTGTTTTCGTGGTATAACAATCACGAAGATGTAACGTCAGAAAGCAAACACGAACGGTAGGAGAACGTCATCTCTCACACACTTTAACCACATCCTCACCCACACACCCGAGGGCCGCACGCTGCCTCGGGCTTTTCTAATGCACCTTTTAGAACTGTTTTCCATGCAGGTTGGTCACAGCGTAGAAATAAAAATAATTAGTTACA